>NC_092818.1:85203212-85809712 GCF_023375885.2 Dermacentor andersoni
CGGTGCGCCCCGGGAACAAGTTCGGGGGGGGGGGGGATGCACCATACACGTCACAGAGCACGTCGCTTCGACACTGCCGAAGAAGGCTGACGTTTCATTGGCTGCTCTGACTCGGCGTGGCACTAGGGGCACCTTCCGCGCCAGAGGCTGATGCATGGACACCCTTTAATTCCTGTTGGACCACCATTTCTATGTCCACTCCATCCAGGCTTTTCGAGAGCCCAACGCTACTATCAACTCCGAGGCTGAAGCTGTTTTCTGATAATGATGATGTCGGTAGCTGGTGGGCTGCGGGATAGATGTCATCGCCGCTGACAATTTCTGCAGCCGGGGCTCATTCAGACGCAAGGGGAGAGTGGCTTTTGCAGAAGAGCCACAAATCGGATGCGGCGTTGTAAGCGACGCAACTGAGGCGGGTGATGCCAAAGCCGATTTCGTGGGTTTATCGAGCGTAAGAATCGCAGTGTCAGGTGTGTTTTAGCCATGTTTGAAACCTCGATGCGATCAAGAGGACGGATAGTAGCAGCCGAAGTGTAGGTGCTATCGGCCACAGCACACGTGTCCTTCACTGCTTGGGAGGCAAACGAACATGGCATGTTGCGATCGGCCACGTGATCAAGCGTCAAGACAACGCCCACCACGGATGACACGGCGGCCAGCATCGACGATTATTATCTTAGAAGCCATGCTCTTGATGGTGACTTCGATGCTGAGGCCTACCAGGAGCTGAACGCAGCAGATCTCAGAGAGGCCAACTATTGAGGCCATCGCGTCGACAACGGTCTCGGGACCATTCGCCACAGGGAGAACAACTACGAAACCTTGGGCCTTCGAGAGAGCCCACGACAGTGCAGGCTCCATCGCGCGAGAGGCGGACGTCCCGGACGGGAAACACGCCGGGACATCCGTAGAAAACCATGTCGTCGACGCGAAATCGTACACGATGCTAACCGGTGGAGTAAGTAACATGGCGTGTTTCCTCGCCGCCTTCCTTTCTTGCGCGCCCGACATCAAGCCACCCTGCTTGGCTTACCCTCGCACGCTTTCACTGGCACCTACAGCGTATGGCGCACGGCCACAGTGTTACCGCACTTGGACCTTACACGGAACATCACGGCGACGCCGACAGTGCTGCTGACGGCGAAAAAGCGCCTTAAGCGTCCATGTAATAGTTATCACAGTAAAACGATTTCTCAACTCGCCACCTTCGTCTGCATCTATCGTCAACAAATATTTTTACGGCACAGATTCAGGCCTAATATCACACAACAGACTCTAACCGCGTAAACATTTCTATGCCTACGCAACGAGAAATTTGTCCGTGACGTACACTCTAAAAACAGTTGCACCCTTTGAGATGCATATTTGCCACGCAACAATAATCGTCATCTCTCTTGCCCACATTTCCTTTCTTTAACGCTGCGAGCCCGGAACTTCCAAGTCACGAACGGCGTGCGCGTTATCAGCATGACAGAGTATTCTCGATAGGACACTAACGATCGCAGCGTTTTCAAGAAAGGAAGCGCGGGAAAGATAGATGGCGATTATTGTTGTGTGGCAAATATACACCCCAAAGGGTGTAAAGTTTTCTTAGAGTGTAACACAATGAATGAACCATACCCCCTTAAACAATGGCTCATATTCCCGTAAGCAAGCAAAAACAATTACTAACCTTTCCCCTACCGGAAAATGAGGGTAAGCGAAGCTTGCCCGGCGTGCACTTGACCGTCATGGTTAAGTAATGCACAAGTAATGGTTCCGGATTGGGCCGGCCTCCCACTCCCTCAACTCGGTATCTTGCTGCCTGGGCTTCAGCGTTTGTACCTAGACCGTACGTACTCTTGCGGACGCGCGCAAGCTCGCGTCCGCGCGCCCACGCATGCGCAGATAGTGCGGCGCGGCTCGTATGCGTCGAAACGCGGTGCGATATCGGTGAACATCTCCTTTCTGTTATCGCGCGCTTGGGCTGCCTCACGTCGGCGCGCCTGTCTGCGCAGCTACGGCGCGAAACATTCACAACTCACTGAGGCAGATTTATATAAAGCAAGAAAATGCTTAATTTTTCCTTTTTCTTCTGATCTAACAACTAAAAATAGAACAGTTACGCGTTTATAGATATCGAGGCATTTTGAAACACTGTCAATAACAAATTACGAAGTGACGTCTGCTAAGTCATCTATGACTGAGCCCAGTGAGCGCGCGCTGTTGCGCGTCTTTGTGGATGCACACCACCATTCTTCGCGAGGCGCAGCAGGCGCAAGGCGCGTAGACGCGAGCTTGCGCACATCCGCAAGCGTATACGTGTGGTCTGGGCTTAAACGGCTGGATCGGCGCATCGACGGCGAGCCCTTTCCCGGGCGAGTTCTCACCGCCGCACGTCGAAGGCACCTGCTTCTCCGGGGAACGCACAACGCGTGGTTGCTCCATCTGTTTTCTAGGGCTGACGTGATCGGACCCGCCGTGGTTGCTTAGTGGCTATGGTGTTGGGCTGCTAAGCAGGAGGTTGCGGGATCTAATGCCGGCCACGGCGGCCCCATTTCGAAGGAGGCGAAATGCGAAAACACACGTGTACTTATATTTAGGTACGCGTTAAAGAACCCCAGGTGGTCCAAATTTCCGGAATCTCTCAGTACAGCGTGCCTCATAATCAGAGCGCGGTTTTTGCCCGTAAAACCCCATAATGAATGAACTGAACAGAAACGAAACCGGCGCAGCACGTGCGATACCCTTTCCTGCCCTTTACCTCTCCGGCGGAAGCGAAACGCCTCTGATTGGTTGCGCAAGGGACGTGAACGCGCGACAAATCAAACCGCCCTATTGTGTGCGCTTTACCGCAGCTGCTCTGCTCTGGGACCATTGGTTTTTTTTTTTTTTTAGCGGCTACATCGCCACCGAAACATGTGAGACAATACAAGGTTCGCTTGAAAATGCGATAGCTCATATTCACTTAAGGCATATGCTACAAGCGCTAAGCAGAGTGAAGCGAACAGCGCATACATTCACTGGAATATGATGCAGGCAGAGTACGACAAAGACGAAGTGATCTGAGCAAGCGTAGCTTACTGGGGCCTTTCTGGGACAGTTTTGTCATAGTGGAGGCTTAGTTGTGCTTCTTGGAGAAGATGTCGTCCCAGGCGATGACAAAGGGCGCGCCGTCACTTGGGTCGAGAACGCACTGCGTCAGGCAGGGATATAGTGTGAGACTTGCCACGTGGACATGGAGATGTCCGGTTCCTGGTTCTCAGACGGCGAGTCAATGGACTCCGACGATGACTACGCCGTCGTGGAGCGCATATGACTGAAGAGAAAATACCGCTAGACAACTAAACACGTGAGTGAGCAGGGCCACAACGGACCACCTACTCCGACTAGCAGGATTGCGTTTGTGCCTCTTGACGTCCCTAATAGTTTAAATTCTCTACACAGACAGATTCTTAACACCTACTTTGATAACGTGGCTCCGATAGGAATTAACGAAGTGCGTTTCAACACCAAGAAAAACGTAGTCACACTGGAAGTAGCGACGTAGGCCGCCCTAGAAAAATTGAAAACCGTGCGCAAACTAGGACAGTCCGGTCGTTCGTCGTGTAAAGTGGTTGCACATTTCCGATGCCGTGTTCGACATCAGCCACGAAGAGCTACAAAGGCTTCCGTCTTCAACAGTGAAGGTCATCGGTTTTCACCGCTTCGGTCGCTCGACGAGCGTCAAGCTTCTTTCCGAGGGAGGCACGCTACCTGATCATGTCAAGGTGGGCTACGGGAGACACCCGGTGAGTCCTTATGTGCCCCGACCACTGCAACGTCACAAGTGCCTAAAGCTAGACCATGTCAGCGCTGTCTCCATGCCTCCGCTGTGCCGCCAGCCATGACGTATCTTCATGCACATTGAAAGAAATGAAGTGATCGAATTGCGATTGACCCCACGAGGCCAATTCCAAGGATTGTCCTAAACAGAGAAAGGAGGTAAAAATACTGAGCCAAATAAGCAAGACAAGTACGTCCCACAAGGAGGCGACAGCGTCAGTGCAACAATGGAGGAGACGAACGCGTCGTCGGCGCGGACAAGCTGTAGGCCCAAACGAGAGCTCCCTGGCTCCGATTCTGCAGGTCCAGCAGATGGTAGTTGAATCGACACCGATAGATCTCTCCGCACCATTGTTTCAAGTCTGCCGCGCAAACCTGGTATAGAATGTATGGTCACGCTTGCCGCTGCGCACACGGGCCTTAGATTGTCAGCGCGAGCAAGGACAGTGCACTCAGATATCGCCATCGGGCTCTGTCATCAAAGCCATGCTGCGTAAGATAATCGACGCCCTGCAGCTGCTACTCTTTGGTTTAAATACGCCAGTGGCGCTAACAGCGGCAAAAATTATGAAACCTATAGACAACCTCCTAGCTACACTGCAGCGACTTCTACCTCTTCCTGCGAAGACGACTGTGCTGTGGTGTGAAGCGTACGCGTACGCGTTACACAAAAACAGTACGTTGTACTGTCCTCATAATATTCAATACCACCACCCTCCTTCCTCTTTACATCATATCTCTGTTATTCCCCAGGCCCCTTCCCCAGCGTGGAGTAGCAGGCTATAGGCACTTCCCTCAGGCGGACCTCTCCACCTTTCTTCCATTAAATATTCTCTCTCTCTGTCCACAGGAATCTCCCACACAACACAAACAGCAGCATACGTTTCAATAAAGAACAAGCTCAAAACAAGCATCCGAGCCATAAATACAGCACTGCATACCCCACCAGCAACTGTAGTGGTGGTTTTGCAACAGCTTCGCTCAATTAACATTATTTCGTCTTAATTAGCACCAAAAGTCTTGGGTTCGACGCCCAGAAAACGTCGAGGGTTCGAGTGCGTTAACTAACTCTATCTTAACTACATGTCCCTAATTAGCGTCACCCTAATTAACAGCTATAGCCGTGGCTTCAATTGCCCTAATCAACTTTACCTTGATTAAACCTGCTTATCATGTTCGCTATTGAACATGATAAACGAACGACCGATGAGAGTTGATAAGGGTTTGTACTGGTCAGAATAAGTTCCATAACATCGATAATGACACCAGGCTGCGTGGAAATGAGCTAGAGGCCCAATGTTTACACGTACTCACACAACTACCACAACAGATTATGCGTGAATTTTTTTAACGGCATGACACACGTCGAAGGAAGGAGCCACAGGACAGGGCGGCAACAACAATCTCCCCAGTACTCTGTCCTGTGCCTCTTTCTCTCGTCCAGTGTCGCTCCGTTCAAAAAATATGCTGGGGGGTTACGAAATGTACCAATAGCCCAACTGAACACGCTAGTGCACTGCATTCAGATGTTAGACTAAAGGACAGGAACAAAGGTCAAATACTTTTAAAGTGTAACCATACCGTTGGGGTTTTATTCAAAGCCAATTAAAGACGCTGTCGAAATCTGCAGACAACCTAGAGTAACCACGGAGGCTTTGAAAGATAACTTACTCTTATGGTGCCAGTGTAATACTGGCTCCATTGGAAACTGCGATGGTTCTATGTTCTAGCAACGTTGTGATTGGAAGTTACTACTACTCGTTAACTTTTATGTGGCAGTACTGCCAAGGTAAGAGAGCCGAAGCACATTTGTTTTACGGCACCCCAACATGTAGTGACCCCTAATACAAACATCTGTGGACTACAAGGCAAAAGAACGCGTCGGCCGCGTCTCGTGAGTCCACCAGCTTTCAGCAGTACCAACAGTTCTCAAGCCAAAAGCTGTCCGTAGAGGCCAAGAAACTGGTGCACAATGTTTACGCGCAAGAAAAAGCGACCCGCAGCTGTCTGTGGGAACCACATGCCGGATGGTCAGCGAACTAACTCGTGTTAGCGAACCCAGTGTCTTCCGGAATAAACTCGACGTAAACTGTGCCCCCCTGAAGCGACCGAAACGCAAGAGCCTGCGTCTCCGAGCCGTAAATGCCCGTGCGAAAACCGGGAGGACAAAACTGCAACTTCACGGCAGTTTCACCTCGCAGATCTACGACGAAAAGTGCATCAGTACTTTCTACGAAATGAAATTCTGACATCTGCCAGACTTGCTGAAGATGTGGCCAGTGACAACGATATAAATATACCTAAAATGAGCGTGCCAGCGATCTAAAGGCCGCTTAATAATATCGGCTTTTCCTTTTGCAAACGGAAGGGAAACTGTGCGCTCTTGGAGAGAAATGATGTCATCATGTGACGATGACATTACCTGCGTACAATCCGACAATCTCGCAATGAAAAAAATGGTTGTGGCTTACCTCAACTAACCGTGGATATGCAAAGCGGAAGCTTGGTTTTGCCTGGTTAAGTCTGGGTTTCATTTGGTTACCCTTTGCTTTAGCTGTAATTCTTATACTGAGGTATACAATCATCGTTAAGCCAGTTATGACGGCTGTGCAAAGGTCGGTGGCTAGATATGAGTGCGATTAAGCTTGGGCCGACACGCGTCGTTCGACGGTGCGACGCCTGCTGTGCCGCAGGGAAAGCGAAAGTGCTACATACACATGCAAAGAGACGCTGCGAACATGCGCAGCGTCGAAGCACAAACGGACAGGGCGCGAACGCGGTCGCTTCATTGATCTTAACGTGCGACGCCTGTTGCATTCCGGACCCTCTCCAGTGAAGCAGCTCGCGGGGCGATATCGGCGGGGTGGTCAGACGCCGTTTGGCGACGACGGCTACAAGCTTCCCCGCACAGAAAGAAATTCAACAAGAGGGGACACTAGGCGAAAACTGGCAACAGAAAACACGTCTCGGCCAGTGTTAATGCTATCCGTTAGTTGACGCGAGCATCGGAATAAAAGAATGTTGAAATGAACTTACAGACGGCTCATTTATTTTTTTTATTCTTTCACGCTTCCCCCCCCCCCCAAACTAAAGAGTTCTGCACATAAATCAACTGACACTTTGCGACTTGTTTTTCTTGCGTTACCTAGCAACAAGCTCACAGCACGCCAGGCGCGACCGATGCTTGCGTCATGTGCCAGGCAGGACACAGAAGCCAGCGAGGCCGGTTGCGCATGTGAAGTTCGCCTGTTCGGCAACCTGTCTCTTTTGGGTGTAGCGTGTTGGGCTCTCGGCGTATTCTTGCGTTTATTCTGCACTTCGATAGGACACCATTGCACTATTGGACTACCGCAAGGTGAGAAATTTTGTTTGAGAGTCTGCGACGCATTTCAAGCAATTCTGGCCTTTACAGCACGCAACCGAGACTTGTGACACAGTTAGCGAAAAGCGGCTCTGCCGTCCTGGCGTAGTAAATTTGCGTTAATTACTGGTACTGATTGCGACGGTACTATGAGTCCCGACCTAATTATAAATTATTTGACTAGTTTTGGGGCATACTCGCAGCACCCGGCTTTGTGACGCAGTTAGGGAAAAGCCGCTCGGCCGTGTGACGCAGTTTCGCCGGCACTGAAACTTACCGGGACAAGTTTTGGTGCTTTTTCTGGCCCCGAACATATCATTGTAACTAATTTCGTTACTTTTTGGGGCACTTTTCAAACACAGCGGCCGCGCCCGGCGTTGCGACACAGTTAGCGAAAAGCAGCTATGCTGTGTGCCACATTTAGTTTCGCATGTACTGAATCTTACTAGGACAAGTTCGTGACACATTCTCTGACGCCCAAAATTATTGTAATTAATTTCATAACTTTTTGGGATGCTCGCCGCGCCTCAGGTTGTGAAGCAGTTAGCAAAAAAGCCATCCGACCGTGGTGACCGTTTGGCGTATTATTAATTAATCTTACAGAGACAAGTTTGTGACGCTTTCTAGGGCCCCGCAACGTATTCCTTCTTTCCGTACTCACGCTTGTCGAAGACGCGACGAGCGATCGCCAAGAATGCTAACACTAGAATGTGTTGCTTGCACCGGCAGAACCCGCAAAAGATAACGCCGAGGAGCTGAAAAACTAAAAACTCCAAAATTCTGTGTTCTGAAAACAGGCTTTGCACACACGCAGTTCTCGTGAGTGCGAGTAGACATTCTGCGAGCGTCGACCATGGTCTGGCTAAGAGGCTGTGCTGTGGCCACCTGTGTGTATGTAGCCTACTATCGTGTCGGCTGCGGCCAAGTTGTTTTGGAAACACGCAGTCGCCCGTGCATTTGTGCTCTTAAAGTGCAGGAAATAATGCCTGGGAATGGGGGAATGCTTGGAAATCAGATATTTTCTTCATAATTTATACTACGGCTTGGAATGAGTGGGGTACTTTCGATGCCATATATGTAAAAGCGAATTACTTGTGTTTGTAATGTCCATTCACCACTTTAGCATGTTTCCTCTCCGCATGCACTATTCCTAGAAGGGCTAAATACCGATATGACACATGCTTGTAATTCACTTTTTTCAGCTGGTGCCGTCCGGTGGAGCTTCGTACGGGAACAACTGCTGCTTACCTAGTGCCACAACATTGGATGAATGTACAAAAAGTCCGGAACGAGCTTTTATATACAGCGAAATAAGCATTTCCTCTCATACAAGGCGTTTTGCGTCTACTTTATGAAATCCTCATGACACAGATTCGATCGAGGCTTGTAAAGATCGTTCGCAACCATTTTAATTAAATAATCGATTGCGCACTAATACCGCGCGCGATCGAGCAGCAGACGCAAAAAGAAAAAGAAAAGGCGCCGAGTAGCGCAGCCGCCGTGGCACGTGCCAGCTGGCGTTCAAAACGCGCGCGCCCAAAACCGAAACCGCAATACCACCCGCTTGATGCGCTACATTCAATGTGGCCACTGGGCTCTATGGGAGTGTCCGCTTCTTTAATATATTTCTCTATGGCCACCCGCTCTCGAGCAACGCTCAGAGAAGACGAGCCGGCCTCGATTTCATCCATGGCCAAGCTCGCACTGATTAGGCGCACCTCTTAGCCAGGCGCGCGGCAAGTCACGTGGTCAGCCGCCAACTCAGCTGCGGAGCGCGCATGCGCCAAGCCGGCGCGGCGGTTGTGGTGGATCTCGGCGCGGCGAGTCACGTGACGCGTTGCCGAGGCTATTGCGCTGCTGCGGTCAACCGAAGGTCAAATTGCTGGCGACGGCGAAACTGGGGTAGACGCGGTTAGTAAAGCTTTCGCTTAAAAACGGTACGTAGGGGAGTCGGTCCATTTTAGAAGTTTTGTGGCGTGTAGATGAATACGTAATTTCTTTTATTCTTCCAGCAACCTATACCATGAAAGCATTGCTATCGAGACGCAAGAAACGCGACGCGCGTTTAGCTACAATTACGTGGAATCGTCGACGACGGTTCCACGTAAGTGGACCTCACGATCGCAACTAACACAAGTGTTCTTGCTTGCTTGCCTGTAATGTAGTACATGCATTTTAACATGTAAGTTACAAACGCCGCTGTTTCTTTTTCTTTTTTTTGCAGCCTCACGTCATACATCATCGTAATTCGACGGCAGCAATGCCGCTCACGGCCTTAACCTGGCTGGCGTTCTAATTATGCATTAAACGATATGCCTTGGTTGTTGGGTAGCACGAACATGCGGCGTCTGGCCACTGTTTTATCGTATTAGCTGAACAGTGCCGATTGTCTCATTGCTTCTTCTATCTTGCGAAAATGCGGTGTCCGTAGCTGATGACATGCATCAATTAATTTTTATTGTTTGTTTCTTCTTGCAGACCTCGACGAAACTTCGTTCAATGCTGGCCACACAAAGGAGATAGTGTGGGAGGACGTGAACGTCACCACACGGGAAGATGCTTTTCGGCAAGGTTTGACAACAGGGCTTTGCGCACCAAGCGGCAAAGGTGGCATGCTGATCCTGTGGCACACCGGTAGCGAGGATGGCTTCTTAAATGCTGCGTGCCTCGTTTTCCGAGCAGCGAAAGTAACTGCTGACTACCACAAAGAAATAGGTGTTCTGCGCTTTGAAAAATGGTTCACTGAAAAGCTTTTGCCTAACATCAAACCGGCCAGACTCATAGTAATGGATAAGGTCCCTTGCCATGGCGTTCGTCTCGAGAAAGTTTCAACGTCGTCCACACGAAAGAATGACATTTGGTCTTGACTCACGGAGAACATCGCATTTTCTCAGAACCAATTAAAGGCAGAGGCATTGGAGCTAGTGAACCAACATAAAAAGATATTTTCCTCCTATCGCGTTGATGTTGTATCTACGACTGTTGGTCACAAGGTCGCGAGCATCCCTCCCTATCATTGCGAGTTTAATCCTATCGAGCTGATATGGGGCCAGGTGGAAGGTGACATCGCTGCTCGTAATACCAAATGCACCCTTGCCGGTGTCAAAAAATTGCTGCATGAGAGCATCAATCTTGTGACGGCAGACAACAAGCTGCGGACATGTGCTCATGTTGAGAAAACCGAATACGAGTTCTGGCAACGTGATGGCCTCAATGACGCAAGCCTCGACCAGCTTCTAGTTTCACTCCGATCGGATTCTAGCAGCGAGAGGGACGCGATAACAGTGACATGAGCGGAGTGGAATAGCTCACGTAAATGTGAATATAGTCACAGAAGCCACCGCAACATCGTATTGTGTACTTGTGCATATGTCACGCGCTTTTACTAATCCCGCGGCATTATCGTCTAATTCTGAAGTTTTACGCGTTAAAGACACAATGTGATGAAGCACGGTGTACATTAGAATTCAACATTTTACACGAACCCGTGTTATTTAACGTGCGCCTAAATATAAGTGTATTGACGCTTTCAATGCGCTAGCGTTAAGTTGCCCGTGTCGCAGAATATCCGGCATCCGGCGTCGTTCCGACAAAAATATTTTCGAACCATTCATACCCAGGCCATCTATGTGACCCAAGGAATTTACTGAAATTGAATTTCTCAAGATAAAACATGTGGAAAAATCGTAAACTACGATATGCACACAACCTACACGCATCACAGCTCTTGGATTGTCATTTGACTATAAGAAAAAACATAATTCTGTTAAGCGAAAACTCAAAGAAATTCGTTTTCCAGCGTTTCTTCAATTCACAGACCGGCCGCGGCGTCCGCCATTTGCACGCTCCGGCGCGTGGGTGTCTCGGGGGCCACGAAGCCCGGTTCCTTGCAATACCTCCAATTGGCGCTCGCCTCCACCGCATCGTAAGGCCCCTCAATACCGCATCGCGGCCCACGCAAGAGACCGCGTTTCTACTACAAAGCCCGCATTCGTGCATAGCATTCGCGGCCAGCATTTCCCGGTAAACATTATGGTAACATAGGCTCCACTTGCCGGGAAGAGAGAGAATCAGTCAGAGATCTCTGAATGCTATCGTGTTTCACTCTTAAAGGCTAAGCTTAACCGTCCTCCAAATTTTTGTGTTTAGCTTACAGTGAAACGTGCCGAAATCCTTCACCCAGCAGCCAGCAATCCATACCATGAAGACATTGCTATCGAGAGACAACAGACGCGACGTGCGTTGGGCTGCAATTACATGGAATCGTAGAGGACACGCCGTCACGTCCAGAATATATATATATATATATATATATATATGGTGGCATAGAAGGCCACCAGTCAACGAAACTAAGGAAAGCATAGGGGAAATTAGCTCTGATTATAATTGAAACGTTGAAGACAAAAAAAAAGGGAATGAAAGCGAACGAAAACATAACTGGTTGACGGTGGGGACCGAACCCACAACCTCTGCTCACCCGTGCGTTGCACTGCCAATTGTGCTACAGAGATGGCTATCAATTCGTCCAATAACTCGGGTATTTATATTTACTAGATCTAGCCCTGGGATTGTTACCCAGCGCCATTCAGGGTGAAGGTGCACGGATGTAGAACATCATTTCTTGCCCGATGGCGTCACGTAGCACGTGAATTTGAAGGAACAGGCTGGCTAATAAACCCTCGTATGCTACCTGATCACATTAAGAGTACCAGATTCGAGACCCTCACTATGAATGAACAATATACATTATACAATATACAACAATATAAACCCAACAACAATATACAACAATATAAACCCAACAGAGAATCATCAAATACAACAGTCAGCCTCATTACAAATAAATGGTTTCCCTCTCTTTCTCTCTCACTCTTATGTGTTTGGTAAATTTTGTAGGTCCATCTTGCGCGCATCATTTCATTTCGAGTAGCATGCTAGGCATGCCGTCAGGCAAACCTCCCCAGTTTTAACGCGGTAGCGTTAGGGGCCCCGCCTCCCACAATATCTGGTGTCTGCATAGGCGGCGTTCTCCGTTACACAAAAATCATCCCAAACCACGCAAGGCCTCCGCGTGACGCATAGGCGCTACTGAACAAATTGAATTTCTTAAAGTAAGCTGCGTCAGAAAATTCGTGACGTGCGACTTACACGCAACCTACGGACATGATAGCATCGGATTGTAATTTGAATGTGCGAGAAAGCCATTCTGTTACACAGAAACTCAAAGACAAACCCCCTTTTCTAGCTGCCGTTCGAGGTCTGTCTTAGTAGGAGCGGCGCGCCCTGCTCTGTGCCTTGCAATACCATCAAGATGCCGCAAGCCTGCGCGCATCCGCGGTAGCGGCGGCGCACACCGTGGAGGGGAAAGAAAAAATTCACTAAAGATTAGTATACTCCCTATTGAGGAAATTCAGCGCAGCTCTATACGTTTGCCTTGTGCGGCACGTTTCAAATGGAGCGAAGCATGGCGCGACTGCCCGAGAGCGAGCGTGTGGATGACGCGTGGACGCCATTCAAAGCAGCTGCCATCGTCCAAGCCCACCGACGACGTGCGCTACTCTGTCGCCATCTCGTAGCCACCGTCGCCGCACCACGCATTTCTTCTGACGCTTTCGCCGTACCCCCTCCTCTTTGCGACTCATTATTTCACTGCACAATGCTCCCCGCTTTCCTCCTCACGTCTTTAATCTTCCGCTACGCTCCGCGTCCGCGTCTTCGTAGCGCTCTTTTCTTCAAGTATGCAAAACCAACTCGCCCACATCAAGCTTTTGCTGTTACGCTCCGCTCACTTTCATGTTTCGCTGTGATCGTTGCCTCGTTTAAGCTGCCGTCTGCGCCTTGGCTCGCCACAGGAACGGGCGCCTAAAGCGCTCTATAAAAAAAAAAGAACCAGAAAGCTCGCCTTCATGCATGCCGTTCGCCGTCATCCTTTCCAGGAAAACATTACGGTTAGATAAGTTGCAGTTGCTGGGAAGCGTGAGAAGCACTCAGTGATCTTTGAGTGTTATCGCGTTCCACTTTAAAAGCGCCCCTGACCAGGCTACAAAGAAAATTTCGGTTATACGCTGGAATTTAATACAAACCCTCTAGGGAGTGTTTCATCGGATAACTTTTTTAAAATTGGTTCAATAATATCCTAGATAGAAATATTTCACTAGCGCGAACTCATGAATTGAAGAGGCGAGCTTCACCGCCGACATAGAGACTCTCTCCACTTGCCCCAGCGACATTCCGTCCCTGTGTTCTCGCATACCGGAGCTCGTGGATCGCGTGAGGCATGCAGTAATATTTCATATATTGCAGCAATATTTCAAAGATGAAATAAGGGGAAAACGAAACAGGCGAGTCGAACTGAGGACCTCGCAGTCATGAGCCAAGTGCTTTTGCGCGGCGCCATACAACACAAATGCAAAACGAAGGGAGTATTTTTCCGTGGCCGCAGTGTGTATAGCAGCTCGGCTAGGGTTCAAATGGTGCAAAGGGGCAAAGCGAGTCCTCCTGCGCAGTACCAAGACAAAGGCAGATGTTGAGGAGCAAAAGTCCCCAGATTTATCTTATGCAACTCACGCGCGCGGACGACGGTGGGGCAAATGCAAGAAAGAAGCTCTCGGCCTTTGCGCCCGCAGCAGTTTACCTCCAAAATTGGGCGCGCAAACAGCCATGCGAAGCCACGGCCGCCATAAGAGGAGGAGAAGCAATTTCACTTGCACCACCAGCGCACGGCTGGTCACTTTATCGCACCGTTAACTACGCTTCTCTGCGCCAGTCACAACCCCACCCCCACCCCGCCCCGCCCCGCCCCTTACGGTGTGCTTGATCAAGCCAGATCTATACCAGTGCGCACGCGGAAGGATGGCGTGCATCCAGCCACCAGCCTTGACAGCCCACCCTCGCAGCCTTTCCGTCGAGCCGTTAGCATGATGTGCGCAGGGCGCGACCTCATCGCATTTGATACACTAAACCTCACGGCGACGCTGTAGCCGACGGCGAAAACATGCCGTGAATCTCCCTATAAATGGTACAAAATATAAAATTGGTGTAAAATATATGGTTCGGAGTAGGCGCTTCCAAGAAGGAATGAAATTATATGTTAAAAGAAGCATGCTCTTGCCTGTGAACCGTAACCTGCTGTGATTTCATAACGTGGCCTACACTCAGACGGGTCAGGCATGGTATTAAAGCACACACAGTACAGCAGACAGTACAGCACCAACAAAAAAAATTTTGCTTATACGTAGCCCCACTTGTACTAGCCCTGCAGGCGGGCCAGTTGTCGGCTCTGTTCTTAACGGAATTTCACAGTAAAACAACAAGCGGTACCTAAATATCTTCACTGTAGCATAATTCCTTCATTAAAGCAAAGGTTTCCATATGCCAACTTGCGTTGAGTTTGCCCCGTTTGCACGGTCGGTTTTTTGCTGAATCAGATGCGCGATTCCGGAGGGAGTTGTGAAATCGTTGTAGTATGGGTCACATGGGTCACGCGGTCGAGGTTTCCATGTATTTTGACGTGCCTATCAAGCGCGTAATCGCCATACTACATAACGTGTTACTGAAGATGAAACGTTCTACAGAAATTACGAACACAAGCACCTATACTTGCATTGGCGCAGTAAAAATGCACTGTGAATAAGTAACAAATTCGTGATGGGAATGAAAGGAACCTAGAATCTAAATATTGCGCGCTTACCACCTATTTTCTGTCCAGTCTAGATGGAAAATTATTAGATGCCTTGGTAACAACCTTTTATTTTTCAGATTATCTCAGCCGCGTTGATGCTACGCCTTTTTTAGTACCCCTCTTCCAAGGCCTCTAAAATTGCTAGCTCAAGTTTACCAAATGAATCAAAAGTAATGGCTGACAGTTGTGCAAGTGAAAGTATTGGCTGACGATAATGTGCAACTGCTTAAGGAGACAGATTCCAGCGCTGCTGTAGATCCATCATAAGTGTCCATGAATAGGCTCTATAATAACTCTCTAGCCACCATCCTATGGCGTCATCGATCTACGTGTATTACAGGCATGGGCAGCACGTGAGCACGAGAGGAACCTTTCTTGGGCATGCAACCGAGAGGTGCACGGCTCGGGCGGCTCCACGTGCTTATCAGACCAAAAAGTGTTTTCGGGCTAGGTTTTTGGTTGCGAAATCCCGCGTCTACGCCGGACTGTGTGGTGAGAGAGAAAGAGAAAGAAAGGGGGGGGGGGTAGAAAGCGCCTGTAAAAGGTAAATACAAGAGCACGCATGCAAGAAGAAAAACGCGTAGGGGTTGGAGTCCATAAAGCATCGTTATTATACATCCTCCTAAGCTCAACACTGTGGCACAGCTGGTGGCGTGGGGGAGAGCAAGAAGATTTATGGCGAGAACGTGACATATTATCCGTCTTGAACACACCTCGCCGCCAGGCACTGTTTGTACAAGGCGTTTGGCCGACGGTGCATCGAGCGCCCAAAGTCGTCGATGCCGCATGAAGATGCGCCGCGCGACAGCGCGTTCTGGCGGTGCGGTGTGAGTCGATATAAGAAAACAGAACGCGTTGCCTCAACTAAATGCAGAAATAAACATCGGAGACAGTATAAGGCTGCGCCCGCACCGTTGCGCTTTTGTGTAGGAGTTCCATTTACCTTGAACTGGCTTTTCATGCAACGCTGTGTAACGGAATGCGTTGTTAGAAGTATATGCAGTTGTTTGTCTAAATGTGATCGTTACATCGACTGTATGCTCTTCGCATGAAGGAACTGAACGGCCTCATCGGGAGGAATAGATCAATAAATTGATTCCACATTCCAAATAAATATTGTAGTGAAGGAGAGCAAGCGCATTCACAGTAGCTTACGGTACTTGGACTGAACGTAGAGTCTCCACTTGTCACGTCGTCCGTACAGCACAAAAACATCTATTCAGAAAGCATCGGGGATTTCAGAACTCAGGAAAAATTTATAATGTGGTACGCTGTTTGGCGGCTTTCTTTCTGCTTCATCTACCTATGATCTCAAGTTTCCTCAAGCAGCAAAAATGACAGATGCTGCAAGTTTTGGGTGGATGTTCGTTTTTGTGTCAAGACGATTTCCCTTTTGAAGAAAGGCTTTGAAGGCAAGTACACGCTTTTTCTAAAGCGCGAAGCAACATCGATACACGATGCTCAGGTCGCAATGAAACGAATTGTGTCGTGTGCAGGTGCGAACAAGTACCTTGGGGAATAATTTCGTGCACTAAGGCCCCATTCTCACATTCGTCATCTGCCCCGCCTCTTATGTGACCTTTACGAGTATGACTTGACGCACCGCGAAGAAGGCGAGATCAGGAACCGAAAACAAACACAACAGGACGAGCACTGTGCGTGTTCTTCAGCACTCATGGCTTTACTAGCGCTGAAGCAGCAGTACAAGTACTTTCGCAAAGTAAAATGTGTATACCCGCCGCGTTGGCTTAGCGGCTATGGCGCTGCGCTGCTAATTATGATATCGCCGGACCAAATCCCGACCGCGGCGGCCGCATTACGATGGGGGTAAAATGCAAGAAATGTCCGTGTTGCCTACACTGAGCGAACGTTAAAGATACCCAGGAGGTAAAAAAATTCCGGAGTACCTCACCACGGTAGTCCTCATATCTATACAGTAGGTTTGACACGTGAAATTCCCAGAATCAAATCGAAATGTGTGGGAATTAATTACTGCTCTAGTGAAATTTTGTTACCATGTACCCGAATATACGTTCTATGCTAAAAGGTTTCAAAATGTCCAGTTATACCACGACAGCGTTTTAGAGTGTGCGTTTAATTAGAGGGAACTGTCTTTTTTTCTTTTATTGGAACTGCTCGGAGGAAACAGCTTCGCTGGAATTTGGACTCTGATTCTGCCAGGTCCCACAAGTCTGCTGTTATATTTTCCTGCATACTGAAAGGCTGGCGCTTTCGTTTTTCATATAAGTTACTGCCCTACTCTCCTGATATGCGAGCTGTCTGAGCAATTTCCGCTCGCCTTTCACGTCTTGTACTCACATGCACTCGGCGTTGGCGAGCGTACTGCCAACGCTTGCTTGCCAAAACCAGATTATTCCACCTGTTTTCACTAAATTAAATCTCGGTGACGTTCGTTGTTGTGTTAGTGAAACGCTCCAAATTTTGCGCGCTCGTAAAACACTCATTGTGCGTTGGAGCATGGTCATAGGTAAGTTATTGAAGGCCTCAATAAACCCAACAACATTGAACTCTGCCTACCCTTCAGCCATTATATGGCCTTATGGCCTTTACTGTCACCAAACATAAAAAAGCTGCCTCGTTTAATTCATCGAGGTCACCAGAGAAACCTAGTATCACGCACGAAAAAAAAAAACTGGAAAAGCGAAAGTTTAGTATTATTTGTAACGCTCGTAATTAAGCATGTAACTTTAAAATTTCGGAACGCATCGCACATAAAATGCCGTCCATTTCTGTTACTTTAAAGGCTGCGTAACGCCGAGTTGATTCTGTACATTGGTTAATCTAGCTGATAACGGCAGCGTAGTTGTTGCAGGCACTTACTTCATATATGTTTTCCAAAAGCTGTACTTAATCCACACGCATTTACATTGGCACACAGATTTGGCAGAGTGGTCCACTAACTGCAGGAACCGAGCTTAGGTCCACTACAGCAATGTGCGAGTCCGCGAGCAAAAGAGCCTTTACCTGAAACCTGAAAAATTTAGCGCTGCTCGTAACACATACTCGCAATTTAAAGCTCCGGAACACTTGTATAAGTAACTTATTTGAACAGCTGCAATTAGCACACACAATCTGAATTTTGTGTACGCATTACCGAGCACGGGCCTTTTAGTTTCGTCGAGTATAAACCAGGTGGCTTGTATACTTCACTGAGGCCGCCGGCGAAATACGGTACATTCTTCAGTATCTGTTTCGTTAGTGACATAATTGCCGCGAAAAGCACAAACACACAATGGGCAAAATAAACACACACGGGACCACACAGGCGGCCGCCTGTGTCGTAACGTGTGTGGTTCCTATGCCTTTTGCGCGTGTGTTTTTAAGGCAGGTATGTCACTCGGAAAGAATTAACTGTGCCAAGAACAAGTTCTATTGAAGTATACACCTTTCCTTACCGCTAGAAATGGGCTCGTTTTCAGTCTTTTCTTGTTATAGCGTTTTATTTCAAGACATAGCGTTCACAACTATTAAAATTGTAGCCTAATCACTGGCATTTTTTATGAATGTAAAGCGGTAATAACCGTTCCGACAGTTCTTTGTCATTCCTAGGTGAACATTCAAAGTAGCACCTCAAAAAACATAAATAAACGTGATAAGTTGTTATTTTTAGCACAAGTAATTAAGTACAATTTTAGCACAAGTAATATAAGTCTGGTTCCTTAGCGTGAAAAATAGCCATAGTGATGTGCATGGTATACAGGAAAGGAGTAGCTTCAGAAATATGAAAATGGAGAAGTTTTTATTGTGCCGGGATCCTTTTTTATTTTTTTTATTCATCGCGGAAGGCACTTGGTTCATTCTTTACTGCATTCCTTGGGTTTGCGTAGCGGTGGTTGTCACGTTAAGGAGCATCCAAATTTCCTCGTACTCGATTATCGTACTTGATCAGTTTTTCTGTGCAAGCAATCAGACATATAGGGCACGTTGAACCCGCGCCGGAGCATCCACGCTCATTGCGCAGTTCCTGTATGGTTCTGTACACTAATGCGAAACTATGCCAATATTGTACACTAATGAATAAGGCCATTAGCAGAGGCCATGTTTAAAATGCAAGAGACTAGACTTCTAGAGAAACTTCTGTGGAAGGTCAGCCTTCCACCGAAGCTCTTGTGGGAGGGAACCCTACCCCCCGACGGGGAGTATTGCTTGTAATATTTTGCGCACGTGCTTTCGAAACGCTGACAAGTAGAAGAAACGCACGAATACACGCAACTTACAATAAAAGGAATTCCAAATCTTGAGTGAACAAACGGAAACCCTATGGGAGGCATGTACACGCCACCCAGATTCTAGCAGACGATAGGCGAAAGTACTGACGCTGACGTCACGCGAGAGGTGCTGAGGCCGCTCTCGGAACTTATAGTTATTTTCCGTGGCGGCAAGCATGACGACATAGCGTTGTTACACAATTTCCTGTATGTGTGAATGCCTGCAGTGGCCGGAGAACTCAGTGCTGTATTAGCGGGCGCGCAGACGTGCGTGCTTCTCTCGACTTACAAGTCAAGGGAAGCCCGTCGGCATGCCCGCTAATAGACAATTTATTCATTTTCATCTGTATTTCATTTTTTCCGGGCAGTGTATACATTTAATAAAGTTCCAAACTGTAACATTTTTGGACAGCAATATACCATACACAACAAGAAGTTTCTCTACCAGAGAATACCCGGCAACATCTATGACGTCTGTCTGGCCCTCGCCACCAATGACACAGCAATGCAGACGGTCTACAGTCCAATCTGAATCATACAGTGTAATAAATATACGGCTAGCGTAACACGCAGGGAAAGCAGGATGCATGAAATTGCCAGGAGTCTACAAGGAATACATCGAAATGATAATTAAATTGAAAAATACAGGATACATTGAAGCAGAAAACAAGATATAATCGTAATAAAAACATTGCAACGCACGTTCAGTAATTTAACACCTCATTCTCCCGGAAAAGACGTCAAACGTGCCTTCTGAACGAGTACAACGATTTTAATGCGATGTCGACTAATTGTGGGTAAGCGTTTCAACGCTCAGGTATCTGGTCATTAACCAACAGGCCCCGTAAGAAGTCCGTAACCTTATAATAAATTTCTCCTTTATCCTCATCAAAGCATTCTGTACTGATTTATTCTTTGGAAATCCTTATTCACAGGACCCGCCTTTTGGCCAATTCCGTATCCACAGCCAACTTTATCCCCTGCGACCCCTGCACCCTGCACCAAGCTCTTGTGCACACAAAACCGGCATTTGCAAAGCACAGAGGTGCGTCTCAGATTGCTTGCGACCGCAATCCTTGCTGCTCTCCGCATTCCGTTTAGGAATCTCCTCTGCATGCAGGTCTACACGCCGCATGCCTCCTGATGTGTTTGTCTGCGCTTGCCTCCGCTTCCCTTACTCTCACTGCTTTGCAAACTAAGGTAGGGTGAAGGAATACTCATTTTGAAAAACAATTTTTCGTCTTGCTTTAGTTTCGCACGCGTTCTCGAAACGACGCCGTTTAGTTATGCGCATATTTAAATTCGGGCAACATCGACATGCGTAGATTTACGAACGCGCGCCGCTCGTTTTCTCCAAGGTGAATCGAAGTTTGCGCATCGGAAGTGAGGCGCATAGGCTTGAACAAAACAAGAGACGCAACAGTACAGAGAAAGAAGGGACACGTGATAATGTACTGGAAAATAAATATACGACAAAGATAAGACGTAGAAGATAGGCGCACCCAGCGAACGGTTTCGATCGCTCGCTCATAGCATCGTTTGCCCCTCGCTGCTGCTAGTGGAGAAAATCTCTGCAGAGCTTTTCTAGACAATCCAGAGGAACGAGCTCGACAAACCTCTGGGCAACGTTCCTTAAGCTGGGCATGCGAACATTACTTTGAAGGGCACAAAGAATAGAAAGGCGGGCGTTAAGGAGAGATACCGCAGCGCGCGCATTCGGAAAACATGCGCAATAAATTAAGTGAGAAAACGGCTCTTTTCCGCATAATCGCGCATTTTTACGCTTCGCAACGAGAGGACACACAGGCACAAAAAAAAAGGTGTCGATTTCAAGGTAAATTCGCGAGAAATGCGTTAGCATTACGCCGCACCTCATAGGGGTCGGATTCAAGATTTAAACTGCGTTCCCCACATTGCGAAGTGTAGATGAGAAACTCGCTCGACACACGTCCGGGCGCCTCTTCGAGGAGCGATGTGCAACTGACGGTGGGCCGCGGAAGCTCCAATGCCACGCACCCCTCCTCATGAAAAATCGCCACAAGTCATACGACCAACCGAATATTTACAGAAGCTATACAGACAATCGGGATTCGCTTGAACGTCAATGTGCTTTGCTCGGTGAGTGTTGTCACTAAGTTTGTCCGGGCAAGTTCATTGCCAAGTGAAGATTCACGCTATCGGAGACATGGTGAAATTTGACGTCCTACCCGGTGCTTCAACTGGTTGTGTAAAATGTGTTGGATTCTTAATTCATGTAGTGACACGTCAGCATCGGACGTAGTTACTCCGAAAGAAGATCAACCGATGCTGGAAACTCGGGAAAGGGCCAACAGTCGTACGTGCACTCTGACCTTTACCGTATAGCACATTTAGGTTTCTAGCATTGGACATATTTGCCCTCGCTCTACGTTTCAATTTCCCCGTGAGACAAGCAAAGGCGTACGTTAACAGACACCTTAAACCTGCTGTTGCAATTTTTCATGTTGATGCAGTCACCTAAGAGCAGACGTTGATGGAACGTCGCGCGAAACGGTACAGCTACTGAAGAGACGTGAACGATCAAAGACCATATGCAAAAGCCGCAAGTATCGCAAATGCATGCAAAAGTATCGATTCTCGAGTAAAGAGTATGCGCATGCATTGCACACGGAACACCGTTCGCGTGTGGAATGGACAAATTTGTTCCGCTGCCGGAATTGCATGTGACTCGACTGTCTCGTCGTGTTTTCATCTGCCGCTGCTGCAAGTGCGTCAGAAGCACTGGTGTGAGCTGGTTCGGCCAATCTTCGCGGCTGCCGCGGTTTCTTTTTTTTTTTTTTTTTGACAGGGTGCTACATCAATGACGATCAACGACAGATACGTGCGTATTGGAGCGACACTCCGGCGAAGTAGGAACCAACACATTCGGAGCCTCCACAAAGCGAGAAAAAAAAACTATAGGCAGGGATACGTTCGCCAGAATTGCGCCCAATGGGCTGTCGTAGGAATGAAGATGTAAAAGAGGCGATGTAAATATGAAGCCGGCAAAGAACGGCCATATTGATGCGCGCTCGTGCGCGAGACTGTTCAACCTGTACTGAATGTGGTTGCACAGCACAAACGCATTATAGAACCGTATCAGCGCTCGTCTGATGCTTGGGTGCCAGCACTTAACCCACTTAGGCTAGCACAGAGATAGTGTTTTAGTGTTCTTTCCTGCGAACGCGGCGCGCCAACTTTAGGTGCTGTATGTTCGAGTGCCTTCATTGCTACCTAGACTTCTACATCTGGAATCTAAAGGATGCATTTAGAGAGGCGACTACGTGCGACCGCTTGAATGAAAGCGATCAATATATTGTTCGTTTAATAACCGCGGTTATACGTCATTAAGAAACATGTCGTCTCGGCATTTTCTTGATTTGCCCACGAGGCATAGCATTTGTAGATCCTGTGACCTACAGTTGACCGAAAATTGTCGTTTGGCTGCCGTCTTCACGTAGCCTTCTTTTCCTTTATTATCTGTTGCGTTCACAGTTCGCCTCTGTACTAAATGTATGTACAGACAGATAAAGAAAACTCTTCATTTTATTTCCACCCGTTAGGAAGGAAATGTGTTTTTCTCAGTGTGTGTGACTGCCTGCATGGGCTCTGCCGGGGGAAGGGCACAGAGCATTCAATAAAAGGCCCTTCAATGATTGCACGTGCACATAATAGAAAATGTACCAGGTGTTCGTTTTTTTTTTTTTCTTTTAGACTCACCAGAAGGTATCAAAATGTTAATGGCCCTGGCAGTTACTACCTCCGACGGCTCTTTACTATTCACTACCCATTTACTAACATGAGTCATAAATGCAGGCACAATGAGGCTAAGTTAGTAAAGACTACAATATCATCTTGGCCATTGCACACTATGCCTTGTACTGACAGTTTTGTGAAAAATAGCGATAAGCGATAGCATGTTTGATTATGTTGGATTAACAGTTATGACATACGTCGTCGTTTAGATATGTGCAGCCAGTACTCTGTGAAAACTTACTTCGAGAACTTTGATTATTTATCCTATTACACAGGTGCCCTCCGGTTGCATATGTGCTTCCCCTAAGATACGGCCATAAATACTCCTAGAATCGTTCATCATGTATAACTCAGGTATTAACTTTGCTCTTGTCATCTGTGTGTGCTGTTGTCGTTTACCATTCGTTAAAGATTTTCTGCGCATAGTTTTGCCCCCATTTTACCCCAGCCGAAGGCCCTGGTAAGCTTGACCATTAACTTCCATGGTGAACCAATGTGACAAAAAGTGCCGTTGTCATTTTCGTTTGTTTACTTGGCTACGCTTTTATAATCGCATTGAACTAACAAGACCACGTAAATTATACGTATAAACTACTCTAAATACTCTCCGCTATATTGCTGGTCCTAATCCTAATCCATAAGGAAGGGGGCGCCAAAAACTTGAAAAATACTGGACCGATCAGCTTACTGTCCGTTGCCTACAAAGTATTTACTAAGGTAATCGCAAATAGAATCAGGAACACCTTAGACTTCTGTAAACCGAAAGACCAGGCAGCATTCCGTTAAGGCTACTCAACAATAAGCCATATTCACACTATCAATCAGGTGATAGAAATATGTGCGGAGTATAACCAACCCTTATGTATAGCTTTCATTGATTACGAGAAAGCGTTTGATTCACTCGAAATCTCAGCAGTCATGGAACCATTACGGAATCAGGGTGTAGACGAGCCGTATGTAAAAATACTGAAAGATATCTATAGCGGCTCCACAGCCACCGTAGTCCTTCATAAAGAAAGCAACCAAATCCCAATAAAGAAAGGCGTCAGGCAGGGAGATACGATCTCTCCAACGCTATTCACAACGTGTTTGCAGGAGGTATTCAGAGACCCGGATTGGGTAGAATTGGGGATAAGAGTTAATGGAGAATACCTTAGTAACTTGCGATTAGCTGATGATATTGCCTTGCTTAGTAACTCAGGGGACCAATTGCAATGCATGCTCACCAACCTGGAGAGGCAAAGCAGAAGGATGGGTCTAAAAATTAATCTGCAGAAAACTAAAGTAATGTTTAACAGTCTCGGAAGAGAACAGCAGTTTACGATAGGTAGCGAGGCACTGGAAGTGGTAAGGGAATACATCTACTTAGGACAAGTAGTGACCGCGGATCCGGATCATAAGACTGAAATACTCAGAAGAATAAGAATGGGCTGGGGTGCGTTTGACAGGCATTCTCAGATCATGAACAGCAGGTTGCCATTATCCCTCAAGATAAAAGTTTATAACAGCTGTGTCTTACCAGTACTCATGTACGGGGCAGAAACTTGGAGGCTTACGAAAAGGGTTCTACTTAAATTGAGGACGACGCAACGAGCTACGGAAAGAAGAATGATAGGTGTAACGTTAAGGGATAAGAAAAGTGCAGGTTGGGTGAGGGAACAAACGCGAGTTAATGACATCTTAGTTGAAATCAAGAAAAAGGCATGGACATGGGCAGGACATGTAATGAGGAGGGAAGATAACCGATGCTCATTAAGGGTTACGGACTGCATTCCAAGGGAAGGGAAGCGCAGCAGGGGGCGGCAGAAAGTTAGGTGGACGGATGAGATTAAGAAGTTTGCAAGGACAGCATGGCCACAATTAGTACATGACCAGGGTAGTTGGAGAAGCATGGGAGAGGCCTTTGCCCTGCAGTGGGCGTAACCAGGCTGATGATGATGATGATGATGATGATGATGATGATGATGATGATGATGATATTGCTGGTTATTATAATGCGGTTGTCGTAGTAGCTGTCACTACGTTTTGTAGTTGGGAGGTGGGCGCATTAGTAGACCTCCTACCACTACCGTTTGCATGTCACACCTAAGTAGTGAATATTGTGACAAGCATTGACTACCTCAAAGTTAGTTACTACAACGACTATTTCTTTAATTGCGTTATTCATTTTCGTAGAGACGGGTATCACTTACGCGAGAACTCTAAGTGCATAATTGACTGATTGACAAAGTTTTGATAATTACATTTTAACTGAATATTCCATGTCGCGCATTACGATTTACGAAATGTAGCCGGCGACCTCACAAGGCATATTCATTTGGAACGAACTCTGAGTTATACCTATTGCAAGATATGCATCGCCGAACTTACACTAAAAAAATGCGGTGTTGTTGCGCTGATATTTTTTTACACGAAATACCGTTTTGTACGTTGAAGCATAATAACAATTAGAACGCCAATGTATTTCGCCACGCACTTTGAGAATGAAAACCTTGAAACCCTTGTCAACCTGAAATCTTGTGCCAAGTGAATACGCCTCGTGAACTCACCAGATACAATTGGTAAATTTTAATATGTTCTGTAAGGTACATAAACAATTAATTAGCGAAATTTTGTTCATTAGTCGATTGTACGTTTCGATGTTTTGTGGAAGTAGGGTCATCTTCGAATAACCAAACTGAAGGACTAGGTTTGTGTATCTGCCATATGTACTCTTTAAAAAACCATATGTTCTAAAAATGAAGTTGTGGTATATTATGTTTACTAAGTTCAGGTATACTTTCAAATTGCCGTTGCATTATACGAGGCCCTGCAACGTCATGTGTTGCAACAGCGTCTGTATATTGCAAGCACTGCTGCTGGTAACTTCATGGAATGTTTATGACATCGGGCCAGTGCTGTTTTGTAACCATAAGAGAGAAGTGGTACAGCAAATAACTGGTGGGGCCGTAAATGACAGCACTAAACATGAAATGCCCAGACTGCCGTCCGACGAGAAGCCCGTCTAGTAGTACTTAGAAATCGCTAAGATACTCACATTCCATACCTCGTTGACAAATATATTTCGAAAATTTATGTTTAAACGCCTACAGATTCGCAGTGAAGGGTGTTAACATAAAGCTATTGAACAGCTTATTTCAATGCATGTGCTTTTCTCGGCACTCCTTTCCACTGAAAAATACGCGATGTGCCCAATAGATTTTACTGAATAGTTTTTCTTCCTTTCGCCCGTGTCCCATGCAATGAGGGCACGTTAAAGATCCCCTGGAGACCAAAATTAATCCGGTGCCCCCCACGACGGAGTAACTCATAATGAAATCGTGGCTTTGGCACGTAAAACGACATAATATATATTCCTTCTTGCTTGTTCATTCTCATGCTTTCGAAACTTAAAGCGTCTGTGTCCCTTTCAACTGTGCGTTTATGCAAGGAGTGGAGTCGTGGAACTCAAGATTTACGTTCTCGCAAAGTTGTGACGTCAAACCTTGTGCGGCATCATTTCGTATCTGGGAACGGACAAGCGCTATGTATGGCGTTTCGTTAGTCGACCCACCAAGCGGTAGGGCTGGCCCCCTTTAACACGCGAAAATATCCATTCTTGGGCACTGCACATAAAATACTAAACACAAGAAAGGAAACAGGACAAGCGCTCGTACTGTTTCCTTTCTCGTGTTTCTTTTTTTATGCGCTTGTCAAAGAATGGGTAGGTTCCAACTCGCCCGATGTTCAATTCTTCTGCAAGGGGAAAACATCCGACCAAAACCCTTTCGCTTGGGGTAGGTATTAAGCGATAATGTACGCGCTCCTCCACGCCACCACTCTAAGTGCTCGAATGTTTCTTTTTTTTTTCTCGTGGTACGAAAATGCTCCCATCCAAGTTTGATTATTTTCATAAGCTTGGGCGTCTTATTGCTGCAAACGTGAGAGCAACAGCTTTCATCAACGGTTGGATGGAGAACTTGAAAGTAGCCGCTTGTGACAGAGTCGCTCATCACGCTCTCTGATTCGATTACTGGTTGCTGTTTCCTAGCGAGCATGACTGAAATTCGGCAGGAGGACAACATTCTGTATGGCATTTATTCATCTAAGTAATGTTGTGTAGCACGTGAAACGCTGTGGAGGGGATAGAACGTAAAAAGCAAGAATCTGGGAAGCATGTGTATGTGCTTCCTCCCGTATAAAAAAAAAAGGTATTTTGCGCCTTGCACAATCCTGTTTATGCAAAAGCATATTATAACTAAAGATCTAATCCTTTCATTTTGGTCAGGCCTGATCTACAGAACCTTACTTGCACAATTCATTCCCACCCATAAGCGTGCACGCCAGTGGTTGGAAATTTAGATTGCAGCCTGCATGTATGCGTAAGTTAATTGCTAAGTGTGAAAAAGTAATAAGAGGGAAGCTAGAGAAAGAAAGTAAATTTTGCTGAATGTAATATCTATTGTTGAAGGGCGAGTGGGCATGGCAAGCGTACGAGTACAATCTGTCGACAAATAAACGGCTGACAAAAACTGTCCAGACAAAAACGGCTAGACAAAAACTGTCTCTTGCGTGTTCGACTAAGTAGCTTTATCATCACTGCCATAGGCACTGATACCAAAGTTTTCGGGATGCAGGTTACTGACATGAGGGGCTCTGCCCAATTTCGAATGTTCAGTGGTTACTTTCTCTGAGTTGAAATTGAATTATGGGGTTTTACCTGTCAAAACCACGATCTGATTATCAGGCACGCAGTAGTAAAGGATTCAAGAAAGTTGGAGCCCTTGGGATACTTTAATGTACACCTAAATCACACAGGTGTTTGTCATTTGGCCCCCATCGAAATGCGGCCGCCGTGGCAGGGATTCGATCCCGCGTCCTCGTGCTTAGCTCTCCAAGTTCGATCGCCGGCGGTTCCTGAAAGCCACGATGCAGGGCCGCCTGAGAAGTTTGAAGGACCGCCTTGGTTATCAGAAAATATGCCGTGTTGTGCAGATCCGGAAGAAACACTGAGGTCATAAAAAAAATTAGGTAGGAGGAGAAGGGGCAGAGACAGTAACAGTAACTGCTGCCTTTTATTATATATATATATATATATATATATATATATATATATATATGTATATATCATCATCATCAGCCTAGTTACGCCCACTGCAGGGCAAAGGCCTCTCCCATACTTCTCCAACTACCCCGGTCATGTACTAATTGTGGCCATGTTGTCCCTGCTAACGTCTTAATGTCATCCGCCCACCTAACTTTCTGCCGCCCCCTACTACGCTTTCCTTCCCTTGGAATCCAGTCCGTAACCCTTAATGACCATCGGTTATCTTCCCTCCTCATTACATGTCCGGCCCATGCCCATTTCTTTTTCTTGATTTCAACTAAGATGTCATTTACCCGCGTTTGTTCCCTCACCCAATCTGCTCTTTTCTTATCCCTTAACGTTACACCTATCATTCTTCTTTCCATGGCTCGTTGCGTCGTCCTCAATTTCAGCAGAACCCTTTTCGTAAGCCTCCAGGTTTCTGCCCCGTAGGTGAGTACTGGTAAGACACAGCTGTTATACACTTTCCTCTTGAGGGATAGTGGCAACCTGCTGTTCATGACTTGAGAATGCCTGCCAAACGCCCCCCAGCCCATTCTTATTCTTCTGGTTATATCAGTCTCATGATCCGGATCCGTGGTCACTACCTGCCCTAACTAGATGTATTCCCTTACCACTTCCAGTGCCTCGCTACCTATCGTAAACTGCCGTTCTCTTCCGAGACTGTTAAACATTACTTTAGTTTTCTGCAGATTAATTTTCAGACCCACCCTTCTGCTTTGCCTCTCCAGGTCAGTGAGCATGCATTGCAATTGGTCTCCTGAGTTACTAAGCAAGGCAATATCATCAGCGAATCGCAAGTTGCTAAGGTATTCTCCATCAACTTTTATCCCCAATTCTTCCCACTCCAGGTCTCTGAATACCTCCTGTAAACACGCTGTGAATAGCATTGGAGATATCGTATCTCCCTGTCTGACGCCTTTCTTTATTGGGATTTTGTTGCTTTCTTTGTGGAGGATTACGGTGGCTGTGGAACCGCTATAGATAGCTTCCAGTATCTTTACATATGGCTCATCTACACCCTGATTCCGTAGTGCCTCCATGACTGCTGAGGTTTCGACTGAATCAAATGCTTTTTCGTAATCAATGAAGGCTGTATATAAGGGTTGGTTATATTCCGCACATTTCTCTATCACCTGATTGATAGTGTGAATATGGTCTATTGTTGAGTATCCTTTACGGAATCCTGCCTTGTCCTTTGGTTGACAGAAGTCTAAGGTATTCCTGATTCTATTTGCGATTACCTTAGTAAATACTTTGTAGGCAACGGACAGTAAGCTGATCGGTCTATAATTTTTCAAGTCTTTGGCGTCCCCTTTCTTATGGATTAGGATTATGTTAGCGTTCTTCCAAGATTCCGGTACGTTCGAGGTCATGAGGCATTGTGTATATAGGGCGGCCAACCTTTCTAGGACAGTGTTCCCACCATCCTTGAACAAATCTGCTGTTACCTGATCCTCCCCAGCTGCCTTCCCCCTTTGCATAGCTCCCAAGGCGTTGTTTACCTCTTCCGGTGTTACTTGTGGGATTTCAAGTTCCTCTAGACTATTCTCTCTCACCTTATCGTCGTGGGTGTTACTGGTACTGCATAAATCTCTATAAAACTCTTCAGCCACTTGAACTATCTCATCCATATTAGTAACGATATTGCCGACTTTGTCTCTTAACGCACACATCTGATTCTTGCCTATTCCTAGTTTCTTCTTCACTGCTTTTAGGCTTCCTCCGTTCCTGAGAGCCTGTTCAATTCTATCCATATTATAGTTCCTTATGTCCGCTGTCTTACGCTTGTTGATTAACTTAGAAAGTTCTGCCAGTTCTATTCTAGCTGTAGGGTTAGAGGCTTTCATACATTGGCGTTTCTTGATCAGATCTTTCGTCTCCTGCGATAGCTTACTGGTTTCCTGTTTAACGGCGTTACCACCGACTTCTATTGCGCACTCCTTAATGATGCCCATAAGATTGTCGTTCATTGCTTCAACACTATGGTCCTCTTCCTGGGTTAAAGCCGAATACCTGTTCTGTAGCTTGATCCGGAATTCCTCTAGTTTCCCGCTTACCGCTAACTCATTGATTGGTTTCTTATGTACCAGTTTCTTCCGTTCCCTTCTCAAGTCAAGGTTAATTCGAGTTCTTACCATCCTATGGTCACTGCAGCGCACCTTGCCGAGCACGTCTACATCTTGTATGATGCCAGGGTTCGCGCAGAGTATAAAGTCGATTTCATTTCTAGTCTCACCATTCGGGCTCCTCCATGTCCACTTTCGGCTAACCCGCTTGCGGAAAAAGGTATTCATTATCCGCATATTATTCTGTTCTGCAAACTCTACTAATAACTCTCCTCTGCTATTCCTAGAGCCTATGCCATATTCCCCCTCTGACTTGTCTCCGGCCTGCTTCTTGCCTACCCTGGCATTGAAATCGCCCATCAATATACTGTATTTGGTTTTGACTTTACCCATCGCCAATTCCACGTCTTCATAGAAGCTTTCGACTTCCTTGTCATCATGACTAGATGTAGGGGCGTAGACCTGTATAACCTTCATTTTGTACCTCTTATTAAGTTTCACAACAAGACATGCCACCCTCTCGTTAATGCTATAGAATTCCTGTATGTTACCAGCTATGTTCTTATTAATCAGGAATCCGACTCCTAGTTCTCGTCTCTCTGTTAAGCCCCGGTAGCACAAGACGTGCCCGCTTTTTAGTACTGTATATGCTTCTTTTGGCCTCCTAACTTCACTGAGCCCTATTATATCCCATTTACTGCCCTCTAATTCCTCCAATAGCACTGCTAGACTCGCCTCACTAGATAACGTTCTAGCGTTAAACGTTGCCAGGTTCATATTCCAATGGCGGCCTGTCCGGAGCCAGGCATTCATAGCACCCTCTGCAGCGTCGCAGGTCTGACCGCCGCCGTGGTCAGTTGCTTCGCAGCTGCTGGGGACTGAGGGCCGGGGTTTGATTGTTGTGTTCATATAGGAGGTTGTGGCCAAGTGCTGCACCAGGGTGGCCAATCCTGCTCTGGTGAGAGAGTGCGTTACCGGTTCTGGTCCCCGGGATCAGGCCGCACTCCAGGCCTGTTTGTGCAATTTTCTCAACACACGGTTTTTTTTTTTCCTGGTATTTTCCGGTGGAGAATTCTGCGGTCCGGGATTTGAATCACGGTCCTCTTGCACGGGAGGCGGATACTGTACCGTCCGCGCAGGAGTTAAATTTAAATTAAATTATACAATATATAATTATATATTATAATTATATTATAATATATATATATATATATATATATATATTGCAACTCACGAATATGTGTACTTGAATGTCCGCCAGAGAATAAAGCAAATCTAAATGTGATGAACGGCCGGTACTGTCTCCCGAGTACGTTAAGCAGCGGCTCATCGCAGTCTCTTGCCGACAACTGCAGTCGCTGATCAGAATGGCCAGTTGAAAGATGAGCATTCTTGGGGCTTAGTAATGTGAAATAAAAGACGATTCGGAGCCTATTCTGACAGGATTCGCAAGAGTTGCTTCACCTGGAATAGCATGAACACCGCTCAGCAAGTTCACTTTTGTGTACGAGAATTTGCGCGGACGCTTGTATCCACCTATCAAAATGAAGGCAGCCTTAAAGAAGGCTTTGATTACCACTCATGAAGTTTCAAGCTTTTTAACTGTACTCTGAACAGAAAACATGGGAACAGCGAACTTACATAGTTAAGCAGGATGGTCAAATATGCTGCTAAGTGCCGAAAATAGTGCGAATCATTCGTAACCACGCCCAATCAAGATATATCCTCAAAATTACGTTTTATGAAGCTAGAGCCACAATAGATGTATTCTTACGGTTGTCTGTGATCCTTTTCCCCAATACATTGTGTATTTAAAACGAGAAGCTCTGCTTAGTATCACCATGTGGATTGATTAAATTATGGGGTTTAACGTGTAAAAACCGCTTTCTGATTATGAGGCACGCCGTAGTGGAGGACTCCGGAAATTTCGACCACCTGGGGTTCTTTAACGTGCACCTAAATCTAAGTACACGGGTGTTTTCGCATTTCCCCCATCGAAATGCGGCCGCCGCGGCCAGGATTCGATCCCGCGATCTCGTGCTCAGCAGCCCGACACCATAGCCACTGAGCAACCATGGCTGGTATCACCAGGTGAAGCAGTGTGAATATAAATGCCGTCATTTCTGTGGCCATCTCGCAATTCATGCATTTTTAAGAGAACAGGATGGCGTCATGAAACTCTCTATTGCCATTCACCTTGTCGATTCTCCTCCCCTGGTTTTGCATGAGCAAAAATAGGAATAGGAGTAGAAATTTCTTTATTGTCAAGAGAAAACGCATAAATAATTACCGCATTGAGGGGTAGTTCCGTATCCCGCATTTACGACATCTGTTAGTTCCTATGCTTTGCAATGTTTCGTGCAATAGCAGGCGTTGACCTGCTTTAAGAGCACTCGTGTTCTGGCAAACACGACCGGTTAGAAAAAATTATAACGAGCTTCAAATTTGCTTAATTAAGCCTTATTGCGAAGTGTTTCAGAGCTGTTTATTGCTCGCAAAGACAAAACTGCATCTTTACATGTACAAGTACAGGCGCCTGACGCCTAGCTGCTTAGGTCCTTGATATAGTAGGACAGTGCAGAAACAAAATTGAAAAGGCTCGTCGCTCTCGTCATTTCGTTGCTTACTTGTTATTATCACCCCGTTTGTAATTGTATAAATCGTTATTATAAACATAAGACTGCAGTAACTCTTTTTTCCAACCTGGCTCTGCTTTTGGGTGAAATAAACCGCAGCCTCCGACGTTGAGATTCGTCAAGAGGAGAGTGTTCTCCGAGCTTCAACGAGGCGCACGCTCAGAATGGTTCTATGATTCACGTGTGCGCTTGACGCAGCTGTCATTACGAAGCGAAACCACAAACGTGGTGCCTAAACCAGTCGCATCACACGTGCCCGTCTTTTCAGTAGGCTGGCTCGTGCACCTCTTGTCATCTAATTCAGGATACACGGGGCGCCTTTCTAGCGGGCTTCGCAATCTCACTGAAAATAGTTTTGGCTTGCGATATTCTGATGGGTTATCGCATCTCGCCATCCTCGCCATCTTCCTTCTCACCTTACTGGAAGGCTGACGCCTAGCTGGTGAAGTTGTGCATCCCATGGCGTGTGACTGCAGCACGCTTCTGGGCTCTTGACAACATAGCCGTAACACATTGTGGCTGGCCTCATCAAAGTTGTTGACTCATGCTTGTGGCAATTGCTAAACGTGTTTATTCAGGATTTGTTATTCTGCTGTCGCGCTTGTATTTTGGTGTGTGTTCCTTCTGAGCTGTATTAGGCCAGCGACACACGGAAAACATTGGTCTTGGAGAGGACAGTCAACCGTCAGGTGAAAACAACGAAAGAAGGGCACACGAAAAAAGGCAGTTTGACAGAGGTTGTTGGTATCCGTGCAGGAGCAGTGACTGAAGAATAGTATTGAAACTCTGACAAGTTTTGCCGAAATATATCGGGTAATTTGTATCGGGGACATATCTGCAGTGGGCTATGTCAAACGTTTTGTGCTTGCTGCTGATGGTATTTGGGGACTGTGTTACCCAAATGACGGAAGCAAATACACGAGTGATTTCTGCTCACGCATTAAAAAGCCAGCATGCTTCACTTATCAGATAGCTAGAATTGGCCCTACAGTCTAATGTTCACAATCGTGCTTACTCCCTATTCGTAGTGGTCTCGCAGGCAGTCCAAGCCTGAGCTGCCTGCGATGCTTACGCATTCGTAGACAATTCTCAAAATTTCTGTAGCGTTTTCTATAGTTGTAGTTGTATTGTAAAAAATTATCCGCGGCATGTAACACAGTTGTGCTACTTGAGCTAGATTACCCTAAAAAGGGAACATCATTTCCATGATAAATCAGAATGAATAATTCGCTAATTACTAAAATTTCACTAAGTAACTTTTAAACTAATTACTTGAAGGTACCCATTGCAATTTACGAGTTGTAGCCGGTGAGTTCGAAAGTCGCATCTACTTAAAATAAATTCTGAACATGAACCCACTTTCAGAATATGCGTTCCCAAAGGCTTCGATGAAATACATCGGTGCTCGAGTAATTTTTTAGCTCCAATGCAAAAAAGGTGTTTGGTTAAAGAAAAAGAACAACCACACAATTTTACCGCTAATTTGGCAGTGGTTATCTAAAAACTGCCGCAAGTTCCAGAATTCGTTCAAAGTGATTGCGCCTTGTCATCGATTCGTATATTGCTATATATGCGCTGAATTGGTAAAGAGAGGGCAGGGAAACCTTTTATTAGTCGTTTATGCATTGCTATTCCGAGCTTAAATAATGGCCGCCTCTTAAAGTAATTCAGGTTTCTGAAACCGGTGACCTCTTAACTGTTTTAAACGTTAAAGAAAAGCTATCGGTATATAGTGCCTGAAGCATATTTCTGTTATAACAAATTTCTGTTACTATAATAGAAATATTACCAGAAAAACGGCCATTTTCTTGTTAATAATATCACTGTTATAACAGCTTTATTCTGTCTCATGTGCCTCTTTTAATTGTTTCGTCCTCTTTCGAATGTTGCCCACATATCTCCAAGAATAACTGCGAGAACGTTGTTGTGTGCGAGGCGCTTTATAAATGGGAGCGTCCCTCAATGATAAGGGCTAGGGTATTGCAAGAATTTAAAGCCTCCCAAAATTGTGCTTGTACGTATAGAAACATTGCCAAGAAACACATAAGTGGGAGAGGCAAATATTATTATACATACTTGCCAACTCTCCCGATTTGTTCGGGAGACTCCTGAATGTCGACCAATCCTCCCGAATGTTGACGAACACACCTCCCGAAGATCGTCCCCAACTCCACCATGATACCCCAAAGCCACATTGTAATTGCCCTATACTCCGCTAGGTTGATTGCCGAAGTCAAATTTTAATCCAAGCCAATTGTACATGGGCAGCTGAAGCATGGCTCCATTCGCTTCTGAGCTAGACATGCAATGAGGAGGGCGCGTGATGCATAGGCGTGCAAAGCTCTAATATGCGTTGCATAAGGGCTAGCAACCTTGATTCAGCTTACGCCAGCTACGATTTCTGTTAGCCTCTCTAGAGGTGAAGACAAGGAAGGCGTCTCTTCCACATCTGTCTCTCTCCCAGGATGTCAGTCGCGACCTTTGAAGACTGTGTCCTGCTCCATGCAGACAGGCGGCAACCGTGGGAATCGGTCCCTCCTAATTGCTTTTCCGTGTACCAGCTCGTCCCGGACATGCCGATGAGGTGTAAAACAAAAAATAGAACTGAAAGAACGTCCTTCTGCCTCGCTGGCAATCGCGATGTTCCGGTGTCTGGGGCGGCGTCTGGTCGCTTGACGGTTCTGTTTTCATTCAGACGGCGAGTAACGCTTGTCTCGCGCGTACCTCATCCGAAATCGTCCTTCTGGTATAGTTGTTCCCTTAGTTTCTATTTCATTCCTCCGGTTCCTGAAAACGACGGTTATTTAATTTGCCTTTCTGGAAAAATAGAGTGTCAGGTACCAGAATGTACGTATACCCTTTACTTAATTTGATTGAGCAGTTATTTACACGCGCGCATGTGCAATAATTAGTACTGCCGTTCAAATCAGTTTCTTGTCGGAAGTCCTTCCACTTTGTTGATAGACAGTTCAACGTCACGACTCATTCAAACGTTGACACAGACTACCATATTCAATAAGAGTAACAGAAGAACAAGGGTAGCCTTATTCTTTCATTGTAATGAAAGAAACTTAGTACAGTATATGCCCTATAACAGCACTAAAGATGGAGTAGGAGCAGTATACGACAAAGCAACATAGAAAAAGTATTCAGGAGATGTGAGACGATACGCAAATATTCAATAACAGTGCAAGAAAAAAGAAGCTATGTTTTCTTCTTGTTCTACTAGTAATGCCTGAAAGCAGTGAGCATTGTAGCTTTGTGGCAGTGCAAAGCAATGAAATGACTATATGATTATATTTTATGTCCGGAATATCACGTTTTGTAGAGAAAATGCTGTGTTTTGAAGGTAGTTTCGTGGTTGAAAAGAAATAGGCTCAGGAGAGACCTGAATAAATCTGACATTTTAGTATATTGTCTTACTTGTAATATGTTTTGTAATGATTAAGCGAATCAAAAATATTTTTTTGGCATAAACAGTAATGCGATAATGGTATCTGACCGTATTCACCATCAAAAGATGCTAAGGCATAGCCTTATTGACACTAGCACATGTTTTCAAGAAGACCGTCCTCAAACTTGCTTTGAAATTTCATACTTCTAATTTACCGACAGTGTCTTTCTCTGGCAATTTTCAACAAATGTACAAGGAAGAACAATGTATATTTTAGATGATTCGGGGCCAATTATTAGAAAAAGGTTGCTATTATTACAATTCCTACTTAGTGAACGTGTCCAGAGCACATTGTGGCTTCATTTTCGCCATTGCAGTAACTGCTCTGAGGTTACTAATTACAAGTTTATTCGTATCATTTGACGAACGAGTGTATTCGTGATTACCGCAGAACCTGTAGTGACTGTTGCTACACTGAAGTTAGGTTAGCAAGATATATCATTTTATTTCAAGACTCATAACTTTAAGACTCGAGGTGATCGTTGTGTAAACAACTCGACTGTTCTAGTCTTGAGTATAGATCTATTACAATTATTGTGGAGTTAACGATTACGACTTAGACCGACAGTGTCCTTCTCTGGCAATTTTCAGCAAATGTACAAGGAAGAACAATGCATATTTTAGATGATTCGGGGACAATTTTTAGAAAAAGGTTGCTATTATTACATTTCCTACATAGTGAACGTGTTCAGAGCACATTGTGGCAATGTGTCATCTTCCTTCAATCCTGTGCGTCAGCTGTGGCTGTTAAATGTATTCGCTGTCCAACCAGCAAGTTGTAATAAATGTGGTAATGAAATCGGGGTGGTAATCGCATGTGACAACGGATATGAGATACTCTTTTGCTATAACCAGCAATTTATATCTATACATATATATATATATATATATATATATATATATATATATATATATATATATATATATAACATATCTGTATATAACTTAACTATATCTGGTATTATTATATTATCTTATGCTTATGCTTCGCTGGAGAGACCGCAAGAACACCTACTAAAATTTATACGAGGCAAGGCAACAAGCATATCCGCACATGTTCACACAAAGTGGCATCGGTGTGTACTTACATGTTCTTTAAATTGCTGGTTATAACAAAAGAGTATCTCATATCCGTTGTCACATGCGATTACCACCCCGATCTCATAACCACATTTAGTACAACTTGCTGGTTGGACAGCGAATACATTTAACAGCCACAGCTGACGCACAGGATTGAAGGAAGATGACACTTTGCAGATCACACTTCCGTCTTTCCACCTCTTGCTTCAAAGTAAGTGTCGGCGGATTTCCCGAAAGTTATGAGTCAACAAGCTCTGCTGAGAACCGTTGTACAGAATAAAGAGCTTGAAGAAGGAAAAACAATGAATTGACCATGAAATAACGGCGAAGCGGGAACACTTCGGCCCCGAGAGTTCTGTATGTCGCTTACTCGGGCACGGCACCGCATCTGAGATGACGAATTCCCACAAGCTGCTCTTGCAGGCTGCCTGTTCCTGGGCCTTTGCTGTGGCCTGCTGAGTTCATGTCCACCGGATTCTGGATTTATGCATCTACCATGGCCGGATGCCGTGCCACCGGAAGCAATTTCGGACGGATTCAGCTACCGCGTCTGGCAACAAGGCGCTGCTACGTTCTGCACTACCGGCGGCGGATATAAAAGCCATCGAGACATCGGCGGCTTCGGGCACGGCACCGCATCTGAGATGACGGATTCACACAAGCTGCTCTTGCAGGCTACCTGTGCAGCGACTTCCTTTCCAGCTAATACTTCGTGCAGCGACTTTCCTTTCCACCAGCCACATTTAATTCGCCGACGCTAGCCGATCTTGCTGGCGCATATGAGGCTCACAAGTGTTGGTTTTAAGAGGAGTGTCTGAATTAACTCCGGGATCTATGAAACCAAAATGGCACTCTCACTTGCATCTTGCCCACTGTGGGAAGTCACTTGCATTACGAAGCTGGCGCGGCCCTCGGCAACTCCCCTACTTGATGCGTTCCCTCCTTTGTTCCTTACTCTTCCACTCTTTCATTTTCTCTTCTACTACGTGCTCATTGTCGCACGTGAAAGCGAGTTAAATGTTCGCCTGAGTGCCTTCGTAGTAGACGCAATGCCATCGATTCTTGCATGCTCGTTTGGCATGTACTACATTAGGGAAATTGGCCATTGCACATCTGGGCTGTGCACTCCTTACGAAACAGTGTAATACTGACACAATGGATGGGGGAAAATGACAAGGGGAGGCATGAGCTAGCAATGCACTTTATGTTGAAAAATAGTTCAGATTACTGCTACCTTGCCAAATCGCAACCTAATTTCCAGCGTAGCTTCTTCTTTCGAGCAGTTGTGATAAACATTTTGATTTCCTGTGTATAGATAACGCTGAGCGCTGGCCATATATTACTGATTCAAGCACTTGTTAAGGAATTCTCACAAAGGCAGTAATTCAGCCACACGCATCTTACTTAGCCAGGACATCGGCCATAGTGTCAAAACGCTCAGGAGAACTTGCATACGTAGCTTGATGCAAAAGTCGCAATTACCCAGCCATTTTGAACTTCGGCTACACAACACCCATTACCCGTTCCTTAATTTCTCCAAATATAAAGAAGTCGCTTTGTGTTTTTTCCCTTGGGTACACTGGGTGCACCTAGTATGATGCACGAATAACGAAAACAAAACGATGGTTTAATAGTTAGTAGTAATGCTTATGATAAGCCAAAAGCGATAACATATCGCTACACATTGGATTTAAGACGCCACCCATTTATACTATATATAAACTTTTTGTAACGTAGAGTTTCCTTGGTATACATTCATAAACGCAGTCGATGACGGCAGCGTGACATTTTTGATCCCTTGCTTTAGCGTGATATTTTTTTTTTTTTTTGCAATAGGTGCATTTTACCTTCCCTTATTTCACCTCGCAAATTAATTTTTCATTGTGGCAGGCCCATTTTCGCTAAATTTGATTTTGTCGGCATATGTAGGAATACCAGGGCGGTGTGCTAAATTTTACACCGCCCGCAAATCTCAGTCACATACCCAACGGAGCGTTTAAATACGAAATTTGTTGCAGAAGACGTAATAAACCCAAATACTTAGACTTTAGCCTGCATATAACTCCTTATGGGCCCGCTTTCTTTCTTTCACGAGATATAAACTTTATGTAATGTAGAGATCTCTCACACCACTGAACGACATCGCACAATATGAACATATTACGGTTTTCGAGCTTTGTACAAAGAATTTTCTTTTCCAGTCGCTGTATTTTATAGACGTCTATAACTTTGGACAAATATTTTTTTTGGCGTTCGACTCATGCTCGCGAAATTTGATAATAGTTACAATTGTGTTCATGCCTAGGCAGTGAGCTAAGTTTTGTGGCGCTTGTAAAACACACATAATGCTCCGGATCACTTAGGTACGTAATTCATTGCAAAGGCCACAATCAATCCACACACTTTGATTCCTTCCTACACATTACCAATCAGGCGGCCTCAGTTTTACCAGACATAAAGAAGGTGCATTGTTTAGCTCACCTAGAACAACGGGTGGAGCTCGTATAATGCATGGAACTACGCAAAATAGGAAGAGTCAATAATTATTCGTAATGCTCCTAAGCCAGCCACATATGTTAAAATTTCGCTACACAGTGAACTAAACATGCTCCCCCCCCCCCCCCCCCCCCATTATGGCTAAATATAATATTTATGTAATTCAGGGCTTACTCGAGATATTGTGGAAACATATAGGTGATAACGGCCGCAGGACAATTTTGAACACTAGCTGGATATTTTTTTGTCGCAAGAGCTGTTTGATCCACATTCTTTTAACTTCGTACGCAAATTTTCCGTTGTAATCCTCCCATTATCGTTCACGTTTATCTCGTCGGCGTATGTAGTTATAACCTATACACTTCAAGCTTTCAGCTTGAAGTACGTACGAAGTACGAAGAGAAGCCCCCATTTACTCTAAATGTGAAATATATGGCCTACAGCGGGGAATCTTTGTGAGGGTATTATATAGCGCCTCTAAATGGGCAAAGGCGAGGGTTTAGCAATTTTTATTTAACCCTAATTGAGAGATGCATTTCAAATCTTGTCTATTCGTCAAATAGCAACTAATATTCTCCATATATACTCAAAATATAAGCTTCGCGAGTCATCCAGCTTGATTTTAATAAACCGTGAAGACTAATACATAACGCTCTTCCCCGCTTTAGTCGCATTAAGAGCTTCCTGCAAAAGAGCCGAAACTCATGCTCCAATATGGAAGAGTAGCTTGTCGAACTAGCACAAAAAAAAAAAACTACAAATTTTTTCGACTCGCCGTTCTTCACCGCGCTGTTTCTCTTTCCTACAACTTTGCAAGTCTGCGATCTCTCAACATATCAGAGCGGCAGTAGCTTACTACCGTACCTTTTCTATGTTCCCTTCAATACTTTGAAACGAATTTCTCTGTTCTCACTTAACCTGCGGCTTGTTTACAAGCCGCCATACTGCGCAATAGCAGAAGGTCATTAGCCACCAAGAGGCTTCTCAAAATGAGTGCTCTGGACTGGCGAGGGGATTTTGTGTCCCGAAGAATGAAAGTTTATTGCTCCCAATCGTGTATATTAAGCCATCAGGCTTAGTCGGGCAAATGCAATTAAGCTAACGATAGCACAATCAAGGCAACGTCCGAGATGCGATTAGGGTAGTGCCGCCATTATAAAGTTAGCTGTTAGATCACCGGGAAGGCCGGTTTACCTTGCGCCCCCTATAGTATACGCTCCTTCTCGTTAGATTTTTCAGGAACGCGTGCGGACACAGGCTTATGCGTGTAAGTGAATATAGGCGCTGTTCTGTGCACGCTTATTTACTGTCAGTTCACTTCGCGTACTTACTCCCGTAATTCAAGTTGCCTGGTGGTGGAACCCTTAACAACCTGAGCAGCCTTGGAAAGTTAACGAGAATGCGCACCGCGAACAGTGCTTTTTGGCACCGTGAGGTGTCGCTTAAGGGCATGAGTGATGGCGGCCTCTTTACTAGATCGACGTTCTTTGCTTCTAATTGTTATGTTGTGCACTGAGCGCAGCTTAGACCACAACAGCGCATGATCTCATGTGCGTCCCCATGCACACTGTGGTAAAGAAGTTACATAAACAGAGATAAAGTGCCACAGAAAGGCTGGCCAACGTTAATAGAGGTAGACCTGTCTTTGTCAACTGCCTTTCTGAAAGATAGGCCCACCCCTCAAAACGCTCGCCAACCTTTCTGAGGCACTTTGTCCTTCTTTATGCAACTTCTATACCACGGCTTGCTACCCCGAAAGTCGGCAACCTTCTTGATTTCGGATCTCTATGCATCATGTATCGAATACATTTCATGTCTCACCGCCATTATTCTACGTGCCACGTGGCCTCTGTAGGGTATTTTTAAATAAATAATATCTGTGGCATCGAAAGTATTAGTTTCTGCAGCGCATTACTAAAAATAGCTTGCGTAAACAACACCAACGAACAACGCGTATAGCGAGCGCTATCTTGCCTGCTAATGCGTAATTGTGCCTCGGGGATTTTAAGCTTCTTGTAATGCACTGCGTTAAATATATTGAATGCAGTGTTTCATGTATGAGGTTTTATTGATTGAATACTGGATTCCCGGCACAACTGCCTTCGTCGAAACGGTGGAGTCGAGTTCGCGCTTGATTAGCGCAGCATAAGCAGCTATTCTTTGTTTATTAGTGGCTGATGCACGAGCACTCGCTATGTAATCACTCGTGCACAAGAGCGGTGCGTATCGTATTTTGCGTTAATTTAGAAGCCTAGATTGTCAGCCTGCGTTTTCTGTCCTGCTTACATAGGGATTCAAACACTTTACACTAAGGCAGAAATCTGATCTGCAATCCCATATTTCTATATTTGCCATCATTTCTTTCTTCCAGCAATTTATGGGCATTTCTTTTCATGGGTATTGGGTAAGTGTAGCTCGTTCATAAATTATTAAAAAAACCTGCTATTCACTTCGCGCTCAGCACGCTGTCGCAGAGTTTTTAAACCCTAAATCATTTGATAAACGTGTGCTTTTCGCTCGCGGCCATCCCACAGCTGCATGAGTCTTGCCTAACTTACGCGGACTTGGGAGCTTGACGTAAACGATTTCATTGGCGTAAGGACAAGGAAACGAAATGGAAGAGGTAAAACATTCATGTAAATGCCTCTCGTGCTGTAAGTTGTGTTCTCAGATGAACCAAATCTCTCAACCATGGAGATCATCTGCTCACTCAGTAACGTCGCTCATCCTCACATCTTACACGATTTGATTTATTCTAAGGCAGGAGGCAACTCCTCTCGCAAATCATCTAACTACATATTCCTGCTCAAAGGGTGTCATTATTCAGGCTCCCACACAATAATCACTTTCTTGTACAACATCACAGGGCACGAACAATTACGTGCAACGCGCAATCAGGAAACGAGCGCCATTTTTATTGTCAATACTTTCCCGGGGGCAGTTGGAGAAACAGATGCACTTTTATGTAAAGACCTCTCCGTCTTCTCAGAAAGAAGTAGTGCGCAGCGGAGGCAAAAGCAAATCACTCACAAACGAGTCCGACTTATCGCCATCTAGCTTTCCACTTTCGTCAGCGCATTTCTGAAGCACCATTAGACTGAAGGGAACAGCGGTGAGGAGTATCCCCATTACCAATCCGTTTAATTAAACTCTCAAGATATTATTTAACCTCTTTAATAATCCCGATGGGGCAGCGCGTCACAATCGACGCGAACAGAAAGCATTATCTGGATTCGAAACAGAAGCGAATATGCGCAGGCAACAGTTGCGCGCTCCGTACTCGAGCATGCAAAAACAAATAAGAAAGCATCGCGTGTGGCGAATACATATGTGGGTTGCTGCTTCGAAAAAGAAGCGCTAAGCTTCATTATTGGACTTCTTTCTCTGCGGGCGCACGACGCCGCAATTAGCGTCAGTGGTTTTGCATTGAGCGTGTCTGCCTCCCCACTTGGGCTCGTCAAACATTCATCGTCATGCTTTTTCTTTGTTATCGCTTGTCATTGTCGTTCGGCAGTGCTCGTTTGCCCGGGACGCATTTCATTATTATGGTTTATTTCTACTACCGCGAAGTTGTATATGGCTAGGGTTCCGTGTATTTTTCGTCTGCGTCAACAAAAACTATCATCGTCAATGGCTCATACCCCCGTAAGCACTCATGCCCCCCTACGTAAGAAAAAAAAAATTAATGGCTCACATGCCCGTAAGGCAGAGGCTACAAGAAATCAGCAGAGTGAAGCGAACAGTGCTTACATTCTTTCTACTCACGCACACAACATAGAGAACTGCATGTATAAAACTGTCGTCATTGTCTCATACCCTCGGAAGCAAGTGTTACGTTTCGCCTACAACGCGCGGTAATGCCGGCGCGGATGCAACGGACGCCGGGGCTTTGTTCAAAGCGGCGGACATTTTGGCCCGTCCGACGCCGCCGCGACGCCTACCCGCCAAGCGTGTCCAGGCGTGTTTCAGTGCCACGTGTCTTCGTGTGTGCGTGTGTGTGTGTGTGCCCTCGCTTGTCAAAGCGCGGCAGCCGGGGAGCGGAGTTCCCCGAATGAGGGGCCTGGAGGTCTCTCGGCTCAACCGCTCGCGCCGTCGTGGGCTCCTGCTGCGCCGTCCCGTGACCTTCATCCCGTGACCTTCCCTCCTTCCCTTTTGGACCGCGACGCCGGGAGTATAAGAGCAGCTGCCCCCGGACGCCAAGAGAGAGGCTCCGATTTGTACTGTTGAGTTACGTGCTCTCCCGTCTCTCCACTCCGGTCGACCTGACCGGCCGCTCTTTTGCTATGTTAGAATAAACAAGTTGTTCTGTTACCAGTCTTCTCATGCTTTGCCGGGACCTTCGGATGCTTCCAGTGCCCCAGGCCGCCAGGCCAACGCTACCCTGGGGGCTTGCGACCCATTGGCAATAACGGGCGTCAACACCGAGACCCCAACAACTCGTGCCAGCGGTACGATTACAACATCTGGTTGCCAGCGGTGAGATCGCGACAACGGAGGCCAGCAGCGAAGAGATGCGGTTGACTGTATGCTGAGCAGCACAACGACCATCCGGGAGCAGCGCAACGAGCCCTGTGTGATGACTGGTTGCCTGCAGCGGAACGACTGCGCTGAAGTCTTGGCTGCGAGGTTTGGTGAGTGCGGGACTTTCTTCTTCTGAGTTTTGCCAGGCTTTTGTTAGTGTTAGAAACAGAGCTGGTAATTGGGGTTGTCGTTGCTGCCGGGTTAGTTTGCGGCAAGACAATAGTAGGCAGTAGAGAAAGCAGCATTCAGAGCAGCCATGGATTTGAAGTCGTTGCGCAAACCGAAATTGTTGGAGCTTGCAAGAGAGTTGGGTCTGGATGTCTCAGACAAACTCAGAAAACCAGAACTGCTAAGGGCTATTCTTGAGTTAGAAGCTCAGGATGACGAGCTGTCGGAATGCCTTGAGACCATTGAGGAGAGGGAGGAGCAAAAAGAGAAACAGGAGCGCGAACTTAAAGAACAGAAAGAGAAAGATGAGCGCGAACGTAAAGAACAGAAAGAGAAAGATGAGCGTGAACTTAAAGAACAAAAAGAGAAAGAAAAAGAAGAGCGCGACCGTCAACACGCTTTGGAAATGAAGCGTCTCGAGTTAGAGATGGAACGCGCTCGTAATGGAAGTCAGGCACACGGTGCAGGAGAACGAGTATTGTTCAAAATGACTGACCTGATGCGGCCGTTTAAGCTTGGAGAGGACATTGGTTTGTTCCTGGTTAACTTTGAGCGAACGTGCGAGAAGCAGGGGTTCTCTCGGGAAACGTGGCCACAGCGCTTGCTCACTTTGCTACCCGGCGAGGCGGCCGACGTAGTCGCTCGCTTGGAGAGAGAGGAGGCAGAGGATTTCGACAAAGTGAAATCGAGTCTGCTAAAAAAGTACCGGCTGTCAGCGGAGGCGTTCCGTCGGAAGTTTCGGGAAAATGAGAAAGGCAAAAGTGAGTCATATACAGAGTTTGCGTACAGGCTTATGTCAAACATGCAGGAGTGGCTCAAAGAAGAGAAAGCGTTTGGTGACCACGAGAAAGTTCTGCAGTGTTTCGGGCTAGAACAGTTTTATAGTCGGTTACCTGAGAACGTGCGGTACTGGGTCTTGGATAGGCCAGACGTTAGTACGGTAGCTAGAGCCGCTGAGTTAGCCGAGGAGTTTGTGACGCGTCGGGCTCGCGGAGCTAAGGACGGTCAAAAGGGTGAATTTGGCTCCAAGTTTGAGAGGCCGAAGTTCACACCCATGAGAGCAAAGGGGGACACACGTAGTTCGGATGCAAGTGAAAGCAGTCCGACCGAACGTAAGGAGACGGCGGCAACCGAAGCCGAACGCAGAAAGCGGTTCGAGATGAGGCAAGCGCGCGTTTGTTATACGTGCCAGAAGCCGGGTCACTTTTCGGCGCAGTGTCCAGAAACAAAAACACAAGTCGTGTTTTTGTCTATATGCAGCACTGACGAGAACATGAAGCTTCTCGAGCCTTACATGCGAGACCTCCTCGTGAACGGGAAAGAGTGCCGAGTGCTTCGCGATTCCGCAGCTACAATGGATGTAGTTCATCCCTCTTACGTAGAACCCGATATGTTCACGGACGAGTGCGCATGGATCAAGCAAGCAGTGGAAGCTCATAGCGTGTGTCTGCCGGTAGCAAAAGTGCTTATTGAAGGACCTTTCGGAGCACTTGAGACGGAGGCCGCAGTGTCATCTATGCTGCCCCCACAGTACCCGTACCTATTTTCGAACAGGTCCGATCACCTCCTGCGCGAGAAGGGGCTTTTGTTTGGTGAGGCTAGCGTTCAGGCCTTAACCAGATCGAAGGTTCGGGAGCTCGCTGCAAAGGCGGTAGTTGCGGGGCCGACGTTGTTGAACGATGAGAAAGGGTCAGAGGCGCAGCAAGCTAGTATTCAGAGCACGCCCGAACGGGATAAAATTGAGCCTGTAGCGTTAAAGGCACCAGATACTGGAGAGGAAATTCCCGATGCGGGAAAGTTAGAAGAGCTTCCGGTCGAGCTTCCGGGACTAGGCTCAGTGACGAACAGGAAAGACACCGATCAAGTCATTAGTGACTTAATAAGTAAAGCATCGCTGTCGCCTGAGCAGAAAACCGAACTACACCAGCTCTTACAAGAGTTTCAAGGTCTGTTCTCTGAGAGGCCTGGTAGGACTTCTGTCCTTACTCATGACATAGAACTTACCTCCCCAGAGCCAGTACGATCCAAGGCGTACCGGGTGTCACCCCGCCAGAGCGATATTATGGAGGCTGAGGTAAAGAAAATGCTACAGCTCGGTGTTATTGAAGCGGGTGAGAGTGATTATACCTCCCCTTTGATTTTAGTTGAGGTACCGGGCAAGGAACCTCGTCCTTGCGTCGACTACCGCAGGCTTAATTCCATCACTAAGGATCAAATTTATCCGATCCCTGACATCGAGGAGCGCCTTGAGAGAGTGAGTAGCGCTCAGTTTATTTCCACCCTAGATCTTGTCAGGGGTTATTGGCAGGTTCCACTTACAGAAGAGGCTAGTAGGTATGCGGCGTTCATTTCACCAATGGGGACATTCCGTCCTAAAGTTTTGAGTTTTGGTTTGAAGAACGCGCCATACTGCTTTTCAAGCCTCATGGATAAAGTGTTGCGGGGACAGCAAGAATTCGCTTTACCGTATCTAGACGACGTAGCGATATTCTCCGCATCCTGGCCGGAACATATGGCGCACTTGCGGGCAGTGCTAACCCGCCTGCGCGATGCGGGCTTGACAGTCAAGGCTCCCAAGTGCCAGTTAGCACAGGCCGAGGTTGTCTACCTCGGACACGTGATTGGTCGGGGTCGTCGCCGCCCCTCTGAAATAAAAGTGGCCGCTGTGCGAGACTTCCCGCAACCGCGCACGAAGACCGATATTCGGTCGTTCTTAGGTGTCGCCGGCTACTATCAGAGGTACATCCCCAGGTACTCTGATATCGCGGCTCCCTTGACGGATGCTCTAAGAAAGACAGAGCCGCAAACAGTCGTCTGGGACGAGACAAAGGAAAGAGCTTTTAGCGCCCTAAAGAGCGCCCTAACAAGCCAGCCTGTGCTACGATCGCCCGACTACACAAAAGGGTTCGTTGTTCAATGTGATGCTAGTGAGCGAGGCATGGGCGTTGTACTGTGCCAACGGGAAAATGGAGAAGTAGAACACCCCGTCCTGTATGCTAGTCGTAAGCTGACCAGTCGTGAGCAGGCGTATAGCGCCACCGAGAAAGAGTGTGCGTGTATCGTGTGGGCCGTTCAGAAATTGTCATGTTACCTAGCCGGCTCGAGGTTTATCATTGAAACGGATCACTGCCCTCTCCAATGGCTGCAGACCATCTCTCCCAAAAATGGCCGCCTCCTGCGCTGGAGCCTCGCTTTGCAACAATATTCCTTTGAGGTGCGTTACAAAAAGGGGAGTCTCAACGGTAACGCCGATGGCTTAAGTCGAAGCCCCTAACGTGGGAATCAGCCTCAAAATTGCTTGTTACTGATGTTTTTCTTCCTGAGGCAGGATTTTTTTTAACTTATTGCTTTTGTGTAGTGTTTCAAAGTGATGATGTGCTTTTTAGTGCAATTTTTTCGATTTGTGGACGCGTTCTGAGTGCTGCTAAACTACTGTAAGGAACTAGGCAGCAGTATAAAAGGGGAAAGAGCCTGGCAGGGCTTAGTGAGGGTTGTGCCGTGCTTGCTGACTGAGCGGTTGACTTTCAGGCGTGGTTCTAACGCTGGCCGGAAACGAGAACAAAAATGTCAACTCTCCCGAAGTCACTTTGCAGTGTCCTGTGTGCACCTGAACGTGAGAACGAGGGCTTCTCTGTGCGCTGCGCTCAAGAAACGCCAAAGGACGCCCGACTTCGGTTATGGGCATCATCGAGCGACATCCCTCCGGACAGCGGATGCAGTCCCCTGACCATCGGGATCTCCTTCCCCCGGCGGGGCGGTCTGTTACGTTTCGCCTACAACGCGCGGTAATGCCGGCGCGGATGCAACGGACGCCGGGGCTTTGTTCAAAGCGGCGGACATTTTGGCCCGTCCGACGCCGCCGCGACGCCTACCCGCCAAGCGTGTCCAGGCGTGTTTCAGTGCCACGTGTCTTCGTGTGTGCGTGTGTGTGTGTGTGCCCTCGCTTGTCAAAGCGCGGCAGCCGGGGAGCGGAGTTCCCCGAATGAGGGGCCTGGAGGTCTCTCGGCTCAACCGCTCGCGCCGTCGTGGGCTCCTGCTGCGCCGTCCCGTGACCTTCATCCCGTGACCTTCCCTCCTTCCCTTTTGGACCGCGACGCCGGGAGTATAAGAGCAGCTGCCCCCGGACGCCAAGAGAGAGGCTCCGATTTGTACTGTTGAGTTACGTGCTCTCCCGTCTCTCCACTCCGGTCGACCTGACCGGCCGCTCTTTTGCTATGTTAGAATAAACAAGTTGTTCTGTTACCAGTCTTCTCATGCTTTGCCGGGACCTTCGGATGCTTCCAGTGCCCCAGGCCGCCAGGCCAACGCTACCCTGGGGGCTTGCGACCCATTGGCAATAACGGGCGTCAACACCGAGACCCCAACAACTCGTGCCAGCGGTACGATTACAACACAAGCAAAAATGCAATGGCTCGTAGGCCCGTAACGTTCAAATCGTTTGCTAAAAGCACACGGACTCACGAGCTGGAGGCGTTGCCATATACGCAAAGGACAAAATGTGTGTACATTTGTCCTCTTGACTAGCAAGACGACAATGCCAGCGACTGTGGGCATGACATTATCCAGGCTAAGTGGATATCTCCAGGCACACACAAGTGCGAAATTGAGAAGTTCATAACCACGCAAATGGCTTCGCTTAGCTGTGATGACACTACCCGTGTGATCATCGTCAAAGACTTCAATGTGAACATTTCTAAACCAGACAAGAAATGGTTCACTCTGCTTGTGCTAGAAAAATTTCGCTTGAAGTGACACACCAATTCAAGTCACTCAACTTTTCAACAATGGTCGCGTATAAATTTAACTTTGACCATGATTCCGCCTAACGTTGTAACCGAACCAATCACTGTATGTCACAGTAATCACAAAGCTATAGTCACCGCCATTACCAAATGATGAAAATAAATACGTTTACCCATGTCTAACCCCGTTTGATCTGTTACAGCTTCACTGGTCATCCATCATTACACAGTAGAATGGCTTCTCAATTTTTTTTTCCTTTCGGAAATTACAAAAGTCCTTTAAAAGAGAGGGAGCCTAGCCGACGCGCTGACATTGAAGTGAGACCACACAGGCGTCAGCATGAAGCATGTTTCCTCCTTGTCTGTTACTTGAATGGACCCGCTACTAGAGCATGCGACGTATACTATGTAAAATATCGTGTGCATAGATGCACTGTGATGACGTCGCCACATATAGAAACTCTGTGATAACAATTGGTATCCTCTTGGCGAAATACAGGCGAAATATCTTGATCCCACGTATAGATCTTTCTCCTCTGGACAGCTTATCTCCAGCGCGCACCGTGTCTTCTTCATTGTGATGCCTCGAGCTCGGCTGGAATAAAGCTGTTCCTCAAGAATGGACAGCAGCCGGGGCCTACTTGTTGTGCGCTCGCCCCGATTTCTCACTACCACTGGGCACCTATGCTGGTTAAAATAGGCACAAGCGTACCCCAGCCTGTCGATTGACTTTCTACAGGCCTATACAATTGGGAAAGTACTCTGCATCCTAACTTTCTGTCTAAATCCTCGTGACCACAGAAAAAAAAGGGAGCCTGGCATTCCCATGCCGCCATCTTCCCAATAGATGGATGTCCTTCCAAGCGTGTCGGAACTCTCGTAGCTGCCGAGCACCCGGCCGAGAGCATGCTCATCCCCATTGTACCGGTCAGTACCCGGTAGCCACACTCATCTGCATCCCACAGCAGGGGCGGATGCTTGACTATTCCGTCATCCCCGATATGTGGATCACCCTTTTCAAGAATATATATATATATATATATATATATATATATATATTGCAAAGTCACGAATAAATAAAATTGCGCCCCTTTGTTTCCTTTCTTCTCGTTGATTGATAACGAGGGCCTCGAATGTGGCAGCTTTGGTGCCATTAGGTAGCATACAAGGGTTTATTACCCACGTGCCTGGACTCATAACCTCGCGTGTTACGTGACGCCATCGTGCAGAAAAGAGTGTTCCACAGCCGCTCGCCATGGCAACGAGTGGCGCTGGCTAACACTCGCAGGGCTATATCTAGTACACATAAATAACCAAGATAGTGGACTGATCGATGGCCGTCGCTGTGAGAAAATTAGTAATAGACCGTACGCGTAATAAGAAGCGAAGGTTATAGGTTCGGTGCCCACCAACCACAAGTTATTTTTGCATCTACTTCTTGTTATTGCTGCTTTCTTGTTTATTTACTCCATTTCAATAACAGCTAATTATCCCTATAAATAAGTGCTACCAGTTGTTTATTCATCCACTTTAACTTTGCATTTATATATGATTTGTTTAGAACAAATCTAACTCAATTTAGAACTACCTATAATTTCCGCTATTCCGTCCTTCGTGTCACTGTTTGTTGGCTTTTTATGTTTGACTAATAATAATCGGGCGCATCGGTTTCCTTTTATTGTATTTTACATCGCGAAGGTCTCGAATCCGGCAGCTTTGAGGCTGCCGGATTCGAGAAGCTACTGGGCTTATAGACCAGTTGTCTTCAGCTAAAAGAAATTCACGTACTATGTGAGGCCTGTGGTAAAGAGGATGCTCTATATCCACTGACATGCCGTGAGTGGTGGCGCTGGCTAACTCTCAGGGTTAGTTCTAATAGGCAGACATAAACGCCCCAGAAAATGGATGAGGAAAACGGCGCCGTGGTAGCTCAATTGGTAAGAGCATCGCACGCGTAATGCGAAGGCGTGGGCTCGTATCCCACCTGCAGCCAGTTGTTTTTCATTCATTTTCCGTTTATTGATCATTTCCTTTAAATTTGATTAGGCAGTGCAAATAACTCCCCTATACTCTCCTTCGTGTCAATGTTTGTTGGCTTTTTTAGGATCTGCGAAATACCGGGTGCCCCGGCAAACTTGGACCGAGATTTAAAGAAATACCTAGAGCTCTAGAGAAACCGTACCAACTGCATATTAGCGGTAGTCATGTATGTACATACAACCAGTACATTTTTGCCACTAAATATTATTAATTAGTTGTATTTATTTGGCCAACCTTTTTAATTAGAGCTTGAACTTGTAATATGTCAATTATAATGTTGTAGTGGGCCTGAAACCACCTCGGATTCAAAGAATTTTTCGTGCGGGAATTCGTCTGGCTGTTTTTGCTGAGAAAAAGCAGAAACCCGCGAAATACCAAAAAAAAAAAGAACACGTGATGGGGCGTTAGCACGACTGCTATTGTACGGCGCTCAAGCGTGTAACTGGTTAACAAGCACGGTCGCAGTCCGACTGTGTCCATGGGCAAGTGACAGGGCGTTGCGCCGGTCGTAGGCATCTAGGCTTCCGGCTCGTGTCGCATACCGGCGCTAATGCGAGCTACTTGCCGAGCGCTGACAAAGCGATAAAATGTCGAAGACTGCAAATGAAACAGAAACGACGTTTTATTCTGTTTCAAGGAAGGAAATGGGGGAACCGGGTGTGAACGGTGGAAGACGATGCCCACCGCAGCAATTTGTCCGTTGGATAAAAAAAAAATGACCTAATAAGTTTCTACTTCCGCTGAACTCGTCCAAACGAGAGAGAAAGAGTAATTTTTCTTTTTGCACAGTCAGACTGCGGTTATACTTGTTCACCCATCACACGCTTGAGTGCAGCACAATAGCAGTCACCCAAGTGCCCCACGACGCGGTTTCTTTATTTTCTATTTCGTGGGCTTCGTTTTTGTTTCTCGTCAACAACAACCAGGAAAACTTTATCACGTAAAGAATGCATGAATCTGAGGTTATTTGAGGCGCTCTAAAGCTTTATAATTAACACGTTAGAGGTGCAAGCTCTGAGTGAGAATAGGAACAACTAAAAACAATTAATAAATATTTAGTGGTGGAAGAATGCTGGCTGTAAGTACGCATAACCACCCCTAATATGCAGTTGGTATTATTTCTCTAGACTTCCTGGGTTATTATTAAACATGGTTCTAGCTTAGCTTGGACGCTCGGTATATACGGGGTGATCATGTTTAAGTTTTCCGGAATTTAAAGAAAAAACGACTGTTGCGTTTACCATAATTCTTGTTCTTGAGCTGGATAATTCAAAGAGGCGGGCATTACCAGCACGAGGAATTGAAACACCTAATCAGCTGATCAAGAAAACTTCCCTAATTAACAACTTCATTGATTACTTTACTGCACGTACTGTAGATTGCAGATTGCAGCCGGTGAGATTGCAAGACATATCCACTTGAAATCAATCTCCAGGATAACACCATCTGCGAAAAGTTATTTTGAAAACTTGTATATATTTAATAGGAAAGGGAAAGCGAGGAGCTGAAGGTATTTCCCAAAGTGTGCGACAAAATACACCGCGTTCAAGTTACATTTATGCTTCAATGCATGAAGCAGCGTTTTGTTAAAAGAAGTAGATGGAACAACATCGCTTTTTTATGGTGACTTTGATGGCGCATATCTACAAACTGGTGCCATTCTCGGAATTTATCCAAAGTGTATATACCTTGCGAGCTCATTGTTTACTATTCGTAAATTTCAATAAGTGCGGTAGAGTAAGTAAGACGTTAAATGTTTTTTTTTTACTTAGTTGAGTAATTTCTATGGTGTCATGTGGCATATAAATGAGGAATATGTGTATCAAAGCTCCTTTATCAGGCCTAGATTTCAACAAACCTAGACACTGGTCTGCACTCCTAGCAGCTTTGGATTGGTAACAATCATGCTCCGAATAGTAAAGAACTGCGCAGCTGAAAACAAATTGTTTACTCATTATGTTTTCGAACTTACCAAAGCATCACAATACCTTTTATAGTCCACTGATGTCCGAGCTAGCTTATCCATGGTATCAGAATAGAAGGGCCTAAGAAAACGTGCATTATGCTCATATAGTGGTGCCTATTTTATCTGCAGATACTTCACCAACTACAAGAACAATCAGGTTGCCACAGGACTACAAAAACGCGCTCATTCTGGCGATGTCTCCAATTCCGAGAAACAACCCACTCTGTCTGGAGTACGTTAGGACGTAGGACATGGATAAAAGAACCACAGCTTTTGCAATAAAGAGACTAAAGGATTAACCGACATAGCCGTACAAACATCTCACGCCTATAACAGTAAGGTGAGAGACTTGCGATTGGTACGATTGATTTAATTCATTTTTTAAACACCCATAGGAGTACCGATCACGAAGCAAAGTTCACTTCCCCACCCGTCACTGGCATTGTTGCGGCGAAAATCTGAAGCTATGGATGTGGTGAGTGGCTTGGCTTAGCTTTTGCGGCATGCAAATGTCACAGCTTCTCGACTTTAAAGCATTTCTGACGCGCTACGGTTCTCTGACGGCTGGCTGTATTTGGCGGCCTCACTACGCCGCACCTGCAAAGAAGCACCCGCTTCGGGCTCGTTGCTAGTGTGTCCCCAAAGCGGAACCGCCTTAGCTCTCCGCATCATGTATTCGTGTAGTTTCCAGCACGGAAAGTGCGAAAGCTTTGCTCTTCGTAGCTTTGTTTTTGAGGAATGGGGCTCGCATCGATGTTTGCCCTTGTCAGTCATCGCCGACAGCGTGTTCAGGAGTCACGAGAGACGCCGCTAAGGGGAACTGCTAACTCCCCTCTTCGACGAGCCCCCTCATGAACAATCTCCTCACTCTCTCACCTACCCCTACCTCCCTCAACCACACACCCGTAACGTGCTTCTGAAGCCTGTGAGGACTCGATCTCACCGTGCATCTACAGAACGAGCAGCGCACCACCGAGTGCAAACGGAACAGACGTCGCACGGTTTCGGGTGCTTAAGCTGTGATCGGACAAGCTATATAGTTTGAGTATTTATTGTGTGTAGAGGTATCACTTTTTCTTTCTTATAGTGTCTGTCGTGTGTCCGTCGACCACTTTGTCAAACGGCTTCTGTTTCTGCGCTCGCAAAGTTCTTTTTCCTCGGGCCGCCATCTCCAGTTTCCCCATTCAAACACATCTTACCCGCGGGGATAGTTTCATTATGCGACTGGAAAAATGGCTTGTTTGCAATTTCCGTGATTGTTTAAGAGAGGAGAGAAACAGAATTTATTGTAAGAAATGCGTTGAGGCAGACGTAAGCTAGTTCGTTCTAGCCTGCTGCTCTGCGTAGGCGAAGGTGGAAAAGGGACGAAAATGCATAATGAAACGGGATGATGGGAACGGATGTGCATTAAGTCCGTATTGCTAAACTGTACCTGATATAAGCGCTCATGGCCGACAAGTTTGGTGTCTTGTCGACTTTATATTGTCGTGCGCTGTCTACCTGTAGCAACCCACAAAGTAGAGACGTCATTTCAGTGCACACTGCTGCAACTCAATACAGAAGGTTTTGTTTATTGTGACGTTTTGATATTACTATTGTCATAAGAATTTTGTGTCCACAAATCAGGAATCTATAAGTAACGTTACAATTTAAGACCTAATCCATTTAATTTGAAGAAGTTCGACTACTGCCGAGTAATCGTTGCTGCCAGAAGCTACCTACCTTGTTGAAGAAAATATACCTTTTGTTTCTTTTTTTTTTCTTACGTGTTTTATATTTCAGCCAAATCGTACAGCCTTTGAACACCATGCTTTTCAGCGTCCTCAAATACGGAGAAGGTAAATCTGCAGGCAAAATGCTTATAAGCAGTGTTGAAGCCTTTGGCGTAACACGACGACATCAACTCGCTTTTGTCAATTACGCGCTTAGCAGGTCACTCACGCAGAGTCTCACGTGTTCCCATTACTGCTGTGGTCCTTGCTTAGGTAAAGAAACTGTTTTCTTTATGACGTCATCGAACGACTCTATTTCGCATCACATGCAAAATTTTATTCCGATAGCAATTATGTTGACACTCCAGGCGAATTTTCGACCTGCAAGTCGGCGGGTTTCCGAATCTATTTAGCTCTACGTATGCTATATGCTTATCCATGCCGCATATACGTGTTATACTCAACACTATTCAATCTCTAAAACAGTTGATACTAGGTCTTACGTTCTTGACGGGATTATTACTCAGAGTTTTGAAAACTGCAGATATCAAACGAATTTCACGAAACGTAACATTCACAACGCATGCCTTTTAGCGCAACTATTCACACTGTTAAATATTGAAAGCGCAAAACAGTATATCATCGCTCAAACCTGAAAGCGGTGTAATTTTACGGGCACGGCTCCTTACGGGCAGCGTAGCGGCACCTGTGCGATGCCATTACAGGCCCTGCACGAATAGCTAAAGCTTTTCAAGGTGCCCGAAATTTGGGCGCATCTGTGTACGTCACTTCCACGCTAGTGGGACTGGAACATAGAACACCGTCCGAGATATTCAAGCGCAACGCTAAGCCTTGCTATCCCAGTCCGTGCTTCGCCCTGCGGCCAAAACTGACATTTTTTAGCGCGAATATTTTTTAGGCAAAACCTATGTATCCGTTTATCGGCATCCATTTCTAGAAAACTTTATATATATATATATATATATATATATATATATATATATATATATATATATATATATATATATTCACTAGGTGTCTCATTAAATGGGCTCACTAATGGCATTGTAGTTGTTAAAATCTGGACGCATGTTGCTGATGAGAAATTAAAGCCGAGCAATAAAGAAGAGATGTTTGCTTAACAGAGAATGTAAGGCTACCACAACTTTCCCTGTTTCCTGAGTTACAGTTTCTGGCAAAAGATGTTGGCGTTCCAGAGAACACTTCAATTTAAAAAATATGACAAGCAGTTTGGAATAGTGTCACATGTAACGCCACTGAATTTTCGCTAGGTTTTGGGGGCGGGTATCTCCAAATTAGTGCTGGTTTTAGGATCTGTGCTAAGCAAATATGATTTTCCTACAGTTTAGCTTCAATTTCGTAATTGGAGCATGTACTGTAAAGCTACTAATGATTATAAAGAGACTTAGTGAATATTTTTATTTGCCCTTTGGGACATTGCGATTTATCGCTCAAGTGGGATCCGCCGCTCTGGGTAATTCATCTAAACACGAAAATTGTGCTGCACGCTTCACGCGATTTCAAAACGAACTTGTTTTCACTACAAAAAAATGCATAAATTTGTACTGCCAGCAGCCCTGCGCGAAGTCTACCAAGGCTCAGTAATGCGTTATCTTCAACCGTGTCATTTCACCTCGAAAATAGCGATTTACAAACAAGATCTACCGCATTCATAGAAATTTCGGAAAATGCACACATTTTAGTCGACGATTTTTTATTTCGAAGTGTGCTTTGGAAGTTTATAAAAGCTTCGCTCCAAATTTCTGGTTTTCAGTATTCGTAAATTACTCGATTAGGAATCAGACAGAAGGCAACGGTGTCACAATCGGCCATTTTCGTTCACTCGCTCCAGATGCAATAGTTTATGGCTTGCGTGTGGAAATGTGTTTAAATGGCATATTATATTCTTAAAATGTGACCAAGTGGACATAAGTCCTTTCAGTCAACACGCAGGTTAAACTTTGTGAGCCGACTCTGCTCGCGAATACGCAGTCATATCCACACGACCCGGAACGAAGTTGACTAATCATGCACATAGTTTCGTCTACTCAAAAATAATTCGAACTGGACGTTACTGTGACTGAAGCTCTCACGCCACAGGAGTAATTTGATTTCACTCTTAGTCACACATTCTAGGACTCACTTGCCCTCACTCAGAATCGTAGTGTTTTCTTGGCCTGAGTAAAGTATAACTATTGACGGCTTCTTGATGAGTCCCTCCACCTGTGGGCAGATATTGTGCTCTAAGCGTGCTAGTACATCATGTTTTACACCACACTGTTGCTTTGTTGCACCACGGTGGTTTGCAAGCAGATTACTCCACTGATTAGAGACGTGCATTGCTCCACAACACGAGTCACCAGGCTAATGTTGAAGTTTAGGTTCTCCGCTGACGGGTGATGAAGATCGCAATGCCCAAGTTGTGAACGAACTGGAAGCTTAACATACCTGTACGATGAGCACTTCAACTGCCGATGATTGTATCTGCAACATATGAATTCATTTCAGTGTTATATAATATCGATACATAGATACTTTCGAAATCACAGTGCACGCAATGCCTAATGCCTTGGCAAATTTGCCTGTTGGCCTCGTATTATTTTCTGTTTACACTTGCACAAGGGATGCAAATAAATTCAAGTAAACTTAAACCATAGCAACAAATTATTCTGCGAGTTTTTAGTGTTCTTCAGTAAATCAGCCCTCACTTTTCTTCGACTTCAACATTTTTCTAGCTGATGTGAAAATGTGACGACGGCTACTCCAGTACACGCGGCGCTCAATTTTTATGTTCATTCTTGCGCTCCCAATTTCACATAGCCCCACGCGCCCGTGTGTGCTCTCGGAGTTCCTGCCAAGGGGTCATGTTTACGCTTGGCCCCGGCTTTCGTAACAAGATTACAGGACCCCGTCCCTGTGTTGTGGGGGAAGTGCGGGTCGACTCCTGATTGCGCCATGCAGCGCAGGTACTCGTCACCCCCAAAAAAGCCCGTGCGCGCTAAACACCCTCGTTCTTGAGAAGACCCAAACTTCGCATGTGCCTTTACGCGCATATTCGTATGCGCACGTGTGATACGCGCTGTGACTCATGCGCCAGTCGTCTAATGAGCTACACGGCGTTGGCACGTGACTAGCATGCCTGTGATTGTGGCATAAAAGCTGGAACCCTCACAGCGCTTGAGCATAACGCTTAATCTTTTGTCCTGCACGACTTCTAAAATTTATTGCGATAGCAATTAAACGGACACTCGACGCGCGCATTATACGTCGCTGTCGCCACCGTTGGGCTGTCACAGTCGATGCATGGGTCGCGTGGGGAGGGTTAGTTAGTAGATCCTCAGAGACGCGGTCGACGTGTAGTTCGTTTGGTTGCAAAGTGGACGCACTGTAACATTCTCCTTAATCGGCTCTGCAGCAGAAAGAGGGCCACAACTTCGTTGTATTAGACTCTTATGAAAATATTTCATATGAGGCCTTTAGCCCATAGCCCCAACAGCCACCGCCACTTCCTGTGCCCGACGGACCAGCGCCCATGTACTGGCTCTCCTGGCTTCCGTCGCACAGCACGGTTTCCCACGAGGAAGATGAGGGAGAGGCTATAAAGACATGGAGACCGCCGTAACTGTCACACACATAAGTGCGCCCCTTAACCATGGTGTTGAGGGAAGGGAATGGGGAAAGTATAGAACAGAAGGCTCGGCGGTGCGTAAGTGTCGCAGCCTTGTGAGAGAATAGAGGCCCGCGGCTGGCGGACGCTTATACTCTAGCGTTACGTGAAACAAGGTAGGAAACTTACCACAGTCGCGGCACCTGTCGGGTTAGGAAGCAGAGTGCAGGATGTGAGGGCAGTGGAGCTTAGGGAGGGTATTGAGCCTGCATCTAATGTGGTGAAGAGTATGAAAAACGCTGTGTTGTAGTCGAAAATGTCTCGGTGTCTGAGAGGTTCCGTGTTTGTGCCTTCCTCATCCGGCTTCCCACAGCTCTTCTTCCGATTCCCGCCAAGTGACATTTCGGGCAGCTACATAAGAGGCAGTCACGACAAGGAAGATTTACAGGTATGCCCACCTGTCCCGGCAAGCTCCTGATATGCACTGTGGCAAGTTGAAACAAATGTGGTGTTTGCTGTGCGGTGCGGAGAATGCGGCACACCGTGAGCCGATGCCGCACGTGATGGCGCGGCAGGCGTCTTGTGAATTGGTGCAGATGAAAGTACGCTCTGCTTGAGAGAGGCTTAGGATGGCGCGAGCCATATTGGTAGAACTTTGGCGCCCCCTGAGAAGGGGAGGGGGGGGGGGGGGTGAGTGCGCTTTCTCGGTTGTATTTTTGGACAGTGCTCACCGCTTCTGGCAGCCCGTCTTTATACGCGCGTCTGAGCCCTTGGTCACTCAGAGGGTGAACTTTCTCATTGGACAAGATCTCCGGACCACGCTTTCGTAATCCCAGCTGCAAAACGCCATAGAAGCGCCACTTTTGCGATTTCTTAATGCAACCGAAGAAAGTGACCGCCTGTGATGCAGTATTGAGAATTCGCAACGTCGGAAACATTAAAACTGAACTCTCTCACCTTCACTTAATATTTTCCTCCCCTTCGACCCATGCAGGATAGCCAATCTGGCTCAGTCTTGGTTAACCTCTCTGTTTTTCACTTGTAATATTTTCTCACGCACAGTGAATGCGGATTCATGGACTATGCCTCTAACCGCTTACCTGATCATGTCAGCAGAAAACGAGCCAAATTCTATAGCCGCATTTCTGTCTGTGAGCAGATTCCTTACAGAGTGACACGCTCGCCCGCATCGGGTGAAGGCAAGATTTTCCATTATTAGGTCATTCAAAACACAGTTCAGCGCGACCTGGAGGGCTTCCTTCGGCGGCGGTGGCGAATGGCGGGACTGAGCGCCGCGGCGCCGGCCCTAATTTGAAGGCGATCTGCCATGGGTACAGAGTCTAGAAACGCCTAGGGCTGATTACTGTGCGCTGTGTTGCTGTGCGCTGTGTTGCTGTGCGTGACGATGCCACGTCACACTCGATCTCGTAGGCCTGGGTTATTCGTGCGTTCCTTGTCAGCGTAAGCTCTCGCCTGCGTTCTCATTTCAGCTTGGCATTCTCTATAAAGAAATTAATGTGTAAAAAGCTGAATAAATCGGAAAGGAAAAGCGTTGGCGGTAGTGAGTTTCTACCGTACGACCTCACGGTCAGAAGCGGAGTGTCTTGCCCAGTGGGCTAAACGAACGCCTCCTAGTTAGCAAGCCTGTGCACTCTGCTTTATAATATCATGCTTTTTGAACCGAAATTTCCATTGCCACGCCCGCCGTTGCGAAAGCGGTGACGTCCAAACCACAGCGACTTACTTGTGAGCGTCGCCATTAGATTCTATCGCAGTCAGGCAAGGTAGCATGACATCACAGATCGAAGTGTACCGGCCTTATGCTATCTAGGAGGCATTGGCCAAGCGTCTTAAGGCGCTCGCTTGCGCGCGAGTAGTTCATAACTTGAAGCACCGTTAATTCAGCGGCGTTCAAGTGGACGTTAATGGTTTAGCATTCCCAATTGATAAGAAGTGCTTAGGTGTCCTCCCATTTTCTTTGATTGATATGGCTATCTGAATAGGGTGAAGCTGTGATTGGAGATGAAACGATCTAATTTGGTACCTCTGTGGGTTGCTGATGGATATTTATTTGCTTTCTGTGGGGCGTTAAATTTGTCAACCACCCCCACTTTATCCCACAAGCTTGCGCGCTTCTGCCATGACGTATTCTAAGTTGTCCCTCCCAGATTTAGGCGAGTTTATACATTCTATACCAATAGGCTTGCCAGCGTTTCTAAATAAGGATTTCCATTAGGACATGGTGGATGTGGGACGTTAGTGTGTATTCTATCGCCGTCGCATGTTTTGATACTGGGATATGCAGCGAATAATGGTTGTTAGTGATTTATGTATGAATTCTTTCACGAGAGGGCAGGTGCGCATTGTATCTCCAGCAAAGCTACGATATCCAGGGGGTGAGCTTAAGCGGCAGTGTACTGCTGCAAGTACGTCCGCTTCCGATGAAACTCCGTGCAGTTCCATCGACAGATGGTTAGAGGTGGCCTTGGACGTTGTGGAGCCGTCCAGCTTGTTGCATGTGAAATACGTCATAGGTGAACTGCGGTACTTCGATGTACCGATGTGGTCCTTTGGTAAGGCTTTTGGTGCTTAGGGCCAGGGGAAGCAATGTCTGGGTACATGCGCCGAACGATGTTAACGCCTCTTGTACTACGTGCTCTTTTTACTTGTTACATGTGCTTGCATGCGTCTGTAGCTGAGATGTAAAGTCCCCGGATGTTTCAGCAAGAATAACCGCGAATAAGGGTGCATGCAAAGACATCATTCCCAAAGGCACAGCAAGATGTGCGCATTTTGTAACAAATAACCAGCAATTTGTTTTTGTTTTTTTTCTTTCTTTTGTAACTTTAGAGATTCTTGGTAGCTTTCTGAATACTCATCTACCGACCATACAAGCTGCGCTTTTTTACTGTATTTGTAAGGGTAGCTGGCGTATTATATGCACACACACTTCCGAAACTTTTTCAGATTGTGAATGTACTTTGTCGGCAGTGGGATGCAGTTTACCTATTGAATGGATGCAGTACGCATTATATTACCTGTTGCGGGTATGCCGTGTCAAACTAACTCAAACTTGTGGATACCTTTAGAAACAAAGGAAAGGCGGGTAGGTCGACCAGAAAAAGTCAGGTTTGCTACCCTACACGGGAAAAAGGAGAAACGCGACTTAAAGAGGTAGCGAAGGAGAAACGCGAGTACAGAAGATGATATCGGCGCATGGAATTCAAGTGCCACACATCACTACCGCGGTCTTTCCCACAGTACCGTAGACCGCTGGAAGCAAACTAGCGCTGTGGCTGTCTCTTGCGCTTTTACTTTGTCAGTAGCCGGCCATCATGTGTGTCTAACGCCTACATGTACGGAAAAGTGGAAAGGAGCAGCCACGAGTACGCAGATGCTCCTCCGCGACCCGACTGAATCAATTTACCAATGGTAAAGGTTTCTTTAAAACCGGTTTTGTTCAATATATGAAAAAAAAGAAAACTTAGTAAGTAATTGAAGAAATAAAAATAGCGTTGCCATCACGTGAGTGTGACGTCATGAACTCCGTTTCTCTTCTTCTTTTTCTTTTTGTTCTATTTGAACCATTTTGCTAGATACGTTATCACTTGCTAGGTAAAATTCTTGGTTGATTCAAAACGCAGCGTAGTCCTTCATTTAAAAAAGAAGAGTCCGCTACAAGTTCATGCGACTATTGAAAAAATCCATGACTACTCGGCGAGCCAATGCCGGAAACAAAAATAACGCTGACCCCCAATTTCGTTCTTTGATCTACCTTAGCAAGCCTCGCTATAAAATGGTTCTTTTGCCAGTCGTGAACTGTGGTATACTAAATGAGTAATACTCAATAATGAAACACTTTGGTATAACTGCCATAGTAAAAATTACCCGTATGACATGAAGTCTTGAAATATATTTGTCAGAAGCAATACTTTCACGATCTGGTATACTTGGTCATATGGTTGTTACTACCAAAACCTCATGCACCTCGGCTTTTCTCATCCTTTTTCGTCGGATACATGCGTGCTTTCCGTCGTTTTATGTGTCCCATGCATCTTCGCTGTACTTGAATTGGTACCAACTGAGTTGCAATAAATATGTAGGTATGAGTTAAAAGCGTTGTCGACCCGTCCGTTCGTTTCTTTCGTCTTTTTTGCAAAGTTCAAAATGTGGTTTAGTACATATCTCAAAACGTTGAGCGACAGCAAACACAACTTTACGCACGCAATTTCACGAATATTTGAGCAAAAAGGAACAGGGCCAAACATTTTTCCTTCTCTGTACACTGACATGTTACTCAGTGCACAGTGCACTCAGTGCTACACGTTCTACTCAGAGTGGGCCTTTTATTGTTTCCAAGAATAACTTTTTTCTCCTCGTCCGCGCGAAGGCGCGAAAACGCACCAAAATCAATTTTTCCTTTGTTCCCGCGTTCCTGACACACCCCTCATTCTCCGCTATGCACAACGAATGGCTCAGAATCTCAGCGGAGTCAATGACTTCCCTTCGCCCGGAGTGGAGTGCATGCAGACACCTGTCTATTCTTTACGCACCCCGTCACACAAGGCCCTACACGGAGAGGCTCAGTTTCGATTTTATGCCTTGCTTGCCAACCACGCATTGCGGGCTAGCTCTCCCGTATGCTGCATCGTGTGGTCATTCATCTCGACACGATCTCTCCAGCGTTGGCCGTAGCGTGTTTCGTGGTTCTCGAGAGTCAGGGCTTCATGTCCAAAGCCTCTCTCAAAGCGCGCTTTTCACCGCACTGGCCGTGACGTTTTCTCCGTCTCCGGACAGCTACCCTCAGTTTTCATAAGGGGAAAAGGGGGTGGGTGGGGGCAGGTTGCTGTACTACTACGTATATGCTCTCTCCGTCTGTACTTGCCACTCTCGCCGGTGTTGCCTCGGTGCTGCTGTCTCTACCCACGCGAGACATGTAGAGTCAATACAGGAGCGGGGACGAGCGGTGTTCATCAGGTGCATCGCATACAGAGCATTAGGCAAGATGACACGAATGTGTGTTATACGGATAAGTGCCGTTCGGTGACTCCCCCCTCGAGGGAGCCCTACTTATATACTGTATACATCTATGTCGCCTCCTTCGTTCGTGCAACGCGGCGAATGTCTCCTTATTTGCCCTCGCTGATGATTTCCGCGTTCCTTTCCCCGTCTCGCTCTTCTGCAGCACACTCGCTTTTGTGCAGCTTGGAAACTTGGGCTCTTTTAGGAGCCAAAGGAAGAATGCTCGAGCGTGCATCTTTCTCTCGTTTGGACAGTTTTGTAGCCCCTGCCCATGTCTCGGGATCTCTATTTGATTGCTTGAGCCGTGGTAATCTACTCCTGCTTCATATAATCGGCAAGACAACCAGTCTTTGGACCCACTCACGTTGAAAGGACTGATATCTTCTGTGGGATTATAGTTTTTATTTTGTATTGTCAGTGTGTAGCCATGCTCTCTCGACTATATATATATATATATATATATATATATATATATATAAAGAGAAAGAGAGAGAGAGACTATGGTAAGGGTGTAATGCGACAGCGTAAAAGAAAGATTGACAAGCCCAGCCTACACGCAAACATAATCCCTCTTGCGGGGCGCTCCCTGACTAATCTACGTTGATACTTCCGTTCAGTATGCACGCATGCTCACCCTGACTCTAATGTAGGAGTTCTTCCATAGCGTTTGAAAAGGTTACATGTTCTTAAGCCATACTACGTGAACGATATCATAGCCAAGACAATAAACTAAAGCGAATTCGGCAGTGATTTTCAGAATGAACCCACGGAAAACAACCATAATTCGTCTTCCTCAAGTTCCACTAGACGAATCTGAATCTAATGTTTACATTCTTGCTTTTCTGAATGTCACGTATGCATTCTGGTTCCTGCGTGAGCATTACTTATCGGTAAAGAGTAGGGGCGGATGGTTTCGGTGAGAGGGGATGGATCTTACTGAAGAAATCGACGTAGCAGGTGACCCTTCTCTTTCCACCGTCTATGGCGTATTGATCGTACTCCCGCCAACCGTGCGCATATGTTTCCGCGAGTTCCGAACAAAGACTGACTTTTTATTCTCTCGCGAGACGAGAGGAAGGAGGGGGTGGCAGTGCGCCAACAGACTTGCCTGTCACGCGCATAACATGGTGCCACAGGGTGACGCTATACACTAGCCATTGAAACGCGGGGCAGTTATGGTGGCGTTATAGTGATTAAGGACCCGTAAAAGCATTACCCTAACTTTTCCCCCACGTGGATGCGCGAATTCTCTGCACATGTCCCTCCGTCTTCTCGTTCTCAGTACTCGTACATGTTCCCAACCTATGCTTGGGCGTGCTCCCGCTACTTGAGCCAACGGAGGGTCACTGCCCGCAGTGTTAATGTCATTATTGGCGTAGAGTGGGAAAGCAAAGGAGAGAAATCGAGAGTGGACAGCGGGGTCAGCAAGTGTGCGGGAGGGTTGGCTTCTCCGCAGCTCTCGTAGCGCCTTCGCGGTCGGAGCAAGAGGCTTGCGTTCTCTTCACCGCGAAATATCGATTTACGTTAAACGAGTTAAGAGGCAACCGCCATCCAGACCTCCGGTTCCTTGCCGTCCCTAGGGATCGCGCGAATCCCCACCGTTAAGACGACGTAAGAGAGACTGGCCTCATTCGTCTTCTCCCCTGCTACCACATCGCCAAAGCATTGTAGAATGCACATGGCAAGTTGTCTGAAGATTTGCCACGATCGGGATGACCAGGTGCTGAATTCGTATTTTCGCGTAATAAAACAGGCACAGTGTTGATGGTTCAAGCTTTTCGCGAGACAGGCTCGCTTCGGAAAGAGCAGCATTAGGGACGAGAACTTGTTCTGGAGATAGTCTGTTTATAGTTATGTAGCTTAAGCTAGCCATAATAAAGACTACGTCAGGGATGTATTCAGAGTCCCGCCTAGTTAGGGCTAGTTGGTTTCTTGAGTCTGCCTCTTTTAAGTAAGCTGCTTTCATTACAGAGCAGCACTGTGTTCAATAAAACTTCCGTTAGTGCTAGTTCGTACGTGGTATTTTGAAAGTGAAAAATTCAGCGCAAAGCTCAAGACAACCCACAAATAAGAGACGAGACAAGCACTTGCGCTGGCTAACAACTGATTTATTCATCTTGTGACAATGCATATAAATACCCTTCACCACTCTACCACCCATGCATGCGCAACAAAAGACACAGAAATTCATCTCACAATAAAGCCAGTTACCGAAGACGTGCGCGCAGGAATTATATTCGGCTGAGTACAGAGACAAGGAGGTACGACTGATACAGTCGTCTGCTTTTTCTTTTATGCGGAAAGCCTCCAAGGCCAGCTGCGCATGTTTATTTGTGCTTCTGCCGAGAATCGACGTCAGACCTGTGGTGGTGCCTTATCCGCACAAGCTCACTCATCAACTCAAGAGAGTTGCTAGCAGGCATGGTGTCTCCCGGGCGTTTACTGCGCCGAAAGAGCTTGCTAAGCTATGCTCCCGTACTTGCGGTGAAAGCAAGCGAGGCTGGAAAATCAAGCACGGGATATCCTATGTCCCATGTTTTATCGGTACGGTTTATGCTTTCCCTCTTTCATGTGGAAAGGCTTACATCGGGTACACAGGGCAGTGTATCAATAAGCGACTTAGGGAACATCAGCAAAAAGTAAACAACAATGCAGACAAAGGGGCACACCTTGCTGCCCGTCATAATTTTTGCTGCAATTGTAAACCGCGATTTGATGAGACCTTGATTCTCGGCAGAAGCACAAATGAACAAGCGCGGTTGGCCTTGGAGGCTTTGCACTTAAAGGAAAAAGCAGATGACTGCATCAGTCATACCTCCTTATCTCTGTACTAAGCCGAATACAATTTCCTGCGCGCACGTATTCGGCAACTGGCTTTAGTGTAACACGAATGTCTGTGTCTTTTGTTGCGTACATATGCGTGGTCGAGTGGTCAAGGGTAATTATATGCGTCGTCGCAAGAAGGATAAATTAGTTGTTAGCCAGAGCCAGTGGTTGTCTCGTCTCTTCTTTGTGGGTTGTCCTGGGTATTATGCTGAAATTTTCGCCTTCAATATAGCACTGTGTTCACTCATTCGTGAATTCAAATTAGCTAAAATCAGATAAATGGTACACGAATACCCACTGGGCCAAATTCGGAGCTCCCATTATGCCGTAATAAAGTTACATTTCTTCCTTGCTTGAACAAACAGCCTGTGCGGGTTATGCAATTTAAGCCGTTTTTTTTATCTGACCGCTTAAATTATTCATCTGTCACTGGCGCCAATTCTTTATGAAATTGAGTGCCATATTCCAAATGGTTAGTTGATTATTCATAATGGTAGGGAATTAATGCGCCAATGCACAGAAAGGCACAGCACTCAAGGTGACATATAGAAATAATACTAGCCCATACACTACTTTCGTACGTCGCTTTAGAGACAGTAACTTTCTTTCCATTCGCGCCGTAATTCCCAACCGTAATGTATGACATTCGTGAGGTGCAGATGACGATAAAGACAGCGGATGAACACCAGTCTCTGCCAGATTTGATTTGTCCGTATCTAAAGAAATTACTTTAAAAAACAAGAAGAAAAAAAAGCAGAGCACGAAGACAACAAACAGAAGAAACAGCTTTTTGATATAATACGGGCGTACCGTAGTAGTCGGCGTACGCCGCAAGTCAAGCCTTGTTTTCCTGTCCTCTGTATCCACCTAAAAGAAGGTAGTCTGAATTAGTATAGAACGTTTGTCTTCAAACTGATTTCACAGAATTACTGGTTTAATGGCGTAACAATTCAAAATGAAGTGTCTGGGTCTGCTACAGGCGGTCACCTGTATTTTTTGCTCAACCTCAACATCTGTTAGTTTTCTTCTTTCTCTAAGAGCCCCTATAAAGAACGTCCCGCCTACGCACCTCGGAAAATCCTTGTAGTTACATTAATTTCTAACCTCCAGAAAGGCCAACATTAAGACGCGAAGAATGTTAGGCGTAACGTTAAGAGAGAGGAAAAGAGCGTTGTGGGCCAGAAAGCAAACGGAGATAGCCGATATTCTAATGGACATTAAGAGAAAAAAATGGAGCTGGACAGGCCATGTAATGCGTAGGATAGATAACCGGTGGACCATTTGAGTTACACAACGGGTGCCAAGAGGAGGGAAGCGCAGTCGAAGACGGCAGAAAACTAGGTGGGGTGATGAAATTAGGAAATTCGTAGGCTCAAGTTGGAATCAGTTGGCACAGGACAGGGGTAATTGGAGACCGCAGGGATATGCCTTCGTCCTGCGATGGGCATAAAAGACGATGATGATGATGATGATGATGATGATGATGATGTGACGTACACACTCTTGAGAGCTGTCGTTGATTTGCTTGAGTAGCAACCACCATTTTTGACGTATTCTTGGATACTAAGCGTTTCCGTGAATGATGTGGAAAGCGCACGCATTGGCTGGGTTAGTGTGCATCCGGAATTCCCCAACACGAGTGGTTCCCTGAGTTAAGTTTATTCCGCTTTTCTTTTTGCGTTGGCTTGCTATTTCCAGTGTATAGCGGCATGCGAAGGGTATGTGTCTCTACATGAGATTCACCGCGCTAAATATGTTTTTAAACTACGCCACAATTTATTAAAAAAGAAGAGCTATCAAAATGTATTGCGGAAAATAACAGCACATTGCTGCAACCTATGAGCACAAAGTAATCAACCCCCTCACGGTTCAATGCATTATATGGCGATACTTTTGGCCAAGGCGGTTGCTTGCTTGTGCAGCAGTAGTTTCAAGGTTTCCATTAGTAAATGAAACTGAGAAGAGAAAGGCCACAACCACCATAACAGTCTCACATTTCAGAAGACGACTGAACTGTCCTGCAGCCATGCAGAACATGGAAATTAACCGAAGAGGAGGATAAACGACAAGAAAGTTATATATAAGTAGTTGAAGAACAAATAAAGTAAAAGTATATATACTGACGGCTTAAGTATGTAATAATGTATAAGAATGCTTGGACTTTCTAAGAATGCACATAAAAATACGAAGTAGCAGTTTTACAAAGGTACGCAAAAACATTTCACCCAACGTTCTCACACCCAAATACGCACACAATGCGTTTTTATTCTAGACCACGAAACGAGTATACTGCCCACAATAAAATCGTAATGAGTGAACAAAACGAACCTCTCGAATGAGATGGCGAAGAAGAAGCTAGAAAGAAAATGAGCCTCTATTTCAGATAGCGAGTGCGAACAAGGAGAAGGGAAGTGGAGAGGAGGCATTGTAGCCGTCGTAAAGTGAGCACAGTGAAAAGATTACCCCCTTCCTTGGGCTCTGGAGAGGGGGAACATCCCATTTGTTTATACCGACTGAATGCGAACGTCCTTGTTCGCGAGATGGTCGCCTTGCGGCAGCCGTACAATGAGGAGAAACTGGAGCTTGGGGAAGCAGCTTGGCGACGACCCGCGCTACACGAACATTTTATGCCGCCGACGTCACAGACAGACAGGCACTTTCAGGATTCCCTCTTTCTGTCTTTCTCCTTTCTTTTGACTTCCCTTCATTCTCCAGTATAGTCCGCATTCGCAAGTTAAACGACATTTATGCTGCAGGGCTTGGGCTTTAGATGGTTGTGCTTTCCTGAGGAAGAGATAAAATGCAGCATTGGGAAGGGCAACATGGAAACTTTCGAGCAGCTGCCGACGTGGCATCAGCGGCGCGTGTAGAATTACCCCCACCCCCCACATCAGGAAACATGGTGGAGGGATACGGAATGAAATGGCACCGGATGTTGCCCCCGCTGTTTTAGTCGAGTAGTGTATATATATGTATGCGTGCATTTATTGCCGGCACTCTGAGGAGCATTGGCAGCGCGCATCGAGACTTCTCGTGAATACATAGACAGAATAAAGAATAAAGTGAACGCAAATGACACAGACAATGCCTGTTTACGTTGTTTGTGTTGCTTTATGTGCTGTCTATCTCCACTTCACAAACTCACTTTTCTAGAGCAATGTGCGTACTAGCCCGCCAAGAATTTTTTTTGAAAGGTAAAAATTTAGTTGAGTCGCAGGTGGGACCATGGAGGCAGAGAGGGAGCTCTTCAATGTATTCTGAAAAGATTCGCCTGACGTTTACTCCGAATGGGAATGATGAAAAATTAGACATACATAGTGCACATCAGAGACACACCGCGTACCAAAAACACAACACAGGACTCAACAAACGTGAGTGTGTAATTGAGACCAGTGTTTCTAACGAAAGTGAAATGTCTTCGTTGCGCCAGAAGCACAGGCAGCATTAGTCAAAAAGCCAAGTGCGAGTCGTAGCTAGAACGATGAACGTCTCTATCAAATAACTAATGCAGACATAAGAGCTCTTCTTTCTAATATACATATAGCTTACGTAAGGGGGCTGTGTATTCCCCTGCGCTGTATACTGCCCGTTGCGTCGTCTACGAGCAGCGTACTTTTGGTGGGGAGTTATGGCTGTCGTTATTGGCGGAGCTATTCCGATAAGCACGCTTTCCAGTTCGTGGCAACTGTGACCCTTATTCACGACATCGAGGCTTGTGCTAGAGAGGAAGGGGACGATAAGGCGCCAGCGGTGGCTTGAGCCTTTGCTGGACGCTGCTGTCCATGACTGAAACCTAGTGGCACGGACATTGGAGCAGTGCCGTCCGCCACAAGCTCCATCCCGTCAATTCAAAGATCGGAATGAGTCGCAGTTTCTCTTTCTTTTTGCCATCTTATTTCAGTGGCCCCTTTAAAGCCAGTAGACGTACCTTCGGACATCAAAAAGTAAATGCGTTCAATATCCCTCATTTGTTTGTTCAAGCTTGCGGTAAAATGCGCACAGCTACCAGGAGCATGCCAGTTGTTAAAATGTAATCCTCAAAACTTTATTCCATGTTGGGGTACTCATTCAGAAGGAGGTCCCATAGCGCACGGCTGAAAAGGGACCCTCTTTTGAAATTAAGTGGAAGTAATTAAAAAAACGGCATCATAAGAGCATTAAGTTATTAGTCAACATACACGAGCAATATACGCCATAAGAATATAAAGCTGTGAATAATGCTAAAGCGCAAAAATATACAAAGAAAGAACGACAACAAAATATAGCAGTGCAGATTAGTTACACAACGTTTAAGAGTTCAGAATAAATTAAACAAGTTCTCTTTTAAACATTCCTAAACAAAACGAACGCTTAGTACTTAATGATATGGTATTCCAAAACTCAACAATCGCAAAAGTAGCAGTATGTTTGCTATAGTTAGTGCGTACACGCGGCAGTAAAAATTTTTTCTTCAACGCTAACCTAGTCGGGTTAGCGTTGTGCAACAAATCGCACACTGATAATACACCATGATGTTCAAGTAACGAAGATGCGTTGCTGAGCAGTGGGCTGATGATGACGATGAATGTGGTGTTTTGTGGCGCAAGCGCCATATACGGCCGAAGAGCGCCAAAATGGTGTTAATTAGTTCGCAGTGGAGATATGAATTACGTGAGATAGATGTTACGTGGCTATAAAGGGGCCTAAAAAAGCAGTCGGCCTAAAGTGCGTAAAACCTATATGTAATAAAATTATGCCAATTGTTAATGAACTATAGTATGGACACGAAAGATACATTGTGAAATAATGATGACATTGTAAAATATGTGAAAGGAAAACATTTGCAAAAAGCGCTACTGCCTTAAAAGAGCCCTTGAGACGCAAGGGCCTGGAGGCATGCGCTATACAAAACTACTATGACAGTGGCATCCTCTGGAAAGAGGATGTGCTAAGAATTTGTGGGGCTGAAAACATGACAGTCGACACCATTCAAGAATCCTTGAACTGCTTTGGTGTCGAAGAACGGTTCTGCACCAAGAAACATTACCGGATGGAGAGAAGTGTGATGGCGGTATGCTAGAGGAAAATGTTTCTTTCTCTCAGCTTTTGCTTCTCGACAATCCAGGAGGAGATAGAGGACGGTCAGCCTTTCAACACATCTACTGGAGGCTCATTTCCAGTCAGTAAAAATCATGGGTGCCATAGGTGTGTCCTATCCTGTGTCGACAGAATAAGTCATAGTTCGACGTGTTTTCGTTTTGGGAGGCCGGAAACCTGACTGTGGCTTAATCAAGTGAAGCTTATTCTTTATTTCCACGTCCCGCAAGCGTTTCCAGTGGCTTCACAGTTTCTTTCGAAAGAAAGGCTTCAGATCTGTGGCAGGGACAGCAGCGGTAGCAATAATAGCTCTCTATGTTAGTGATGTGGCCATTTGGTCTGCTAATACATTACCCTGGATGCCTCTATGGCCAGGTACCCAGCATACAATTAAATGCTGGTTAGATATGTACGATTTACACAGGACAAAATAGGGCTCAATAAGTACACGGTTTTGTGCTTACAGAATGACATCAATGCCTTCAAGAGGCTTATGGAGTGTGTATACATAATTGTTTTTCGAGGTTTGGAAGTTTGATTTCCTTATATGCTTCACAGTCGACAATAGTGCAAGTGCACAGGTCTCAGCCGTGAACGATGGGCTGAATACTAAGATACGAATGAGTTGGCTTTGAAGGTGTCGGAGTAGAATTATGTGAGATGGATACGTATTTGCCTATATGCATGAAATATGATCGGAATACTTGACATAGGAATCAAGAACAACTCCCAGAAATGTGCACTGACGAGTACCAAGAAGGCTGCGGCAGTCCATACTGGACTGGGTTTTATGAGCGTTAATTATTTTATTATTATTAACCATTAGCTCTGCACCAGTCGTGAATAATCCTGAGGTCAGTGATCAGCTTGACAGCTAACATAACGATGGGCCTGTCACTTGTAACTATAGTTGCACCTTCTGCATGTAAGAAAGCTTGACTGTATGTTAAGTCAGTAGTCAGGTCACTAATATAAATTAGGAATAAAACGGAGCCGAGTATAGAACCTTAAGGACCACGTTAATCAGTTGCTTTAAATGTGGAAAGAGTGTTAGAAACAGAAACAGCTTGCTGTCTGTTAAATAGCTTTTAATTAGATGATGCACACTCCCTACCATGCCAATTGAGTTAAATTTAGCTAAGGCTATATAATGAACTATAGAATCAAAGGCCTCGGAGAGGTCAATGAACAGACTGCCGCCAAACCAGCCCGAGTCTAAGGCATTTTTCATATAGTCAGTTAAAGAGGGTAGCGCAAAATCTGTCGGAATACCTACGCGAAAACCATATTGTTCAGTGAATATAATACCAAACTTAGATGTGTAGTTATAGTCGCTTCTCGATATATTTTTCAGTGATATTGCTATACAATGAGGGAATGGGAAGAGGTCGATACTTAGAAATGAAAGCTTTATCCCCTTCTTAAACACTCGCATAATCTTGGCCATTTTTAACTGGGAAGGAAAGCTGCCAACTTGAAACGTAAGTTTAATTAGATGAGTGAGTACAATCGAGATGAGGTGGCAGATGCATTTGAGGTGAACAGGCTGATTGTTATCATGTCCAGCACTTGTCATAATTAAATTATTTCAGGAATTCCCGACCATACTATCTTCATTCCACATGAAGCCTTCGAGTCCCATCAAAGCTTCGCCATGGAGACGCCACTATTCTGTGTCGACTGTGGTTGAGATTGGCTTTTACCGATTATTGTCTATGCGTTCCACATAGGGATGGCCGACACCGAAACCTGTGACCACTGCGGCCATGAAGAATCGATTGGCCATATCTTGTGCGACTTCCCGCAGTGCAGTCCACAGAGGGAATCTCTTCGCCACCAACTCAAACAGATCGACGACCGACCACTAACGTCACAGAAGAAGGCCGTGCAAGCCCTACCGCCCTTGTTGCGATCTACCGGCCTCTGTAAACGTCTCTAACTGGAATGCCTTTCCTGTGTGTGTCTCTGCGTGTGTATTTTTCCTATCTGTCCTCTATCTGAGCCTTGTCTCCCAAACCCAGTGCAGGATAGCAAATCGGAGTCTAATATCCGGTTAACCTCCCTGCCTTTCCTTTTCATCTCTCTATCTAGTTCATTTCGGTTTTGGTGCTGCAAAGAACGTATTCTCAAGAACGCTTCTCTTCGTATCGCAAGGTTGAAAAACTGCTAGTCTTCAGAAATACCACAATGACATTATAACGAGGTATGAAACTAAAAAAATAGCTGCGGGTAACAGGTAGATGAGAAGAGAATGACACCGCATCAGCCATTATAGAGAAGGACCGCATCTAAATGCAAATTCTCAAAGCAGGACTTTTTTCTGCTAGAGCCTTCACTAAACGAACAACGGTTCTCTCAGCGGTAGCACCCTGCTTAAGTCGCCGAACTAGAGTGGTGCACGTTTCTCGTCTCGTCTTCTATGCCTCGCCTAAAGCAACGCTGTGCATGGACTGCTCCTTCGCTTTTTCAAAGAAGGGAAGCACAAACTACGCCGCGGAGGGGGCGGGCATAAGGAGCGGCGAAATTAATACTGGGGTGGGCGGAGGGGTGCGGGGACGGTGATTCTAGCAAAGACAGTAAGGGAAAGCTAACAAAGACGGCTTTGTTTTCTAAAAATAATCCTTTAAAACAGCAAACGACCGTCGGCCAGGAATGAACGGAATTTATAGAAACGAACGATAAGGGCGGAAAGTCGGAAAGTGCCTCATTACACGCGTCTCGAAGCTCGATGTTTGTTCGTGTGTGTGTGCGTGAGAGAGAACAGTGAGGACGAAAAGCGAGCGAGTAACATGCGGAGGCTCTGCGCGCTTTTCGAAAGTGGTGCACGCAGAGAGAAGGTTTCACTGCGCTGCGATGAACCGAGCGTAATTTTGAACCGCAAAGACGTTGCCCTGGTAACTGTTTCCTCTCTTTGTTCGCCGGCATTTCTGCGCTTCAGCCAGTGCCATTTGGCTACTGATTGCGATGGCTGTTTTCTTTCCACTACTTTTCCTACTACAACACCCCCTTTTTTTAATACTTTGATTTCTCTGCGTGTCTTTCCGTTTGAACGCTGATGAACTTTCATGTGGAAATGAATACACAAAACTCATATCATACAAGGCTGAACTAATTATTTATTTATTTATTTTACCCGCCGTGGTTTCTCAGTGGCTGTGGTGTTGAGCTGCTGAGCACGAGATCGCGGGATCGAATCCCGGCCAAAGCGGCCACATTTCGATGGGGGCGAAATGCGAAAACACCCATGTACTTAGATTTAGGTGCACGTTAAAGAACCCCAGGTGGTCGAAATTTCCGGAGTCCTCCACTACGGCGTGCCTCATAATCAGAAAGTGGTTTTGGCACGTAAAACCCCATAATTCAATTATTTATTTTTTTAGAGCACCAACTACAACACGCCACTATTGTACACTTTTCGATAAGATATACGCGGCCGAAATTACGTACTTTCACGCTGACCTTTCGTGGTATTGTTTTGTACAGATTTGCGAGCCGTCAAATTCTCGGCTCCACCCATGTTGCATTTGTAGGCCACAGGCAAAAACACTGAAACAGGTACAGGCTCATTTCCGCATGATACTGGGGATTAGTGTTGCATCACCGGTTCACAGCGCCAGTGCAGGGCTGGTGCTGTGACTTATATTTCCATTCTTTTAGGCATTCATGCCTAGAAATATAAAGTAAGAATGCGCTCTCATCAAAAAACGCAACCCGTGACTGTAGAACTAAATTTATGTGCGGGGAACAATAATAGACAGTTTTAGCAGAGCGTTTGCTTGCGCTCCGCTCCGCACACGTTTCACGCGCACCGGTGGCTGCACAGAATGCATTGATTTCGCTTATCTAACAAGAGCGTCTTCCAGAGATGCCACTGAGGTGCTCTCAGCTTGGCGGTAAAACGATTACGAAAGCAACTACACGCTCCCTGACGCACCGCTAAATCAGTTTCCTAGCGGAATGTGGTCAGCGTCCCACGTTCCGCTGCCGCTATGTGTGTTGTGCGCACGCGCGTCAGTGTTCCCAGTAGCGTTTTGCTGAACGGCTGCGTGCCAATTGTTGTGATATTCCGGTCTGAGCGGAGCGGACCGTAAACGCTCTGCTAAAACTCTCTTATACTGGGTTATCAAACACTTGCATGAACGTTTATTCACAACCAGCACGCAGTAATTACCGAAAGCACCTGACTGAGTAGACTTGTGTAACTTTTCTTCCTATGCGTTTCATAACCAAAGCGTATGCAGCTTGGCAGTACGGTATAATTACTTATACAGAGTGGTCCCAAGCATATTTACATCTAACGTGCGTGTTTTTCCACAAGCAAGTTTCTGCAAACGTACTGCACAAAATAGTTGTCAGGGGTAACTGTTTTGGAATACTAAGTAGGGATATGTTGCATTGTTGTTGTCTATTAAATTGTGCGAGATTTGTAAGGTAGACTACGGCACGGCTGGCTATCCCTTACACATCACAAACAAAACCCAAGAACTGCTAAGTGTGGAAAACAATGCATTAAAACAATACGAAAAAACATAGCGAAAAAAAAAGAAAGCATTATACAATTCAAGCATAACCTTCCATACCTTCTGTGTGGAGTCGTGTGCGATTTGAACATCAAAATCTATTGAATTTGTTTTTAATAATTAAATCATTCGAGACAATATTTTTAGGCCCACCGGCCTGCAAATGTACACGTAGAAGCATATTTTGTCTGAAATGCGAATGGTTCCGCAGGCAAAGTTTAGCCCAATTCTTATGCACTAACTGAAACAGTGATCCCTGTTTTTACTGTTAAGCCACCTTGAGGAAGTGCAATCACCGCTATATTTGGGAAGTATAAGCCATAGCGTATTGCATTTTCAGCGAAATAAATTCGTTATTTTACTGCTTAGGCAAGCCAGGGAGTGTTGTCATTTTCATGTGTTCTTAAAAATTAAACGAAGCGAAAGCGGAAGGACTTGGTGAGTACATATTACAATGTCAGACTTTTTCGATGCAAATGCAGCTGCTATCGGTAGTCCGATGTGTGTGTAATTACAATATTAATCCAAAATCGTCTTAAGTAGAATCTCGTCAGCTATGGGAAGATATAATTAGGGGCGCATTCAGATCGCACTTCCTTGCATGATTAAGTACATATCCTTATAATTGAAAGGAACACATTAAATATTCAGTAATAAGGTACTTTACGCTGGCGGCCATATTGCAAGCCGGCAATTTGAGATCGGCAAAAACTAGCACTGAGAAGAAAGTACTTCCGCACAACGTACTTCCACGTCATTCGAAGCCATTTTTCTTCGCAGGCCAGCAGCAAAGAAAATCGTCGGTGCTCCAGTGTAGCATTAGAGCTTTAAGCGGCTTAGACGCCGTCATTTTACTGCACCTGCTGTCAGCCTCTTCGGGCATCAAATTACCCATCACGTTACAAAGGAGGAGAATGGCCGAGCGATAGTTGAGAGATTGAGTTGAGCAAAGCGACTTTGCCTTTCTGTCGGTGAAGGTTACGCACCCAAACTGAATACTTAAAGCGACGCTTTCTCTTTCTTTCTCCTGCGCTTGGCGTGGATCGTCGGTTTCTCAAGCGATAGAAACGCAAGTCAGGCTTCAGCGAATCGCCCTGTACGAAACTTAATGTCGGCCGACGCGTGTACACGCACTTCAGTTGTGCATATATGTGCACGTCATAGAACCCGCACATATACCGTTGTTGTACGCTGTTAACGTGTCGTACCTTTGTATGTCATCGTCGTGATCGCGTCATTGTCATACAGTCGTCGCCATGCATTGGCTGTCCCGGCGTCGTTTCGATGCCATTGCGCTCGTTCCATTGTCGCCATTCTTACTTCGTCATTACATTGGCATCATGTATTCCTTGGCATGCTGTCGTTTTGCCATCGTCTTAGCTTCAGACACGTCATGCCATTGTCGTCATGCAGTCGTACTGCCTTCATCGTTCGATCCACGTCATACCTTCTCCATAATTCTTGCGTAGTCATGTAGACTACGCAAGAATTCCAGCACGTCATTCCAGCGTTATGGAATATGCAACCTCGACTTTTTGGGTTATAGGAGTATGCGATACTATATGGTACTATATGACACCTAAAGAATGCATTTCCATTCTTTGTGCGTCTTCAGAAGGACTACGTGCCACCATGACACATTAAGTATACAATCCTTAAATGGCTTCGATATTTGTCGTACTTTTCAGCATCCACACCTCCCACCAGGATACTTCCTTGCACAGACGCATACATCGCCTCCGGCATCGTCACATGTTACCGTCGTCGTCTAACAATGTGCATCTTCCCGATGAGGCATCTAACTCACCAGCCTGGTTTAAGCTGTAGTACATAATCATAAACATTGCCTCAGAATGCATGCTATAGACTGAAAATTAATTCGCTGCGACGGAAATCGCGCTGCCCCGAACGCATGTGAAAGCTGTCAGCGAAAATCGCTCTGCGACGTGCGTGGCAGAACGATTTTTTTCGCCCCAATCACGCCATGTGAAACAGCCTAAAGGCGTCTACTACGGCGTCCGCGATTCGCGTGGCCAACGCCGTAGTAGACGCTGCGGTTGTCTCCACTCCGTACGGAGTGGCGGGCATGGAGGACATCGAAGCACCCTAGCCGCCGCCGCAAAAGAGCGCTCCTCCTCCGTCGCCTCACCGGCCTCCCCTTCCACTCTACCCCCCCCCCCCCCCCACCTCGCGCGCGGCAGGAGAGGGCATAGATTCGGGCCGCGTTCCTCGCTCGCACACACGAGATTGAACCGCGCTAGCTTGCTCACCTTCACACGCTCTCACTCATACAGAAGCTCCCGGCGACTGCGACGGCAAATGCACCGACCTACCAGTTAATTTCCCTTTTCACGACGCTACGTTTCACGCGCCTTTCTACATCAGCAATGTTTCTTGGAGACTGTAGGTTGGAAGTACACGTCTGGAATAAGCGATACTTATCTGTGACGACGAATTTAAGCTTACACTGCTAAGCTATGCTATTCTGAAAAGCCTCCCTGCGTGCTCTGAGTGGTCTTTTGTGTTCGTATGCATATCTCATTATTACTTTAGGCGACATTAACACTAAGATTTATCTTCGAAATTCTTTGACCTTCATTTATATCCTTTAAGCTAACATCTGAATACAAGGTAACTACATGTATAGGCCTCAAACTTTCGTCTGGAAATGTTTGCTAATAATTGATATACAAAGAAGGTGGTGTGATGTCGAGTTTAAAACACATTTTTACTGCGGTAGTAATTATATGGGCACTCCAGGCGCATTTCTGCCGTCGCAGTCGCCGGGAGCTTCTGTATGAGTGAGAGCTTGTGAAGGTGAGCAAGCTAGCGCGGTTCAATCTCGTGTGTGCGAGCGAGGAACGCGGCCCGAATCTATGCCCTCTCCTGCCGCGCGCGAGGTGGGGGGGGGGGGGGGTAGAGTGGAAGGGGAGGCCGGTGAGGCGACGGAGGAGGAGCGCTCTTTTGCGGCGGCGGCTAGGGTGCTTCGATGTCCTCCATGCCCGCCACTCCGTACGGAGTGGAGACAACCGCAGCGTCTACTACGGCGTTGGCCACACGAATCGCGGACGCCGTAGTAGACGCCTTTAGGCTGTTTCACACGGCGTGATTGGGGCGAAAAAAATCGTTCTGCCACGCACGTCGCAGAGCGATTTTCGCTGACAGCTTTCACATGCGTTCGGGGCAGCGCGATTTCCGTCGCAGCGAAGCGCAAGGTTGCCTCCTGCTCACGAAGCATCCATACCTGCATCGTTAAATAAAAACAACATGGAAACTTATCAAATATTCGAATTTTCCTATTATTCGATGATAGAGTGGGAACACCATATTTTAACTTTTAAAAGCGTTGATACTTTACGACACCTTGCAGATACGGTGAGTGAGGCGCAGCACAACACCGCCAGTATGAGCGTGCGGCTTGTGCGGCGTCGGTGGGGTGGTTCCGCTTAGTACACTCTACGTTCGTTGTTACTACGGGAGCCACAACTTTTTTTCCTGGACGAGTATTTGCTTTTGCAGAAGAACAAGCTAATATTGAGTGTGCATGTATAAGCAGCTGGCGCAATTCGTAGCGATGAAAAGGTTGACGACGGTGGCGATCAAGTGGGTACGTGCCTTATATTGAAGCGGCGTCCTTATCCCGACCTGGATAGAGTGCAGCTTCTCCTTTTAAACGAATTGTGTAAGCGGCAGAAAAGAAAAATTAATTATGAAGGTCCTAAGCCCCAAACGCTGGTGGGTACGCCCTATTAAAACATAGCTAAAGCTGGCGCGCGGCATTGCTCCACACAGCTACCAACGCGCGGCAAAACAGGACAGCGCCTATTTTGACGGCACTTTGTTTCGTCACACATTGCCCCTACCTCATCGCGCCGATAGCTGTGACTGAACGACGGCAGGACCAACTTGTTGGAATCTAGTCGCGGAGAGTCCACGACGTCGCGGCGGTCGCTGAGCGACGGAATTCGCTGTGTCGCTGACTTAAAATCGCGCCATGTCAAACAGCCTTTTGGCGGACGCCGTAGGAACGCGTTGCCGGCGCTCGTGTGTCCTGAAAGCGATCTGCGACATGGTCAAAGTGCGCGCCCACGCGGGCCTCATCTTCAAAGCGATCTGCGATGTTTGCAGAGTGCGCATAGTGCCGGCAGTTTCGCTCGCGTTGAAGCGAGAGATGCATGAAGGTCAATTCGCTCGCCGCTGTGACGATCCCTCACTCCAGAATTTTGACAGCGCGTTTCCGCGCTCATCGAGCGAGATGTCTTCATGTTTACCTGTGCGCGCTTGACACCGTGCTGGTCAATTTAGTTAAAACACGTTGGCGGGCTAGTTGGTTTGGTTCCATGATATAATGTGCAAGCACGGCTGAACATGGACGTAGAAGGAAGCAGACACACAAAGACAGCACGGTCTCTGTGTGTCTGTTTCTTTCTACGTCCTCGTTGGATCACGATTACACATTCTCTCATTGGTAATTTATTTAGTAAGCGAATGTTTACAAGAATATACGACCGACAAAACTAAAGCTACTGTCCTTACTTCGTACCGCTATCTTTTATTATCTATTAAGGCGATAGCGTTAAGGGCCCCGCGTGAAGCAGAAAGTCCGGCCCGCGTGCCGCGTCGACCATGTTCTGACGGCAATCATTTAGAACTGCGCATTCCCAACCATTCTTCTATATCACTAAAATTGTTCATAGCTTGTCTTCCATTCATTACAAATTTATTCCTCGGAATTTCGAGATTGACAGCCCAAACACAAATGTAATGGAAAGAGAAACCAACAGCGCATATCTTTTGTGTTAAATATTCTCAGATATAAATATTAAAGGTGCGAAACAATAACAGGAGATCGACCCACGCAAAAGGCCACGTTTCTATATCAGAAAGCCCGCCTTCGTGCATAGCGTTCGTCGCTAGCATTTCCCGTTAAACATTACGGTCACATAAGCTGCCCTTGCCGAGAATTGTTAAAAGCTGTCGGGAATCTTTGAATGCTATCGCGTTCCACTCTTAAAAGCGAAGCTTAACCATCCTCCATTTTTTTTTTTTTTTTTGCGATTGCAATTATACACGCATAGAGTGCGTATATGTAGCAGTCGACGGGAGGGCCATCGTGCAGTAGAGGTATCGACAGTGCATGTGCGGCATGCACATCGAGGTAAGGGGAGCTTCAGTTTCCGCGAGAACTAGGTCGAGGGTGAGAACTTAAAGCGAGAAAGATATTTCCTTTTAAACAGCACGCAAGAAGGTACGCATAAACTCGAGCGACGTGCAGTCCACTCGGATGCATAGTGACGAATAAAAAAAATACAATATATATTAACCGACGATTACGATACTGCGTAATGGAAAATTCGAGTGCAGTTCTATTGGTGTTTTCATTTCGCGATATATTGAGGAAAACAATTTAAATGAGACATGTAGCAGAGCCGGCGATCGTGGAAAATCTGATCTGCGGGTCAAGCCAGTCGGTTTTCATAATGGCTCGTCGAAGTTTCCAGTGAAATTGCTGGTGTGGGGTGGCTTCCAGAAAGTATTACACAATCCGTGTAGCGCATACAATCAGATTACAAGACAACCGCGAATCTTGACAATCGAAACAAGCGCGAGCAAGAGCTGACATGAGCAGACCATAGTACGAAACGAGGGGCCCGGCTGAGACCAGTAAGCATCGAGCGGTCGGGGGGGTTCGCATGGCACCAGTTTTCCGCACGCACGTCAATGAATGGGCCGGTCTCATTCATCTCCGCTTTTCGCAGCTCGCGTCTTTCATATACTGCTCCGCGTTCGCTCTTTCATCTTTCGCTGGGCTAGTTCACTCGGTTACACCGCGGACGTAAGCCCCCGCCTATCGCCGCACTTGTTCATCTCGTGCCCAGCTCTTGGCGAGGACTTCGGGGCCGATCAACTCGTGCTCGGCATGCCCCCGCTTGCGTCGGTGCTCCGTCGTTCTCACTCGGCCTCTCAATTGCGAGACGAACCCGGTACGTCCATAGCGCACACATGCAAAGAAGAAACGCCGCGAACATGCACAGTGAACACCGCAGTGTCAAAGCAGAAACTGAAAGGGCGCGAACGCTGTCGCGTAGGTTACATTGATCTTGACGGTGCGACGTCTAGGTAACGCGGTGCGTGATTCTGTTCTCCGCCTCCAGGCGTTTTCCTCCTCCGTCGTTCGCTTCCCTCTCGGGGACAAACACCGCCAATTTCACAGACGGCTGTTGTTGTTTACGCGCCTTTCTTCAGATTTTTGCCCTAAAAGGGATAAAGTGAATTGGTCTGGAAAGTGGCGGAGGTGAAAAGGAAAGGGAGTTTCGTTCGTTCGTTCCTTCCTTCCTTCCTTCCTTCCTTCCTTCCTTCGTTCGTTCGTTCGTTCCTTCGTTCGCTCGTTCGTTCGTTCGTTCGTTCGCTCGTTCGCTCGCTCGTTCGTTCGCTCGTTCGTTCGTTCGTTCGTTCGTTCGTTCGTTCGCTCGCTCGCTCGCTCGCTCGCTCGCTCGCTCGTTCGTTCGCTCGTTCGTTCGTTCCTTCGTTCCTTCGTTCCTTCGTTCGTTCGCTCGTTCGCTCGTTCGCTCGTTCGTTCGTTCGTTCGTTCGTTCGTTCGTTCGTTCGTTCGTTCGTTCGTTCGTTCGTTCGTTCGTTCGCTCGCTCGCTCGTTCGTTCGTTCGTTCGTTCGTTCGTTCGTTCGTTCGTTCGTTCGTTCGTTCGTTCGTTCGTTCGTTCGTTCGTTCGTTCGTTCGTTCGTTCGTTCGTTCGTTCGTTCGCTCGTTCGTTCGTTCGTTCGTTCGTTCGTTCGTTCGTTCGTTCGTTCGTTCGCTCGTTCGTTCGCTCGTTCGTTCGTTCGTTCGCTCGTTCGTTCGCTCGTTCGCTCGCTCGTTCGCTCGTTCGTTCGTTCGTTCGTTCGTTCGTTCGCTCGCTCGTTCGCTCGCTCGTTCGCTCGTTCGCTCGTTCGTTCGTTCGTTCGTTCGTTCGTTCGTTCGTTCGTTCGTTCGTTCGTTCGTTCGTTCGCTCGCTCGCTCGCTCGCACGCTCGCTCGTTCGTTCGTTCGTTCGTTCGTTCGTTCGTTCGTTCGTTCGTTCGTTCGTTCGTTCGCTCGCTCGCTCGCTCGCTCGCTCGCTCGATCGCTCGATCGATCGCTCGCTCGCTCGCTCGTTCGCTCGTTCGCTCGTTCGCTCGTTCGCTCGTTCGTTCGTTCGTTCGTTCGTTCGTTCGTTCGCTCGTTCGCTCGTTCGTTCGTTCGTTCGTTCGTTCGCTCGTTCGTTCGTTCGTTCGTTCGTTCGTTCGTTCGTTCGTTCGTTCGTTCGTTCGTTCGTTCGTTCGCTCGCTCGCTCGTTCGCTCGTTCGTTCGTTCGTTCGTTCGTTCGTTCGTTCGTTCGCTCGTTCGCTCGTTCGTTCGTTCGCTCGTTCGTTCGTTCGTTCGCTCGTTCGCTCGTTCGCTCGTTCGCTCGTTCGCTCGTTCGTTCGTTCGTTCGTTCGTTCGTTCGTTCGTTCGTTCGCTCGCTCGCTCGTTCGCTCGTTCGTTCGTTCGTTCGTTCGTTCGTTCGTTCGTTCGTTCGTTCGTTCGTTCGTTCGTTCGTTCGTTCAAACTGTTCCGTTATAATGACTGTCATCATCAATAATTTCTGTACAATTTCTTTTCTGCATTATTTGTTGCAATTTTGTACACGCATAATTATTCAAATAAAGCCTCGTTCTATTTGAGCTCAATTATCAAATGTAAAGTTGCATCACCGTAAGTCATTGGCCGTGGTATAGACTGTTTCTGAAACTGCATTATTCCTGGTACTTGACGCAACTGAAGTGTTGAAGGGCAGAATGTGTCGTCATACAGAACGTTTTAACAAATTTCCTGAACAAATTAGTCATTGAGAAAAAAAAGAGAAATTTAAAGATCCACACAAAACATTATCCATAGAAATATGTACTAACTGGAAGAAAAAAATTTGGGGGCGAAAATGAAAAACCGAAAAAAAAGCAAGCTGACGCTCAAGCAAACAAAAAACAGACTTTTAACCCTGGTCGCACATTACAGATGGCGCGAGACATCTATATTCGGCCATTGAGTAAAAGAAAAGGTGAGAGAACGTGTTATTCCCCCCCTCCCAACGAAGTCAGTGTCTATCCCTATTTCAGCTGTGTATTCATTTGAACTATCGCGCTTAACGTTGACGATACTCTGACACAGCGCCTGAGAGTCGGCGACGGACACACAAATTTTGAAGTGCCGCTTACTTTACGTATTTATGCTGTCGAATTCAGCCACATTGGAGCGATCGCATCAGGGCGTTCAATTGTACTTCTCGTCAAGTATATTCAAACACATGCTAACGCTCTCAAACAAAATTCTGAAGCATGACACATGAAATCGGGTCCGCACCCCCAAGTCCTATAGCTCAGCCTGGCGCTAGCGATTGTGCGGTCTTCCGGCATAAAGCTGTGCATTTCGCGCAATGCACTTCCTTTTCGACCCACATAAGGCATATGAGAAAAGCGGGTGAACGCTCAGCCAAAAAATCCAAAATTGACCATATATATATATATATATATATATATATATATATATATATATATATATATATATATATATATATATATATATATATGACGACATAATACCGGAACCGGAACCAAGGAAGCGTAGTGGCTGGAATCACATAGCGCGGGACTCAATATTGTTTGCAGTAAATGGATTGTGAAAAAGTTGAGAAAAGAAAAAAGTGTTTATGTGGAAAGGTACTAGCACTGCTAGCTGTACCAATGGAAGATAACGCGAACCAATCGAGGCGTTCGTACGCATTTAAGGCTCCCCGAAACGGGACAAACCGGAAATTAAAAAAAAAAAAAGGAAAGGCGCGCTCTTTGTGGTTTCCCGCAGAGCCGTGCCCCCATGCGGTGCCGGCGTACAAAGAGCAGCCTCCAGTTAGGGGGGGGGGGCTCAAGGCAGTCAGTCATCGCTGCCCCTGTTTTGCATACGGGCACGGCTTCGGGCATCGGCGCGCGTCTGGCGCGTGTGCGTCCGCATAAGCGACCGCGGTTCACACCGAGCAACGGTGCGTGCGAAGTACTTTGGCGCCGCAATATCGCACAGACGCCCACTGAGAGTACTCGGGACACCTCCTACTGCGCAAATGAAAGTCATGCGGTGGATTTAGGGGAGCGAATGCATGGAAGCGCTTCACGCTGGGAGCTAAATTAAAGAAGGAAGTTTTCAAAGCGGCAGGATATAGAAGGCTCTTTTATTTGATGTTTTTTCACAGACGAGAACTCTTCGGTTCTGGCACTGAACGAAAAAAAAAAAGACACATTGTTGCTACCTCTCTTTCTCCTTAAAACATGTAGAATACGTCTAGACCTCACGCTTTATTGATGACATGTGGTACAGAGAGCCTCAGTTCTCGTCTGGCTTCGAACGGTATTTGTTCTATAACACAGCCCGTTAATTTCGATTTACTCATGTTTTTATGCCTTCAGCTGCACGATCTGTGCTGTTGCCGTCTATATATGGCGCTTCTGCCTACGCGTGTTCCAGACGCTGTTGTCGGTTGCACATTCGGCCTTCAGCACGTTGTGCTAAAGCGTCCGTATTGTAACGTACCACTACACGCATCAAACATTTATTGTCGCTTTGAGTCATTATAGCACTTTAAAAGCGAGGGTAACGTTGGGAGTATGCTGTGCCGCACCTACTTGAGGCACCAAAAAATTAACAAAAAAAAGACACGTGTGTCGTAGCTAGTGTTATGTTGAGGTGGAAACGCGAAACTGCAATTAAAGTAGGGGGAATAGAACTGTGGTACGGCATACCCAGCTGTCTACTGGACGCTTGAGCAACATTATGTCACCTGGCATAAGACTGCCTTCTGTCAAGGATGTTTTTTGCGGTTTAAAAGCTCACTGTGGGCCAAGCTGCATCATTGTTTTGGTGAGAGAGTATCTTTACTAATGAAGTACGCAGAATATAGCTTTGCACGATAACTTACGTAACACGTACAAATGCATTTCGTTCATGGTTTGTTGCAAGATATACCAATTATTTATGTGAGCTTTCTTCTTTTCTTGATCTATGCTCACTATGCTTATGTAAATGAATTGTTTTCGCTTGGCGAATGATATTTTCCAAGCTATACAGCCACTTTTAATGATGCGGGAAATTAGTTGCCAGCATGAAATTAATTGGTATATTGAAGTACGTGCGGCATATTGAACCGAATTCCAAGACCAATCTCGGCGTAAGTAAACGGACACGTACCTATCGCTGAGCGCTACAAGGCAGTCCTGGCGCATGACAGCTGACTACGCATGTGTGCACTACACTAGGAACCACCCAGACGTGGAGCAACCCCCGACAGGGTATCACTGGTGACGTGTTTTGGCACGTTCTGGTAAGGAGAAAAGGAAAAACAAAAACAAAACAAAAATGGAGGTGTGGAGGTGCTACGCCGGTGCCCGGCATGCAATTGAAATTCATTGCAAATCTTTTACATTGGGGTCATAACATTCCACATGTTTCGGCACTGAACTGTCTGAACATCTCCCTTAAATATTGAATCAAGTTCCCTGTCACTCCTGTTGTTGTCTTTTTTTTTGTTTTTTTTTTCCTTTTTTTTGTGGAGAATAGTACATACGTCTTCTGTGAACACGGCTTCTAGCAAGGCTGTGTTTTTAGTATACTTCTAGCTCTGCGATATCATTCCTGCTTGAGTGCAGTGACTCTTTTACATACTTTAAACCATTTTAGAAATAAATTTGCAGTACATTCGCAGTCGGTTTGCATAATAAGAAATTCATCTTTACAGAAGCCACATTGACAAATACCGCATCTTGGAAAATTTAATCAAAATCTATACAATTTTATTATGGGAGTTGGGGGAGCAATGGCTTCGGAGGTTCATAGAACTGTCCTACACACGACTATTATGCACTATACAGGCACTCTGAATTATTTTTTATTCAGCAATCACATATAATGTTTTCATCAAAGGTGTCACTCTTAATAAGTATGCTTCTCTGAAACGCAGCTCACATCGTCATTTTGCGCACCTTTGCATCCACTAAAATACGGATCCTACGAGCAAGACACCTACATGTGGTGCGAGGGCAAACAGCTTTTTGCCAACTTTTAAAGCGAATAACTTTCTATGAATACCGTGCGCGTTTCCTTGGACGGGGCATCTTGCCTAAGGGAGTGAGCAATGCTGAAGCGCCTCCAATAGTCGCCGCTCGCTTCTGCTGTGGCGGTTGCCGATCAGGCTCCGGCGACGGGAGAGGAGGAGCATCCAAGTGCCGGGGACAGCACTTACAACGAATCGGCTTACGCAGCTACTATATTACCCTGCATCTCTTCTTCCCTTCCCCCCCCCCAAGTGTAGGGTAGCCAACCGTGCAGGTCCTTACTTAACCTCCTTACGTTCCCCTCTTCGTTTCTCTCTCTCTCTCTATGGTGGCGACTGGCTCTTGCCTCTCCGGAATTGCACAGTGAAACAATGGCGCTACTTAATTGTGCTCACGGCAACAAATACAGGCCAGCACACGCATTATTCCTTTATTAAAGCAAATAGCCCTCTATAGAAGTTATGCCGTTCGCCGTGCCATATTCAATATCGCTTTATTGCATATATATAGAATAAAGGCAAGTGGCGTAAGATTTTCAAATTCGCTCTAGTAAGTGCTTACGAAATTGCCCCTCAAACGCGTCCTCACCCAAGAAGCGATGCAAGTGCGACGAAGGCGCCGGGCCGAGCAAGAACACCTCCAGAATACGGTTGCGAAACGTAGCCCCGAACGCGAACGTCCTCGTTTATCTATACGTTTACATTGAGAATCATCTTCCCATGGCTTCTGCAGTACTCTTTTATTTCGTGAAACTTCTCCCACCTTACACACCACTGTTCTGCCTAGTCAGTGTTACAGCTCTTCGAGTGTTTGTGCAATCGGCTCTCGGCCAACGTTTTGTTTGCAACTTGGTTAGCTCAGTTGGTAGAGCGACTGCCCTGGAAATGTGATGGCGCAGGGTTTGAACCAGGCACAATGACAACTTTTTTACTACAAAGCGTTCTTTCTTTAGTTAGAACTACCTGTTTCTTATGTAAGCTCAAGCTATCTTCCTGTGGATTTGCTTTTTGTGTTTGAAATCAAGTGTAATAATATTTAAACCAGGGTTAAGTATAGCCTGTCTGTGTAAAAAAAAGTAAGGCTACTGGAGTTGACCAGCAGGTAGGCAAGTCTGAGTTCACTAACGCAAAAGCATACTTCAAATACTTAAAAAAAAGAACATATCTGAATTCATAGACAAGATGGCGCTGAAATGTTTATAACAAGCAGCACCTAGGCACACGCAATGAAATCCGAAATGTACGTGACGCTGTGATTCGGGTTCCTATTTAACTATTCGTAAGCACTTGGGCGAAACTAGAAAAATAGAAGTTGCCCCGTGCGACCCCTGGATGAAACAAGTGCATGCAAGAAAAGAGGCTTCCACTTCCCTTCCGTGGGCCGCGTGACTACGTTTCTCGGTTTTTTTTTGTTGTTGCTGCTGATTTATTTTCTGAAGTGTGCATTTACGGCCTTTGTCTGTGCACTTCTCTATATTCGGTGCTAATACCGCTGATAAATTTTGTTTCGCGAGGAGTAAACCGGGGGAAAGAATAATAAGTGAGGCTTCGGAGCGTAAAATCTGTATGAATGAAAAAAAAAAATATAAGACGCTCTTCTGCTATTCCTGCTCGCGCCTCGGCGTGTACGGCGATAGAATGAAGAAAACAGAAAAGTGGAATCTCTCGAAGCATTACCTGCTGCAGCTGTACTGCGCCAGCCTATGGTGCAGCCTCCTTTTCGAAGATGGAGTGGCAGCAGCGGCAGGGTTCACTCTTTCCAAAAACCTGGATTTTGAGGCAAGAGGCACAGATCGATTAGATTTGCGCAGCTCGGCGGATATTGTTGCTGGGCTGCGTTCTCGCGCGTCCAGTACGGCGCACGAAGTCTGAGCGTAAAGCTACGTCAAAATCTGAAAGAAATGGGCTTTGTGCTGGGACATTGAAGAAGACAACGTCGTGTTTCTTCCTCTGTTGCGCTCTCGACTGAGTCGATCTTGAGTCTACGCACGCGCGGAATCTTACAAGATAAACAAAGGCTGCTACGAGTTTGAACGCGTGGTCATTTGTCGTCATTTTATGCTGGCTGAGTTTTGAGCCGTCATAATGTGTGAGGCTCTTTTTTTAAAGGTCGTCCACCACGTCCACTCACGCTGCAACGATTGGCGCAGCCGGAAGAGGGGCAGCTGAGCGGATATAAGCATAATTTCTGAGCCACGCGCTTCTCAGTATAGTACTTCAAAGCAAATATTGTTAATTCATAGACACTCAATTATCCCCGAAATAATGAAATAGCACAGAGCACGAAAAATCTTCGGAGGTAACAAGATATTACACGACAATGATCTCTGCAATTCACGTGCGTAGCCCTTCGTTCCCGATTTAAATTGGCGATCGAAAAGAAAGAAACTGTCACGTATAATTTCCTGCCTTCAAAGTACATTATGTCAATTGGAAAAACAAAAAAGAAACGCACCGGAAAAATGCCGCTGGACATCTAATTTCCATACAACTTCTATCATAAGCTCTTGTACTGTGCTTCCAGCGGTTGCAAACAATTCACCGAGGTGTAGCTGACAATTACGTAATAGTGCAGAAGACAATTTAGGACTCACTTCCAGCTCCACAGCAATAAAGGCTTGATCGCTTGCAACGCAACTACCGCACCGGTTAAAAGAGACAGGCGCTTCATAAAAGCGCCCTCGACTTATGGCAAGGGGCTTTGACAGTGTGTCTCTTTGGGCCGTTCAAGAACGACTGACCTTAAAGATACAAAAGATCTACTTGTTGCCTCGATTCTGAATTGCATTAACATTAGTGTTCAGAGGCTAGGCACTCGCCATGGGTAAACTTTTTCACTGAATGGTTCCGCTCAGCCAGTTGTAGCAACAGAGTAGATAGGAGCTGAACGTAACAATGAAAGCGCAACGCCTGATATCGCACTTTTCAGTGAATTCTATCAAAGACAACATTCATCATTAATATTTCACAAAGTCTAATTTCTCCATGAAATCCTCATGCAGAGTTGATATGGGCCACGCTATACCGGCAAGTGCACATGTGTTGAACTTGGCAAGGTGACCTATGACATTATCATTCTAGTAAAATTTATGGGCAAGTGTCCACGTTGGTGCACCATTCTACATCTCCGTGTGTGCTATCTACATGTTTCTGCAAGGAGCTCACACGCCTGATATTCTTCTGTCATGAAGTGGCCAATGTTCTTCGGGAAAAAGCAAAAGACACTTAATGCTCATAAGTGTCGGTAGGTGTTTCTATATGAAAGAAAGGAAATAGCACGTCTAAAGTTCGCTTAATTTGCCTAAAACGAAAGCTGCAACAGAGTGATCTAAGATTAACTTTTCTAGCATTAGTGCGCAGCCACATGTCTAGACAGCTAGAAATTGATTTCAGTGGTGCATTCTTTACTGTCTGCTTTTTTTTTTTTTCGGTGATGGTATTCAAGCAGAAACGCAGACAAAACAGGCAAAAAATAGTACAAAAGATCTGATCATGTTCTGCACGAATGTGCGCAGCTCGTGTGCATAAATTTGCTTGTTACATTGAAGCACACTTTCCTTCATTGGCAAGTGAGCTGTGGTTACACCCTCCCATCCGCTTTCATCGTTTTCATGTTGTTTATATATAGTTCTTGACGCGATTTATTTTTCGTATATGCTGGTACATAGGCGGACCTCATATGCGCAGCCCTGGCTGAAGAGAACAGATAATAAAGTATTATTAATTTCTTTTTTGTTCTACTTTACCCGTTTAGACAAGGTCCATGCTTAATTGCCGGATAAGGCTCAGTTGCAGCGCCTAAAGATGTCGAGCGCCTTGTCTTCGCGTTTACTCTGTTGTCGCCTCAAGAGACGGATCCTTAGAGTGAAAGAATGAGAGGTTACGTTTCTAAAATGTATTGAAAGCAACGTCGGGGCGCCTAGCATTAGTGAATTATACTTGCGCTCTCTCGTGACAACTCCGCTCTTCTACTCTTGTTTTGAGAATAGATCACGCTTCACAAGCGAAATTGCTGATTTTATCGCGTTTTTTTATCGGTCCGAAGTTCATTGGTTGCCTCTTCATATTCCAGCACAGAAGCTTTACTGCTATAAGAAATGTACAAAAGAACCTCAGTTACGTCGTTCCTTTCGAACTGTTCATTCAATAGACTACGCTTTATACTCTCGTAGTTTTATTCGAGTGAGTTTCGTACCCATTTAAGTAAACATTCGCAGTCAAGCTAACTTGAGAGCCGCGGTTTGTTGTGCACTTGCAGTCGGCTCGAGTCGTAACTTCGGTTTTTTGTGCTCACCTATACAATCGGTCTCTAGCATCCCGCCTATGCATTGAAGAGTTCCGTGCACGTTAAAGCAAAAGTATACAACGGTATAAACTGGCGTTTACTTACGATAACAACGCCTTTGCTTTTCTGTGAGTAAATACTGTCGCTGTAAAACCAAAATTACCGTTTTCCGAGATCTGTATTGTCTTCGCCTGACCGCCGTTTTGCTTATAATAATTAAAATTTTAGGAAATGTCATTTGTTTTCCCAGTGCAACATTAAGTTTGCTTTCCTTTTCGTCGAATGCTAGCCATCCTCCGGATTTAGGTTGCAGCCTCGAAAGCCTCCCTCTGTCTTTTTCTGCTCTTCCTCCTCCTCTAAATAAAACATGTAAATGTGTCCTAGATAGTGTAATTTTGGCTGGTCAACTTACAAAACTAACGTAGAAATAAAACAGAAAGCTTTTATTGGAATTCTATTCATGGTATCTGGAGCTGTTCCTACGCCATCCGAAGTCTCAAAACAGTCGTACGACGAGGGGATGAGCTCTTGTGCAAAAGCACTTTTTACGAAAACGAAAATTGGCGGTGACCTCTGCCTTGCTTCGAGATGTCTTGCATCTACATCGCTTAAAAGCTCTCTTTCCTGTATGATAGTGGCGCATATATTTTTTGGACATTTCTTGCGGTGTACTGCTTACTGCCGCTTAGCGCGAGGTCATGGCTTCGATTGCCGGTCATGGCGTGTGCACTCTGACGATGACGAAATGCACGAAATACTCGTACACGACAAATTGGGTTCACAGTCAATAACTCCGTGCGACTGACGTTACTCAGGTCTGCGCTACGACATCTGCCCTAGGCCGTGAGTTGCTTTTGAAGCCATTGGATTAAATTTTACAAACACACCTGCCTATTACCTCCCTTTATATGTGCGTAGTTACTCCATGTATGTGGTAAATAAATGAACTTGACTTGAATATCTTTACTAACATTTGTTCTGACGTTGACGTAACTCTTATTCACTCTACCGCTTTCGCTCCGTAACTCCCTTCTCCTACATTAGCTGCATCGCACACATCGGGAACTCTGCTTTCACAAGTTGTGTACGGCGCGAGCTAAACCTTGTGATTGCAATACCCATATCGATGATGTTTACAGAGCACGCCGTCTTAACAAATTATGGAACAGCAGAGAATTAGAGGACGTCGGAGGAACTCTATGGTGCTCTGTGCATTTGTCTTTGTCGCCGTGCATCTCGAATATACTTCTTAGCTCGTTTATCTGTTTGTTTCCTGCAGGAATCATGAGTGCCTCAAATAAAAATCCTGAAAAAAAAATAAGGGGTGTACATCACGAGGTAGAGCGCTCACTTAGCGTGCGAGAGGTACTTGGTTCGATACCAAGCACCTCCACTGGAGCACTTTTCTTTCAGTGTGGGAAAAATGGATTAATGTGGAGTTTGTTGCCCCAAAACTCGATAGTGGATTCTGAGGGGCCGTGGACAGTTCCGGAATAGTTTTGACCTGCGGGGGCTCTTGCACTCGACTTCGGCTCCCACAAAATGGCGTGGGTTGGAGTGCCCTAATTCACTCTAGCTTAATTAGCGGTGCCTTAATTAACTTCGCCTTATTGAACACCGAAGGTCGTGCGCTCGACTCCCACCAAAGGTCATGCGGGCGAGTGCTTTAATTAACTCGACCTTGAAGAACTGTGCTTTAATTACCCCCGAACGTCGCAGGTTCGACTTGCACCGAAAGGTCAAAGATTCGTAGTTTTTCGGAGCATGGCGTAGTCACGCCAAAGCTGGATTATCCACCTCATGAGCCACGTAATGATCTCACCTTTAAAAATGCGGTACAACCCATCCTGCGATGACGGTCGGTGGTAACGTGTTTATATCAAATTACTTTAGCGTCACAACGCATTGCCATTGTCGGAACGAGTAATGTATCAGGCGCGTAGTGCAGCGGGACTACTCCACCGCGTTTCCCTATAACGGTTGTTGGCATCTAGCACAAGGTGCGTGGGCTCCGAAGTGCACCAAAACAAAGTAACAACCATGCGCACATGCATACATGAATGCAGTAAATACATAAAGCACCCTACGAATGCTACCGCATTAAAAGAGGAGGGCGCAGTTCTTCATTTCCTGAACCACCACAACACGCTGCGTTGGAAATGTTAGCGTGCAAACTTGGCCTGTATCTCGCTGGCGGGGCTTGGGAGAACCAGCGAGCCAAATTATTTCGTTGTTGCGCGATTTTTTCTCAACAGAGGCGTTTGTTGTTTGCGCGGCACCAAACCCTTAACACCTTTTCCCACCCCAAGTCTCTCCTGCCCATATTAATGCCACGCACGTTGTTCTGTCGAGATTCGACTCCGCAGCCGGAATCCGAGTGACACCGTGTCCAATAGCCTCCCCTGTTATCAACTACCTCCAGGGCTAATTCGCCATGCGGTTAATTACGCACTTCACGCAGAGACGCCAAGTACAGCTGGACGCAATCACGGTTTCACCGGTAGTGGGTTCACAATATACACCGCAAGGTGTTTGAACCCGCCACCTCCCATATTCGAAGGAAGAAGCGTTCATCGCATCTTGTCACGAAGCTGGTTATCACATCATAGTCCGTTGAGGTATATGTGCCTGTCGGTGGCGTCATTGCGTCGTAGATTGCGACAACTCATTTTTAAGGCACTTCAAGCACTTTCCACGTGCTGTCTTTATGTATGGCTGCCTGTTTTTCTGTCTGTGTCTCTACCGTTTTCAAGCCAACTCGGATCACTGGAAAATCTATGGTCTAGTGGTCCACAGCCTCCCGCTGCTGTGTGATATCAGGGAACCGGATTCGAAGGCGATCGTCGGGCCAACTTGGATCACGGGAATCTGACATTGCATATGTGCCGTATTTCACCCAATTTTTGTTAGTGAGCGTATGCTACAACTTAAGTGCCGCCGTTCAATGAACCTCGTTCAAACCAACTTGGATTACTGGGCACGTGAAACTAGGCACCTGCCACACTTCCATGACCCTCTTGGATTTCACTTTGGGTCGGTGGGTATGTGAAACTGTGGGTGTACCGCGCTGTTAATTTGGGCATTAAATCCTAGCGCACACTCTCCATCCGCAGAACCTACGTTTATTTTATGTTTTATTCCCTTTGTTTTCAGCAGAAACCTTTGTGGTCCCCCGTCGCGTCCCAAAGTCGAGGAGCTCAACGCTCTTCGAATTCAGCGCTCGTGTTTGCGCCCGGAATCCGCACCGAGCCGTCGTCCGTTTCCGGGATTTTAAAATCGGACAGCGAGAGTGCGTGTGTCTGGTTGCAGCTTCTTGTTTTAGCCGCTCGAATTCATTTAAGCGTTGAGCAGCGGCATGCGTTTTGTGTCAAACACTGTTAAGAAACCAAAAGTAGGAATGCGTGCATTTCCAGGGCGAAACTGAAATTACGGAGGCGGCTAAAGAGACTTAGGAAAAGAAAAATCATGCTCCAACGCTTCGTATTATAAAAGGTTCACTTCAGGTTTGTCCTGGGAAATTTAGAATCAAGTGGGCATAGAAAAAACACGTTACGACGGGGAATCCGTACCTAGTTTCATTACAGCATCACCGGAAAAGTTTGGAGAACTACTTCGCCTAAATCCTTGTATTGGGACCTTCGAAATTAACGCGGAACAGGTAACTGATTTTGAACTAATATTCAACTCATTTACCGACAGTTCAAATCTATTTTTACTAAAGATGATCGAGCCATCCCTTGTTTTTTTTATATCTCCTTGCGACGTATAATCTCATAACCTCATAATCTCACAAGCTCATAATCTCAAAAGTTATCTTGAACATGCTCTTGAAACTGAATGTAAAGAAGTCATCGGGGCCAGACAACAACCCAAATTCGTTTCTTCAAAAATATGCCGAGTGGGCGCCTAAGTATTTGCATGTTTTATATAATGAATCATTATACAGCGGTGAACTATCGAATGACTGGGTGACAGCCAGAATCAAACCGTTATATAAAAGTGGAAGGAGAAACAACTTTAACTAATATCGCCCCATTTCATTAACATCCACAACTTGCAAATCACTCGAACACATTATATATAATCAACTGCTAACTTTTCTTGATAACCATAATTTTTTACCCAAACCTCAAAACTCGGTATTATAAAAGGATTCTCGACGTGTATTCAGCTGATAGAAACAATCAAGCATTCTGCAACAACAATTAGCAATGCTACACAAATTGATGTTATGTTCATGTGTTTTTCTAAAGCACCTGACGAAGTTCCTCACAGAAAACTACCCTATCAATTACACAATGTTTTCAAAAATAATCAGCTAGCTGAATGGACCGCTGCATGCCTAACCTAGAGCAAACAGTTTGTTTCCATTCGTAACAGCGTATATGCATCAGTAACGGTGGATACTGGAGTACCCCACTGCTCACTGATAGGGCCACTTTTGATCGTACTAATCAAAGGCGTTGCACGAGGTTTTGCAGATCATATTTAGCTTTTTGCCAACGATTGTGTTTCTAACTCCGAGATTAATGCCAAATCGAATCAAGTATTGCTAAACAGTGCCCTTCAGAAAATTGCTTCTTTATGCCTAGAATAACATATGGTGATAAACGATGAAGAACGCTTTTCATGAGAATAATCCATTTAAAGAATTACGCTTTGCTTACAGTAATAATAACACTTTCCTCTCTGAAGTTAGTACCTGTAAATATTTAGGGCTTTAAATTTCGAACGATCTCAATCGGAATACTCATTAATTCCGTCACTGCAAATGCGAACCTAAACTCTTTTTCCTTTGACTAGAGCTTAACCTTTACTCCCCTTCTGTTCACCTCTCGGCTGATATATCCGGTGTGCTGCCATTTTTAGATTACGCAGCGAAGATATGGGACCCTTTTACAAAAACTAAAACCCCGAAACTAGAGTAGCTACAAAGAAGAGCCGTGCGTTTTATTTATAACATATTTAGGAGAACATCAGTTAATGAGCTTTTAAAGAGGGCTAATGTTTCTTTTCTGGCACAAAATAATTGTTGTTGACGACGGAAATTCTTACATCTACTAATAAAGGGTCATTGGAAGATTGGCGTAACGGAAATCGTATCCATCCCGTCCGGATAAGCTACTCAGTAAAGGCAGCATTTCACTATACCTCGCTTCTCCTCACGTAGCAACTAGTTAAGGTATTCATTCTTCCCGCGTACAATAGAGAACTTGAACCAGCTAAAAAATGACGTCACCTTTGCGCCAACATTATATTCCTTCTTTCAAGTTTACAGTGATGTTATTTTGTTTGTGTCATGTTTCCGGTGAGAGTGTTTTACTTCGATGTAACCTTGTGTGTGCCCATCCTGCATTATTTGAATTTATTCATATTTCCACCTGTAGTAGTGGCTCGCCACCGATGGCAAGGCAGCCAGCATCGAATATTAGTCATGGAAGCCATGCTCTTGACTGGCCCCATGTGCTGAAGGCAGTAGACCTCAGAGAGGCCAACGATTGAGGCGGTGGCGTCGACGACGGTCGCGGGACCATTCCCCGTAGGGGCAACAACATCCAAGACTTGCATCTTCGAGGGACTCCACGACCCTGTAGGAGCCATGGCGTGAGAGGTGGATGTCTCTAAAGTGGAACACGCAGGGACGTCAGCAGAAACTCTTGTTCCTTCTTGTTCTTGTTTACAAGACGGTGACTTCACAAGATCGGTAGATTTTGGGCATGGGGCCCATTTTTAACTTGACCCCTTTTGAAAAGCCTCCGCCTTTGGTCAAGTTATTCTTTAGATTTCGACAGCATATCTAGTTAACATCAATGTCAAACGTAACATGCACATTCACAGGAAAAGTTCTTAAACTGCATGTCATATCCTTTAAGTTAACATCAAATACAATTTAGGTATATGCTTGAAACCACTTATGTAGATTTGCTGCTAATTGATGCGAGGAAAAAGGTGAGGTGATGTCGAGGTAAAGATACTGGTTTTGGTGGTGGTGGTCGCAAGGTTCAGACGCATTGCTATGCTGTACTGTTATAGGGCAGTCTGCTGTCCGGGGGCGAAAACATGGCTCTTTTAGCGACGACAGCCTGTAGCGCTGGCGCACTCCCGTCTACTGCAGTGTCATCTGTCACTGCAGCCTGAAGTCATTGTTGGCGAATGGAGCCAAAATGGCGCAACTCACGGCCTCTGGAATCGGCAGTTATGGTTGTCGCGGAGGTCATGTATGTCCGTGCGGAGCTCACAGATTGCTTGCGGCGGGTTTGCCTGCCGTGTTCGCACGTTATTTTTAAGCGCCCGGCGAGCGCTGGGTTTGTAAAGACTTAATTTTTGTGCATTGTGTTTCCTGCACACTGATTAGAACAACTCCGGGCTTCTTCAAATCGGGCCCATTAGGCACACAGATTGTGTCCTTGCCCTTCGTCACCCTATTGCTGAGCGAAATATCCAAACCGGGGTCGCGGAATTCGTCAAAGAGCATTATTTTATTGTGACCGCAATTATATGGGCACTCAAAGCACATTTCTGCCGTCAGCGTCGCCGTCGCCATGAGGTTGCGTATAAAGTCTAAGGGTGACAAAATCGTCACCGCGCGCCGCGTGCTGCATTTGCGAGTAAAAAGCTTGCGAGGATGAGCCGATGCTAGCGTCTCAATCTCACGAGCGAAAGAGACGAAGTGTGGAGAGGCAGGACGTGTGTCGTTTGAGCTCCTCAACACTTTGCAAACGTTGTGAACTGACTTGAAGAGGAAACGTTAGCTGGGACTCGTTTTAAGAGGAAACTTTAGCTCGGGTCCAACTCCGATAAATGCTATTCAAATATACGTAAAACGCAGAAGCGCTTTTCTGGGAGAACCACTGGGACGATTTTAAAGAAATTTGTTGCATTTGAGAGAGAAAGTAAATTCTGGTGACTGTTGGAAGCGGCAGTTCGTTTTAGGGCTTGAAATGTTTAAATCAATTTTTGAAAATTAGTCAGCTTGAAAAAAAAAAAAAATAGGAGCATGATGTTTACAAACTCGTAGCTCTGCATCTACAGCAGCTATCGCAGTTCTGTAAACTCCATCCGTGAGATCATCAGAAGCGTACAAATTTGATGTGTTAATTTACATCTTACGAGAAGTTGTTGCATTGTTTACAAGAGCTTTGGAAAAGTTCTAGTCAGAAATTAGTGGTTCAAAGCTATGTATAATACATCAATTTTGTCCGCTTTAGATGTACTATTAGGTGCAATCTACACAAGTTTGATATCATTTTTCATTGCTGAGTTATCGAGTTGCAAACTGGATAGTGTCGTTTTCTAAAAGATTTTCATTTGGGTTAATGTTTAATTAAAAAATTTACGACCTAAATAAAAAATTCACAACCAGCTAGCACTAGATTTTATTTTTTTCGTTTAACTGCAACAAACCTCATCAAATTTGCTGCAGTGGTTGCCGAGCAAAACAATTTCTACTTTCCCATTTATTTAGATGGGAGGCCCCGAGCTAAAGCTTTCTCTTAAACCAGGGATCCTCGACCTCAATCAGGTGCGACGTAATGCTAACGCATCTTTCTCGCATTTATCAATAAATTTTTACCGATTTTATTTCTTTTTTTGAGTTGAATCGGTTTTATGCTCTCAGCCAATGTAATACCACGGCCGCTGGATCCAGCGGTTGTGATACTGCGCGACGGAAAGCAATGTGTGTGGCGTCTTTCGCACATGTATCGTTGCGGTATTGTCTTTGTCTAAGTTCCTCAAGCATAATGAGTTTGTGCGTAGCCCCACACCAGGTATTTTATCCTGACCCTCATTATAATTCGCGGGAAAGCTACATGTAGCACGTTCTGCGCGCAGTGCACAACAACAAAAAAAAGAATGTCAAAAAGGACATATGCCCATGTAACGTACATAGTGGACGACATGGAAAGTGAACTTTTCCCGAAGATCTTAATTAACTGTTGTGCAACTGATCATCCTTTGCAGCTCGTTTAACAGCACAGCAATTACGTGCCCGCCAGGCAGGATGGCAAGACGCAGGCAAAACCCGCCGTGGTTGCACAGTGGCCATAGTGTTGGGCTGCTGAGCACGAGGTCGCGGGACCGAATTCCGACCACGGCGGCCGCATTTCGATGTGGGCGAAATGCGAAAACACCCGTGTACTTAGATTTATTTGCACGTTAAAGAACCCCAAGCAGACAAAATATCGGCAGTCCTCTACTAAGGCGTGCCTCATAATCAGAAAGTGGTTTTGGCACGTAAAACACGATAATTAATTTAAGAGGCAGGGACCCCACCACGCATTACGTACGTGAGCGCGCATAAGACTCTTTCCCCACGCATAAGAGCCTAACACTGCCTCCACGGTCAGCCTGCCGAGTAAAGTGGACCTACCCTGGAGGTTGTGCAGTAATCATTTGTACTAAACGGGTCACTTTACTCGATACCGAGTAAAGTGCCTTCGGTATTGACCCAGTTTACTCGAGGAGCAGCCGATCGAGCAGAAGCGCGAAACGGCTACCAAGAAGGTACAGCAATTTTCGCGTTAGTAAATGAAATATTTGTTTAAATGTGTATATCTCTTGCACTAGAGATATTAGGGTGGCATATATTGTTTCATTGCCTATTTCCGGAGAGAACATAGCCCGCCACAGGAAAATCTGCAGTATTAATACAGATGTGGCTACATATAAGCCTATTTGTTACGTATATTCCACTGTCATCTCTGCTATCTCCTCGGCACTCGACATGCCTTCAACGATGAACATGTCACCTGGTGTCACCGGTTCATTGGAATCCGAAACAAAGGAAGTCGGCTGTGCGCGCGCATTTTGATATTTTTTTCCTTCTCGGTAAAACAGCTTACAGCCGTTGGAGCTCAGAACCACGCACCACTGAAGCATCCGTGGTGACAGAAATTTCCGAATCATCTTCCTTAGTCTAATTATTCCGAAAAGGGGTTTGTGGTAGGTCATTATGAGTGCAAGCCACCAGGCAGTGTACTGATGAAAGAACGTAACGCTTAGCGCAAGTGAAAGATTTTCTCTGCTCAGTCGGCAGTAGCTGATCTCCCATTTGCCAAGCGTTCTTGAAGTAAACGCGACAGGTTCTTGATGTTCATTTCCACAAAGCGGTTCAAGGACTGTTCCTAACCCACAAGGAGAAGCGTCGTAGCTCAGCATCAGTGGACGAGCGCCATTGTGATGCGCAAGGACTGTACACTCACAGAGAGTGTCCTTTAGTTTGTTGAAGCAGCGTTGTGCGGGGGCGTCCCGTCACCACATAGCATTTAACGCAATAGCAGCGAGATTTAGAAGTGGGGGCCCAAGCGGCTTGGGGACCCAAGAAAATTGCGCGCCACAAGTGCGCATGCGCAGAACCCAAGCCAGTCATGGGTTGTTGCGTTCGCGTTAACCTAAGACCCAAAAATCGAAAACTAGCGTGGGCCCCCAAGCCGTCTTGGGCCGCCCTCGCGGGTGACAGCGATGGCGTACAGCAGGTGGTCGCAGAGCAAACTTTCTTTACTTCGACTGATTTTCACCATTTCACGCGGGTGAACTCGCAGTTTTTTCGCAGCACGTCACAAGAAAACACCAGCTAAAAGCACCTGGCTTCGATTGGCTTAGAATCGCACACTTAATTCTTAATACTAACCGGTACTAACACAGTGATTACGTTTCTTACATTTTATTGTTGGCTCTTTTTGCTCAAAAATGCAGTCTGTTCGTTTTCACTTGTAAAAAAAGAGGTTAATCATTTTTTTTTTTTTTTTGCTTTCAAGCACCTTCGTATTTTACACACTGCGACACCCCGAGCGCTCAACCCAACGCTGTTTGCGTTCGACCCAATCCTCAGATTCTGCTGCTCATCTAAACCCAAGAGCAACGGACGCAACGCGGCTCGGGGGCCCAGAGCCTTGCGCCCCCAATTCTAAAACTCTCTAGCGTTAAGGGCAGCGTGTCGCAGAAAATTCGGCGTGAGCGTCCGATGTCGGACGTCACTTCGGCCAAAATATTTCGAACCAGATTGCGAACTACGCATACCCTACCCCTCTTCTACCAGCAAAGTTGCTCATACCTTGCCTTTCATTCTTTACACAGTTATTCCCAAAATTTTGGGACAGCAACCCACAAACAAATGTAATGAAAAAAAGAAACACCGGCAGTGCATATCTCTTATGTTAGCTCTTCTCGGAGTGAAATATTAAAAGTGCGAAATAATAAAAGGAAATCGACCCACGCAAGAGGCCGCGTTTCCACCAGAAAGCTTGCCTTCGTGCATAGCGTTCGCTACCAGCGTTTACCGGCAAACGTTATGGTTACATAAGCAGCAGTTGCCGGGAAGCATGAAAAGCAGTCAGGGGTGTTTTTAAAGGCGAAGCTTACGCGTCCTCCAAATGTTCTTTTATCCAACAAACAATGTAGAGATTCAGCGGGGGACGCTTTATTGCGGAGGAACCGGTTGTAATGGGTTATTATTCTGAAAAATTAACGCAGCTCTGCATTGTTTGTTGGCTCTGGGGCCTTCGTTATAGCTTCCACCTTTTGTGACATGAGACCAGCCCTCTTAGAGCGCAGTGACATGAGCCCAGCCCTCTTAGAGCTCACTTGATCACTTGATCACTTGCTCACTTGATCGTGATCAATTGCACTTCCGAATTCGGGAAGTGCAATTGATGGGCTGCACATTGTCATTTATCCTGGTTTGCTTCGAGTCCTGCTTGCTGCAACCACTGTAAAACAGCTTCCAGACGACTTAAATGTCCTTCATTCTGCGCTTTCACAATATGAATGTCGTATAGATAGACGCAAGCCCAAGTTAGCCCGGTGAGCAATGAATCTACGAAGCGCTGAAATATGGATGGGGAAGAGGAAACGCCGAATGGTAGACATTTCACCAAAACACAAGCCCTTAATGTTACTGGTGAACTAGCAGAAGTCGCTCTGCTCATCATTGAGAACGCGTGTACTTCCATCTTGAATGGCAGACCGGAAAGTCATACTGTCAGGACGAGCCTAGGTGTGTTCGTCATGCCCACTCCATTATGGAATGACGTAAGAAGGCTGTCGTCCTGTTCCTCTAAGATTGTGTCCTCCCCTTCAAGGTGCCTGCGTGAGCATGTGTGTGTCTGTGTGATGATTCTCATTCGACGCATACGTGCATGTCATGAGGTTCGAAGAGTGCGGATGAGTGATCGCGTAGAGGCTGCAGGAGTGCAATGCGCTGCTTTGTGCCAGTTATCGGGCAAGAGAAGGAAAATGGAAAGGAAGTGTTTGTGGGAGACCTATGCATTACTTAATTACTTTGTACACTTGCAATTTGCAAGCGTCGGTTCGCGTAATCAACATTGTCCAAGGTCTTCTCTACCAGCCTTTAACGAGGTGGTTCAACGCGTGCAAACTTGGAGCCATTTACCCGCAGAGACGAGTCAGCGCCGACTGCTAGCGTGAGCAAACTACGCGCGAGTGCAGCGGTGTGCGAGAGAAAGCACGTTTATTGATTGTTGTTCATTCATCGCACACGTTATACGCCGAACGTTTTTACTCCTGTGTGGTAGACATGTATACATCTATGCGTGCGTGTGTGAATGCTCGTTGACGCAGCGCCCCCCAAATGAGGATGAGGAAGGTTTTTTTTCTTGCGTTGTACGTGCCAAAACTACAATCTGACTATGAGGCAACGCGATAGTAAGGGACTCCGGAATTCTTTTCACCAATTACGGATATTTAACGTGGCCCCAATGCACGGGGCACGGGCGAATCTTCGCATTTGGCTAACTTTGAAATCCGGCCAGAACTTGATCTCGCGCGACCTTCTGCGTAGCAGCGCAACACCATGGCCACTAAGCCAACACGGTAGGCGGGACCAGTAAATGGGCAGCCCAGTGAGAGCGAGGGGGAGGTCACGTGCCTTCCCTGCCTGAATTTTGTATGCGTCCTGATGTCTGGGCATTTCACGTCTTTGCTGCCATCGCGCTCATTACTTTCGTTACAACAAAAGTTACTTCATCAGGCCCACTCATGTGGACGGACAGATGAAGAGGCGCTGAAAATACGTATGAAAAGCCACACGGTGGACAATGTTTGAGCGAACATGGTTCTCCCCCTAATTCGTCCTGGCATTCAACTTTTACAATACTTCCGACCAATCATAAATAAAACCGTTGAATTTGTCAACAGTTTAGAAAACACTACCCACAGTCATAAATTGACACTTGGAAGTCAACTGCTTCATGGCGCTTCTAATGTACGCTATCCTGAAAAGCCTTCATGCTTGTTCTGGTTATTCTCCAGGTTTTGTAATTTTATCAACTTAGCGCTGAGATTAACGTTAACATGCAGATGTAGCTAGGAAACTCTGTAACCATGCTTCATGTCTTTTAGGCTTACATCTTCATGCAAAATAGCTATGTGCTTAAAACTATGCTCTTGAAGTGTTTGCTACTAATAGACCCAGAAAGAAGCTGGAGTGATGTCGAGGTTGGGACTAATCTTTAAAGCGAGCAGCTTTCTGCCACCTGCTATCATTGCTTTTGAGTAGCGCAATACACTGGAGTAGTTAACGATAACATTTATTTATAAGAACAGTATTCGCTGTCTACTCATGAGACGCCCAATAAAGAGCATGTAGAAATTTTATTAGGTGTGAACTAGTTGGTCTCGCTTTCCGAATATGGCAGACAGCGGTTCGCCTTGTGCGTTTTGTTTCTGTGTCTGTTACGGAATTGTTACAAAATTAGGAAATCCGAAGTGCTAAAAAAATGGGTACCCACTGTTTGATAAATATCATATGTTTCAGGTTAGTGTGCGTCAAACTCTATGGCTGGCTGTTCTTTCCATACGCGCACCTACGTTTGACCAAGATAAATCCAAGTATGGGAACATCTGTCAGTTTGAAGCATCTTATCCTGGTTTATCGAATTTATACCCTCATTACAAAAGCTCGTACCATCGTCGCAGCTGCCGCTGAGTTCCTGACTCTAAAGAGAAGCTGCACACAACGCTGAAGCGTCCTGCGTTTACCGGATGGTCGGTTTCTCATTCTCAACTTATTCAACGCCCTAGGCGCACCTTTTATAACAGCCGGCGTTGGAAACGACAAAGAGAGTGCTCCACTGCGCCGTTCATCTTAGTCCGGGACGAGTCCTCCCTAGGGCCGGCAGGTGTTCTGACCTGCTTTGTCTCTGACCGTCCGTGCACCCATGTAGCCTTAAATGTCACGCCGTGTGCTGGCAGCGGAATAATTTGCAAAGTTATCAGCTACCGAGGCACAAACTAAAAGGGCGTGCGCGGTTCCAATAGGACTTCTCGTATGCGCAGTACTCTGCCGTTTTGTCCGATGTGCATTGCAGTCGTCTCTTTAAAGGTGCAATAAAAGTTAGCATGAAGTCAAAGTGATAAAGCAATGCTCTAGAACGTCTAAGGCGTCAATATACTCGCGAACAGAGCTTTAGTAACCGCAAAATTGAGATAAATGCATGACACGATTTGAGACCCCCCAGCGATATTCCGGTACTAGCCCGACGACGAAGGCACTCCTGATCGTAATTTATGTCACTAGTACTCAACTACTCGTATTAAAAAGATCATTTCATTAGGTTATAAGACGGAAGAAAATGCTGCTTGTCTACTTCTGTTCGATTCTAAGAAAAAATAACATTTTGACGTTACCCTTCAGTAGTATGGGTGGTCGACAGGTTTCGTTTTCGCTCGACTCTGCGCAGCGCGCGCTTTGGAGTTTCAGTTGTTTCGTTATCGCGTCGTGCTGGGCTGGTTCTGCTGGCTCGCGAAACTTGCATTTGGAACAAGCAGCGAGAATGCCACGTCCATGTGATGTCGTGGGATGCGCGAACGGTCCGCGGAACTTGGCCAAGGGCAGTTGCAGCGGTGAATCCAACGTTACTTATCACTGTGCCAACGAGTGAACCTCTCCGTTCGAAGTAGTTAAGTGTCGTACTTCTGCCGCAGTGCGTTGGCAAAGACCCGATAAATCGCATAGTGTGCTCGCTGCACTTTCGTCCAGAGGATTACGAGTTCAACGCCGACTTACTGAAGTCGTGTGGGGTGCCTTTCAAAGCAATGCTTTCCCGTAGCGCTGTTCCGTCGGTCTTGCCTGCAGTCTCCGAAGCGCAAGAACAACTGCAGGTCGAAGACGGGGCGGTGAGTGCGGCATTTGGTTTTCACGAAGGAAAAGCTACAAATGTGCGAATATGTACAGCCATGACATACAGTTGCCGTCGTAGTAGTACGCAACGACGCCGGCAGCGCGAACCCTCAGCAGCAGGTCACGTTCATCAGTGCATAAATCGCAGAAGTCGGGCTCAGCATCGCGAGCCAATGTGTCGCTGTCAGTGTCGTCCATTGCAACGAGCGTCAAAGTTGGCGTCATAAAATAAAGAACCAGCTTATTGTCGCGCGCTTTCCCTTCCGCTAGCAACCATAGTTCCGCTTTCGCGCTGCTGTCGGCGCTTTCTTGGCTCTGTTTCTGGCCGCGCATTTGCGTTTTGCGCAAAAGAGCCATAGCGCCGTCTGCGGGCGCCATTTTGAGACCATGACGTCACCGCTCCTCGATCGGAGGGCGGTCGATTTGAACTGCGCTCGAGGTACGCAGACGTTCCAGAACGCATTTTCTCTTAAATAAGTCTCTTCTTCGCATGAAACAAGCGCTTCGAGGTTTCTGGGATGGTATTTCAACAGTCGACGTTGACTTAATATGAACCTTTAGAGTCCCTTTAAGTAAACTCGTTGTGTACAAGAGCACAGAATCGACGCATTAAGGTTATTTCAGCGACACTCGTGCCGTTTATTTTTTTGTTTTTCTGGTTAGTTCCAAATCTTGAAAATGAGCTAAGTGAACCATGATGTACTATCTACCATGTGTCTCAGCTAACGTCGGCCAGGCTGGGTTTCTGTTTTTCTTTCTTTTAACAAAACGCTGCGATGTACCACCATGAGAACGGTGTTTTTTTCGTAGTCGCGTTGAGCACGCTGATATTTTTCTTGCTTGGTTGATTAGCTAATTAGTCAAACCTTTTGCCTAAATTTATGATTATTTATAATACCTATGAGCTCGAATCTCAACTTGTGCGTCGCATTCAAAACATATATCCCATGATTCCCAGCGGGCTACATTTCCCCCAGTAACTTTTCCCGCGTATCATTGTGTTTGCGCAAGACGCCGAAAATAAAGCGAAGGTGGGGTCACGCGTGTCGCACGCGCTACAGCGGCAGTCTAAAGAGGGGTTTCAAGCAATCTACATTACTGTATTGCAGACTTAGTCACCACGAAATGGGAAAGCATGGCTGCTGCTGCAAGCAAGCAGCCGTGTCATGCCCTTCGATAGAGCATTGCTCAGAGGCTTATGACGGCGATATATATATATATATATATATATATATATATATATATATATATATATATATATATATATATATATATATATTATCGTGGTGCGAGCGACGTGGCTTACTTTCACATTTGCGACATAAACCGTCTTGCTTATCTGTTTTTCCTTCAATTTAGGTTAGCGCTGCCTATCCCAGGCTGTTCCCTATGGAGCCAAATCCCATACGTAGCCGACGGCGGCTGCGCATGACGCGGCTGCGAGGGTCCTAGTAATTATCTTGAAAGCGGTCTGCGAAGAATACAGAGCATAGGCTTGCCAAGGACTGATAGCTTCGTGTGCGTTCTGTTCTCGCCACTTAGTTCGCGTTGAAGTGAGAGGCAGCACAAAAGGCCATTCGCTCGCCGCTGCAGCCGACCTTTTTCCCGCGAGCGCTTTGACACCGAATGTGCGCAGTCATCAAGTGTGTTTGCCGCTGCATGCGTCACATCATGCTTGTTTATTTAGTTGGTAGGCGAATATTAGTAGTTTATGCAGCCGATAAAACTACCATCCTTACTTCGTATAGATGTCTAATAATTTGCTATCGGAATCGATGCTTCGCCTTTCGGGCGAAACTGTGACTATTTTTCTGCACAAAGATGTACTCCGTCCATGGCGAATAGTTCGGCGTTGTACGGTACATATATTCTTTTCCTCTCCGAGGTACAATCCGCCAGAGCTTTTTGTGATGCTTGAACTACGTTGAAGCCAAGAGAATCTTGAGGTTGAGAGCCTTCAGTGTAATTTGTTGAGCGTCGACACCGTGTGGCGTCGGCTGGCGACGAAAATTCGTTGGCGACTTATTCCTCGTTGTTCTTTATTGAAGGAGCAAACAAGCAGACGAACCAACTTGCAGACTCCGCAGTTAAGGAGGTTAAATGTAAGGATTGAACTCGGCTAACTCTTTAAAGTGAGTATTTCTAAGTGAATAATTTCGCGCATTTGTGACGGTGTCTGTTGCTACTGCTGTCTGTTGCTCCCGAAAAGCCGGCCACCAACTGAACTCCCTGAAGTGTCAATTCGGGTGCCGTCAGATTACCGTGTTGGGACACCTCGTTCACGCATCCGGTGTCCAACCATATCCGGAAAAAGTTCGCGCCTTACGCAGTTTCCCTGTGCCACGTTCTTCTTCTGACGTGCGCTACTTCGTCGGTCTGTATTCTTACTTTCGCCGTTTCGTCAAAACTTCGCCAACGTTGCTCTGCCTTTGACAGATTTTCTAAAGAAGAACACGCCGTTCTCATAGGGCCCCGAGCAAGCTCACGCATTCGCCGCTCTCAGCGGGTTTCTGACCACCCCTCCCATACTTGCCCACTTTGATCCGTCTGCACCGACCGAAGTCCACACTGACGCAAGCGGCCACGGCATCAGCACTATTCTCGCCCAACAACAGAATGGTACCGAATGCATGACAGCTTACGCCAGCCATCTGCTGTCACCTGCTGAGAAAAATTACTCCATCACCGAGCGGGAGTGCTTGGCTTTAGTTTGGGCTGTCGCCAAGTTCCGGCCATATCTTGTACTGACGCACATTTTCGGTCGTTACAGACCACCACGCCCTCTGCTGGCTGTCTTCCCTCCAGGACCCCACAGGACGGCTTGGTCGCTGGGCTTTGCGGCTCCAGTAATTTTCATTTGTTGTCATCTATAAGTCTGGACGTCTGCACAAGGATGCTGACTGCCGCTCGCGTCAACCCATGGATCCTCCCTATCCTGTTGCGCATGATCCTATGACCTGCCTGATGACTTTTACTGGCATGACCGACATGCGCGCTGAACAACAACGCGACGCATCCTTACAGTCCATCATTGCCAGAGTGAAATCTAGCAGCACCGACGGCACGTGCCGCATGTTCGTTCTGCATGACGGCATCCTCTACCGCCGTAATATCAATCCTGACGGCCCTGAGTTGTTCCTTGTCCTTCCTCGTCATATGTGATCTGTCGTTCTCGAACAACTTCACGATGCACTGATGGCAGGACACCTTGGGGTTTTGCAGACATACGACTGCGTACGACACCGATTCTTTCGGCCGGGTCTCTACCGCTCTGTGCGTCGTTATGTCGCAACTTGGGAATTGTATCAGCGCCCGAAGAAACCTCCCCTGCCACGTGTCGGCCGATTCCATCCAGTTGAAGTTCCCTCTGGACCATTCTGTCGCGTAGACCTCGACCTGCTTGGCCCTTTTCCGGCGACGACTAGAGGGAATAAGTGGATCGCTGTCGCTGCTCATTACGCGACAACCTACGCTATAACAAAGGCGTTGCCTACTAGTTGTACAACTGACGTCGCCGATTTTCTGCTTCGCGACGTCATTCTCCAGCATGGTGCACCTCGACAGTTACTTACAGACCGCGGCCACTCGTTCTTGTCTCGAGTTGCGGACGACCTCCTCCGCTCTTGTGCCACAAAGCACAGGCTGTCCACCACCTACCACACGCAAACAAACGGTCTTACGGAAAGTCTTAACCGAACCTTCACGGAGGTGCTGTCGACGTACGTTTCCAACGATCACCACGACTGAGACGCCACGCTGGCCTACGTGACATTCGCGTATAACTCGTCTCGACATGACGCCGCAGGATATTCAGCCTTTTATCTTTTGTATGGTCGCAACCCCCCTTTGCCCTTTGACACCATCCTGCCTTCTGTGCTCCGCGTTGCCACTGAGTACGATCGTGAAATCATCGATCGCGCTCACATGGTGCGTCAAGTCGCCCGATCTCGCTTATTAGCCTCGCAGCATCTGCAAAAAGAGCGTTAAGACCGGTGCCATGGCGATGTTCAGTTTGCCCCAGGTGCTTAGGTGCTGCTTTGGTCACCATGTCGACGGATCGGCCTCTCCCAGAAGCTTCTCTCTCGCTACACAGGGCCTTATGAAGTACTACGGGAAGTTAATAACGGCAATTACGAAATCGCGCCGTTGCAGTTTCATCCATGCTCAAGTCCGCGGCCTGTTGACGTCGTGCACGTTTCGCGGCTGAAACCCTACTTCGCTCGCAGTTCTTCGCCTACCATGCGCCGAGACGGCGCTTCGACACCCGGGGGTCCTGTTGCGGAAGGATGAAAGAAGTGAGAGGAAGAAGAAGATCGCCAGCCATTTTTAACCCCATTGACTCTGCTTGTCTATACATTTATATACAGTCTTACACTCCCAACGTTCTCGTAACAATATGTTCAAATACAAGGAAGGTGCCTCATGCATCGAGCTCATCTCTAATGCTTTCCTGTAGTATACCTTAGCAGAGAATTTCACTTGCCAAACATTTCAACTAATAAACGAAACTAGTGTCAGCTTGAGAGTACTATATATTTTTAGGCTATTGCAACGAAATCACTAAGCACTATCACCTGGGTAGGAGGACTTATCCTCCCCCTCATAGCAAACCAGCTAGTCCTCTGGCGTCCACTCTACGCATGCTTCAGACTAAGTCCTATCCCAACCTGGCCCTTTTCCATACGATCACTCCAGAGAACTTTAGCTCTACTTGCTCCAACTGTGGGGCTGTTAGCAATCTCGAACGCATAATCGGGCGATGCCCCTCGTTACAGGGACCCAATCGCCTCACAGAAAAAGAATGGATCTCTGTCATCCAGAGCTCAGAGTATTTACGGCAAACTTGGGCGGTTGAGAGAACCCACGATGCGGCGGTTAGGCTTGGCCTACCAGTCCCCTCGTGGGAGCGGCCCGCAGCTCCGTCCGTCCGTCCGTCCGTAGCTTGGAGCTCCGTCATCCATAGCTCAGAAGTTTTACGGCAAATTTGGGCTGTTGAGAGAGCCCACGATGCCGCTTGCAGGCTCGGCCTACCAGTCCCCACGAATGAGCGGCCCGCAGCTCCGTCCGTCCGTCCGTTGCCATCAAGAATTTTAAAGAATCATGTGTTCCAGCGCCTTATGAAATGAAGTTGGCTTTCTTCCTTAGAAACAGCATCGCAATCGATGCTTTGCCTTTCGGACGAAACTCGACTTTTTTCATTTATTTAACAAAAAATTAACCCTCATGTATTAGTGAGAATCTCCTCGCAATCACAACTTCAGCCAATAGCGTTGGTGGGCCTAGTGCTCTCGATAACAGCATCACGCAACCGCTGTGGTTGCCTATTGGCTATGGCGTTGGGCTGCTAAGCGCGAGGTCGCAGGACCGAATCCCGGCGACGGCGGCAACATTTCAAGGCGGGCTAAATGCGATAACACCCGCGTACTTAGATTTAGGTTAACGTTAAAGAACCCTCGGGGATCCAAATTATTCCGGAGTCCTTCACTACGGTATTCCTCATAATCATATCGTGGTTTTGGCACGTAAAACCCCTATAATTAAATAAAGCCACATCGCGGATAAGAGAGCAAGCGACTGTCCGCGGCTTTTCACGCGAGATCGCAAATTCCCTGCTGCATGAAATGCAATAATGTTTGGCGCACACGTTAACAGGAGCCTCGTTAGCAAATGAGCAACGTTCTTGTATTTTTTTTTTCTGTATTCAAGAGGTGTTTCAGGCCTCCTTTAACAGTGGCGATGACACACTTCGTTGGCACAATACGTGTTGTTTTGTGCGTAAACATCCCTTTCCTGGAATTTCATCATATATTTATTTCGCCTATTAGCACTGGATATATCTAGCTTTTCTGAAAGTGGACGATTGTCCAGAAAAGCTTTAGGCCAATGCTCCGAAAGAACATCCGCGTTGAAGGCCTTACTCGCGCTATTAACGTTCTTGCGGTCTACGGGGCTTCACGACAGACTAAGAATTCCGCCCCCTACCGTTCTGTAGTGTACGCGCTTTGTTCGTGCTTGCCTCCCTTTCTATTTCCCCCTTCCACTCTGTTTCTCTTTTTATCCCTCTTAACCCTTCCCCCTGCGCAGGGTAGCCAACCGGAACTACCTCTGGTTAACCTCCCTGCCTTTCTCTGCATTATTTTCTCTCTCTCTGTCTTTCTCTCTAGCTTTTCTCTCTCACAGAGCAATCTATACGTCTAAATGCGAAAACACCCGTGTACTTAGATTTAGGTGCACGTTAAAGAACCCCACGTGGTCGAAATTTCCGGAGTCCCTCACTACGGCTTGCCTCATAATGAGAAAGTGATTTTGGCACGTAAAACCCCATAATTTTTTTTATTCTACCTCTATTTTTACTGCACTTGTCCTCTGATACAAACTCTCCATGAAAGTTAGCGCCTTCCCCAATATTGTCACGTCATAGTGACGTTGAAAACACAGCGTCAAAAGCTGTGACTCACGTTTCTGGCACGATCGGAAACAACTAATTAAAATAATATATGTGAATCGCTGGACAAACTCTTTATTAGGCGAACCTCTGGCTAGAAAACAGGTTACACAACACAAAACGATCCCGGCGATCACAGTCGGCGATCGTCGAAAATTGGATGAGCAGTCATGGTCATGCGCGTGGGCTTTTATACATGACTCGTCGATAGTTCCAGCATAATCGATGGCAGCGGCGAGGCTTCCAGAAACTGCTACAACATTCGCGTCGTGCATGCAGTCAGATCACACGAGGTCCGCTTACAACAGACAACGAAAAGAACTATTAATAACTTTCCAGAAACTTCCGACAAATGCAGGCGTGTCCTGCGCCGACCGATTTCGTTTAACATTAGTTAGCCGGTAAAAAGCCGTCACCGGAGAAAGACAAGCAAGTACATGTATAAATTTCCCAATGTTAAAAAGCATCATCCCAATTCTGCAAACAAACACAAGAGGGAAAGACAAAAGGACCCGTAGTAAAGAAAAAAACAACAGCAAAGCAACAAAGAAACAAAGTCCAGAAGATTGTTAGCGGGTGTATAGGAAGGCTTAACGCACCACGTGAACGATTTCAGGTCATGCGCGGCGCCGCTGTGATTGCGAAATGCCGTCTGGAAGGACTCCGTGGTCCAGTGCATCAATACGTCAGATCATGTAGGGTCCGAAAAAGCGTCGCAAAAGTTTCTCACTAAGTTCTCGTCGGCGTAACGGAGTCCAAACACAAACATGGTCGTCGGGCTGATATTCCACGTAGCATTTGTCGAAGACTGCAGTGACGGCTATCCATCTTTTGCAGGCTCTTGATGCGCAGGCGGGCAAGTTTTAGTGCTTAATCGGCGCGGTGCAGATAGGTGCCGATGTCGCGATGTTCTTCGTCGGTAACGTGTGGCAGCATGGAGTTGAGAGCCGTCGTCGGGTTCGCTCCTTAACTAGCTCGAATGGGGTCATCTGCGTTGTTTCTTGCACCACCTTGGGTTCGATGTCGGCGTGCAGTCGCGAGCAGAAGTATGAAAACCAAAATTATCAGCCAAAATTAGAATATATTCAAACGCAGCTCCGCGGCCTGGAATCTGTTTAGTACCTTGGATTGGTCAAACGTGCGCACGCAGGTGTCCGCTCTTGATTTCAGCCGGAATGCGCAGTCTGCGAAAAATTAAATCGCGGCACCTATGGTTTCCAAACATTTGCTGTGCTGTACATGGGTAATATGCCGGTGAGAGTCTTATTCAGGCACTTTGTAAGGCCATTCGTCTGCGGGTGGTAGGCGGCTGTCGTGCGGTGACTTGTCTGGCTGCATTGCAGGATGGATGGAGTAAGCTCCGCCGTAATATCTGCTTATCTGTCGGTGATTGGACTTCAGAGGCACCATGTCGTAACACGATGCTTTCAACGAAGAATTTCACCACTTCGGCCACAGCACCTTAGGGTAGTGCTTTCGTTTCGGCGTGGCGGGTAACATTGTCGGTAACCACGATGTTCCACTCATTCCCCTATGCTGACGTCGGAAATGACCCCAACAAGTCCATTCCGACCTGCTGGAATAGTCGGCAAAGCGTCTCGATCGGCTGCGGCAATCCAGCTGGCCTTGTTTGTGCTGTCTTGCGTCGCTGGCAGTCTCGGCATGTTCTCACGTAATGCGCAATGTCGGAGGTCAGGCGCGGCTACTAATACTTCTCTTGTGTCCTCGATAGCGTGCGGGATAGCATCCGAGGTGCCCAGAGGTGGGATCGTCATGCAGGGCGTGAAGTACCTCTGGACGCAGTGTTAAGGAAAAACAAGAATGTAGTTGGCGCGATATGGTGAGTTCGTTTTAACGAGTACGTCGTTTTGCAGCAAAAACGAAGAGAATCCTTGCCTAACTGCCCAGGTAAACCGTCTGTGTTGCTTTCCAAGTACACGACGAGGTTTTTTTGTTCTTTAGCACCGGGTCTACTCTATGCCGGTCGACGAAGTCTTCCGCGCTTATTGTTTCCAGAAAGGCGTCGTCATCCTTGTTTTGCGGCGGCGGGTAAACAGTGGCGCGTGATAGACAGTCGGCATCAGAGTGCCTCTGTCCCGACTCGCAGACGACGGTGATCTTAAATTTCTGGAATCTGACTCCACTGCGCGAGGTGTTCTGAAGGGTCCTTTAATTTTGCCAGCCAACAGAAGGCATGATGGTCGCTTACGACTTCGAAGTGCCTTCCGTTTAGGTAAGGGAGAAATTTTGTGGTTGCCCAAATGATGACAAGGAATTCTTTTTCTGTCGTCGAATAATTGGCTTCTGCTTTCGACATCGACTGGCTAGCCTAAGCAGTGATCCTTTCAAATCCGTGTTTTCCTTTAGCGAGGACGGCGGCGATTTCTAGGCTACTGGCGTCGGTGCCCATAAACATTCATGACGTTAAAATAAAGTAGTGACCTGTGAAACGAAGAAACAAAGATTGCATGGCCTTACGTGTAGCTTAGGATGATGACAACGGCAACCGTATGCATCACATTTACTTTTATAGCATTTCTTTACCCAGTCTTAAGCCCGTGCACTTCAAGTACCGCACTAGTGCACGAATCGCTTTTCGAGCCAGTGACGGTTGTGGCCACGGTCCGAGTATCTTTGACTCGGTGAACGGTCTCGAGTCTAGTCTGCGTAAAGTTGCCCGCAGAGAGAGGCGTTGGACATCGTAGCGAGGGCAGGTACACAATAGGTGCTCGATGGTCTCCTCGCACCCACAGGAGTCGCACATCGGGCTCTCGGCCATTTCCATACGGTAGGAGTATGCGTTCGTGAACGCCACTCCCAACCACAAGCGACACAACAAGGTTGCTTCGCCGCGGGAAAGGCTAGATGGCAGTTGTAGCCGTAGCGTGGGGTCCAGTTTACGTAATCTGCAGTTGAAGCCACTTGAAATCCAGAGATCTTGGGACTTCTTGCGCGCAAGTAGGCGAAGTTTCCTGGCAGCGTCCGACCTCGCCAAAGGTATTGAAACGCGTCTGAGTATCTTCGTGTATAGGGTCATTGTGTACGCCGTCCCTCCCACACGTACTCAGTACTTACTCTCTCCCTTTCTTCCTCTTTCTATTCCTCTTTCCCCCACCCCCAGTGTAGGGTAGCAAACCGGATGCTGTTCTGGTTGACCTCCCTGCCTTTCCTACCCTTGCTTTCTCTCTCTCTCTTTACCCAGTCACGAAAGCTCCGTTTCTCTTCGATTCCTGCATATGCGCTGTATCTGCCCAATTTTCATTAGAACACCGTCCCAGAAATTATAGTGCAAGGCTAAAGCTCGCTATCGATTTCAGAGTTCCAGCCTTCTGGCCATGCTGCCCATTTTTATCAATCACAGTCACCTTTTCTTTTAGTTTTCTTTTGGAAAGTTGTGTATCTGAACATCAATTGAAGTCATAGAGCTGGATTGACACGAAGAAGAAAGACGACAGGACGAGCGCTAACTAAAATTGAGCTTTATTTCAGAAAAGCATGGTACTTACACCGGTAAAACGAGTGGAAATCATCGCACGCGCAACCTACCGTATTCCAAATAGGCAGTTTTCTTTCTGCATAGAGTAAACGACGGAGTTGTGACGCAGTTAGCACCTTCTTTTGCCATCAAACTTTCTTCTACAATTTCCCAAATCTTTATGTGTATTTCTAAACACCCCTACACAATCCCTTAACAGCGGTTAACACCCGCAATCGTCACAATGCACGGAGACATGTCCATCTCGATAACAGTTCAATTTTTGCTTGTGTTCCATTAGCCTGTCATTCAGGCATCTGCCTGTCTGCCCTATGTACACTTTGCCGCACGATAAAGGAAAGCGATATACGACACCTTGTGCGCAGTGCACAAACGGCGGCCGATGGTTCGTCGCGCATCCTCGGCACGTCTTTCTCAACGGATCGGTGGCCTTACATATGCTTGACATCCTTTGTGGAGCTGAAAATACGACGTCCACTTGCACTTTTCGGGTCACCTTCTTTAAACCGTGTGATACCCCATGCATGCACGGTAAAACCACCTTCTTTCTCCTTTCGCGGCTGCGGCCGCGCTTACTACCCGGTTCCCCTAGTTTTTTCAGCGGATTTCCCGCCACCGATAAAAGTACGTGGATAGGGTAGCCTCAAGTCCATTTATGTACAGTGCTAGACGATTGAAGAGCGACTACTCGGATGGGCGCTTACTACCCGGTTCCCCTAGTTTTTTCAGCGCATTTCCCGCCACCGATAAAAGTACGTGGATAGGGTAGCCTCAAGTCCTTTCATGTACAGTGCTAGACGATTGAAGAGCGACTACCCCGGAAGGGCGCTTACTACCCGGTTCCCCTAGTTTTTTCAGCGCATTTCCCGCCACCGATAAAAGTACGTGGATAAGATAGCCTCAAGTCCATTCATGTACAGTGCTAGACGATTGAAGAGCGACTACCCCGGGAGGGCGCTTACTACCCGGTTCCCCTAGCTTTTTCAGCGGATTTCCCGCCACCGATAAAGGTACGTGGATAGGGTAGCCTGAAGTCCATTCATGTACAGTGCTAGACGATTGAAGAGCGACTACCCCGGGAGGGCGCTTACTACCCGGTTCCCCTAGTTTTTTCAGCGGATTTCCCGCCACCGATAAAAGTACGTGGATAGGGTAGCCTCAAGTCCATTCATGTACAGTGCTAGACGATTGAAGGGCGATACTCGAACAGCAAGACGGCCGGCGTTTTTTTCTTTTTTTTTTTGCTATACTATTTAGCGCTGGGGGTGATCCCCATGGTGGCAGTATGCACGTTGCGATGCATCCCAAACGCCCTCGCTTTGTGTGGTACAAAAATGCATCAGCTGGGCGTCCTTTGAGCTCACCTGTGGTGCAGACAATACCACGTTCCGAAGATCGCGTTTAAATTACTGAGCAATCTCCGAGCTTTTTCGCCCTTTCTTCTTTGTAAAAATTGTGCACATTTCTTGCTGTCAAATGCGTGCGAATAAAAGGAGGTAAAATGTGAGGAAATGAGTGACTTTCGGTCGCCCTGCAGCAGCGTATTCAAACGGTTCCAACACGATAAATTATACGCGAACTGCACTAACCTAAGAGCTCAACAAACTCAGGGGAGAGATAAACATCGTGTAGCCATAGGGCACCGATGAGTGTACACGATAAAATCACACGGTGGAACATTCAAATCGTCTATGGCAATAAAAGCAGTAATGTTATAGCTCTTGCTCTATCATAATCTCGTCAGTTACATAACGACCAAACTATTCTTCTAAAAGTTGGCACGTTCATGTGGCAGGTTCCCTTGCTACTGGCTCAACGCTTAAACTGACCGGAATGTTGGTGAGAAGGAGAGCTGCGCTGAAAACCATCCGGCCACACGATACCGCACCACCGACATAAGAAAACATCAACGTTTGTATACAGTATGCCGTCGGTAATATTACCGGCGCACTGACTGTTCCCTATGGTTCCACTGCTATAGTCGACTTGAGGACTTCGAAACCCTCACGACACTGTTACTGCCAATGTGTTGCACCAACATCGCTTAGGAAACTTCAGGGCCACATGTCCCGGCGACTGAGAGCACAGAATTGTACAACTCTAATCTCGATCTTCACAACGTTTTTTCTCGGGTCCCTTAAGGGGTTTACTACCCGTTCAAGTGAACGCCGTAGCAGTAACGGGATAAGTGGGTGAAGTGACCAAAAATAATACTTGGGGCATTTACATGCCGAAACCATGATCTGATTAAGAAGCGCGAAGTGGGGGACTCCGAATTAATTTTGACCACCTAGAGATGTCTAACATGTTCCCAATGCACGGGAATCGGGTGTTCTTGCATAACGATACCCCATCGAAATGCGGCCGCCGCGGCCGGGTTTTGGTAGCAAACGCAGCTCCATAGCCGCTAAGCCACCACGGCAGTTGGCTGAAGTGACAGGCTCGTACAAACAAGCAGAAGTAATGAAAGTGAACGAAGCTGTCAGAGTGCAGAGTCAGCAAACTGGATCAAAATCCCTGGCGGCTTTCGATATTGCCGATGAGGCGCATCCGGAACCCTCGAAAACCCGAGCGACCGGATATTGCGCACGGCAGCGGCACTCCGTCGTCGCTGCCGGTTGGCCGCTCGAGCCACTTCGCGGCGAGAACTGAAGTGCGAAGGAGGTCGCACCTTCCCTCGAGGGATAGTGACACCGACACTGTTTCTGTAAAAAAACAACCACGCTCTTTTCGGCAGAGAAGACGCAGCAAGGGTACCATCGAGGGCTGCCCGAGAGGGGCCTTCGAAAACGACTAAGGAACGCATGCTACTTTTGAGTCGCCGCCGAGAATTGGATGCTTCGTTAGGCATGATAGAACCTCCGTCCACGTATGCTCACAGTACGATTAGTATAGTGATTGCGCTCCCGCGTCACAAAATTTCTTCACAGTCTGAGTCATACTTTTCGCTGCTGAGTTTCCCAATTCATTTTGCAAGACCACTCATGCTATCATTCAATCCTTGCTACTTAATTATCGCCCGATGTTTAGTGGACGGATTAAGGGTGCAGACGTCAATAGACTACCAGCGTGGAAATACGTCGTTAATGACTGTTCAAAGAGGAACTCGCAAGATACATTTCTGCTTCATCGGCGAGGGTGAGGGGAAGGAAGAAGGGAGGTTCAAAGCGATGTGGCGCTGGCGCCGATTACTCAGCGTTCGTCACGAGGCACCAAACGCCCGTGAACCGTGCGCGTTCAAGATCCGCAAGTAGTCAAAACTATCCCCGAGTCCCGCAATACGGCGTGCCTCAGAATCAAATCGCGGTTTTGGCAAATAAAACCCCAGGGTTAACTTCTTCTTCTTACGCTTCTTTTCTTTCACATCGCACTTCTCGCCCATTGCTCCTCGCCTTCGCTGCAGAACATGACGCTCATCTTTATGGCCCGTTTCATTGGACTAACTTCCACCTTGCCGTTTCTTTCGCAGGTACCTGAAGCAAGTGATTCTTTTCTTCGCAAACGAGGCACACTGGCAGCTTTTCTTTGAAGGCCGTAATACTGCGTGCAACATATTCGCTGTCTTCCTTAGCAGGAGGTCGCGTTGCCTATACTGCAGAATGGGCTTCTATGTAATAGTATAGAAATTTCAAACCTTTCGCATCTGTAAAGAAAGGCACCTTTATTTTATTTAGTCTGATAAAAGAAAACGCTGATGTTGCCTCTACTTTGCATAGATATCATCGTGAGTATATATTGCCACCTGGTGTTTGTAGGCTAGCTTACAATGAAAGTGTGGACGTATGCCAGGCGCTAGCGATAGATCTGTTTTTCTTTTCTCATCTTTCCTTTTTTGGGGGGGCGGGGGGGGGGGGGCAGGGCTGCTCAGCTACGTGCCAACCGAAGACCGAGTCTTTCTGTCGTGTAGCCAAGTAAAGCTGACGGGTGGTTTTTTTTTTTTTTTTCCTTTTCTGGTGCGCTAAACAGCGCCGGCCTCCCGGCGTGTGCGAAGGCGGTTGCTAGAGGCCGCGTTCTGGTTACTGTTAGATATCCCTCGGCATTCCCATAATATATGCTCCAGAGTGGCTTTGGATTCGCATTTGTTGCATTTGTCCTTTTGATATATATATCTGGATATATGATGTGCGAGAGCGCAGGATTCGGATACGTCCTAGTTCAATATTGCTGCAATGCGACAGACTGCTTTTTTGTCAATTATTGGTTGAGGTCGCGGGATTATGCCCCTCTATAACCTGAAACGTTTTGTGATGTCATTATATCCGGTCATTCTGTCCTTCCACTCCCACTCATCTACCTCACCGTCACGTCTGGATTGTGCAGAGACGTCACTTGCGACCGCGGCTCGGTTCGTAAGCCCTCGAGCCGCGTCGTGCGCCGCCTCGTTGTTGCTGTCCTCCGCGAGGGCGTGAACAGGTGTCCTGAAAACTGGTGGAGGTGCGGGGTACACGTATCCCCAAACTCCTCCGAGCAGCAGCAGCTCCAGCTCTGTACTGGGGGCTACATCCGTTCATCCACGTCAGGACAGGGGCATCTCTCACCGTGTCCAATGATCCTTCTCTTCCATTAGCCGGACTCATCCTGCTAATTCCCTAATCTAATTACACCATCTTATCTTCTGTGTCCTCGACTGCGTTTACCTTCCCGAGCAACTCATTATGTTATCGTCCTAGGCCACCGGTTTATGTGCTGTATATATCACAAGACCTACACGACTCCCACTTCTTTCTCTTATTCTCAACTAGAGCATCAGCTACACTCATTGTTACGGTTGGCGTCTGGCACCACGTGCAGAAAAAAATTTCACCCGACCTTCTCTCACCATGCCTCGTCGAAATGAGGCGCGACTTCTCCTGCTACGGTTTGCGTCCCGCACCTCGTGCAGAAAAGACTTTCTCTCACCCGACCTTCACCCACCAGGCCTCGTCGAAATGAAGCTTGACTTCCTAATTCGCCATGACCATTTCGAGTGTCTGCCGGTCTTGCGGAAGCCCCGCAGTGTTTACAGGCCTCTCTTGTGTGTGTGTGTGTGTGCGACTTTAGAGGGACCCTTTCCTCGAACGACCAAACTCTACAGGAGAACTTCCACAAACCAGCAACGCGCAAGAGAGACGGACAAGCGTCTACAATTCCGGAAGGCTCGGTACCTCCAAAGGCGTGGTTTAACCGGAGGCGGGGCCCTCTTTCCGCCAGTCCGACTCTGTGCCGGTCATGTGACGTCGACGGAAGCAAGATCGCTCCCACGATTGTAGGGAGCCTATTGAAGGGGCTCCGAAATGTACTTTAGACCACTTCATTCTCTTCTCATCATCTTTCATCAATCTTTCAATAAACCGTGCAAGTTTCGCACTAGAATTCGTCTCGCCCTTACTTGGTCACCATGGTCTACCGGATGCCTGCAGCCCGCCGACAACGCCACGCTACCAAATAGTAACGTCGGTCGAGCTTCGTTAGGCAGGCGTCGCTACAACTCGGCAGCAGTACGATACGCTACCCTGGACTACGCATCATCATACACTCGGTTGTTCACTAATTCACACCGCTGCCTTCCGTGCTCGTGATCCGCGGTTCCGTGATCGCTTGTCGCAAAGTCCTCAGCTTCTTCTCAGCGTTCTTCGCGCAGTAAGCCAAATACATTTATAAAACTGAGCGAGACATTCAGATCTTGCAAGTTCTGCGGGACAGAGTATTGATAAAGTAAGCCGCAAGCGCTAACATTAACGCCCTCTCAGCTTCCCACGCCTATGCCGGGTGTTTCAGCGAGCACTTTGAACAATTCTTCAAAATTGCTTGTGGCAGATAGCACAATTCTAGTCCGCGAGCTGGTCTAGTCGAAGAGGGGGACATTGTTTGCAAAAAAAATGGAATTCATAATACACAAATTACCAAAAATTCACAAATTAAATTAAGAACTGATTACCTTAGGTACATATTGCAATTTACAAATTCTAGCCCGGGAGTTTGCAAGGGGGATCCACTTGGAACGAATTCTCAGTTTGACGCCAGTTCCGGCATATTAATTCCCGAACTCTGCAGACAAATGCATTGGTGTCTCAGTTACTTGTGCTTCAATGCATAAAACGACGTTTTCTTAAGAAAGTAAGTGGAACGACAATGAAGTCTTACCGCAAGTTTGACGGTGCACATCTCGTAAATGGTGTCATCCACATCATTACTTTCAAATGAATATGGCTTGCAGACTCACCCGCTAGAATTCGTAAATTTCAATATGTGCATAGGGTAATTAGTTAAAGACTTAACTACAACATTTTATTAACTAGTGGATTATGAATTTCAATCTTTATTCAAATAATGTACACCTTTTCAATTAAGTGAACCAGCTCACGATGTACAATTGTGCTATCTGCCACAGGCAATGTTTAAATATTTTTGAAAGTGTTCGCTGAAGCACCCTGTATATCGGATGTCCCAACTAACGTTCGCCAAGCTATTCAACGAAAAAATAAATTAATACAAGACGGTGCAAGGTATGATCTTAAGACACACGATAATCGGTCATCAGCCTTCTCACGACCGCACACATCAGGCTTTACAATTGTATTTCGCATCGTCTTTTTTTAAAGCTATTGTTTTTCTTTTTCATTCAACAGCTTGGCTAACGTGAGATGGACACACGGTATATCGACAACAGACGAAGGCAGGATATTGATTATCGATGCACAGACAAGAAAGAGCGTAGTGGTGCACCGATTCTGCATGCGGCTCAGGGCTCACTGCCGGGTACCCATCCGTTATGATTCGTTATAAGGCGATTGCCCGGCTACCGGCAACAGCCCTCAGCGCGACGAGGAGGGCACAAAAAAGGGGTGCACCCTAATTTTCCGGCCCAGCGGCCACATTCACGGCACGCAGCGCGGAAAGAGAGAGAGACGCTCGCTGAGAGCAGCTCAGAGTTGTTACCACGATTCAGCCATCAGCCGTGCGCTGCAGACTCTCTGCAAGAGCACGCACGCAGGCACGCATACATGCACGCGTGCATGCACACTCTTTAATGGTTACCGAAAGGGAGGGGCTGCGCTTATTTTAAAAAAATATAGCAACGTTGTCAGCGGTACAACTATACAGCTGCTCATCCATGTTGCTGCCTGCTTCTTGCCGACTGCTCGCAACGCCAGCGCTCCAGCCGACTTGGCACGTGATCAAGCTGCGCGCTGCGGCGTGAACATTTCCTGCTGGCCCATGCATGGAGCCCGAGCCATAGGGGGGCAGAAGCGGAGAACCAATATGTGGGAAACTTCACTTGCTTTCTGTGGCAACTTTCGCTCTATTGCTTTTTGTTTGTGGGACAAACCTCAAATGAGAGTTATAGTAATTTGGCTTCCGAAAGTTTGAGCGCGACCTGCGGAACTGTGGTAACACGACAGCACTGGTGTGTTGTCACGGTTTTGGCAACGCACCAGTGGACATACACCAGTGTGTCCCAGAATTCTGAACATGTTCGCAATGAGAGCCTTGAAAGGAATTTGCGAGAGCGTGGATTGGCCAAAAAGGAGAAAGCGAAGGCGAAGTGCAGAAAACCATAGCGCAGGCGCCAGCTCCAGCGGATAGCGCTAGTGCTTTGTGGGGCCGTAATACCTTAATAGGTTGCGCTGCTGGATACGAAATTCAATTTCAATCGCACGTTTCCCTCGTTTGCGTACGTTGGAACTGTATTATAGTGGCAAGGCTCCTAGCTGATGTGCTTTAGGGCAAAGTGGTTCTGGTTTTTCTTCACAAACCCATCAACTTTATTTTTAGCTTCTCTATATGTGTGGCCGGTAGCTACTACTGAGTGGAATAAGCCAAACGCGCGAGGAAGTGCAATCATAAAAGCCGTTACCGGTTGTAACGACCCCCGACAAAGCCATAACACACTCGTTAGCCTTCTTATAGGAGGACACACCAAAGGGGCGCTGAAGGGAAACCCTCTGACATTTACTTGCCGATTGTTCATTCGATAGCCTTTTCCATTTCTGCAGTAAAATCTTCATTTTCAGTGCAGAGAGAGAGAGAGAAGAATACAGGAAGGCAGGGATGTTAACCAGTCAATAGTCTGGTTGGCTACCCTACACTGGGGGAAGGGAGAAGGGGAAGAGAAAGAAGGGAGAGAGAAGGTGTAGGTACGTGTACGGACAGCACTTCAGTTAAAGTCGCTCGAGCAAACCAGAAGTTCTGAGAAAACACAAAAGTGCCTTCACTGCCTTCTGAGCCGATGATCGGTCGGGACGGTGCTCTAATATTGTCTGTTCACTCAGAGGACGATGGTCTAGTCTCCTCAATGTGTCGGACAAATACTGTCTTTGTGCTTGAAATTGAGGACAATGGCACAATATGTGGTCAATGTTCTCCTCGCATGCACAAACATCACATGCAGTACTATCAGCCATACCAATTAGGGCTGAGTAGGCATTCGTGAAGGCCACTCCAAGCCATAACCGACACAGAAGAAACGCTTCACGCCGGTGCACACCGGCTGGAGGTCTGAGTTGAAGTGATGGGTTTAGTCGGTGCAGTCTTGTGCGCCTTGTATGTACGGTATTCCACTCTGCTAAGGAGATCGTGCGTGCCAGAATGCCAAGTTGTCTCGCGGCGTCGGTCCTTGAGAGCGGAATGGGGACGCAGCGGTCTTCTTGGTTTGACGTCCGAGCTGCCTTATCGGTGTCATCATTACCAATGATACCGCAATGACCTGGTATCCACTGAAAAGAGATATCATGGCCTTTTTCTCCTAAGTGGTGGACAAGTTCCGCGATTTCGCACGTGAGCTGATCGTGATTCCCATGTCGGAGAAATGAATACACACATTGCAAGGCCGGCCTTGAATCGCAGAAGACTGCCCATTTTCTAGGACTTTCAGTATTTATCACTTGAAGCGCCTCGCGGAGAGCCGCGAGCTCTGAAGCTGTAGACGTAGTGACATGGGAAGTCTTGAATCGCTTGGTTATTCTCATTGCTGGTATAACTACAGCGCCGCCGGAACTGGTTGGTGTAGTTGATCCATCAGTGTAGACGTGTGTGCAGTCGCTGTATTTCTCGTACAACAGAAGTAAAGTTAGTTGCTTGAGCGCTGATGATGGCAAGTCCGACTTTTTCTGAAGTCCTGGGACTGTAAGGTTCACTTGAGTACGGCGCATACACCATGGAGGAATAGAAGGCCTTGCCGCAGGTGTGTAACCTGACCTGAAAGAGGCACGGTGCGCGAAGACAGTCGCACTGAATGTCGTGTGGGGCCTATCTACTGGGAGACTTGCTAGGTGGTGGGTAGGGGTCCGGGCGACGTGTCTTATGTGCACACGCATTGTTTCAATGTTAATGTGCGTTCTAATAGTGAAATCTTGAGCGACTGCAATGACTTCAGTCGTTGACGCACTCCGCGGTAGACCGAGACATATCTTGAGTGCTTGGGCTTGGATGCTTTGGATTGTGTTCAGGTTAGTTCTGCAGGTGTTGGACATGACAGGTAGGCTGTACCGCAGGAATCCAATAAAGAGGACCCTGTACAGTTGCAGCATAGAGTGTATTGGCACTCCCCAGGTCTTTCCTGCAAGGAACTTAAACATATGGCAAATTCCTGTCAGGCATTTTTTCACATAATTCACATGAGGGGTCCAGGAGAGATTTTTGTCAAGGACCACCCCCAAAAATCTGTGACTCGTGCTGTACGAGATGATGTGTCTGTCGACGGATATCACGTATGGAGACATTGATTTCCTGGTAAATGCCACCGCTGCGCACTTCTCGTATGATATACGAAGTCCTTGTTCTCGAAGGTAGGATGATGTTAAAGTAGCTGACTTTTGAAGCCGCGCGCGAAGCTGCAGTCGCGTCACAGCCGACGTCCAAATGCAAATGTCGTCGGCATAGATGAAGAGCCTAACGGTGCCTGGCAGGATGTCGGTGAGTCCAAGGAGTGTTAGACTGAAGAGCGTTGGGCTGAGTACTCCGCCCTGAGGCACCCCACGGTTACTGTAATGCTGGGAGGTCGGGCCATCCTCGGTAAGTACGAAAAAGGATCTCTCATGTAGATAGCTACTTATCCAAAAATATACTTTGCCGCCAAGTCCTACTGCCTCTAACGCGTTGAAAATCGCTTCGTGCGTTACGTTATCGTACGCTCCTTTAATATCCAGAAACAGGGCAGCAGATAATCTTTTGCAGGACTTCTGGTGCTCGACGTACGTCACCAAGTCGATAACGTTGTCTATGGAAGAACGGCCACGCCTGAAACCGGACACTGCATGTGGATATACCTGGTAATGTTCGAGGTACCATTCTAGCCGTGCTAGAACCATCCTCTCCATTAGTTTTCCGATGCAACTGGCAAGCGCAATTGGTCGGTATGATGCAATGTCTACAGGCGACTTGCCAGGCTTGAGCAGTGGAATTAGGCGACTGGTCTTCCATTCTTGGGGAACCGTACCTGTCTGCCAGGAGCTGTTGAACAGGAGCAGGAGCACGTTTCGAGCCTCATCGCCAAGATTACACAGGGCACGGTAGGTTATACCGTCGGGTCCTGGTGAAGATGAACGCTTGCACAAGGCCAGTGCAGCTTCGAGCTCGTCCATGGAGAAAGGACTATCCATGCGGGAGTCGCGTGAAATCGGTGAGTGGCGGAGCGTCGATGTTCCAGCGCAACTAGTTTCACCAGCAATCCTCCTGCAGAAAGCTTCCGCTACGTCAATCTCGCTGCATTGTTGGTGAAGGGCCAAAGACTTGAAAGGGTGGCGCTGCTGAGGGGTTCCACGGAGACCACGAACAGTTCTCCATATGTGAGACAATGGTTTTCGTGGATCCAAAGATTCGCAGAATGATTTCCATCTTTGTGATGCAAGTTTGTCCATACGACGCTGAATCTTCTTTTGAGTTCTTCTGGCCAACCTCAAGTCATGTACAGACTTCGTGCGCCTGTATCTTCGCTCTGCACGACGACGAATTGCGCGAAGCTTCCCTAGCTCAATGTCGTATTCGGTGCATGTAGACGTTCTCAGAAGCGAATGTTTCGTAGCCTCTAGGGCACCTTTTATGATGTCCTCTAGGCTAGTGGACAAGTCATCACGACAGCCGTCTTCGACAATTGACTTGAACATTGGCCAGTCGATACATTGTGTGACGGCGGCTAACCTGGAGTCCGTCAACCCTTCAACCCTAAGATAAGTGGGTAGGTGGTCACTTCCCCGCGCTTCAATATCCGGAAACCACCTGACCTTTCTAGTGAAGGAGCGTGAAACAAAGGTCAGGTCCAGGCAGCTACAGTAGGCAGTTCCACGTAGAAAGGTGGGGCTTCCATCATTTAACAAGCACAGTTCTTGTTCGGAGGCAAATGACACTAATCTTCTGCCTCTCGAGTTTATCTTAGAACTTCCCCAGAGATGGTGGTGGGCATTAAAATCTCCAGTAATCACCAAAGGCTGCGGAGTCGCTGTGGTGATTCGCCGTAATCTCTCGCAGTCCAACCGACTTGAGGGCGATATGTAGGCTCCAATTAATGTGAAAGTGAGCTTGCCTTTCTTCACTGTCAGACAGACGTATTGGTTTTCTTGGTCAGGCGACACTGGGTGATGGACATACGTAAGATCACGTCGCATGAATACGATGATCTTGCTGCATTCTCCGAGGGTGGCGGACATGAAACATTCATACCCGGACAGTCTGATGTTATCTGATAGGGGCTCGCAGATGACGATGACTGGGAACTTATTCGTGAACACAAACTGTCGAAAGTCCGACATGCGTGACTTCAGTCCTCTGGCGTTCCACTGAAATATCGACGCGTTTCGGACTTCGTCACGAAACGACGGCTTCTGGAGAGCCATGATTTTAACCAAGAGCTGCAAGTACTGGACTCAAAGTGTCCAGCACCTGTAGTGCGCTTTGCGCAGACGAAGACTTCATGTTGGTAAGTATAACGCGAATGGCACTCATGAGCGACCGCAGAATGTTGATGACCTGGAGATCATCAGCCAGCGTCGCTTCAACAGTTGCAGAAGCCGTTGAAGTCGGTGCGTTTTGAGGTAACTTAGCAGGGAGTTGTGCCCTCGGTAGCTCAGGCCATTCTTCAGGACGGGCGAGCCTCTCCTCTTTGTTCGCTTTCCTTGTATCTGTCTTGGTGGCGCAGTGTGGAGATGCGGCAGCCCTTCTGACTGTAGCTGGCGTGTACCTATCTGCAGTAGCGGAATTTCTTGAACGTTTTCGGTGCCGATGCCGACGTCGCCGAACAGCGGTAGCAGCCTCTCGATGCGTTGAATTGTCGCGCACCATGCGTTTTAGAATCGTGAATTCCTTCCGCATCCGCGGGCAATCCTTTGATGAGGCCTTGTGAGGACCTCTGCAGTTAGGGCACTTTAGAACATGTGCGCTGCAGGCGTCTTCTGAATGGGACTCAGAGCACCGCGGGCACACTACGCTGTTCACGCAGACACCCTTCACGTGGCCAATCTTGCAACACTTGAAACACTGGAGGGGCTTCGGTATGAAAGGTCGTACTGGATGGCGGACATGTCCTACTTTGACGTGGGAAGGAAGGCTGTCTCCTTCAAACAAAATCTTCACACAGCGTGTGTTTCCCAATCTGGAAATCCTTGTAATCAAATTGCCTTCTGTCGTTGGCTTTATCAGCGTTGGCAAGTCGTCATTAGGAATGGCTACGTCGACGTCATAAATGACGCCCGCAGTACCATCGCCGCCTGTAGGGATCATTGATCGCACCTTTACCTTGTCGATATCAGTTATATTACGTAGGTGTTGTAGGGCACTGCGATGTAGCACATCAACTGCCAGGACATTTTTCCGCGAGTTTATTCGCACGTCTTTAATTTCATTTGGTGCGATTCTCTCGAGTAAGGAAGAGAGGACCTGCCTGTTGAGGAGCCGCAAATTGGTCGCCGGGTCCACGGGCATAAAGAGCACAGTGTGCGGCCAGCGCAGCGGTGCACTCTTCACGGTAGAAGCACTTGGCGACGAAGATGCCTGCAGTAGTCTTCTTTTCGCTGATCTACTCATCCCGACCTGGAAGTCATCGTCCGACGAGTCGTAGCTGTCCGAACATATCTCAGTGGCCTCGCTGTCTGTATCGCTTGACGCACTTCCACGTTTCCTGGACGCTAGCCGAACTGACGGCTGCACACCAGGAAAGTCCTCGGAGATTTCTTCATCCATTGCCGCAAGGAGGGAGCGGCAGCTCCCAGAAATGCAGGGAAACAAAGCGAAAAAGCGGAGACAAAAGCACAAGCGTTCTGTCAAGGAATCACTTCGTCTTCCTCCCCATTTTCAGTGCAGATACTCTCTTCGTCCTAGCAGCCAACGCTTAAATGCCCTCAAATATATTTCTAACGCTTCACCAAAATCACCGTCCTCTTCCTAATACATGTGTTAATATTTGCATCATCTCTAAACACCTGTGCCATCAGAATAAGGCTTTTTGAGCTAATTAACTTCAACACATCTAGGTTACTCACGCCTCACGCCACAATATATAATCGTCTAACCGGCTGGCACCTGTCCGGGCACAAAACTTGCGCGTTTTAAAGGAAGACTTATTATATCACTCATTAGAACACGTCACAAACATGCGCCATAAAATGCTTTATTGCCAATAAACTATCCTGAGCATCGCAATAATAATTATAGCAGTATAACAATATCAACCAAATAATCACAACCACCCGCAAGCGCCGTCTTTCCAAGGCACGCTGCATTCGCACAGAAGAGAAAGTTCTAGGACACTGGTCCAGACGGCTTTCGGCTCTCAAGGCCTTGAGGGCTTTGCTCAAATTCTTAAGGACATGTGAATTGTGCGAACGCCTTTGACTATTGTTGCGCGTAACATCCCGTTACTGTGTGCATTTTTCTTGTTTTTTTTCTTCTCTCTTCGTTCTCCTTTTATTCCCTTTAAAGGGAATAAAAGGAGAACGAAGAGAGAAGATTACCCCTTTCCCCAGCACAGGGTAGCCAGCTTGTATTTACAATGGCTAACCTCCCTGTCTTTCCTTCCCTTTTGTCTCTCTCTCTCTCTCTCTCTCTCTCTACTAGTCGTATCAGAGTGTGAATTCGGGTAAACTGGTAACTCACATGAAGCTTGCAGAAAATAACTGACAGGACACGATGAAAGCAACAAGTACCGCATTTGTTACGCTTGTTTATTCGCTTTTCATAGGCATTTTGAGGGTCCTTCGAAACTATTTGCTGTATAAACCAAAACAAATATGCGGAAATAAAACACACATGTTGGAATCTATCCAAAGCGAAGCTTCAGTCATTCGCTTTGTAATAAATCCTATACAAATAAGGGCAACGCATAAAGTTGTGTTTCCTTTCGTCCTGTGAAAGCTTACAACGTCGAGTAACGTTTACCCACCACAAAGGTCACAAGTTTATTCTTATGCTATGTTTATGTTCACGAGGTACAACATTCGCAAGCTGTGCCGAAGAGATACCAACCAATTAGGCGGATGGGAAACGAGAGATACCTGTGCAGCGATGTCACGAGTACGACGTATGACGTCTGTCGGGTGAAAAATGGTGCTAGAAGGTGTGTGTCCACAGAGAAGTACGACACCTAATGCCTAGTTGCATTTCAGAACTGTACCTCTTGTGATACAGTGTCACATATCCGTGGTGGAGAGAGAGAAGCTTTTATTGCTTAAAGAGATATTCGTTGGATTGTCGGAGCCCCTTAGTCCAGCACCCAACTGGCCTGGGCCGCCCGCTTGATCGTCTTACGAAACACTGTTCTCCTGCCAGGTCTTAGCTGGTTAGCCGTGCCTCCCATTGTTCTATTGTGCAGCATGTTTTACCGAACGGGTGTGATTCGCAATCCAATGTAATGTGTTGCAGTGTTCGCATGCCACCGCACCACGGGCACTCGGGCCTGTAGCGAGTGGGGAACATGGCATTTTGTAATCTAAGGACAGGAAATACCCCGGTCTTAATTTTGTGCCAGCTGGCGATTTCCTCTTCACTGAGTTGTGGGTGAGGGGGAGGGTATTTTGTCGTCGTCGTCGTCGTCGTCGTCGTCGTCGTCGTCGTCGTCGTCGTCGTCGTCGTCGTCGTCGTCGTCGTCGTCGTCGTCGTCGTCGTCGTCGTCGTCGTCGTCGTCGTCGTCGTCGTCGTCGTCGTCGTCGTCGTCGTCGTCGTCGTCGTCGTCGTCGTTGTCGTTGTTGTTGTTGTTGTTGTTGTTGTTGTTGTTGTTGTTGTTGTTGTTGTTGTTGTTGTTGTTGTTGTTGTTGTTGTTGTTGTTGTTGTTGTTGTTGTTGTTGTTGTTGTTGTTGTTGTTGTTGTTGTTGTTGTTGTTGTTGTTGTTGTTGTTGTTGTTGTTGTTGTTGTTGTTGTTGTTGTTGTTGTTGTTGTTTCGGAAGGCGCACGAGTACTGCTCTGCCGGATGCCGTAAATTGTTGCTGGGCTTTCGTGTCGACGATTGCCACTGCGTACCTCTTGTTCTTTTGTGCTTCGCTGGTGTTCGGATGTACGTTCGGATACAGGGCTGCGTCCGTGTATATTAGACTGTACGAGGGATTATTTTCATACATTCTTCTAATAAGTCATATGCGTGCTTTGCGCTTTGCTTTATTGCATTATGGGTGCACGTTTTGGGGCATGGCGGACGCCAGCGATTAGCGTGCCCGCACTTTCTTTTTCCAATTGGTTCTGTACATATTGAAAATATGGGCTCTAGGTATTACTTCTTTAGCCCTGTTCATTTTCTTTTGATTGGCTTATGCTCGTTATAGCAATTGTAGGAGAGGGCTCTTCCCTCCATTTATTTAATTTATTTTTACACTCACGGAGGGAACCAGACTTCGAAACAGTTCATGGCGGCCACTGCTATACGAGCTCGTGTTGAAGGCAGTCCTTTCCCATGCTGGGGGATTGGACAAGAATAGGCAGGCCCTTAGCGCCACGTGGCGAATGGCTAACTCAATTAAAATTAACTGAAATAATGAGGTCAATGAATATATTGCGTCATTTCATTAAGAGGAAGGTGGGCTTTAGGGATACTTAAAAGCCGACAGTACGTATACAGGTTTTATGCAGGATTTATTTTTATTTTTACTCAGACAAATAGCACTCACTTCAACTACTTCAACAGTAGGTAGGTCTATGCAAGATTTATAGTCCAAGCCTGTTTACTGGTAAAGCCATTCGGAGCACCTATAAACTTTGCATATATATCCACAAATATAACCGCCCAGACAGTGACCGACCCATCAGCGGGCAGCAACAGCTTGCACGCGAAACCCGGGGGTGTAGGAAAAGCAAGCTTCGCTTTAAAATAAAACATCTATTACCGTATACTTACTCATCCTTACCACGTACATGCGTCCCGGGGCGAAAACTTCACCGCTTGTCGTCTGAAGCCATCACAGGATTGAAAAAGCTTTTTGTCTTATAACCCGCACAGAACAGCGCATGCAAAGTCAAAACATGATAGGAACGCGCGTACAACGAAACTCGCCTTTTGTCGCGCTCTGCGTTTGTGGGTGGTGTTCTTTGTCCATCACGAATCGCCGAGGGGCTCGCCCACGCCTTCACCTCAGCTAATTTTCTCAATCACATTGCGCTCTCAAAGTTGTCCTATAGGACCACTCGATTACTGAATGCAGCGCTGCCCTCTCGTCTTTTGTGAGCAAGTGGCAATGATTGGAAAAGCGTCAATGTGTGTCCAGCTCCCATGAAACGCTCGCGAGACAGTGGCGAGCGAGGCGGGCGGAGTAACGCACGAACTTATTGGACAGGCGGAGGCGCGGTCAGCTCCGTCACGGCATCGTCAACCGACGCCACACCCTTCCGTGTAGTCTTCAATTTGGTCGGCGTACTGTCCTCGAGCATAACGTCCCCCGTCCACACCCTTGTTCCCGTAGCATGCTTCTTGCCAGGAACGGGTTGGCAGCGTGGCAAAGAATAACCTTTTCTACACTGGAGTATATGTATTGCCGAGATTGCTCACCAGTTAATAAATGCCCCAAACTTATGATCGAATGCCGGCTAAGAGGTACTGCTTCGCTGCAGCAGCTGCTCGCTGCTGCCGTTACCACCATATAATAAATTTAATTTCACTTAAGTTATCTTTCAATACCATTAACAAAGTCAACTGCTGCATAGTTGACTTTCTTACTGTGATGCCTACTTCCATACCATGCACACAAACTTAGGCCGTCCAAATCCTCACGCACAGCGCTTATAATCATTATAAAAGTTCGTGTTACTCATTTTACTATTCGTGAAAATATTTTTTGTCTACGCTTGCTTCGACTAACGTTGTAAATACTCCTCAGCGCTTCATCATTAGTAGTCAAGTGTTGTGTATTACTGGGAAAAATATAAACATTCAAAATGTTAACAAGGCTAAGTTTCATCCATGTGCCTGGCTATGATGTCATATGACACTCGAAATTAAAGCATCTAGTGAGTCGATTTCCCACCGTAAAATGATCGAATTGTTTAACATCATCATCATCAGCCTGATTACGGCCACTGCAGGGCAAAGGCCTCTACCATACTACTCCAACTACCCCTGTCATGCACTAATTGTGGCCATGTTGTCCCTGCGAACTTCTTAATCTCATCCGCCCACCTAACTGTCTGCCGTCCTCTGCTACGTTTCCCTTCCTTTGGAATCCAATCCATAACCCTTAATGACCATCGATTATCTTCCCTCCTCATTACATGCACTGCCCATGCCCATTTCTTTTTCTTGATTTCTACTAAGATGACAGTGACTCGCGTTTGTTCCCTCAGCCAATCTGCTCTTTTCTGATCCCTTAACGTTACACCCATCATTCTTCGTTCCATAGCTCGTTGCGCTGTCCTCAATTTAAGTACAACCCTTTTCGTAAGCCTGCAGGTTTCTGCCCCGTACGTGAGTACTGCTATGACACAGCTGTTATACATGTTTCTCTTGAGGGATAATGGCAACCTGCTGTTCAGAATCTGAGAAGGCCTGCCAAACGCACCCCAGCTCATTCTTATTCTTCTGATTATTTCAGTCTCATGGTCGGGATCCGCGGTCACTACCTGTCCTAAGTAGACGTATTCCCTTACCACTTCCAGTGCCTCGCTACCTATCGTAAACTGCTGTTCTCTTTCGAGACTGTTCCACATTAGTTTAGTTTTCTGCAGATTAATGTTTAGACCCACCCTCCTGCTTTGCCTCTTCAGGTCAGTGAGCATGCATTCCAATTGGTCCCCTGGGTTACTAAGCAAGGCAATATCATCAGGGAATCGCAAGTTGCTAAGGTATTCTCCATTAACTGTTATCCCCAATTCTTACCAATCCAGGTCTCTGAATACCTCCTGTGAACACGCTGTGAATACCATTGGAGAGATCGTATCTCCCTGCCTGGCGTCTTTCTTTGTTGGGATTCCGTTGCTCTCTTTATGGAGGACTACGGTGGCTGTGGAGCTGCTATAGTCCTCCATAAAGAAAGCAAAAAATCCCTATATTTGTTTACCAATTGTTTAACAATTGTTTAACAATGTCATCAAAAGGGCATCATCGCTAGGATCATATACGAAGTGATTCGGTCGACACTAGTGATAACTCTTTTCTAGTAGCATATTCGTTTACTTTATCTATTTCAGACTCTGTAAAATTATCTTGTTGATATCACAATTCAGCGCATGCGCTATGCTCCCGATTCTATTTCTTCGTCTCGGTTCCTGGTAACGAAATTTTGCTTGAACTACGGACACAGGTGGCCTCACGGCATTCAGTTTGAGACCTTTTTTTATGCACCTATAGGTCCACGCAGCGTCCGAGTAGCGATAATAACGGTGTGGTAGAATAACAAGTGCTGAGCTGTGAGTGACGCTCACCTGTCTGCACCTGCGTCGCGCGACGGCCTGCCTTTGTTCGGTGTTGACAAATGACCACCGACGCTGTGGACTATTTCCGCGGAAACGTAAAAATGGTTCACGCCCTCGGCGGCTTTTTGTTCGCTAAACGTGTGTAGAAGATGGCACGGCCCACGACACACTGTGATGGCTGATGCAATCGGTTCACGTCCTGTCGCCAAACTGTGAGATCGCGTTCATTTTCCTTTCAATCGGTCACTGATAACAGCTGTTTTCTTGGCACCCCTTTACCATCATTGACACTTGCGCCATAAATATCTGCATATCATAATCATAACAGCTGCCGCATGTGCATGGGGATAACACTACGGAGCTGAGGTCATTGGCAGGAGGAGGTCGCATGTCAGTGCTTTCTGTTAATTTCCTGGGCTACACTTTCTTCGCACCTCCGTTCCACCTGAATAACTTCCGCAGTTTAAAGAATGTCCCACATCGGCCACCACAGCTACTGGTGGCGCTGGCTAACACTCCCAGGGCCAGATCCAGTAAACATACTCGAATAATCAAGTAAGTGAACTGGACGACAGTTACCACTGGTTTATCTTCGCACTCGTAAAGCCTGGCGTACATCCAGCAAGCTTTTACGATGAACTTTGTGCGTCAGAAAAAGAAGCAGTGGCACAACTAAGAATTTTTCTCTCCTTTGTGCTACGCGAAGAAAAAAAATAGGTGGATACCGGCGTGCGCTCGATGCATCGCTGTCATATACAGAACGCGTACCCCAGGCATTTACAACATATAATACGCAATCGGCAAGGTAAAAGGGTGTCTTAATACTTACTGTTTCATAATATCAATATAACTTTCCAACAGCTGATGCACTTCAATAATTTTGGCCCTATACTTTTCATTTATTTCGTTCACTTGGAGCCGACAGCCGAAAAAAGCAAAAACAAAACCGTGCACTGCCCCGCTAGTGTTTCCGCTTCCACCAAATTTTCAAATAAATGTAGCACATGGTTTAATGGTGTCACGCTCAAAAGATTGAAACACAATCAGGAGGAATTCCCACCCTGGTATTCGACATCGGAGGCGGAGACTGCACCACTGCACTAAAAACAAGGACAAGATGGCGGCTCCTTTAGAGCTGATAATTTGTAAAGCTGTCGGACATGCAAATTCACCTTGGTAACATTGTGCCCTATTTAGGCTTCTTAAGATGATATTTTTTTTCATTGTCGTTTTGGGCGCACTGTTCGCAGAACTCGCCTCTATAACATAACCGGAACCTGCAGTCACCGCTAACATTAGCATTCTTTTTTTTTTTATCGAATCTTTGCCTAATTTCTGCGTTGACAAGGGTAGCCGTCGAGAAGTGCAGCATAAATCACGGAAATGTGTGCTATTAGACGCAACTGCATGATTTGCGAGTGCCTGTTGGCTTGGTTGTGTTCTAGCTGCATTCGTAACATGGCTGCGTATCCTTTGTTTAGAACTCCGAGAAAGCAAGCTGTCTAATATCGCCTCGCTTGACCTGCATGCTGCAACTCACCAAGGTGCAGCAGCTTGTTTTCTTTAGTTCTTTCTGCCACTATACACTCCTAGTTTTACCGATCCAAGATAAGGCCACACTTTCCCGAAAACGCGATAATAGGTACATAATTAAGCCGTAACTACGAATTTCAGTTCGTGTCGTCGTGAACAGGTCCGCTGTTACAAGCAGGTCAGCCGGATTACGTTACAGAGCAAATCTTTCACGCGGATTTGATTATGTTCGTCGCGACGAGTTGAAAGAGCCCGGGCACGGCTTCCGCCGGACGAAATTATCTAGCTGCAGCAATGCTATCCTAACAATTGTAGAATTCCGCCATCTTGTCAGTTTTCATTTGTCCAGAGGGCTGCCAATACTCCCGCCTTCCTTCCCTATTGGCTCGAAATGGCACTATTACATAAGTAGACAATTTAGCACGATTTGGAAAGGTCCAGCCGGTGTCAACTTTTCTGACGCCGGGCAACTGGCGATCGCCGCCGGACGAAGCTCGTCGTTTGGACGCTGATAGTTGGCTGCATGTACTCCAGGTTCAATGCGGAAGATGTGGTTTCGGCTCGCACCAATGGTAAGCTCTATCTTCGACCATTTACATTTTATTCACTATTTCTACATTACTAGGTTACTAACCACTAAGTTTCGGTGAGTACCACAACTGTTAGCTACTGTCCTGGCTTACGAATTGCGTTGAATTTCGTAATGCATGATTTAGCCGAAACGCACTGACATCAGACTCCAAATTCCTAAAAGGTTTCGCACAAGTCTCGTTTCTCATTCGCTGGTCGCCTTCAGAGTGACTACGCGGGCTACAGCGCTTAGTTGGCGCAAGTTCTTACGAATCACTTCCGCGTGAATAGCGTCCATGTATTGTTGCCAATGTTGTGTATAGTATGCCAAGTCAGTTTCTTCTTCATTGTAGCAAAATAAGCACCCTTCAAAAACAGTTAAAGGATACAACTCACGTGACTTTGGTTAACGCTTTCTATTTTTTATTCCTAAATATCGAATAACGCATTTCTCTGTGCATGCCTTGCGAACTTGTTGTAGCTACGCATTGCACCCAGTCTCAGCATTCCTCAGCGCACAGTGTAATACGACGACGAGTAGGCACCGTCCGAGAAGAAAAACATTTTAAAACAAACAAACCCGCACGTAACCTTCGCTTCTCTTTTAACACGCATCATTTCCTGCTCTACGGTACGGTATGAGAGGCGAGCCATCCCATCTATCATGGCGATCGAACTATCAATATGTCATCGGATTATTTTTTTTTATTTACCTTCCTTCAGCCTGTTCCTGCCCCGTGAACGACGTGAGCCAGCACATGTACAGTCGCGGACAGAATAAAATGGACCACGGTATCTCCGAAAACGTTCAATTCCCGAGCAGCCTGTAGCAGTAACCAGTAAAACTGCCCACGACATCGTTGTTAGCATATTCTAGTCGAGGTCCAAAATGTAAATACCAGATTGCGTTGTGAGGTTGCGGAGATATTCAGCTTTTTCTTAGATTTCATGGTCAGTAATATTCTGTCCGCGACTGTACATCCCGAAGTCAAGAGGCAATACTTCCCTGCCTAACTTCACATGCGCACATCGCAAGCCATCCCATGATGTCACTGAATAGAACGCAAAAAATTGAGAACACTCTATACGTGAAAAAAAAGGGAGGTTACCCGCATCGCGACACGACTGATTGACTTCCCAAACAGTCTACATTATTTGCATCCCGCCTAGGTAATCTTTCCTGCGGGAGCTTTTGTTTTTGTATTGGAGGTTCACATTACTAAACGTCTCATCGAGGACCCATGCCAACAGTGACTATAAGCACCCACAAAGAAGGGAGCTATTCCCGTGGATGTCACGACATCTTAAAGGGTTGGAGGTGCTGTCACCTCTCTTAATACGTCAAATGAACAGTAATGAGCGGATGTGATGGTGGCAACCAAACCGAAACATGTTGTGCGAACCATTTATTTTGCCATACAAATTGTGCTTTATATTCGGATGCGCAGAAATCGCATCCGAATATATGTTCCCGTTCCTCTGGCAGCTCCCCTCGTGAAAATAATATGGCGATCTGTGTTGAAGCAGAAGCACATCGTTCACACGCTTATACATCCAGAATCCAGATAGCAAACCATCTGTATTAGAACAGCCGCACATCGTGTGTGCAGAGGGATGCGAATATTCTGAATTAGTGCAAATAGAAAAGTGTTTCTTACTTGACTAGTATACTTCGATCAAAAGTTTGCTGTTTCAGATTATCAAATGGGTTGCTTCTGGCCAAGCTGCAGTAAATTAGGATGATTAGTAGAGCCTCTATAGGGAAAAGAAGTTTTTGGCAGCACGCTTTAAATTACGTAGCCAACACAGCTTTGCCGGAAGGTCATCCTGCAACAACTGCTACTAAACATTAAGCTCCCGTAAACACTTTTGTTACTCTCCCTTATGATTTTACCTCCCTCTCTCTCTCTCTCTCACTCTCTCGGGCACAAGTTGCTAAACTTTGTGTGGAAAAGCAAGCCATTTTCACGCGATAACTAGTGCTATTGTTTCACGAATAACGTTTCCTTCTGCCTGCACATTTGTCACCTCAATTTGTGTGGAATATATATACTTCACCATGCTTGCATTGATAAAATGCACTTTCTTCTTTTCCATTTGTAGACACAGGAACCTATTTGTTTCGCAGTTGCACATTCGAAATTCGCTAATTGTATATTCTAACTCCAAATGTCCATAATCGCAGGTATTTCGCTTTTCGATAGTTCTCTTTACGGGTTAGTATTGTTTAGAGAAGAGAACAGAGAATTGCAAGCCCAGATTTATTTTTCTCATTATAAACTTGATTCAGAATGCTGTTCTCGCGCTAGTGCTGGTGTTATGCATATTAGAGAACTCTGGACAACTCACTGATTCGTGCCGTTAATGCTTGCTATAATTCAACGACACGCTCTTTCTTTCGCTAGAACAGTATCACTGCAACGATATCCACTTGAATACCAGAAAAAAATCCCTTTAGCTGCGTATTTTCTACGAAAGGGTCAAGAAGAACAGGCATTTTTATATTCTTCTTAGCAATGTGCACTTCAATATAGAGTTTGATCAGCAGCCAGGGGTAAGCCTAACCGTCACTTTAGTACAATCGCTTCCTTTATCTATGACGCTTAGTGACCAGCGTAGGGGATTGCTGACCTAATATGACACCTGCAGCACACCTTCATTGGTACTTCTCCATGCGTCCAAAGAGATTCCTTTGTGGGTCAGCAGTGGCGTGTTTCCGTTCATCGCGTACTTTAAACTTTGATTGCGATAGAAATTATATGCACACTCCCGGGGCAATTCTGCCGTTGACGTCGTCGTCGTCGTCACCGTGATGTTCTCTGTAAAATCCAAGGGCGATAACACCGTCGCCGCGCGCCGTATGCTGTATGTGCGAGTGAACGCATGAGAGGGGGTGCCGACAATTGCGGCTCAATCTCGAGCGCGCAAGCGAGGAAAGCTGGGAGGAAGCGCGCCATCTTTCGTCGCGTGCAAGGCACCGGAGGGAGGGGAAGGAGTGGGGCCTTCTACTGCGGTGGTTACTGTTTATGGCGTGACTGTGCTGGCCCCGTCTTGAAAGCGATGTGCGATGGGGACAGAGTGCGCTAAGCGCTGATAGCTTCGAGTGCCCTGTGTTTTCGCCGCTTGACAAATTAAATTATGGAGTTTAAGTGCCAAAACGACGACCTGATCATCGCGAACGCCGGAATGAGGGACTCCGGAATAATTTGTTCTTTAACGTGCACCTAAATCTAAGTGTACGGGTGTTTTCGCATATCGCCCCCATCAAAAGAGGCTGGCGTGGCCGAGATTTAATCCCGCGACCTCGTACTTAGCCGCCCAACACCATAGCCACTAAGCAACCACACCTGGTATTTTCACCGCTTAGTTCGCGTTGAAGTGAGAGGCAGCACGAAGGTCAATTCGCTCGCTGCTGCTGCCACGCTTCCTCACTCCAGCGTTTTCACAGCGAGTTTCCGGGGTCATCGAGTGAGATGTGTTAATGTTTGCTTGTGCGCGCGTAACACTATGCTTGTTAATTTACCTAATAGGCAAAAATTTACAAGTTTATACGGCCGATAAAACGACTATTCTTACTTCGTATAGTTGTCTACTAATTTGCTATCGCAATCGATGCTTTTCCTTTCAGGAGAAACTCCTTTTGTTTTCAGTTTACTTGATGCAGGCCTAAAGCGCCTTCAGTGCGTGACTATATAATTTATCTAAACACTGAATATTCTTTATTATTTTACACACCGTAATTCGTACACGTCCCCATTTTAGCCTCCGCTCTTCTGGCGCCAAACGAAGCGTCTTGCTCAAATTTTCTCGCAGGGTGACTATAGCACCAGCCATAGTCGTCCAGACAAGTCACGTTCACTGTTCACCTCCCGTCTCGTTTGCGAGGCGTCGTTGAATCCCCGTGCGCCGGCTCACACATACATAACCGCAAGGCAATCATACTTTCTAAACCGCGGTCTCCCTGTATTTCCTGCGTCGCAGCAGGAGCGCACTGACACTCCTCAGCGACGCAGGAACGCAGGGCGGTGGCGATGGAAGGCGTAGGCCTGATTGCTCTGACGCGGCCGCCTCCGATTCCCCAGGAGGGTAGTCAGGAGCCGTAGCAAGAAGCCCATGCCAGGCGAGTGCCGCTCCCTTTTTCCTCCTGTTTTTTTTTTTTATATATCCCGACAATTGTCGCGCCATGAATAACGCTGTGGAAGAAACCCTCCTTCTGTTTCCGGCTTTCCCTGGAACTCCTTGCTGTGTCGAGGTCTGGCTGCTTGCAGTACCCAGTTTTCTTCCCTGGCGCCCTTACACCAATCTCCCCCTTCACTGCTACTTGCGTACTCGCCACCGTTACTCGGCTCTCATTTTCGGTTTTCGGCTCTTTCGCCAGCCTCTTCGCACTTGACAATCTCCGAAACAAAGCACATCCAGAATCGCAGTGAGGAATGAGCAAAAAAAAGGTAGAAGACTGCTAAAAGAAGAAAGGTAAATCAAAACTGAGGACGAAATAAGGCGAGTGCTATTGATTTTCGTAAAGTGAATTACTTCACGGTCTTCTTCCTCGCATTTTCTAGTTTTTATTCCTTGGAGTATCTCCTTTTTATCCTCTCCGTCAAGTGTGCGTTCCTTCTTTCTTGGGATCTGTATCCCTTGACTTCTTTACTGGCTTTCCTGACACCCCTGCCGCGCTGTCGTGTCGTCTTTTCGGTGCTTCTTTCCACCCCCGAATGTTTCGTCACTCCCTCGTTCAACACCTAGCCTCATAAATAAAATATTGACAAGTGACAGGGACGAAAGGAAGACACGTTGATTAGGATTCGATGTTCGATCGATGCCGTGTTGCTTCGAGCCTGCGACTTGTCGCCAGGCTTCTCTGCCAAACACCGTGGTAGGTTTATAGGTGGCTATAGCAATACTAATTATCATAAAGATAAATTGTTTTTCGCCTGTCAAATCTCTCTGCGTCCTCAAGTTGGTTATTATTAGTTCCTCTGCTTCGAGGACAGCTTAACCTGCATATTTTATTCATTACATTCTCAAACAGCTGGTTTCATTCTGAGGACCGAAGCAGAACACAGTTTTGTGGCTCCACACACAAATGTGTGTAGTATTCTGAAAAGCATACAATAATCTCTACTAAATATTTCTTATAATTGAGTGAATTGGTATTCTTTTTCAATGTAACGGCTGCGTTCATAGATAATCTTGTCCTAAGGTCGGTACACCACTCGATCCTTAACAGTAATGTATTGGCAGATCGCATGAGAGCACTGGTTGTTTCTCCCTTACTGTCAGCTATATTATGAGCTCATAGCTGCAGTCTAAATCTTTCAAATTAGTCAATATTGTCTCACAATCTAATTCGAATGTTGCAGTGTGAGTGCCAGAAATTATTTTATTAGGTAGGTGCGCTATGGGCCGTGCGACACGACTTTATTAAGCATAGTCAAACACGTGTGAAATCAGGCCAACTACTTTTTTCGTTTATTGCCCCACATTTGTAATACCGCTTGCTCAGCCCATTTTGTTTGATTATATAAAAAAACCATTTTTGTTACCCTCTCTTTGCGCATGGCTACAAATTCCAATAAACTGAAGGAACGAAAAGTTGAGCAGAACTCATCAGCAATGAGGGTCCAAGTATGTGAATTGTATTCTTTAGAGGTGAAAATTAATTTATTGTACACTGGCAGAATATTTGTTAATGCATTAGTAATCTTAGGGTACTTCAAGTAGTACAATCGCTTGCATCTGTCTGTCTGTCTGTCTGTCTGTCTGTCTGTCTGTCTGTCTGTCTGTCTGTCTGTCTGTCTGTCTGTCTGTCTGTCTGTCTGTCTGTCTGTCTGTCTGTCTGTCTGTCTGTCTGTCTGTCTGTCTGTCTGTCTGTCTGTCTGTCTGTCTGTCTGTCTGTCTGTCTGTCTGTCTGTCTGTCTGTCTGTCTGTCTGTCTGTCTGTCTGTCTGTCTGTCTGTCTGTCTGTCTGTCTGTCTGTCTGTCTGTCTGTCTGTCTGTCTGTCTGTCTGTCTGTCTGTCTGTCTGTCTGTCTGTCTGTCTGTCTGTCTGTCTGTCTGTCTGTCTGTCTGTCTGTCTGTCTGTCTGTCTGTCTGTCTGTCTGTCTGTCTGTCTGTCTGTCTGTCTGTCTGTCTGTCTGTCTGTCTGTCTGTCTGTCTGTCTGTCTGTCTGTCTGTCTGTCTGTCTGTCTGTCTGTCTGTCTGTCTGTCTGTCTGTCTGTCTGTCTGTCTGTCTGTCTGTCTGTCTGTCTGTCTGTCTGTCTGTCTGTCTGTCTGTCTGTCTGTCTGTCTGTCTGTCTGTCTGTCTGTCTGTCTGTCTGTCTGTCTGTCTGTCTGTCTGTCTGTCTGTCTGTCTGTCTGTCTGTCTGTCCGTCTGTCCGTCTGTCCGTCTGTCCGTCTGTCCGTCTGTCCGTCTGTCTGTCTGTCTGTCTGTCTGTCTGTCTGTCTGTCTCTGTCTGTCTGTCTGTCTGTCTGTTTGTCTGTCTGTCTGTCTGTCTGTCTGTCTTTTCTCCTTCCTACCTTGTTCACTGGGTAGTCCGTGGTCGTATAGGTGGTGCATCGGGCTGCTGTGCCGAGGTAACACGGTTCAAAACCAACCACTCTTCAATGAACCTCTCGCCGACTTTTGTCACTGAGAATGCGCCACTAAGTGTTCGGCAAGTGAAGGAACAATTGTCAGCCTTCGCAAGCACCGGCGCGCCACGCTTCTCGTCTCGCAGACCGCGCGCGGACTTGTCGGCAGTACCAGTACATGACGCATCGTGTCCACAGAGAATCGCGAGAGAGGAGTGCCTGTTGCCGCATGCATGGCATGTTTCTCAGCGTTCGCACAAACAGGCGCGCCATGCATTTCAGATGCCATGCGCAGTCTTCACGGCGGCGGCGCTAGATGGCGCTGAGGGTTCTTAGGGAAGAGTGAAAGAAGAGTCCCGCTGCAGTAGACGCCTCATGGATAACTAGTTTTGACGGTCGCAGTACGTTGTGTCGCTATACTTATGGCTAACGCATTAGGGTCGAATGTCATCGTGAGATCGGTTCCGTGGCATTTTTTTTACATATTGTGCACTTCGGTAACAATTTAACGAATCATGCGTGTCTAATTGGTGATAATACGTTTTACATGCCCCGATGATCATTATGATTAGAGGAGCATACCTAGTGGCACATATCTATTCACCCAAAGAGGTTCATTCACGAGAGGCACCCAGTGACTCAAGTTGGTTTTTAGTAGGTAGCTAGTTATCCGGAAAGAAAACTCGCCAAGCATTGCCAAAAAGGCATTGCCAAAAAGTGATTATTGACTTCCTCATCTGATACCGCTAGCTTCTCTATCAAGAGGAAAAATGGACACGCCTTCTTTTCAAGTGTATTTAAAAATAAACTTTAGATTCAGAAGCTTTATTTTATAGCGAAGCTGTTAGCCTCTCAGTGGTCGGCATTTTAACGCGATAGCGTTAACGACCCTGTGTCGCAGAAAATCCGGCGTCGGCGTCCGCGGACGGCGCTAGCGCCCCCGTGAGCGAAAGTTCCCGTATACATTCAGGTATATTTGTAGGCAACGCCTTGCTATATGACATGCAGCATAAGCGGGTTACATTGCCACACCATTCTATCCTTAGAGTTGTCCACACATTGTCTTACATACTTGACAAATTTATTCCTCGGAATTTCGAAAATGACAGCCCACAAACAAATGTCATGAAACGAAACACTAACAGTGCGTGCCTTCTATCTAAAGATATTCTGGAACTGAAATATTAAAAGTGCGTAACAATGAAAGAAACATGAAAATGATGCTTTCTTTTGGGCGCGGTTGTGCACTACCTCCCATCGCGGAAGTATTTCACTGCTGCGCCAATAAAATCGCCCACGCGGACTCTTGCGTAAGCCGATCCTGGCCCACGCAAGAGGTCGCATTTCTACCAGAAAGCTCGCCTTCGTGCATAGCATTCGCCGCCATAATGGTTACATAAGCTGCAGTGACAGGGAAGCGTGAGAAGCAGTCAGTGATGTTCGAATGCTATCGCGTTCCACTCTTAAAGGCGAAGCTTAAGCGTCCTCCAAGTTTTATTCGTGTCCATCCGTGAAAAAAAATTTATCATAATCAACAATGGCTCATACCACCCTAAGCAATCATAAACGCAGTGGCTCATCTTCCTAGTAATTCAGAGGCTACAAGTACTCAGCAAAGTCAAGCAAACGGTGCATATATTCATTGGAATCATGCATACAACGTACAGAACAGCGTACGTTTCAATAAAGAACGAGCACAAAACAAGCATCCGAACCATCAATAAAGGGTTTCGTATTCCCTTCAGCAGTTGTAGTGGTAGTCTTGCAACAACTTCGTCGGACATCGATTTTCGCAAAGCCAAGATGGCGAGTCAACTTCCTTTTTTTCTTTCTTTTTTTTTTTTTTGTAGCGATACACGCTCGGTGTTTCTGCGGGCTCTTTAACCTTCCGCACGTCAACCGCACAAGCGCCTTCGATCGGGACAGCAGAGCAATAGCTGCGCCAAAGGTGTTCCTGCACTTCAAGCGACCGCGCAATTCGCAATAATGAACGTTGCATTAGATTACACGTTGCCTAAGATGAACATAAAGTCTAACTCCTAAAGTGACAACTCCGATTACTGATATCATTATTAATGAGCATGGTGCACTGAACCTAATACTACAGTTAGACACTAAAAAATCAAGCGGTCCTGATGGTATACCCAATTATTTTCTCGTTCGTTATTCATTGTGGTCTGCTCGCTACCTAACCATCATCTTTCAAAAATCCCTCAATACCGGCATTGTTCCATCCTCATGGAAGCTGGCCAAAGTACATACATTATTCAAATCTGGTAATAAGCAGCTCTTATCTAATTATAGACCTATTTAGACCTAATAACATGCTTTCTAACTTTCAGCATGGTTTTAGGAAAGGTTTCAGCACCTTAACACAAGCAGTTGAATTCTCACACGACATCCTCTGCGCCCTTGATATCGGCACCCAGGTCGACACTATATTTATAGATTTTTCCAAGGTTTTCGATACTGTACTGCATTCTAATCTCTTAATAAAGCTTAACATGATCTTGAAAAATTCTCACTTGGTTAGTTGGATTGCCAATTTCCTTTCTCATCGGTCACAATTCGTATGTTATAATTCAACTAATTCTTCTTCTGTTGACGTGTCATCTGGTGTACCCCAAGGGTCGGTTCTTGGTCCTTTACTATTTCTACTATACATTATTGACTTACCTCGAAACGTCACTTCACACTTACGCCTTTATGCGGACGACTGTGTTTTGTATCGCGTGATTAACACACCAGAAGATCATCTTGAACTAAATTCCTCATTTGTCAGCTTCTGTACCTGGTGCAACACTTGGCAAATGAAAATAAATTTTACTAAAACTGTAATAATGTCATTTTCAAATAGTGCTTCTCCTTCATTGACCAATTACACTTTCAACGACTTATCCTTGCACAGGGTCTCAGAATACAAGTATCTTGGCGTCATATTTACCACTAACATGTTCTGGTCAAAACACATTAATTTCATTTGCAATAAAGCACTCCGGAAGCTCGGGCATTTGAGGCGCAATTTCAACAATTCTCCAAAGGAAACTAAGTTGCTAATGTATAAAACTTTATTTCGCCCAATCCTAGATTATGCTTCTCCTGTCAGGAACCCTCATAAGCAGTGCGACATTAACTCCATCGAGAGCATACAACGAAAATATATTAGGTTCATATATCGTCGCTATGATCACTATTTTTCACCCTCTCGTGCCTTCTTTGAACCTAACCCCTTTATCCATATGCCGTCACATTGAGTTATTGAAGTTTCTGCATGGCATCGTCAATTTTTCTTATCGTGTCTCACATCCCATATATATTCTTTCAGACATTCAAGGCCTTAAGGGCTTTGTTGAAGTTTTTAAGGACATGTGAATTGTGCGACCGCCTCTGAACGTTGTAGCGCGTAGTTTCGCGTTACTGTGTCAATTTTCTTTTTTCTTTTCTTCCTCTTCTTCTTCTTTCTCCTTTTATTCCCTTTACCCCTTTCCCCAGCACAGGGTAGCCAGCCGGTACCTACACTGGCTAACCTCCCTGTCTTTCCTCTCCTTTGTCTCCTCCTCCTTCCTTGGTCAAATAGGAGTCACCATAGGCCTTACTTTGCTCGATCTAATAAATTTAAATACAGCTTTTTCCCACGTACTATTGAATTCTGGAACTTAATTCCCGGAACAATTAGGTCACTGCCATTAATTGATTGACTGTTAAAAGTTAACCACACCTGATTTTATGTATTCTCTTGTTGTTACAGTGTATTGACTCATTCTCGTTTTTGTACTGACTCTCAGTGTTGCTGTTATATTGAGTTTCATTTGTGTCATCTGCCGTATTTCTTGTGAATTTTTAATATCTTATTGTATGCTTGTTTTTTTGTATGACTTCTTTTTGTCTAACCCACTTCTGCAATAGCCCCATAAAGGGGCTGCAGTACGTATGTATGCATAAATAAATAAATAAATATATAAATAAATAAACATAAAATAAATAAACACAATTGTGCGCATCGCATTTGTTAAAACAAATTCGAGGACACCTAAGCACTTATGAGTTGTGAATGCGAAAGCACTAATGTCCAGCTGAACGCGGCTGAGCGGTCCTTCGAGTTATGAACTCGTCGAGGACAAGCGAGAGCGCTGAGACGCTTGGCGCGTTTTGATTTGGCCTTACCGAGGCGCAGTTAGCACGCACGCGAGAGCTTGCGCGGGTAACACAGACTTCCAAGAGCGAAAGCGAGGGTGACGTGGCATTGCGGCGATGGCCTCTCTCCTTGGGCAACAACTGGCGCGCTTTCGCTGCCGCAGGTGTTCCCTTTCGCCCGCTCTGGACACATATGGGACCTGACAAGAAAGTTCCACCCCATCTGGTGCCAGCGCGCACCAACCGTCACTAAGGGCTCAGTACAAAAGTTCTTTCTCTCTCTCTCTCTTTCGCCCGCTCTGCTCCGTCGAGGCGCGCTCGTGACGTGGCGTCGTGACGTCACGTGACGTGACGTCTCAGGCACAGTCGAGGATATTGCCTGTCAGAGCATGAAATACTTTCGGATTCTCATGTGCCTTCTAGAAATATACTTGCAAAAGCTACATTGGTATATTGAGTAAACATTGGTGGTCTGAAAGCGAAAGTTAACAATTAAAACGCAATTCGATGGCGTTCTTCGAACCGCTTGCAACTCATTGTGACAGAATTATTGATCTTAATCCGCGTATACACAAGTGTGGCTTAGCTTTAAGGTTACGCTTCACTCGATCTGTATGACGCCTGGCACGAATGTGATGAAGATGCTAATTGCGCTTTCTTTGGTGCGTACACGTAAGGCGTTATTTTGACCAAGTGAATCTTGGGCTTCATGGTAAGACGTATTTTTGAGTAGGTTGTAAACGGCAAGACCACGGTGGTATTTCATTTTTTTTCCCGAGGTAAAAACTGCTTGCCGGGATTTCTGTCAGTTTATGAAGAATATGGAGCCATACTCTTCGAAACACTGAATCGAAACATGTGGCACCACGTTTTGGCATCTTCCGGGGTGCTGACTCGTAGATTATTGTCCTTGTGGAGAGAACCACATTGCCGAGCATTCTTTTCTACTCAAGTGGAGTGTGACCTATAGCATTACAACGAAGCTAACAGCGCGTATAGAGCTTAAAAATGTGAAATGCCTGTTTTCGTGCTTTTATAAACAAAAAATACTTGAACAATCACGAATTTGAAATTTTGATTAACTGTGGGTTGTGTTAGAGGCGATATGTTGCGAAATTTAGAAGTGTGCACGTTAATTAGGGAAACAAATGAAATTTTCTAAACTCTCGTTTCTTGCCCTTTTAGAGTGGTTGTAAAAAACACAAAGTTACCTCGCTTCCCTTGGTGTAAGCAGAACGGGAGAGATGTTGTATTTAGAGGATGCAGGGGCCGCTTTTCGGGGGACGTGCACAAAAAGTGTGTAGGGCGTAGGTTAAGTATATGCTGTGAAAACAATGAGTGAATATTTACGATCATTTGCATCTAATGATGTTTTGATTTATTGTCAGTAGTCGGCTGTTACATGGGGCTACATTTGTCATTAGAGAAAAGAACTTCCACAAAGGAATAAGATCACCTAACTCGTTCCAATGTGTTCCTGTACCAGATGAGTGCTCTTGCGAAAGGGGGCCCGCGACTAAATAAAATAAAAATAAAAGGTAGACAATTAATTACAGAAATTGTGTTTTAATTCCTGAGTATTCCGCTCTTCTTTTTCCTTCGTGGTAGGAGAGAGAAAGGGGGGGGGGGACAAAACATTCAACTTGGCAACGAGCAAGTTAAACATTTGGTTGCTACTTTTTGACGTAAGCAGTAGTAGAGTGGGAACCCTGTGTTCGCTCCTTGGCTTCGGGATCTAGGGCTCGTCGAAGTGCTGTTTCGATCTAGTTTCTCCGGTGCTGTTGGTCTTGCACTTGGGACGTCGCCATCAGCATCCATAGATTCTGGGGAGTGGTGAAGTGAGTTGGTTTGTTTAGGAGGATGGAGAGAACGGGCACTTCCGTAGAATGTGTTTGGTGCTCGGGTGTCCGCCACTGTGAATGGGGAAAATCGAGTCCACAATTCCCAAGCCTTGTCTTTGATGGCTGGCGTCGAAGATGGTAGGCGTCGTGCTCCCCGATGTTTTCTGTGCATGAATATATATATGTACTTGTTATGGAGCCGCAGGTGAGGTTTGAGATCAACACGGCATTTTGCTGGGATAATTGGTTCATAACGACAGGTTAGGTCAACATGACTTTATAGACGTGGATGACAGAAAGGAAACGTGAACATTGCGGACTAACAACGGAGCTTTATTCAAGGGATGCAGGAACTTATACGGCGATAAAAAACAAAATAAAACGCAAGCATCTAAGAGTAGAATAACAAATGCAGTTGCATACGTAACTTGCATAATAATATAATTTACATGCGGAATTTCATTTCAAAATACATTTTGTTGATGGCATGAAACAACTTATATAATCGATACACAAAACAGTGCATACAAAGTGCAATAAAACACTGTAATTGCGCTATCTATGTTTTATAGGAATATTATTTGGAAGAGCAATTTGTTTCTCCGGTTTCTACACTTGTTTGCTCGTTTTACAGAGCCATACAAAACAATGAGAGTGAAATACTTTATTCATTTTTAGCCAGCGATGCTCTTGTTTCCGTTGTATCGTCCCCGCGTAACGTGATGCCGGCCGAACCTGTCACAGCTTGGGACACTTCAGACCGAGAAAGAATTTTGCTTTTCCCTTTATCGCTCCCGGAACGCGCCCGCTGCCACAATGCGCGCATTCCCACAGTGTCTACGCAGTCACTCTACTTCACACACGACGATTTTATGCCGCACGCCCAACGTTGTTTGCGCAGCAGGCGGATGTCACGATTCCCTGTCAGGCCCGGTGATGTTCTGCCTGTCTCATTTTCCTGAGAGCAAAACGACGCGCAGGTTGATATATGCAACGAGCTGCGAAGCCCGGAAACTCCAGTGAGGAGCACAAACTGTGCGAGTGTACAACACGGGCACAGGGCGTGGAGAGTAAATGTAAAATTCAAGGCGCGAGGGCATCGGGAGGATGTTTTCTCTTGTACAAACATCCGTCTTGTCATTTCTTAAGCGTTTGCGAACTGGTCTTTTTTTTTATCGTGCAACTTTATCGGACTACATTATGCATTCGCTCTGCGTACCGTATACACCGGGCAGTAAGGTAGCTCTTAGGAGTAGAGAGCCTGGGATTTTGCCCTACAGTTGTGGTGTGTGAATGGGAGAGATGAGTCAACTGTTCGCGAATGACAAGTGCTTCGATGCCCTCGAAAAAAAAAATTTTTTTTAATAGAAAATTAAAGAAATTCGAGGGAGAATTATATGTTGCGGGTTACTTACTGCTCCCGAATACACTGATGCAGTCAAGTATAGTTAAAGCGCGGAAATATTAATAGCGTTTCGAGAAGTTGCGCTTAATCGCTACAATTCTCATGCGAGCTTCTCCGTTGACGTTGTCTCTACTTTAATAAATGGCAAGGACCTGCGTGGTCCTATTTCTACTTCATCAAAGTACACTCACCAATCCATTCATGGTTCGTAATAGGCGTGATGGCCCAAAGCAGCAGTTGTGTCGTTCAATAGCGGGACATTACAAAGAGAAACATGAAATCGCTACACACAGATAAAATATTCTGTCGAAACAGAATTGATGTTAATTTCGAAGTAAAAAGTCGACTACTAAAAGAGCAAATTGAAGGTGGAATAGTCGTTTCTTTATTCTTTTGCGCCGTAGCTTTCACACCGATACGTAAGCATGACGTCACAGATTTGACGGTATTTTTCAAGTGGCTCATAATAGTTATCAAGACATCCTATTTCTGGCCCATTTATAACGCACTACGGTCAACATTTGCCGATAAGCAACAACCAGATGCTAATAGGTGCGGTTAAAATCTGTGACGTCACAAAAAAAGCTGTCGCGGGAACTTCAAGGTGTCGCTGCCGTCCGTCTTTCGGTATTGCGCTTTTTCTGCGTTATCATGTCTCCTCTCATGTTAAGAGCAACCATTTATAGTATCGACGAGAGGTAATCTGCTAACTCAAGCGAAACCTTATACTTATTTCCTTCAAGGGTACCTTACAAATGTGGCTATTGTCGACCTTCGCGTTTGGACGTTACAGCTCAAAGCGCGCAGATGTGGTCAGAGGCTGACCGCTCTCCACGTCTTGCTGTAGTGTCGGTAAGCAGAAGCTGAATGCAAAAAGCACTTTCGTCTAGTTTACAATCAGAATATTCACCTCCATTCAGTAATATTTCATGGCTTCGTACCCGTTGTTCGAGTCTGATGCAGTGCTAAATTCCTTCAACGATGTTTTGTTACATGTTGTATCAGCAGTTTATCAGCATACCCTAACTCCCTATGGGTGGTCCTTCCAATGCAGTGTACTGTTGAACACGTCCTCCCCGCACAAGCATAAAGACACCTGCTTGTCCTTTTTTTTATCAATAAATGTTTTTCCTCCTCTCTCCAGTACCCTGGTGTTCAAGGGCCCTGGTGAGGCGGTAGTGTAATGGCACTTGGCACATTTCGCGCATCACAATTCTGTAACATATACTTTATGGTTATTTCAGACATCACTAGTCAATGTCGTTATTTTAATACTGCCAATCGTAATCACACCTATACGGTTAACGTACCCCATTATAGCAACCTCCTTGCCCGAACTTTGGTCATTGAGAACAGCCCACCTGCTTCATCAGTGAGAATCAGTGACACAGTTCTCTTCAATAACACATTAACTGACATGAAATTACGTATCAATCAGCGTATATTTGTTTCCTTCATGGCTCCATACTGTGATATTCATTCTTGTGTTTCACGTGAAAACAATTTCCAGTTTCATTATTTTTTTCTTGCGTTCTTTTTGTTCGTTTTCTGTGCGTTCCGGCTTTGATAATGTCTTCTTAATCTCGCAGTTTATTTTCGCGCCTCCCTTCCATAATGTACTACCATGTGCCTTGGCTGTAACACAAATAAATGAATATACAAGGCAGCGCCTTTACCCGCTCCCTCGATCCGAATTTGCAATTGCTATTTGATCACCGTCCTAACAGCAAAAAATGAATGATAATATCAATTATCGCATAGTTTTCTTTCACGCAGAAGACACGGCGCATTATCTACGTTTGGACATTATTATTGCGATCAGCTGTTTGTTTTGACGCTACTATACCAGGGAGACGGAACTCATCCAGAAAACTTGTTTGATTTCCACATAACTGATCGCGCGCCACAGCATTAGCGTTGGTGATACGGAACGCTGTAACTGCATAATTCTTCAGTGCTTCATTAACACCAGGCCCCACCATGGTACGCGATGAATGGTGTGCTAAGACGCCGATCTCTCAGTGTGTCCATCGTGGTACAGAGGAGAGGGGGCGCATGTGCCGTGCGGCTGATCAATGATGCGTGACGTAAAGCTATATTTCTGTGGCATTCGCTATACGCAAAAGCGCGATTTCACAGTGCCACCGCATGCGCGCGCACATGCATATGAAGTGTAGCTTGCTTTGAAAAAACAAAAGCACATAAGTACACAGAGAATGATGCGAATAATCGAGGCGCCCTAGCTGAATACTGATGCTGACGTTTCCTTCTTTTTTTAATCTGTACCACAGCGCAAATGAGTAGGGAGAAAAGGCACAAAAAACGAAGACGCGGATCTGGCTCTTATGTAATCTTATGGTCCTTGCTTTTGTTTGCTTTCTTCTGACTGCGCAGAACCTTTGTTTACACACAAAGACACACACTAGATATATATATATACTGTGTTTTACAGGCTCAAAATTAACCATAAGATGGCCTCCTTAAGACAAAAATGCCAGGCATTGCCGGCGCTGAAATTTCTGCGGATTGCGTGAACGCTGGATTACGGAGACACAAAATTGCTCATAGTGATTAGGGATGAATGTCTCTACCAAACGGATTCTGGGCGTGCTAGCCATTGTGATAATTCATTGGAATTCGCTCGTGTAGGATCCCGCTTTCCTGCTATACCTACACATATGCTCGCCCAACTCAACAAAGTGGTGCGCTGGGCTAGTTGTAACAATTCAGTCATTATGGCGGTCAGCGCACTGCGGAAAAGGTGGGACAAAAGAAAAAGAACAACTGCCTTCGTTACCTTCTTGTTTTTTTTTATTATTTTGCGCAGTGCCCTGACCGCCATTATGACTAGACGAGCTCACTTATGCGCAATTATTAGCGCACTTATGTGTTTTTCAAGATATTCCTACGGGACGTATTTTACCGGATAATGAAAGAAGTGCGCGTCTATGCATTCTCGAGGGGCAGTAAACTAGATTACTTCTCCGGTAAACCTCCCTACCTTTCCTTTGACTATTTTCTTACCTTTACTCTGCCCTATTTACAGGGCAAGCTGCCCTGTTTACAGAGAAATCTGACATGGCGCACATATACTTTCTCAAAATGGTGTTTAACTGAGCTAATTGGTTCATTCTTCGAGGATTGTAGAAGCAGAAATTCTAGAACACGGACACAGAAAGAAACAAACATACGTGGACGTGGCAGCACATACGAGGAAGCAGCTACGTCCACGTATGTTCGTTGCTTTCTGTGTCCGTGTTCTACAATTTCCCCCGCTACAATACTTCATGCTTTCGACGGACTATAGAATGTCGATAAGAAAGAGGCATAGTGCTTTTGGTAATCACCTGTTTTGCATAAATCAACTCGCTCCGCATGCTCCAGACGTGGTACTACGCCTCGAGGGGCTTTCTGAACATGCTTCACCCCGACATTGATCCACTCTGCCCAGATTGTGGCACCAAATTTCGCTCATTAAATCACATGATCTGGCAGTGCCCCTGTGTTACAGGATTTTAACCGAGAAGAAGACCGGACGAAGGTCATCACAGACCCCAGACAAGACGTCCAGCTCCTGGCTGTCCAGAGAGCCCGTGAACGAGCGGAGAGGCATGGCCTCTCTGCTTCGACATAGGACTAGCCAATGGCTGGATTGGGACCTACCTAGCAGGCCCCCTGCCTAGCTCCTCAGGACCCCAGTAAAGTCGTTTACTACTACTACTGCTACTAACTCGCTTGTTGCAGCCACGCAAGTGCAATTAGCCAAGTGCACAATCCTTCCTACGCATATATCTCTGCGAAAAGCTGCATACAGTCCTCCTCTGCAAAGACAGGCGGAAATAGCGTACCTCTTCTATCGTTTCCGTTCGCGCGTTAGGAGTCTCCGGCAGGAAAAAAAGATAAGCGGTGGTACTAGGAGTTCCAGAGCATGCGGTGCCGTCTCTTAATGGACTTCCCTTGTGCTTTCACGTATAGGACACCTCATGATGCCCGAGAAAAATGGAGCCCGGCAGGATAAGCACACTCCCGGCTCGCTCACAATCGCACTTCTGTGTCGTCGGAGAAGTCTTGTCACTTGATGTCCCTGCTTTTGTCGCGACGGCGAGTGATTGTCGTTGTCCGGTGCATCGAGCTGCCGACAGCAGCTTCCGGCAGCCCTTGTTTCGCTTCAAGAAAGCGCGGCTGTTTTCCCGCGAGAAAGAATACGCGAAAAATATCTTTGTGTTGATGTTCCTTCTCAATGCGCAAAGAAAAATATAAAAGAAAAATATTTGGCGAGGCGCATTCGTTAGTGCACGTGAACGCGAATCGAGAAGTACGGAAGTATCAGGCAGTCAGTTATTCGCGACATCGAGCCAATTTATACGTTCTGACGCCACCGTAGAAGTATGGTAATATGCTTTCATTAGGCAGGAAGAAGCCACTTTCTTCTACTTTTTGTCCGCTTACTCCTGGATTTAAAGTTGAAAAGAGCCGCGTCGTGAAACAAATAGACGCAGGGCCTAGAAAGTAGGTTATGCGATGTGCGTCCATGTAATAATCAACAGTGTACGAACAACTAATGCGTGGAATAAACGTTTCGAGTGGGGACACTCCTTCGATAAGGGACGCACTTCGTCATGTCAGCTGCTTTTCTGAGCCGCTTTTATACGGCTATTTCTCTCACTTTCTCGAAACCTCCTCCAGCAGGGGCGAGGACGTCGTATATTTTAAAGACCGCAACTCTGACTGCGCTTATTTCAACACGGGTGCTAGTCTCAAAATTCGTTCCAAGTATACGTGCCTTATGAAATCACTGGCCTGAATTAGTGTACTGCAATATGCACTCTAAAGTAATTATTTGAAAAGTGAATGAGGGATCCTTTGTTATTTAGTCAAGTAAGATTATTTATTTTCAGTCTAAATGATGCATACCTCTTTGAGCAGTGCAGCTCATTACGTAGATTTATGTTAGCTACCACAGGCGAGTTTTAAAAACACTGTTAACGCTAAAACAAAAGATCCCATATGCTTACCAAAATGGTCGCTAAAGAAATTCGTAACCTGTGCTTAGACCCGTTTCCAGAGGGCGCGGGGTTCCAAGAGTTGTAGGAGCTTATCTTCATGCGTAAAAATGGAGGGAATATTTAATAATCACTGTGCACTACGTGTGCACTTAACCAGCATGACATATTAGGTAACATAAGTATCAAAGATGATGTGATTTCAGATTGAATATGCCTGCCATAGACATGCACACGAGGAGGAGACGGAGGGCGGGGGTGGGGGGGGGGGGGGGCGGCTGTACAGGCTATTGTAAACGTACGTGCGACATTAAAATCTCTAACAAGATTCACGTTATTAACGAGGGTGGCGATGTGGGCTTGTTGGTAATGCATCTTCAAGGGGAGTACGGTAGCGCGATTGAAAGACGGGACAAAAGAAGACACATAGGGACACACACAGCGCTGTGTGTGTCCCCTATGTGTCTTCTTTTGTCGCGTCTTCTAGTCGCGCTACCGTACTCCCCTTGATCATGTAGTTAAGACACAGTTCTGAAGTGAGATAGCCATAATTAAAGCATGGACACGAACTGATGACTTCTTCCTTCGACTCAGACTACGAAACACGAACAGAACCCACTCTTACCTGTTCGCTGATGGTAAACCTGGTAGCGGTAGAAGAGGCGAAGGTAGATACGACGAGGAAACGGCAGTCCTCCACATTTTTGCCCTAACGTCGGCAGCAGAGCAGACACTGTAAGAAAGTTACCACCTCCCCATTATCATACCGACAACCTACCCAACATAACCGGGCAATAACACACTCGCGATTTTTCACCGAGATCATAGTTATTTTATAGTGAAGCTAGCGAAAAGTTCCCGTCTTTGCTGGCCGTGTTTGCTGCTCTGTGACTAAATAGCTCACACACAGCAGCGCACATTTAGTCGGCTCAGATAGAACCATCTGTGCAACGAATTGGTGGTGGCCACTTCTGTTCTTTAGGGAACTACGCAACAAAACAACACATGTTACGCAAATAGCTTCACTGCAATAAACATATGACCTTCGAGCGCACAGTTCCTTTATTACCGCGGGACTTTCTATGCCTTCTTCACCGGGTGTTGACGCGTCTGCTCTGTAGATTTCTCGCCAAGTAAATGGGACTGATCCTGGAGCCACTGCAATCCGTGGTCACGTGGGTCACGTGCTGGGCGGTCTCCGCACCTGCCGCGCATGCAGGTAATCGTTATGCTTGAAACCCGGCGCAAGACTTCAACACTTTTCCATCATTTATTACACCAGTTTCCTCCTGCACATTACAGTGACAATGTATTTTGACTCGTGTCAGTAAACGGAAATTGAAGTTTAGGTGAACATAAATTGCAACATCTGCGCTGGATGTCCATAATTCTTTTTTGTGATCTTGGTACCCTGTACGCTCTACGCGCAAGCAATCCATCTCACAGGCTGTTGCCGCTGCAGTATAACGTAAGCGTAGCATTTGTTTGACGTTTGCATTGAGTGAATTTGGTGACCACTCTCAAAACAGTTGCTCCCTTTGGAGTGTATATTTGCCACACAAGGATAATCGTCATCTGTCTTGTCCGCGTTTTCTTTCTTTAACGCTGAGAGCCCGGTACTTGCAAATCACTAACGGCGTTTGCATTATCGTTTGCATTATCGTTTGCATTGCGAACGGCGTTTGCTTACACCCGAAAGGGTGCAACTGTTTCAAGAGTAAAGCATTAGAGCTATTCAAAATTGAATAGCAACGCAGTAAGCTTCATTCATTTACAACGTATGTTTCACTTTTACAACACACTTCACAATATTTATGGCCAATTTTCAATCCATTATTAATTTCGAACGTTTCGCAGTCATGTTACATACGAGTGTGTTTTGCTAACTAGCAGCTTCATTGACGACTCTTTACCACGTTCTTGGGTTCTTTGGTTACATCTGATACTCACGGCTTTAAACACCCCATCATCAACCTAAGCGAACTTCCAGTAAGTGTTCGCTATCTTGCCGACCAGACAGATAACCTTCTTTTTTTTATCATCAAACAATGTTCGGGCATGCGACCCTCACGTGTGGGCACGGCAAATGCATTGGAGCATGAAGCAATCGTAGCTGGAGATAGACTAATCACGGCGAAGAAAACTCGGCGTATCTGCCGACGCAGAGAAAAGCCCAATCGATCGTGCGAGACGGTGTTGAAGAGGGCCTCCATTTCCAACCACCTAATTAACATGTCAGTATAATCGTGCGCTTAAATCATCAAAGACTAGCAGCGGTAGACGGACGAGGCGCAAAGAGAGAAAAGCGAAAGAAAGCGAACAGCTTCGCTGCACCAAACGCGCGCAGAAGGCGAAGCTCCATCGCGTGCTCATTTATTACATGTAACCGTCGCTGCTGCTCTCATCATTAGAGCACACCGCACTCGTGTTGAGTTGTCTTTCTTTCACGCAATCGATCGACAAGAGAAAGCGTAGCAAGCACGCATATCTAGTCATTGATGAGCATCCGCCCCTCTCCTCAGTGGCCCTCCCCTGGTGCTTCTCAATTCCCGCTGTCTGCCTTTTTTTTTTCCTTCAAGCGTTGTCATCATCGCGTGTCGTAGCTCGCTAGCGCGCTGCACTCACATCAATGCTCTTTCCTTTTCGTCTCATCCTAATGCGCAAGGAAGTTCTTTTCAAACCACACTGGCAGTGGCGGAACAGCACACGTGATCGACGAGGAGCAATCATTTCGGCACAGACTATTCCGCCTCTTATTATCCTGCTGGTAGCGTGAGTTAGTGGACGCGACGCCATCGCACCGGAACAGCCTTGTGTGCGTCCCCACAGTGATGGTTACGCAACATCGTACTCAATAAAAAGAAGCCGTCACTCGGGGCAAACTCCGATTATCCAAACACATGTAAAGCACATGTTTATTTTAATTTAAATAAAACTTATTGCATTGGAGACAAAATTCTAGCGCATTTCTAGGAAGTAGAACGTTAATTTAGGACACCTTACGTAGCAAGAGAGACTGCCGAAAATAGGTAAGTTAGAAAAAATAAAGCATCAAGTTTACAAATCAGTAATTTTGCACCAAAAGCGAATATCGCAGTTCAGTAAACTGCATCTGTTCGAGCGTATAAAGCGGGCCATTTTTAGGAGTTCGCAACTTATATGAAATTGTTGCAGCGCTTACGAACGTTTTGCGAAAGTAATACTCAAGAATTAGCGATATATTTTATAGTGTTTTCTACTACATCAAGTTCGCACGCTTTAGGTGTCTTAAGTAGTGCACTTTACAAAATTGTGATATTGTTACGTAGGAAGACGCAGACGAAAAGCTATGTACAAATATATTTACAAGGAAAATACGCTGCGCTTGGCCAAGAGGCAACAGCCCGCGCTAGCTTCTAATCGTCGTCGTCGTCTTCACACTGCTGGCCTTTCGTGATCGCGCATATTGTGCCGTAGCACTACCCCCGGCTGCAAAAGCGCCGTCCCGGAGCGACTAAAGATCGGACTCGGAAGCAGTGTAGTAGGCCTTGAGCCTACTGACGTGTACGACATCACTAGATGCCACAGGAGAGGACGAGGTTGAGGCCACAGGAGCAATTTCGTAAGTCACAGGCGTCACCTGGCGCAGCACGCGGTAGGGCCCTGTGTATCGCGAAAGGAGCTTCTCTGAAAGTCCGACGTGACGAGAGGGCGACCACAGGAGCACGAGCGCACCAGGTGAAAACTGTACGTCACGATGGCGGGCGTTGTACTGACATTGCTGAGTGGTCTGTGAGGCCGTCAGTCGAGCACGGGCAAGCTGGCGTGCATGGTCAGCGAGGGCGATGGCGTCGCGCGCATACTCGCTTGTTGAGACCGCAGCAGGAGGAAGTGCCGTGTCTAGGGGCAAGGTAGGTTCGCGACCGTACAGTAGATAAAAGGGAGAAAATCCGGCGGTGTCGTGCCGGGAAGAATTGTACGCAAATGTTACGTAAGGAAGGGCAATGTCCCAGTCGTGGTGGTCCTTGGAAACGTACTTGGCCAGCATATCGGTAAGAGTACGGTTTAACCGCTCTGTCAGGCCATTGGTTTGAGGATGGTATGAAGTAGTCAGTTTGTGTTGAATGGAGCAGGAACGCACAATGTCAGCGATAACTTTCGAGAGGAAGTTTCGACCACGGTCAGTCAGCAGCTGTCGCGGGGCGCCATGAAGCAAGATAATGTCACGCAAGAGAAAGTCCGCGACGCCAGTGGCGCAGCTGGTAGGGAGAGCCCGAGTGATAGCGTATCGGGTGGCGTAATCAGTCGCGACGGCTACCCATTTGTTCCCAGAAGATGACGTGGGAAAGGGACCGAGCAGGTCTAATCCAACACGAAAGAACGGTTCCACAGGGACGGTGATCGGCTGGAGATGACCGGCAGGTAGCACCTGAGGTGTCTTCCGACGCTGGCAGGGATCACAGGCAGCAACATAGCGTCGAACGGAGCGAGCAAGACCAGGCCAATAGAAGCGGCGGCGGACGCGGTCGTACGTGCGGGTTACCCCAAGATGTCCTGAAGTGGGTGCGTCATGCATCTCAAAGAGCACAGTCTGTCGTAGCTGTTTTGGCACGACAAGAAGAAGGTCAGAGCCGTCAGGGAGGAAGTTCCTTCGATACAGAATGCCACCCTGGAGGACATATCGGCGAACGGATGCATCGGTAGGTGTAGAGCGCAGACGCTCGATAAGTGCTCGCAGCGATAGGTCTCGGTACTGCTCATCGGCGATGTTACCGAAGGCAGAGACAGAGAAAATGCCGTTGGCGCTACTACTGTCGGCGTCGTCAGGCTCGTCGACCGGGTAGCGAGACAGGCAGTCAGCGTCCTTGTGTAGTCGGCCAGATTTATAGGTGACAGTATACGAATATTCTTGGAGGCGTAAGGCCCAGCGACCAAGTCTTCCTGTAGGATCTTTCAGTGAGCATAACCAGCAAAGCGCGTGATGGTCTGTGACAACGGAAAAGGATCGGCCATATAAGTATGGGCGGAATTTCGCAACCGCCCAAACTAGGGCCAGACACTCACGCTCAGTGATGGAATAGTTGCGCTCCGCGGGTGAGAGGAGCCTGCTGGCGTAAGCGATAACACGGTCGTGGCCACGCTTGCGTTGTGCCAGTACTGCTCCAATTCCGTGACCGCTGGCATCAGTACGGACTTCGGTAGGCGCAGAAGGATCGAAATGGGCCAAAACGGGAGGCGTTGTGAGAATGTCGATTAGATGAGAGAATGCAGAGGCCTCGTTATCGCCCCACTGGAAAGGAGCGTCTTTTTTCAAAAGGTCGGTTAGTGGTCGTGCTATGGCGGCGAAATTTCTCACGAAACGGCGGAAGTACGAACAAAGGCCGATGAAGCTGCGCACATCCTTGACACACTTCGGAACAGGGAAGTGCGTAACAGCATGGATCTTGCCTGGGTCCGGTTGCACTCCGTTCGCGTCAACGAGATGTCCAAGGACGGTAATCTGGCGACGGCCGAATTGGCACTTCGATGCGTTGAGTTGCATACCGGCTCGCCGAAAAACGTCCAGGACTGCTGAGAGGCGCTCGAGGTGCGTAGCGAACGTTGGGGAGAATACGATAACGTCGTCCAAGTAGCACAGGCACGTGGACCATTTGAAACCGTGAAGAAGGGAGTCCATCATGCGTTCAAAAGTGGCAGGGGCGTTACATAGACCGAACGGCATCACTTTGAATTGATAAAGACCGTCGGGTGTGACAAAAGCAGTCTTCTCGCGGTCGAGATCGTCCACGGCAATCTGCCAGTAGCCGGAGCGAAGGTCAATAGAAGAGAAATAGCGAGCACCGTGGAGGCAGTCAAGGGCGTCATCAATCCGAGGCAGGGGATACACGTCCTTTTTGGTAAGCCTGTTAAGGTGCCGATAATCCACGCAAAAGCGCCATGAGCCATCCTTCTTTTTGACCAGTACTACAGGTGACGCCCATGGACTATATGATGGTTCAATAATGTTCTTGGCAAGCATTTTGCGAACTTCTGCGTGAATAACTTGACGCTCAGCTGGTGACACTCGATACGGGCGGCGATGAATAGGAGGGGCATCGCCGGTATTAATGCGATGTTTGACAGCTGTAGTTTGGGCTAAAGGACGATCGTTAAAGTCAAAAATATCGTGGTAGGAAAACAGAACGCGGTAGAGTTCACGAGCGTGCTCGGAGGGCAAGTCGGGGGCAATCATTTTCCGTAAGTCAGCGATGGTACAATTTGCCGACTGCGATGGTAGAGGAGTATCGGATGAAGTGTCGTCTACTGCAATGGATGCTACTGAGTGATCCTCGAATGAACAAAGCTGGGCCAAAGACATCCCACGTGGCAGCACTTGTGTCGTCAAGCCAAAGTTGACCACTGGCAGGCAGACGCAATTCGCCGTAATAGATAAAACTGTATGGGGTACTGTGATCCCATGTGTAAGGAGGACGTCTTGCATAGGAGCCGCGATGTAGTGACCGTCGGGGACTGGTGGGGATGACACTAGGTCAACGTAGGTCAGTGCCGAAGGTGGCAAGCGAACGAAGTCGGCGGAACTGAGGCGACTGGGGTGTGGTTCAGCAGGATCCAGAACAGGCAGGTCAAGGCGGAGAGTACTGGCGGAACAATCGATGAGAGCAGAATGTGCGGAAAGGAAGTCTAAGCCGAGGATGATGTCGTGGGGACAGTGGGCGATGACTGTGAATAGCACGATTGTTGAGCGATCGGCGAAGGAGACGCGGGCGGTACACATACCAATTACGGGGGCTGTTCCGCCATCGGCGACACGGACAACAGGCGTCGTGGCGGGCGTGATAATTTTCTTGAGCCGGTTACGAAGGTCAGCGCTCATTACGGACAAATGCGCCCCAGTGTCTATGAGAGCAGACACAGAAACACCGTCGACTTGCACGTCAAGAAGGTTCAGATGAGTGGGCAAAGTCAGTAGAGGATTTGGCGGCGTAGGGAGCAATGCAGCGTCACCTCGAGGCGCTGCATCGTCTAGTTTTCCGGCTGGGAGCGGCGTCCGAAGGGAGTCGGCGAATAGGAGCGACGGGGCTGGGGAGAGCGAGATTGTCGTCGTTGGGGCGAAGGCGAACGAGAATAGGGGCGGTTCGTTGCAGGAGAATCAGTGGCGGCATTATCGGAGCGTGCGGCATAGGGACGAGAAGGGCCACCTGAGGGGCGAGAGTAGGCAGTATAAGTAGGCCGGCTCGGGGAACTCCAGCGACTACGACAGTGCCGAGAAATGTGCCCGATTCGATGGCAGTGGAAACAAATAGGCTTGTCGTCAGCAGTGCGCCATTCAGATGGGTTGCGGAAACGTGGTGGGTAAGAAGATGCGGGACGGGGCGAAATCGAAGAAGCCGGGCGGGTATTAGGGCGATGGGCCGAGCAGATGGTGTGAAGACCCATGTTTTCAAACTCCTGGCGGACAACTGCCTGGATCAGTGAGACCGTGACTGCAGATGTGTTGGTGGGACTGGAGTCGAAGGCAGCCGGATAGGCGGCCTCGATCTCACGCCGGACGATCCTGGTAACATCGGCAGTGTTGTTGGGACGAGGAGCGTCGGCACAGGAAGATGTCGCTGGGGTGTTGGGCAGACGGGCAAACTGCTGGTCAATACGTCGGCTTTTGGCGAGTTCCAGGCGGCGGCACTCTCTTATAACAGCATCCACCGTCGCTACGTTGTTGCAAACGAGCAAGTTGAAGGCGTCATCGGCAATGCCTTTGAGGATGTGGGAAACCTTGTCTGACTCAGTCATGTGGGTGTCAACTTTGCGGCACAGAGCCAAGACGTCCTGAATGTACGTGACATAGGGCTCTGTTGACGTCTGCACACGGCCGGAAAGCGCCTTCTGCGCGGCAAGTTGTTGACCGTAGGGGTTGCCGAACAAGTCTCGAAGCTGTGTCTTAAGTGAATCCCAACTGGTGAGCTCATCTTCGTGCGTGCGATACCAAACTCGAGGTGTGCCACCGAGGTAAAAGACTACGTTGGCGAGCATAATAGTAGGGTCCCACCGGTTATTGCGGCTGACGTGTTCATACAGGCTGATCCAGTCATCGACGTCTTCCCCATCTTGGCCCGAGAATACGCCAGGATCACGGGGAGCGGGGAGAGTGATGTAGGTCGTCGAAGTGGCAGCAGGTGTCGGAGCCGGTGGAGTCGGGTTGTCGTCGCCGGGAGCCATGAAGGAAGGCTCGACGTACCGTCCACTGCGAAGCTCCGTGACGAGGTACAGGGAACGTCCACCTCCACCAGATATGTTACGTAGGAAGACGCAGACGAAAAGCTATGTACAAATATATTTACAAGGAAAATACGCTGCGCTTGGCCAAGAGGCAACAGCCCGCGCTAGCTTCTAATCGTCGTCGTCGTCTTCACACTGCTGGCCTTTCGTGATCGCGCATATTGTGCCGTAGCAATATCAATATTTATTACTGAGCTGCAGAGTTGAAAACTTGGTACGACTTTCGAAATTTTTTATGTATTTTGCAATTTTTCGAAACCTTTTATTCAAAATAATAATAATCTAAAGAAAAGATCTTGCTGCTCTTGTAGTCACTAGAGTGTAACTTTTTCTTTAATTGCAACAGACTTCACCTAATTTGGGGGAATGGATGATGAAGAAAGCGATCCCCTTCTCGTGTATTGAGAGAGGAGCTCCCGACCTAAAGTTTTGTGTTCAGTAATTTCCTCGGGATATACGGCGAATATCTCGATTAGTTTTCAACACGCAGATCAGGGGATTTGGGCCTTGACTTGTACTGTTACCGGCACTCATAAATGTTACTAACATTGTTATTTTTTTCATTGCTGTAAAATAAACGTTGTAGTGAACCGCTTCGCGATCTTGCGTGCACGCAAGCACCTCTCAAAGAAATTCGCGAAAAGCATCGCTCTTCTGCTATGCATGCGTAAAACACCTTTTTAAGACGAAACCTGTTCCAATGCATCGGATCCAAGCTTCACTATTACGGAACAATAATACGTTACTATAAAAAAACGTGTGTTGATTACCTGCTTCGTGTCATGGCCTTATGACGACGTAACAGACTATTACACATAAAGAACTACGGAAGCAATGTCATTGGTTAAATCTATCTTTCACAACAGCTTTGTTGTACACAGCATTCGACAAATCATATATTTAACATGTTTGTTTAACACATGCAAAATTAAAAGCTGGAAGTCAATGCCGAAGCTTCATAACAATTAGAATGACAATAAAGAAGAGGATGGTGAGAAGCATAGAGTGTGGAGCCAGTTGGTGCATCATGTAGTGCCGTTGGGCGGAAATACAGGCGGGAAGAAATGGAGTGTCCTGTCCGCTCCGTTTCTTCCCGCCCGTATCTCCGCTCAACAGCACTCCAAGAGGATGGTGGCGGGTAGTGCTCGTCAGCTGGCATTGAAAAAAAAAGTCCCTAAAGTCAAATATCACAAACACAAATACAACGTTCCACACACAATGAAAAGGAGGCACAGCAGGAGGAATAATACGACGCTCATATGAGCGCTAGTACACAACTTAACGTAGTGACTGTGCTGAACAGAATCCAAGAACACGCAAGGACATGCACAGATTCACAATCTAAGGGTCCCGCCATATCTACCTACGACCCTGGAGGGCAAAAGCCTCTGAGGGCAGCGAACGTTTAGACTGGGAAAACAAAGTTAAATACGGGGTGATCATTTTTAAGTCAGACGGAATTTTTAGGAATCGCCTGTGGAAAATATCGTAATTCTTGTCCATGAGCTGTATTACTGGAAGAAGCAGACATTACTAGAACGTGAAATCGAAATATATGTTCAGGTAACGAACATTTGCAAATTAACTTGTTCATTATTTACTTTACGCAACGTATTTCAATTTCCGAATTGTAGCCAGCGAATTAGCAAGGCGTATCCACTTGATATGAAGGTAGAAGAGCGTAGCATTGCGAACACAGACGGAAGGAAAATAGATACAGACAAGAATCTCTGTTCCTTCCGTCTGGGTTCTTTTCATCAGCAATTCAGTGCTATTCTAGCTTCAAATGTCAGACCAACTAGCACAACAGCTTATGCTTCTACATCGCTTGGAATTAATTTCTAGGCCAATTTCAAGATGTTATTTGCCAAAGTGTGGGCGAAATACTTGAGCATTCCATTTACTTTTGCGTGTCAATACATAAAAAAGCGTTTTGTTTGAGAAAGTAGGTACAACAACAGTGCATTTTCGCGTAGAGTTTGATGTCGCATATCTCCAAACTGGCATTCATGAACTCCTATTTATTCCGCATTGAAATGGCCGACAGCCCTACTTGTGACACCTGCGGCTGCGAGGAGACGATTGAGCACCTCCTTCGTGACTGTACCCGTTACAAAGTGCCAAGAAAAGTGCTCGTGACCGCGCTGGAAAAACTGGACAATCGCCCCTTTACAGAGGAAAAAGCTCTAGGACACTGGTCCAGACGGGCTTCGGCACTCAAGGCCTTAAGGGCTTTGCTGAAGTTTTTAAGGACATGCGAATTGTGCGACCGCCTTTGAATGTTGTAGCGCGTAGTATCGCGTTACTGTGTGAATTTTCTGGTTTCCATTTTTTCCTCTTCTTCTTCTTTCTCCTTTTATTCCCTTTACCCTTTTCCCCAGCACAGGGTAGCCAGCCGGTACTTACACTGGCTAACCTCCCTGTCTTTCCTCCCCTTTGTCTCCTCCTCCTCCTCCTTTCCTCTCCAAACTGGTGCCCTTCTCGCATTTCATTTCAACTGGATACGCTCTGCAAAATCACTGGTTACAATTCGTAAATTACATTATGGGCCGCAATGCAATCAAGAAGTTAATCAGTGAATTTTTGTTAATAAGCTAGTTAAGTGTTTTTATTTCTCATGAAGGTCATGTCCGCCTGTTTGAAGAACCCAGATCAAGGACTACAACTGTGATATCTGCAACAGCGCAGCGCTAAATATTTTGTAAAAATTAAAAATTACCACCTTGTATATGCGGTCACCGATTCAGGAAAGCACGAGGAAGGCCTACGCGTTCTTTCTTTCGTTTGGGTAACCTCGTAGGTCGCATGGCAACCTATTTTTCATTTTTCACTTCCTCTTACCCTTCCCCCAACGCAGAGTACAAAACCAGGATCTCGCCCGGTTAACCCCCCTGCATTTGCCATCCCGTTTATCTCTCCGTATATACGAATTTTTAAAAAAATATACCATATAATATTACGAGCTAGGACAAAATTGTTGACCTAGGTATACGCAAAAGAAAGGAGGTGAAATGCAGAAAAATGTCTACCAGAAAAATAAAGAAATACCATCAATAAGACGGCCATTATTTTTGTTCGCCCCCCATCCTACACTCGTTCCATGAATCTCGGGACTGTCTTTATGCTTCGAAAATTTTTCTACCCGCTCTTTCTCCAGAAAAGCCAAGGCACATTCCCCTGTCATCGCACGCTCAGAATCGTCGTCTGACCATGTGCTGTGTTTCCGTTCATACCTTCCAGATCATTTTCCCCCCTGCTTGGCAGTTGCTGAACTACGGTCGATATGACAGTGCGGGGGGGCCAGTCAGCCTTCTGTCGCCGCTCCCGCAAAAGCGATTTGCTCTCCGATCCCTCGTGGGAGTGCAACGTCAAATACAACTTTGTCGGTGATGACGACTACATGCTGCAGTGAGAACAGCGCGCCGAGTGGAAGCTGGCGACGCCTGTCCGCTCCGCGATGAGGCCGCGCGTGCAGCACGTCGTCCAAAAACGACGTCAACGTGAATTTCTTAAACGATTTAGAAGAGAGAGAGAGAGCGTATGATCGATTTGTCACCACCATCACAGGTTCGCTGCGCTGCTCGTTTGCCCTGAAGCGGTCCCGGAGCCTCAAAATAAAATGGTGCGGGGGCAACGATGGAAGCCGAACTGGCCGTTCGTTTGGCAGGCGATGCATAAATTGTGCAGTCAGAAACTACATAGAAGATAATCGCATGAAAATAGATCAAAAACGAAGGTAAAGTAAGCAGCGGCTACGCTTTGCACCGGGGCTAATCTTTTACTGAAAGGGCACGCGTCGTGTTTGTTAGAACGCGCAAGGGAGAGTTAGGGTTCGCCACCATTTCCAATTATCCGTATGGCAGCAGTCTAGCTCTGTCTCTAAATCTGTGTGCTTTGTTTTTGCTTTCGTTCGTTATTATATTTACCTTCGTTATGGCCGCCCCTTCCGAGGTATTGTGTCTAGGCTACACGGTATCCACAGATGTCCTCATGTGCATTCTCGTTCTCTGATGCTTCCAGTCGATGACATCGCAGATCGATATCACAGTGGCCCGAGCAAGCAGCCTGGCCATGTATGCAGCCATTTGGCCGAAGCCAGGGGAAGCAGTTATCGAACCGCTAATCGAAGCGTTCTAGAGACAAGGCAACTGACAAGGAAATATCGAGCCTTCGATTATACTTTGCGTTGCTTGTGTTCCTCCAGCACAAAATGCCGGGAAACACGGAATTGGGGATTGGCTGGCTAAGGGAACACCCAGTCGGCAATAATTGGCTCGGGCGTTTCATTGCAAATATCGCTCTCCTAGTAGTCCGATGTGCATTTGTATGTTATTGGGGACATAAGGACTTCTCCAGGTGCGCGTCTCCGAAAGGTGCATTTTGGCATGCAAAATAAAAAGGTCGCTTTTTTGACTCATGACGTAGCTTAAAGAATGCTGCCTAAATAAGTAGGCCTCCTCGTTTACCCAGATATAATTTTTATTTCCTACCGATTTCAAATAATTATTTACTGCACTCGTACCGAAAAGTATTACATCCGAGTAATTTGTACACAGTTTATCTTTACAGACACATATTGTGTATGCAAGCCTCGCTAGTACATATGTTCAACCGTGCGTCAGATCAAGAAGTTATGCGGGTGGAAGTTGGCAGTGCGACTGCGGACACGAGTGCGGTAGTCCACTGCATTCCGCCCACCAGCTTTATTCCCGGTATATCGAAAAGTGTCATGTGAAGGTCCGTAGCTCAGAGTGACATTTACATACGCGAAATCTTTTTGCATCCCAATTGCCTACTACTCGGAATGCCAGGCCAAGATGGACAACCATACTCTCAGATTTTAGTGAGACATGCTAGAGTAGCCGTTTGGAGCTTCATGGCGTGTGCTACTCATAGTTCCGTCTTTCAGATCGTTTATTCTTTTCTTTTTTTTTCTTGCTTTTTTGTCTCAGTTTTTCTACCTCTGTTCTCTTTGATTAGCACAGAACACCTCTAGAAAATTTCCCTATTCTGTAGCTTAATGACCCCTAAGTTCGCTTGCAACAAATTTCGTCAACGCAAATTGGTCTATGTAGAAAGTAGTAGCCACTAGAAACACAATCTTTATCAGTCATTACCCGTGCAAAATGCATCTGCTTATACCGAACTCCCATAAGTGCCTTCAGCCAGATATTTAAGCTTTCCACAAGAGGATTTGATCCCTCTCCCATCAACCCCACCCCCCCTGTCTTTAGAAAACAACTGTTTATTCCCCTTCTACACCAACACCTGACCTCAGAGAAGACAGGCGTGGACCATGACTGTCTGTATTACACAGAATCTCCGGCTGCTACTGGAAGAGCCAAGCACAGCATGACATTTTTCTTCCTTTTTGGCTAACATCAGCCCCCGCCACACTCAGCCATACAAATATGAACCGCAGTTACTCTAGGTGACTCGTTCACAGCCAAGCGGCGGCGGCTGTCTACGCAGTTCCCTTTCCACCAGAAGTCCGCTGCATAGCTTACGAAACGAATCTCGTCAGTGTCTAACCTGATTTCCAATTAGCCTAGTCCTCGTTTGGAAAAACAGTCATCTATGGCTGTGCAAAGTTACCAATCAAATCCCGTCAAGCACATAAATGTTTCACAGAAAGACACGAGAATCCTGTTCGCCTAAGTGACATTCAAGGACGCAATACGTAGTTTTCAAAGCCAGCGACACACTCAGCTCCACAAGCACTAATTTGTCTGCTGACTCCAGCGAGCTCCATTCCGCCCATTTCTGGAACTTGTAGAACGGTAACTGATGTCGTAAACAAGTGATTCAAGACGCAGTTGAAATTCTTTCGTAATCTAAATATTACCAAAGACACTGTAAAAAAGCACCACTATGAGAACAAGAAATATCAGGTCAATGTCAGTAGCCTACTCGCTAAGTAAATACGGGCAGAAGCTGTATCTACATTGGTGCAGTTCCAGGTGCCCAAGTGCCAACTAGATTTTGAGAGCGTTGCCAGCTACCGTTTCCACCGCTGGATTGTGCACGTTGTTTGCTTTGCTTGTGCTCCCATACCTTTCCCCTTTTTTCTTATCCCAACCTTATCCCAGACAGAGAAAAAGTAACGGACCCTTAGAGCGCCCAACTAATAACTGGCACTTTTCTTTATTTTTCGAGAACAGGCTCAACTATGGTTCGCGTTCGGAAAACAGATCGATATAATATATAGGGACAACAGTACGAAAAGTTATCTGCAGCCTTTGCTTCACCATAACTTCTAAAGCGCCAATTTAATGCGCCGACACCTCCTAAAGATAATATATTTAAAAAGAAGAAGACGGGACCTGGTGCAGCAAACCGACCCTACTGCCAGCTAGCCCAATGGTAAACATTGGAGATCTACAACATTGTCACAGTCGGTAATGTGGGAAGAAGAGGAGGCTGATGGTTGCCTTGGAGACGATGAAGAAAAATTTAGTATTATCGTGCTCTACGCTTGTTGGCTCAGCCATTAAAAGCCATCTGTGAATAGACGCACGCGTCTTCCTTCCTGTAACAGCATTGGTGGAGGTGCTGGGTAATCACTTGCGCAAGCGGAGCAACGTAGCGGACGTAACCTGGCCGCCATGTTATCCAAAGGAGAGAGTTCAACCATGGCACCGTCGTCGCCACCGATGGTCATCCTGGCCCAGCCTCTCGACCCTGGCATGTTTGCCGGGATCGACAACGTTGACGTCGATGACGGGTTGCAGAATTACGAACGGGTCCGTGCACACAACAGGTGGGATAACTCGCTTATGCTGGCCAATATAATATTCTACCTCAAGAAAACAGCACGGGTCTAGTTCGAAACACACGAAGAAGAGATTACAAGTTGGGATCAGTGCAAACAGAAGCTTAGAGATTTCTTCGGCAAGCCCGTCGGCCGCCAACGTGCTGCGAAGAAGTACCTTGGGACCAGTGCACAGACGTCTATTGAATCTTACGTGGCGTATATACAGGACGTCGTCGCTCTTTGCCGCAAAGTGGATAACAATATGACAGAGGCAGACAAGGTCAGCCACGTTTTAAAAGGCATCGTGGACGACGCGTTTAATCTGCTTGTTTACAAGAACATAACAACGGTCAATGAGATCATTAACGAATGTCGGCGCTTTGAAGACGCGAAGAGTCGCCGCATAATTCAACAGTTTACACGTCTACCAAATACCGTAGCTTCATCGACGTGCGAAAACATTTGTCCACCGCGTAAGCCCATCTCCTGCGAGAACGTCGTACGTATCGTTCGGTGAGAAATCGAAGCAGCGTCTTCTGCTACGCCAGTGACGCAGTGCTGTGGCGATTGCCGGCCGCTTATGTCTCTCATTCAGTCGGTCATTCGCCAAAAACTTGCCAATGTGGGTCTTCCAACCATCTGCTCTGCCAGCCATCCTGACTTTGCTTCGTCTGCTGGCTCCGCCCCTGTTCACCGGAGCCAATACGGCCCATATCCGAGCTATCGCAACCCGGCCGAACGGCGCACACATGACGATAGAACCATCTGCTTTTACTGTGGACGTGTGGGCCACATTTCTTGCCTCTGTCGAAGTTCCTGGCCAGCCCACTCGCGACCAAGCTTTTCCACATAGTCGCCGCTCTCCCAGGGGAAACTAACTGGGGCAGCTTCTGGGGGTGACGCTGCTCTTGAACCCCGGCCTGAAATTCCTCTGCTGACCCTGCCTACTGATCGGAACCTTCTGGACGTCTACGTAGATGGTTTGCCCGTTACAGCACTCATCGACGCTGGAGCCCAAATTTCTATCATGAGTGCGGAGCTTCGAACGCGCTTGAAGAAAGTACTTACTCCTGCTCCGACTCGAATGCTCCAGGTCGCGGACGGTGGAACTCCGCCTGTGCATGGAATGTGTACTGCTCGTGTCAGTGTCGCCGGTCGCCACACGTCCGTTTTGTTTACTGTGCTCGAACGTTGCGCTCACAATGTGATCCTCGGACTAGACTTTTTGGCCGCCCATTCTGTTCTGATTGACTGTTCAGCCAGTGTTGTACAACTTGACCTACCCGTACCTGTTCCCATTGACCTTCCTGCTCAAACTCAAACTCAGCTTTGTTCCGCGGATTTTATTCGCCTGCCATCTCTAGCAGCAACCTGCATCCCTGTTTTAGCCTGCCCACCTGTACCTGACGGAGACTATGTCCTTACTCCCACCACTTCAGCTCTGCTTTCTCACAATGTCTCCTTCCCACGCACCATCATTTCTGTTGCGGACAATCAGACATGTCTTCCCATCCTAAATTTCGGACAGTGCCCACAAGTAGTTCCTCGAGGCATGTCTCTAGCCACGTTGACACCGTCGCACGAATACCACATTTCCGCTTTATGTGTTGCGCCATCTTCGACCAGTGCTCGTTCCGCACCTTCTGCATCTGCCCCGACCGACAACTTTAAACGATGATTGCACCGGACCTCTCAACACAACACGCCGCAGAGCTCCGTGGCCTCCTCGAGTCCTACTCCGACATTTTCGACCTGAGTGATCGCTCTTTGTGTCAAACTACGGTCGTGAAGCATCGATAAATACCGGCAATGCAGCACCTCTTCGCCGACGCCCATACCGGGTGTCGCCCTCTGAGCGACAAATTATCCAGAGCAAGGTTGACAAGATGCTTGCCAAAGGGATTATTGAACACTCTTTCAGCCTGTGGGCTTTCCCTGAATTGATTTTTTTTTCGGTGTCTTTACGTGCACAACATTCCGCACACATTGAAATAAATTTGTTGATTACATCTGTCCGCAACGTTGTAAGGAGACTTAAAAAAAACGCGAACACCTCTTGCTCGAAGCGACAAAATATAATTTAATGTTGGACCAGCATGCTGTTTATTGGATACTTCCGCCCGCAAATGAGGAGCTAGCACCGAGTACTGTAAAATATTTTTGTTTCCATACAATAATGGCCATTTAAAGCGATCAAAAAGAGTCACCGATTCTGAACACAGATCGAACGACTACACGAAGGTTCTTGACCTTTCATTGAATAAGCAAAGAAGGCGTATGTTTCCGAAGCTCGATTAATGATTTCAGCATCCTGTACTACGAACGACTATGGTACGATCGACCAGTACCGAAAAAGTCAATTCTCCCTTGCTCAGAATGCGCCGAGTCATTTTGCATCAAAGAAGGCCCCTATGCGCATGCTTTTGCGGTGCCAAACTTTTCCCTCCCACCTTGTCTTCTTAGAGTCCAAGGTACGTGGATCATCAAGAAGCCTTGCTGAAGCGGCTGAAGTCATTGCGGCGGCTCCGCCTTGGGAACCTCGAACAGCAATTGTTTTGTGAAAGAGGCGGTCGCTCGCGTCCTTCTTCCTTCCGTGTCGAGACGCAAGTTACAAGTATCGATCTGTTGACTTTTCCGGAAGTTTGGGAGTACGAGTCTTTAACAAAACAAGAGAACCTCGGCCCAATCGAAATTTTAGTAGGGACAGGAATGGCCAACGAAACTTTTGAGAAGCGTATAGAGTGAGTCTTCCTCTTTTCTTTATTTACATTGGCTTAGCTTAATCCCTAGAGGAGCGCTTCTGATATGGTGCAATGTGACACTATTGGGCTTTCTTGTTCAGCGTTATATTTTAACGCGATAGCATTATACAAAACACTTCCTGTGTCTTCGTGCTCGATCTCTGCTGAAAACTCCGGTGGGGTGACAGAGCTGGCGCCACTTCATTCGCGGTAAAGGTAGGAGCACATTACGTGACTGAAGGATACACAATACACATGTATTATTACATTTAAACACATACAAACACAGCAGAAGAAAAGAAGCGGGCTAGCAATTGTCTTCTAAAAGGCAGATGGAGAGAGAGATAGAAGCCATTTCTTGAAATAGATAATATTGTTGCGGACGTGCATGTGACCCCTGACATGCTACTCTGCATAGGGAGAGGAAACTGGATTAGATTAGGATAGAGGAAAGAAGACACGCTCCACTGACCTCATGTGCCTTCTTAAGTCTTACGCCTTCCTTTCAGAACAGTGGCTGGTCTTCATTGTATTGCTTACACACGTTTCATAAGGCTGCTTTCTCGCAAAGCTTTTGCCGAAGTTCGCTTCATAACATTCAAAGATGTAAACTCTGCTTTGGAACTTCGGTATAGACAGCTGCGTTTTAATATTGAAAGAGAAGAGGTTCTAGGGCATAAACGAAACTGCAACGCAAATTAACAAAGTGTGCAATAGCATACTGAAATTTTGACGTCTCCACAGATACGCGCGCGCGCATTACGAGCAACCTTGAACACCATCATTTATCCAACTCGCGTTTCTTTACCTGGCATTTTTTTTTTCTACTTGCGACGTTGTGCACACTAGAACACACTCGCCAAAACCACCACAAGCTTTCTGTTGTTAGGTACCTTCAAGATGGATGAAGTCCGCCCATAACGCTATAAAGAAATGGTGGCATTTCTTTATAGACCGATGGTGGCATCAATCCTTCATCTCGCAGCCCAACAGCCCAGTCATTAAGCCACGATTGCACGCATTCTTCTCTCATGCAAAAGCCACTCTTAGAAACGTCTGGCACGTCTATCATGCGCCAGTTTCTCGTGCTTTCCCCTGGAGACGGCTAGCGCTTTGAGACGTTGTATAATACTACACTGCTTTCTGGATCGGCCCACATTTTTCAGACTGCACTACTCTTGAAATCGGCCAATGTTTTTAGGCAGGACAATGCTACCGTCAAACTGGGTGAGGTCTGTCTACCATGTTATCGCATTGAAAGGGAGTAGGTAACATGAAAACACACCGAAACACATTACATAATGCACGGAGTATGTGTGATGTAACTTAGGGGATTGTAGTCCGTAGCGTTCTTTGTTGCTTGCATATACATGGTGTTTAACCGAACACTTTCAAATTTTTTTAAAGGTTGCCTGTGGCAGATATCTCAATTCTAGTTTATGAGCTGGTCTACTCGGAGCGGCGGGCACTACTTGCACAAAAAATTGAAATGCAAGATCGTCTAATTAACAAGAATTCACTAATTAAATTTATAGCTAATTATCTTATGACCCGTACTGCAATTTACAAATTCTAGCAGCGGACTTCGCAAGGAGGGATCACTTGGAACTAATTCTCAGGACGACACCAGTTTCGAGATATAAATTCCCGAACTTTGCGGAGAAACGCATAGGCCTTCCAGTTACTTGTGTGCTTCAGTGCATGAAACGACGTTTTGTTAACAAATTACCTGGAACACCAATGCATTTCTCCGCAAAGTTCGGGAATTTATATCTCGAAACAGGTGTCATATTGAAAATGCGTACCAAGCGAATCCGCTTTGTGAACTCCACTGCTAGAATTTGTAATCACATGGGCCATAATGTAATTAGTTAAAAACTTAATTAGTGAATTTTTATTAATTAGTCGATTTTGCATCTCAACTTGTTGTGCAAGTATTGACCACCGCTTCGAGTAGACCAGCTCAGAAACTAGAATTGTGATATCTTCCACAGCCAACTTTTAAAGATTTTTGAAAGTGTTCGCTGAAACACCATGTATACTTTTCCCATGGTGCGTTGAAAATGCATTGGTTACTTTTTTCTTCTCTGTTGAGAGTAAAGTCTTGTTTGTAGCGATTGCTAAATATGACGAGGCAACACCAGAAGTTTTATTATCTTGTCGGTGCCTCCTATTAAACAGTACAAGTAATCATTCAACCCGTCAGTACCAGCGTTGAGGTCGTATGGACACCATACCAATTTGCGATTTTTGTCTCACTTTTAAAGTAGGTTACGCGACTATCTATTAGGCCTTGCGAATGTAACGTCCCTATAAACCCTTCAAATTGTCACCTCAAGCAGTTGGCACTACAAAGCTTGCAACTTCCTCATACCGTTACAGGCAGCAAAGCGTAGCAAGATATTAACAATTATGTAGTATCAAAATATCTTCGCCTATCTCACGTAATGTTTCCGAATAATAGATTCTGTCTTGACATATTTTTCTGGTCTCACTGGTTCGGATGCACACGACAAAATTGTTTTCTTTTCCGGGAAATGTCACACATGTCACTTATCGGCCCGAGAAATAACGAGGTTGAGCAATTGTTCTTAAACCTAAACTTATTACAAGTCAAGCACTCCGTAAATGTAGGAACAAACGCAAATGCAGTGTGGAAAGGGCAGCTATCACCCTCGCACCAAAACGTAAAGATTGTCTACAAAACACACACACACAATATCCTGTTGTGTTTTTAGAGTTGTATGAGCAATAACTATCATAGATATGCCCAAGTACGAGCTAAACGAAGGTTACATTTCATATCAAGGACAACAGCTATTTATCCTCTGCACAACTCATATGCAATTTTTTTCCATGTAGGCTCTGCTTCCACGTAAAAAAGAGAGATAATGCGTGTCGGCGGATGAAAGCTAGTTGAACTTAACCGTAAGATACTCATAGACGTTGAACAATGTACAGGTTATTTATCAGGTTCACGTGTCAGCGCATGAGTACATGGACAGAAGAAGACGCAATTTGCGAGAACACCGAGCGATCTCCACTAAAATAACGGGAGTTTGTGACAGATAACTCGATTATGAGAAACTGTTTCTAACAAAACGAGCAGCGTTCTTTGCCACCATCACCACCATAATCACCCCCACCACCTGGTTCCATGGTGCTTTCGTGCTGTTGCTTTGGTAGTCAGGACAAAAACACCAAAAGGCAGGATTTTTGGCCGAAGTTAAGCTAAATCAATTACTGCTGTCATCAGCAAGACGCCACATCGAACTGCCAATACCTGTCAAAAGTAGAATTACGCTCATCCCTCCCACCTGACCACCATCTGGCGATCCCTGCTAGACTCCATTTAATGTAATGTATACAGGTGCATATAGAGAAGGTGCCAAGTAAAGTTAGCCAAGCTGTTTAAAGGAACAAAATGGCCAAATAATATGGTGCAAGATACAACTTTAGAACCTACGTTGTTCCGTCGTCAGACCTCTGACAACTTAACATCGCGTCTTGTAATCGCATTTTGTACCGTGATTTCTTAGTATGTTTTTCTTTAATCAGCTTCACTAATGTCAGCTGGGACACACGGCATACATGCTTTACACGTTTTGTGCCACAGGGCAAACTTTCGATCTAAAAAAAAAATTACAGAATCGCTTAAGATCTCTCTTAAAAGGTGAATGGCGAATGCCTCCTCTTCTTCCTCTTATCATTCGCGTCTTTCTCTTTTCCTCTTCTCTTTCTCTTCTTTCTTTAGTCATTGCTGCTCATTACTAAGCATTTTTAGTCGCTTGCAATTAATTGTGGTCATCACAAGCCCTCGTTCGACATAGTGGTGATTTCGGAGTCATTAGTAGTCATTACAAGTCATTAGTAATTATTTGTGATTACAAGTCATTGACCTCTACCAACATTTATTATAACGTTATCATCCACTAACTGTCACTATCAATCAGTTTTCATCCTTTGATCTGTCTTTAATCTGTCTTCATATGGCGTGATGACGCTTCGGGGCACACTCCGGTGGTCATGTCTGCTGGCACAAACTTCACCATGAGCCTAGAAAGGCTTTCGCCGTTAAAAAAAAATGCAGATTACATATCTGCACCTTAGAGATTTTATCGTCTCATTTTGCCCCATTCAGTACGTTAACTTGGTCCACAATGTTTGTGAGCTATGCGTCATCTAAGTTACAGCCAGCTTAACGTACAGAATTAGGCAGGGCCAGCGATAGGCATGCTCGTCGACTGCGCACTTCCACAAAACTGCCGGCAAAGCACAGGAGCACAAAGCACTGTACATTTTCACGCAAGCTTTGCACACAGGAGGCCCGTAGCACTGTAAATAAGCTAGGTGAACAGTGGTAAGGGAAGCAGTGCCACGGGGACGCCCTGCGCAAATAGAGCCCCGCCGAGGTCGTTAGGCGAACACAGCGTGGTCTCCGCGTCCTTCAAGCTGTCGCTCGCTTTAATCAATCTCCTTGCGACGATCCATACGCACATGGTGAAGCGTATGCCACGGCGATTTGGGCAGCCACTACGCGAATCGTCCCACCTGTCTCATTAGTCACAGCGGATGCAAATAATGCGCAACGCAAGTAGCTGACGCGAAATGTTTTTCATATAAGTTCCACTATGCTCCACGGCTGCAAATGCGCATGATCATTAAAGTGACGCATCTATATTTGGCGCGGTTCGGTGGCAGGCAAATTAGGGGGCGCTCTGGTTCCATTACGCGTTCCTTGTATTCCCTGTATATTTCTCCTTTGAAGTAGCAAGCGCAGTTCAAATCAATTTTAGGGAGAGGTTATGATTAATTGCCAGCACAAATAAAACGAAACGGACGAAGCAAAAGCGCTTGTTTCAAATGTAAATCATGAGAAGAAAGACAGATCTGCAAGAACCGGTGGTTTGCGAGGGGAGCGTCTACTCTGCTAGAGGTTGCTCCGAAGATTGAGTTCCATCTCGTAGGAATACATGAGCTGCACTATTAGCCTGTGTGTCTCCGTGTGGTTGCCTTAATTGGAATGTACCACGACAGCGAAGCAAGCTGCGTAAATTGAACGTGCAATGCACACGGTCAACTTAATTTTTTATATAAAATTTACCCCGGCTTTTCTTTATTTTGTCTGTCTCCCGTCGTGTTTTTCGTCTTTGTAAAACAAAACAACAATTAACTACGAGTAACCAGCGGTAGCTACTATTCATTTGATTTATATAGTTGGAGCAGCGAAACGATATGGTATGGGGGCGAGAATTTACCTTTGGAAATGAACTATGCCTATGTTTTATTTACAAGCCCCAGCTTTGAATAAATACCTTTTTCTCATGGACAAGTGGGGTAAGAGTGCTAAGTATAACTGCCTCTGGGTCTTTATAGCACTACAATAGGCACCAACGAACTTCAGCAGTCTATGTTTTTACTGTTATTACAATATGTCAAGACTGGTTGAACGATAACGGCACAGAAAGATCAGACACAAGCCTCTGTACAGATTTTAAACAAAATAAATAAATATACAAGTACAGAACGTTGAACCCTTTAGTCTTTTCTTCCCGTTCCAGACTGACTAGCCGTCCGTCGAAGGATTACCAAACAGTTTTGTTGGTTGTATCAAGCATGTGGAAGTGATTCCCTAATATCAAATTCCCGCTAGAGTAAATATATTGCTCCGTCCCCGCTTGTTGCACGTTGTTCCACTGAAGTACACAGTTCATGTATAGTATATACAAAGGCAGCACAAAAGCAAGGTAACCAGTGCAACAAACTGCGACGCCATTTAGGCGAAATATTTTGCTGCAGTTAATCATTTCATATTCACCTCACCGAAATTCTTGAAAATAAAAGTGAAAATACAGCGTATTACTCTACATATCTCCAAATACCCCTGTGCTAGGTCAGGCGACTTCACTTATGCCATCAAATTTGTGAATAACATTCACACCACCTAAGCCGTCCTCGGCTGCATTTTCCTTCTCATATAGGCTACCGGTTACCTGCTCTACGTATGAAGAGGGAGAGAACAAAGTGCCGAGGGCGCACTTGACTGCTGATTCTAGCCCTGAGCTGAGCGAACGTGGTGTTCGAATGCCTTCGTGAGAGAGCACCCCAGCTCTGGTGGTTTGACTGAGTATCGGGGGATCTTATCCATTTTTGTTCTTTATTAGTGTAGTCTCTTCTTAGTATTAGCCATTTCAGCTTACGCTGATGTCCAAGAACTCTCTGGGAAGGGTTTTTCACCTTGGGCGTTTTCTCTTTCCACTAATTAGGTACCTTTGAATTTCTTCCCACGCAGCGGTGCAACCAGCCTCCCCGTGGCAATTGTGACTTCCGATGGAGGCTTCATCAGATTGAATAACCCTCAGGCTATCCAGGAGGCTCTTCATGCTGCTACACCATTGTACCAGACGATCTCAAACGTAAGGCAGTTCGGCCGTGCAGGCCTTGTCTGAAGGTCGCCAGACCAGGCATGCGTTGCGCATTTACTCAAGTGCACATCTTTCCCAGTCGCTCCGGTGAGTGCACTTATCCCTAGTCGCCTCGCGTGCGCCAAGGGATTAGTACGAGGTGTCGACTCAGGTTTGACTCCGACAGAAACACTAGAAAAGTTAGCAGTGGCGTGATTGTCGTATATCGCTGTAACCGAGTCGTGGAAAACAACAGAGTACCAACACAATCAGTGATAGCCACTTTTTCTGGCCCTTCCTGCCCATCAGAGATCAAGGTATGGCCGCTTTTATTCAGAGTAGAGCCACTTGCGCCGCGTCCACTTCAATGCAGCAATAGCTGGCGATTTGGCCAGAGTATCGGTGGATGTAAATCAAGCCAACGATGCTGCACATGCGGGGAAAGTCACGCTCCAAGTGATCGTCCTTCCGAAAACGAGAGATGCTGCCTTTGTGATGGGAACCATCCGGCCGCCTACTCCAACTGTTATTTGCGGGCCCAAGAAGTACAGATACTGGAAGTTATGGATAACAGACGTCGCTCCAGAAGAGAAGCTACAAATACTGTAAAAGTAAGAACTTTTGACTATGCTTGAGTTGCAGCTAAGGAGAATTCAGTACCTGACTTATTTCTCACTGCAGCCATACAAAATGCTGTTCAAAAAGCCGTGGCTAAGGCAATGTGTCAGTTGTTGCTGAATCTTGGCAAAAGTATCGCACAGGCTATTTCTTCGCAAATGAATACGCTACTGCAAGCTACTGCTCTATGCTCCGTAACAAATCAGCTCAAGGTTATTTTGTCCTTAGTCCAGGTTACGCTGCGCACCCGTAGTAACATGTTTAGTTACCAGCTTGCCCAGCTTGCTGTGGTAATTCAGTTTATATAGTCAATTGCAAACATGCTTGCACGCCGTAGAAACCTGGTTACAGAATATTCGCTTTTCTCTTAACGTCAAAAAAGGCTTAGTTATAGTTGTTCCTTTAATGGATCCAATACATACAGGGTCTGTTCTGAAAGTAGTACGACTAACTTTTAAAAAAAAATTCAACCATGATAATAGTACAATCGATTAAAACATTTTCAAAGTAGCACGCTTCCGCATCAACACACTGCTGCCAAAGAGTTTTTCTGTTTTCGTGCGCCTCCAGGAACCCCTGGACTGGAATGCTGTTTAGCTCCCTCGTCATGGCCTGTTGAACCGCCTCTACCGATCTGTGATGCTTCCCCTTGAACATCGATGTTATTCCCGGGAATAGAAAATAGTCTGGTGGGGCCAAGTCGGGGCTGTAGGGGGGCTGAGGAAGCGCTGCCACCTTGTGCTGGGCAAGGTACTCCACTACGCGGGACCCCGTGTGGCCCGGCGCGTTGTCATGGTGCAGCCGCCAATTTTCGGCAATGGCTGGGCGGACACAAACAATGCGTTTTCGCAGTCTTTGGGGACTTCCACGTAAAATGCTACATTAACTGTTCGTCAGGGTGGTACGAACTCTTTGTGGATGACTTCATGTCGATCAAAAAAGCAAATGAGCATGGACGTTTGCTTGCGTTTGCTCATTCGTGCTTTCTTGGGGCTTGGGGAAGAAAGGGTGGGCCATCCTGAGCTCTGCCGCTTGCTGTCCGTGTCGTAATCAAACACCCGCATCTCGTCACCGGTCACTACATTGTCCAAAAAGTCGGGGTCCTCGTCCAAATGATAAAGAAAATCCTGACAGATCGTTTTCCGCTTGACCTTTTGCTCCTCTGACAACCACTCGTGCCACGAACTTCGCGCACGCTCTGCTCATGGCTACGTTTACTGTCACGATCTCAAGAACTTGTCTTTGAAGAATGCTCAAGTCATCAGCAATCATTATGATACTCATCCTATGATCACTGTTGAGTAAATTTTTCACTCGCGACACATTTTCGTTGGTCCTCCTGGTCGAAGGGCGTCCGGAGGAGTTGTCGTCTTCCACTCTTTCCCTACCTTCTCGGAACAGCTTGTGCCACTCAAACACACCTGATCTGCCCATGGCAGCATCACCGTAGGCCTCCTTAATCATGTCGTCAGTCTCTTTGCCCATTTTACCAAGCCTTACACAAAATTTGAACGCGTATCGCTGATCCAGTAAGCGCTCCATGATTCTTCGTGACGAGGCGTTTCGACAGGCTTCACAGTGCAAGCGACCTGCTCTCTTCAACGGCCGAGAGCCGACTGCCGATATTTTGCAGCGTTCCCAATATCCCCCTTCACCGATCCTGCGCGCGCAGACCACCTCTCGTCCACCCGTTCGCCCAGGAATAAAACCAGTCCTTCTACTTTCACAAAAACCCTGTATAAACCTTATCTACCGCCTGCAGAATATACTTCAGGTGGACTCGGCAAAATACCGGCGCATAATATGTGACAACCGGCTTAGTTGGAGCATGCACGTTGAATATATAAATAAAAACGGAGTGCGAGTGGTTGGAACAATAAGAAGGCTTTGCAACAGTCGATCGGGGATGCGGAGAGACTCTCTTGTGATGATTTATAAAATGTACCTATGACCAATTTCTGGGTTTGGATGTGTTCTATATTCAGGCGCGCCGGCATATAAATTACATCCCCTTGTTCTTCTGGAACGGGAGCCTTTACGCCTGTACCTTGGTTTGGCAGCGTTCGTTGCGAACGATGTATTATACCTAGAAACTCACCGCCTGTGTTGTGCAGATTTCGGTTATTAACCGTCCAAACATTTCTAAATATGTATGAATTCTCTTTAAAATTACAAATCATTTTTATTTTTCAGGCTGCAATATCTTTTTTTCAATCTTCCTGGCCTCGGTTCCAGTCTCATCATGCCGTTTTCGTTCAGGCACTCGTCGGTCCCTTAGATGTACGATTATGTGATATCCCTCCTATTGGCAGTGAAAGACAGAATCCCCAGATTATTTTTGACGATATATACCCAAACGTCGCAAAACACCTCCCTTGCAATGTATTTAATCATTTATAGATTATTCAATATTATTATTGTTATTGTTGTTATTTCTTGTATTATTATTATTATTATTATTATTATTATTATTATTATTATTATTATTATTGTTGTTGTTGTTGTTGTCATTGTGGTCGTCGTTGCTGTTGTTGCTGTCGTCGTCGTCGTCGTCGTTGTTGTTGTTGTTGTTTATCTAATAAATCACAAGCATTTATTGGAGCTAAAACGTCCAGAGACTACTGAGTCCTTACAACGCTTAGGTTCATCATCTCAATATTTTTTTATAACTGGCTGTCACTGTTCTTTTCTGAGCTTTGCGTTGTTCTTTCATATTTTCACAGTGTGATGATATGCGCGAAATTGCCGTGGTCCCGTCATCGCCGCGTGCGTCATAGAGTACAACTGTGAGACCGCAGCACGACGCGAACTTTGTCCACCATCGAAGAAGACGACAATGGCGACGAGCCATGTGAGTTGGGTGCGAGTTCACTGAGCCTCGCAATGAAAACGAAACACAAGAAACTGCCCATCAGCGAGAATCACGGCATCGCATAAACGAGAAAAAAAAACGGAAGAGAAGAAAGAAAAGGAGAGCCAGAGAGAGTCACGTAAAGAGTTCGGATTCGGTAGAAGACAACTTGAGTCGCGGAGGTGTGCACTCGTTGGTCCACAAGGAGCCCGACGTACAAGGTCTTCACCCAGCCGCGTCGAAGCTTCCCCGAGATGACCGGGCGTCTCACGGCGGCAGCATTCAGCAGGGAACCCTGCGGCGAAGGCCGCTGGACTGTGGAGCTACGGGATTGGTGGGCGCCTGGACAAGGGCTCACAGAGGCCTCCACCTAGAGCAACGTAGTTTTCCAGCGACCTGTGGCGTCTATACCGGCAGTGAGGAGACGTGGCGGCGCTTTGACTACCCGACAGCAGCGGGATTTGGTCATCATTGAGCGTCTGCAAACGTTGCTGTACTGCTTTCGCCGTCCATACTTATCATGAGGAGAAACGTAAGACCGGCGAACATTTCCCCTTGTTTTGTTGCGAACAACCCAGACCACATTCCTTGCGCTAAGCACTTACAGCGTTTGAGCTTACTAGTTTATGTTTAAGCTCATGCAATTTGTTGCATGCATTCCGGTTGTTACTGAATTCTGTTTTAATTTAGTGAATTGTCATTCAAGCACTGCAACATATGCAATCACACCAGTCGGCAATGTTTGACTTTTACTTTGTGAAGTGTACTTTAAGTTGTTGCTAAGTTGCAGTTGGCTTGTTTTCTTTCTGGCACAGAGGCAACACTCCGGTTGCGAAATTAAAACATGAACAAAACTCATAACACACATATTGTTCAACTGCTCTTCTCCTCCATTGCGCATTGTGGTGTTCGCAGTTATGATTTTTATTTTTTGATGATTTATTTGCTTGCTCGTATTCTCTGTTTTTGTATTGCTTGGTTGTTTGTTTAATGCATGCCTGCACCTGCACTCAGACTTTACGGTTGTTCCTGGGCACGCTCAATATATGGTACATTGATAGCTTATTATCCTTTAAGTTTAACCCTGATTGCTTCTTATTCTGACGTCATCACGGATAGTTGTTCTCCTCCATGTGGCTCCTGTCACCGCCGTAGACCACTCTAGCTTCTGTGGATCGTTCCTCCTCCAACACTGGCGAAAGAAGTGCATCAGCGCAGTAGCGGGAGCTACACAAAGAAAGAGGCACGTAGACCACAAGGATTTGCTGATTCTCATCATATTCGTTTGATACAGCATACGACGCCAACGGCACAAGGAAAAGTCTGTCTGTACGAACGGATGAACGGAGTTCGGTGGTCGCACTGGAGCGTGCGCTGCCGATCACTGGGCAGCGATCCTATCATCTTCTGTGCTGCACCGCCATTGCCCTGTGCAAGTGCTGATCCGCCTGTTGCCAACTCTCCTTTTCTGAACGAATCAAGCGCGCCTTTCCAGATACGCGCTTCTTTCGCCGTTCCAATTGGCTGGGCAACGAGAGATGAAAGGTGGACGGGTGTCTTCCCCTCGGGGCACTTGCGTCGCGTATTGACCTGCGTCTGTTTACGTGAGCAGTCCCATGTAATCTCGCGCATTGAATGCATGTCGATGCTTCCGGATCGTTGGAAAGATTATCTCGCTCTTTCAAATCACTCCCTTTCATGGGACAGCTTGCTTACGTGAGATTATGTTTTCCTTTTAGCTTTGCCGTTGTTTTCTTGCTGTGTTTGGCGGGAGGGACCTTCGTAGTTATATGTGGGGTACTGCAAACTCTTCTTTCCGGTCTTCCGCAAGTAGATTTTCATTCAAGAGTTTCGTGACTTAGGGATATTAAACAAGAACTTCTGAAAGGAGCAGAGAATTTTGAAGTTGCCAGCAAGCAACAGAAATTATTTAAAAGGGCCACTTTGTTTCGGCCTCATATCATAATTTTACTTACCCTACTCATAAGATCCCAAATTTTAGACCCGGAAGTGCTCTAGTAGACTTTGTGATCTTCACCGGAATCATTCTTGCAAGACGTGTATACCTTGCGAATTCTCCTTGTCGATTGCACGCGCGGCATGAAATACTTCCTGAACTCCACATTATCATCATTGCACGAGCACCTGTGTCTATAACAACCGCGCCTCTCAAGAAACGATTCCAAACATGCCTAAACGATAATTTCTATAGCCCTTCCAATGCAAGACATCGATCTGCGTGACAGCGTGTCCCTAGGAAACTTGCTACGACATTTATTTTCTAATAAACCAGCACTGTTGAAGAAACCCTTAAGATGTCACACAGAACCAAATGGGCTTCATGTGTCACAACGTACATGAGATCATGCGGAAACGTTATTCCTTGAGAAAAACAGTGAAGGACAAGAGAGTGCAGCGAACCAACTCATAAAAAAGTTGGATGCAGAAAGAGCAAGTACGAAGGCGAAGTCTGAAGTCTCGCTTACGAGACCACGCTGCCGAGTCTTCCACTCAACTTTTGCATTCACAAGTTGGCCTGGCCCTGTCGTCTTGACACCCTTTCTGCACTGAAGGTGCATCTTTGTAGGGAATTTTTTCTTAACATATCACCGTTTCACTGTTCAAAGAAACTATTTTTGGAAAAGAACCATCCTGAAAGATTGGGTTGAACTTCCGGAGTCCTTTTCAGGAACTTACTTTCCTCTGGTGCTACCAATCAGAGTATTTCAGCTTAGAGAACGCTTGTGAAGTCATCTGTAATACTTTGCCGGAGACAGTAAGAATGGCACGCAAAAGTTTATCCTTGTTTGGTACACTTTTTTTTACATTCATAATTCGTTATGCACTTCATACATGGATCATTTAACATTTTGTTTCACAATTCTCAGTTGCTAAGTTGGTTTCAATTTATTTTGCTCAATATTTTTAGTGCCTTGAACGCTCCGATCACCCGATTCGTCGCTGATCCTCTACAGTGGATTGCGCCATTTCACTGTGTATCAGTCGACAAACCAACTTTACAGCACAACTAGGCTATCTCTCTAAACAAGAGCAGACGTCTACAATGGTGGAAAGTCTATTGAAGTGTAAGATGAAGACACCGCGAGTCTGTACAGTGGCGAGGAGGTCATACGCACCACTATTTGTTTATGCCGGCAGCTATCTTTTGTCGCCTTCCTCAGTAGTGTCTGAAAAATGGTCTTTCGAGTATATTCGTTTCTATCAATCTCACATATTTTTTACCACTCATTGTTGGTAGGTGCTTTCTGGTTGCCACTAGAAAGTTGGACAACCTTTGCTAGAGCGTGTTTGGTGTGAGACAAACATCAAAACATGGCTACGTGAGTACTAACTTGCCATTATTTATTATGAAACTGCATCGCACACAACAAACGAGACGCAAAGCACAACTTAGCCTGGGTATATACAGAGTGTCTCAACTATCATACACCAAACTTTATGCGAATGCCATGTAGCTGGACAGAACCAAGGTAACGTTGTTTGCCGTCGCTTGGAGATACTCATATAATTTTTTATTCTACATAATTACATAATTAGTCCTAATTAATAATGAACTCCTCAAATATTATACATCGAAAGTGCCAGTGAGAAAATTGTAGAGCGACATGAAGAACGTATGGAACTGGAACGCACATTTGGATGAATGCGCTGTTTGTAAAAGCCATTACAAGGTCCGTCAGGCGCTTGCATTATCGCCAACAACGATGAGTAATACAGTGCATTTCTAGCATATCTTCTAGCATACCGCCAAGTGGGATACCTGCACATATGTTAGTGCAAATTTTCTGTTCCGATGATCGGTCAAAGCAATCAATGCAGTACTGACCTGCGCATATGCTCGGCCGCACAGGCGTACCGCCTGCGTAGGACTGGGTGGGCTCAGGGGACTTAGCACATATTTTAAGTGAATGAAAAATTTTGATGAATGTATAGTGCAGGATATCAGCCAACGAAGAACCATCCGCTATTCGGGATGCAGCCGAGATACGAGAAAACGTGAAAAGTATCTCACAAGTGGACGACACAAAACGCGCACACCACATGCGCGACATCGGTTCATCGCACACTCACAAAGTCTGCGTTGTCAGCTACAAACATACAAGTCTCTGTGCTGTTAGCTTGATGCCTGTTTGGAATCCACTTCTAACTAAAGTTCTAACATGACCTTTGGTGACGTCCCACCCTATGGCCTTCATCGGCGGTGATATAGGAAACAGTAGAGAATAATTCGAATTGCAAAGAAGTATACGGAGCGTTTCACTTAATTTGAACCAAACTAAAATATGCAAATGTTTCGAGCGCCAGTCGAGCGGCAATGTTGCGTACCATTTGCGGGCTTCTTTCAAGCTCAGAAAAAATACCTTTATATGGCACGTATTGAGCAACAGAAAGCTCTATCGAGAGTTTTTGATGTCGCTCGACAATTTTCTCATTGACCCTTTTCGTCTAACTATAATATTTGAGAAGTTGATTAATTAATTAGGACTATTATCTAATTAGGCGAAATTAAAAAGATATGAGTATCTCCAAGCGACGGCAAACAACATTACCATTGCTCAGTCCAACTTCGTGGCATTCGCATACTTTTAATGTTTGGCTAAAGTTACCTGGGACACCCTGTATACGTTTGTGTAACTTCCTTTCCAAAAATAACCTGAGTTGCGAGTCAGCGCTCGTTTGTTACCTTTACTTTGTGACTCGATTGTTGCGCGCACTGCAATTTGATTATGAATAGCTACCAACTCGGTCCACTTTCAGTACTTTTACTAACTTATCATTTGACAATTACAGTATATCGAGAATTCCTACTACTAGAAATGCATGCCTTTGATCTGGAGCTTCAGAATAATGAATATGTCCCTACAGATTATTATAATATCCACATTCTTAGTGGATTCCTCTAACCGGCAAGCGCAATTTGTTGTCCAGACAGAACCCATTCTGAACGGAAAGACGTAGACTGATACAAGCTTGCACATTGCATTTCAGCCGCACTCAAATGTGACGGAATGGGAACTGTTGAGACAAGATGTTTTCTTCTTTTTCGAGAGAAGCCTACTAATCAGAATGTGTAGGCATGTAGGGAGCCAAAAATAGATATTCTTATATACAGCGCCCTTTAATACACAAATAAGTTATGAATCGCAATATTCTGTCAATTTCGGCATTTGCACATAACCTAGCTTGCAAATATTTTACAACGCCACTTCAGTTTTCTATTATTTCGCAAGAGGTAAAAAGCTACCCATTCATGTTGGTGGCTTGGCCAGGCCATGCATTCTTTCTCTGTGTAATAGAATATTGTAGTGCGTGGCGTAAACTGCGTTTCATGAAGCACGTCAACGCAGAATTAGCCTTCCGAAGGGGCGGATCGTCAGGTTAAAATCCGTTATCCCTCAACAAGCTTTTACGTGAGAGGCTAGAAACGTTGGTCGTGTAACAAGGCTAACACGTTGTACTTAAGAAAACCACTATGAAGGGCAATCTCAACGATCAATCACTGGAGATAATGGCACTGTTGATGGTAAAAGCAGCAGTCCGATGTATCCTTAGACGAGAGGCGTGACTATCACCTCCATACCCGTTAAAGAAGACGACGGCTTACTAGCATGTAGCGGGAGAAGAGAACACGCTTGCACGCTCGACCTGAGTGGCCGCGGTGTCGGCCGCTCCCGAGAGCCCGCGGCAACATGTCTGGCCGGCCTAAATAAACCTTGGCTACGTTGGCTTCTTCTTCGCGCCGCCTCCCACAGGTTGGTGACCCGGACAACCGAGCACAACCACGCCAACGTCAGCGCACCGACTCTACCAAGGCGTGAGTGACGTGGCATCGCGCAGTCCGGCAGGCATGCATCCCTCGGTTGTAGTTTGCGCGGGAGTCCTACGTCGACATGCCGGACATCTGGTTCATTCCGCTGGGCAGCAACTTCCGTATCAAGAAGGTTCCAGGCTGCGGCTGCGCTCCAGGCTCCGGTTGTTACCCCCCGGCCCCAACTTCTACGAGGACTTGCCCGCAGCCATCCTTGCTCACTATGTAACCCCGATCGCTAAGTCTCCTCCTGCTCGCGCTCCATCACAACAGCTGTCTCTATCTGAGCGATCGCGTCATTCTGCGTCTTGTCGTACTGCGTTCCCTGCGTCCACCCGTGCCGATCATGAGCACGCGCCAGCCCAAGCCTCGGACCTCTGCTCGGCTCGTGAGCCTCCTACCCAGCTCAAAGGCAGCTGCGCGACACTACCCTTTCCAAGGAATCCACTTTCGGCTGTTCTACGGCCCACCACTTTCCTTCCTTGGACGTTCCCGCAAGCTTTCCTTTGTTTTCCGTTCGGGGGCACCTTACTCATCACCGATACAGAGGCTTTTCCACCGGCTCCCACCAAGCACAAATTTCACTCTCGCCGGCACGAAGACGCCACAAGCACAACCTTCGCGACGCATTCAGCGACTATGGCAACTCTGATGCTATCGGCATTCCAGATTCCACCGCAAGCAGCAGCAGGCGAGCCTTCCGGTGTTCTGCACTCCCACCTTCCGCAGATGCATGGCCTACAGAAGTTTTGCAGAAGCAGCTCTGCCATCTGGTTTCTTCAGCGCGGGAATCACCTCTACGCCAACAACATGAGCGAGCAACACGTGCGTTATCTCCACGCTAGTACCGAGCTGCCAGGCGGTCTAATTTTGAAGCTCCGACTTCTACAGGTCAGCGTATCTACGAAAACCTGCGGAAGGTCGTGGTTTCACACTACGGCATCACTGTGGCTACGCCTCGCTCACAACCGACGCTGCCGGCGCTGCCTAGTATTGCCTAGCGTCGGACTGCGTGAATCAGACACTACCAGCTACGTCCTCAACGTGCAAGACAATGCACCGTGTCCAGACTTGGTGTTCCTACGGCACCTTCGCCCATTTTACCTGGACTCTTTAGCGGACGCTCATTCTTTAAGCGGAATCGCGCTTCGCACTAGAGTGGGGCGCAGTAGCGGCGCGACTATCGCATCCGGACTCATTGAAGAAGAACACGGCTCACGGGCGTGTAGCGCGAGAAGAGAACACGCTGGCGCGCTCGACTTGAGCGGCCGCGGTGTCGGCCGCTCCCGAAATCTAGCGGCACCATGGCTGGCTGGCCTAAATAAGCCGTGGCTACGACGGCTTCCTCATCGCGCCGCCTGTCGCAAATTGGTTACCCGGTGGATCGTTTGTTTGTTTCTTTGTTTGTTTGCTTGTTTGTTTGTTGGTTGGTTGGTTTTGTTCTTGTTTCTCTCACTTTTTGCATGATCTGTTTGATGAAATTGATGTGCGAAGACTTCGAAAAGCGCGAAAATGGTGTGCCTGCTACACATGGTAGAAAAAATTACAGCGAAACTCCTCTCATGATGGGTGTCGATGGTAATGCGAATAGCAATCAGGCAACTTAGCGAAATTCCTGAAGACACGCTTGTTTAGCACTTGTAGTGGTAATTACGATACTTTTGCTGCTTCGGCTATATGCCATATACTCCAATATCGTCCCAATCTGCTGTGGTGCTCGTTTTCCAAGTTCGCCCATGATCTTGGAGGCATGACAACGACTGTATGACAGCGACGCAATGACGATGGGATGACGAAGCAGCTATGATATTGATCTAGCAACAAAGGCGTATAACGAAAACGGCATGACGACAATGAGATGGCGTTATTTAAATTATGACGGTGGTATAACGGCGACAACGTGACGACGACTACATGAGGACAATGAGATGACGACTGTGTGACGACTATGGCGTGACGAACATCGAATGACGTCAACCAGATAAAGAAGCGGAAATGAGAACGATCACATGACCAAGAGGGCATGACGATGACGCAACGACAAAGATGGCATGACAACGGCGGCATAATCACAATTCAATCACGACAGCATGATTAGGTTTTCAGATCAACGAACGTAATATGACGACGACGGGACAGCATCATGACTCCGAGTCGGCACCTAGTGGCCCAAGCTCTCAGAGGACCTGGATCACTGAGTCAGAGTAGAAGGAGTACAAAGGGCAGCATGACGAAAGTCGCATCGCGGAGCTGGAATGGCGAGTATTCAAAGGCCACGACGACACCACTACGGAGGTGTGACAACAAATGCACGATGACTGTATGACGACGTTGGCGTGACGACGACGGCATGATGAATGTCGGATGACAAAGCTGGGATGTCGGCGATGCAACGAACAAGAGAATCACGACGATGCGACGGCTACAAGAATTACAACAATAGAACGACCAGGAGGCATAACGACCAGCAGCACACACCTAGGTGCCCAAGAAGTCAGCCGACTTATCCCACTGGGTCGGCGTAAGAGTACGGGCGGACAGACAAACGGACGGACAGGACGGACGGGCTCCAAACGGATGAAGCAGGCAAATAATGCTATTTATATTAGAATTGTGGGGAAACGATGAATTATAGCTGATCATGTCACTACGCCTGCCTATAATTTTGAATAAATCCTACCACTAAGCTGTAAATCATGGGAGCAAACCATCAGATTTTATTCAATCATGTGGTTCACGATATTCCAACTACTCGGACAGACTGACGTTCACAAAACTAGCGAGAGACACCATTATTTTACGATCACGCAAGTGCAGTGCAAAATTCGCTTCCTTCTCGCGTACGACTCGCTAGCTTAAAACGCAACTCTACATAAAATTTTCTATTTTTTCTTCAATCTTCTGGAACTTACAGATTCCCTGAAAGTTCCAGAATATCCATGTTTTTCCTGATGGTATACATCCTATTTGACGAGGTAAACGCTTGCCATGCGTACAAAGCAGAATCTTCGACAACACACGCACCCGCAGTAACAGATATTTCCGTTCCCATATGGCCATTTCTTTCGTCCTGGCAAGGAACGACGCATACTGTGATGAAAGTCAGAGCGTATGTAGTCGTCTTTTTTATTATTAGTGTTGTCATTTTGTTATATATATATGAACTCATTTACGTGGCACATTGCCTTCCCCCTTTCCCCGCACTCACAGCCGGTGTCAAGTTACACACCCCAGTGAACGGAAAGCGTTGGGAAACTGCTTCGCGCCCGCCTCGAATAAAGCGACTACCGAAATAGGGGTGCGTCTGCAAAAAAGACAGCAATTGACAAGAGCGACGAGCTACGTGCACTAAAAGGCTAGTCTTACACAACTCGCATATGCATATCAATTAATGCCCATGCCGGCTGCTCTCCGAAAAGTGACACAAAAGCTCCGCGCGTGCCGCACAACAGCGGCAACAATGGTGGACGGCGGTGACAAGGCAACGCTCACTGCGGTCTCCTGACTGATGCTGTTTACGTACAGAATGCATGGCGTCTCTGCAAACTCAGTGCCCTCGGTGGTGCCGAACGAACTACGGCGACAGCCTTCGTCCGTCCAATAAGCTCAATGTTGCAGCTGCAACGGTAGCTGCGTTAAGGTAATGTAAGTATGCTGTGATTCATTGCTTTGTCATGATCGTATACGCAGAAAGGTTGCCTCTTTTCCATATTTATTTTTTATGCCTCTCAAGAGACTTGTTGGGTGCTACGACTCCCCTCGTTCCGCGATGCCCGCGCGTAACGCACTACGCCGGGGCGCGCCGGGAAATGTGGGGGCAGGAGAGGGGTATAGGAGCAAGTGTTTCGCCGGCGCGTCCTTTTGCCCCATCGATTCCGCTCGACGCGAGCGGCAGCGGGAACTCGCACGAGAGCGGCAGCGCCGACGTCGCGCAAATCCCGATCTTCGAGATCGAGAAGCGCAAGTAAAGCGCCAGCGGAGGGAAGCCGCCACCGCCGAGTATCAAGAACGGGAAGCTCAATCCAAGCGCCGGTGGAGGCAAGCCAACCCCCACTTTCAAGAGAAGGCAACCCAAGCTGAGCGCCAGCAGAGGAACGCTAACCTCCAACTTCGAGAGAAGGCCGAGCACAGACGTCGACACAGAGAGATTCCTCCCACGGAGGGAGCCGATGGACGGTTAAAGAGATAATTCCTTGACCGTGACTGCGGCCACAGCTGCAAGGTGTGTAACAGACTGTGGTTTGGTCACAACCTCACGCAACTGAAGGTGTGCGCAATCCGAAACTGAAGTTCGAATATAGCAAAACGACGAGAACGAGACAAAAGACTTCCATGAAAATCGCGCTAAGCACGAGTTCAAACTTGAGAAAACCACCACCAGCTTCGCTGTTTTGACAGATTTCACTGCTTGGAATAGCCTTTACTTCTTTTTCTACTTGTTTTCATAATAAATCTTTCTACAGTGTGCGTTTTATCATTATTGCTCAGCACCGGAAGTTTTATGCCAGGAAATAAGCTTGACAAACATCTCCAGCATTTCGCTTAAGTCAGCATCTTCCTCTTACGCGATGCGCTTCGCATACTAACGCACGCATATGTCCGAGAGCTGTGGTGGTTACAGCATTCGACAAAGCTGCCTGCCGGTTTATCTCCTGTGAGAGAGAAAAGCAGTACTTTCCCGTTAGCGCAGGCAGTGGTCGCGCATACATGTGCGCATAACCCCTCAAAACGCCAGAGCAGTCTTACAAAATATAAGCCTGAATATCGGACATCGACTTGTTTTCGCACAGTATGACGGCATTAGTAATGGCCCTCGTATTACATGAAACATTATGTGCAGAAGCAGAGCAATATATTTTTGCGGTCCGCTAGGCTGCAGAATGAGGCATCGAAAATCGTGCGCTTAAAACCCTTCAGGCTAGCAACTCGTTAAGCAAAAATGCAAGCAACACATATTTTCGAAAACTGTGTCGCTTCACGCGACAACTTTTTTACATAAGCCTCTTCCAGACTTAAACGTCGTTTATTGACCAGGGCGTTGCCAGGCGCCCAATATTCTGTGCGGATCCAGCCGTGCCAGCAGATAGCTGCAAGCAAAAGCAGTGCCCGCAACTTCGCCAAAATGTGACCCCTTGCAGCGGGTCTTGAACAGCCGCCTTACAGAGGATGTCTGAAAATAGGACCGACTAAGCTACTGGAACATGATGAACTTTTCCCTACTTTTCCTCGGGTGTTGAGTTTCTGCATGAGAAGTACGTGGGTTGCGTTTGCCTATAAGAAGAAGACAGGATTCTCGCTGTATCCCTGTTTCATCGGTAAATAGTCTCGCATGGGGGAGTATGCAAATATCGGGTATTAGGGAAGGAGACGGAGCCGGGGAAAAGGGCTCTGGGGAATTCTTTCCACATGATGAGGCGTTGCCCGGCAGTTTCAGCCGCAGAAAGTTTGTCCTGCCAGCGCGTCGCGAGGCGCCTCGTTCACATCGTTGGATTGGATTGGATTTCCTTCTTCAATGTTTCACAACGTTCATGCTTGATCTTTACTTTCTCTATCGCTTCAACGTCATTTACTTTTATGCGGACATAGGATGAAAGTTTGGTGAATGGTTGGCCCTCGCCATGCTTGGTGCTTGTGCCGCTTAATGTAAGCTACAGAGCACGTCCTCGTAAAACACTGCATGGTGACTAAATGCACCGAGGAGCCCGCTCTATGCGACCTTTCGTAATGACCTTTAACTAATTTTCAGGGAACACATGAGCGTAGAGCACGTGCGGATTTTCCCCTCTGGCTAGTGCACATTCACCCGTCTTTGTAGCAAATTAGTTGTGGTTGGTGGTGCCGGCATTTTTCTGCACATATGCAGTGCACTAACGTCGATTGAGATTACACTTGTACCTGGAGCACCAGAAAAGTTAAAGCCGTACGTAAGAGTGTATGCACCCTTTAACATCGGACCTCAGTGTACGCGTTACTGTGTTTCATATATTGACATATAGCGCATGCAAGTCCGCCTCTATTTAGCGCTAAGTGCTACCAACTTCACGGCCTGGGCTTCCGCTGAAGTATTATCGTTTACTCTACGTGCCCAACGAAGTTTTAATTTCTTATAAAACGTAATGTTGGAAGACCGTATCATACAAGTATTGAGAGAAATGCTGCTCTCGACATTTTCAGCATTTGCAGCACGGGTGTGATTTATGTGTCAAATAGTGCGGTGCTCACAAGTCGATGAATAACATAAATTTTATTGATCAGTATCGCATAACAAAACCCTTTTTCATTGTTCTCTTGCCTCTGTCATCCCATGCATTGCGAGGCTGCAGCAAACATCACCATTACGGTAAGAATAAACAAATGTTTCCGAAGTCTTCACGAAAGTAATGCTTGTTACACCTAGATGGATTCACGGTTTCAGATGTCAGCAAAATTCGTCGTTTCTTACACGGCCTGACAATAGAGGTTAATTTTTTAGTTAACTTTCCCCATAAACTTTTTCTTTCTCACCATACCATTAACGGTAAGAAAGAAAAAATTACACGTGGCATTTATAGGACGTGGAAGGAGGGGGAAGGCGGGAGATGGAAATTCAATTCGACAAGTCCACTTGTCGAAACGTTGGCTCCTGCTTTCACCTTGTTCTCGTTTTGCTCATCATTTATAGGTAGTGTATTTTTCCCTACCACTGTGTCGCATCAGCGCGCATGTCTTGTTAAGAAATGTAAAATCTTCCATTTTTTCAGAATCAGGTGCAACATCAAGAGAAATCATGTAAGAAGAGCGCGAACAGTGTGCTTTTTTTTCAGAAAGTGAACTGTGTTTCAGAATGAGGCATTTAAATCGAACGACTGGAATTGCTCCTTTATCGTCACCGTCGTTTCTCTCCAGACAAGGCTGGGGATTTCGTCACGTCATTCTCACCGACACTGCTAGCAATCCACCATGACACACGGCCGTTCTTGGAATACAGAGAAATCCGCGATCCAGATCCCTAGCGATTTCGAACATTCGCTTGCAGCAACAACCCCCCCCCCCCCCCCGCTTTTTTTTTCCCCTATACCACTGCCCGCTTGCAAGATCGAAAGCTTGCCGGGACCGATGGAGGATACACGGTCTAAGACGAGCGGGGCCTGTCAGCAACGTCTCGTAGAATGATCTCCCATCCTCCAGGATTGTCTGCCCCCCGACACCACCGCTTCCCCAAAAGAACAAAAAAGAAATATGGCCGTCGAGGTGCCACATCGGATGAGGAGGGAGGCCGGGACGATCCGTCTCTCTTTGTGCTCCGCCGCACACCCAATCCGGGCAGAGTTGTAGAGTCCAGTCAGTGGTGCACGCAATAAACTTGTGCAAAGAATGGGTGGAACTTGTAAACCGCCCGTTAAATAGAGTGTGAGAACGATGTGACGTCGGCTTGCGGGGCGTGTAGTCGTCCATATATGTATCCGTGAAGGCCGAAGGGTGAGCAGAAGGGTGCCTGCGGTGGCTGCGCCGTCCAGCCAGACTGAGAGCGAGAGCGTGTTCTATCTGCTCGCGCTTTCTGCTCGTGTTGTCCTCATCAAAGGCGCTGCAGTTGTACGTGACGTCGTCGGGAAAGCTTAATGGCGCTCGAAGTCATTAAACACCTCGGCGTGAATCCGCGCGTATTCCGTATGTGTCTTCACATTGCGGCTCTTCAATGTAGACAGTACGATTAATGGATACCTATACCGCTGAACGGTAGATTAAACTGGGTATATGGTCGTTGTCCTGCTTTGCTGACACGTGCACAAACAAGCTTGCGGGGTTCACTGCAAGAGCGTAATGGGGAGCATACACTGTTGTGGCAGTTTCGGAAAAAATATAAGTGAACTTTTATGTATGACTGGACTAGGGCCTAATTTTCAATCCCTAATTTTCCGTGTTTCGCGGCTATGGTGAATGTGCTGCTGCACTCGGACCCACTCCTCTACTCTCCTTCCTGGCACCCGCGTACGGTGGTCATGGTGTCTTTGTTGGGGGCGTTGTAAAAAAATGGGAGCTTCCAATCAAAGTGGGGAACCTATCGACCCTATAGCGTTAAAACTATTCCTTCTTGCTGCACAATTGGTCCAAACTGTTCTGTTGTCCTTAATGAAGACTAAGATATAGTCGCCTTACTTATAAAACTAAATCTCTCGAGGGTCATTGTTCCAGTATCTCACCTCAGTCCTGATATAGGCATAGAAATTGCCAAATTTAGGCATCTAGCGTTCTGGCCTGCTATGTAGTGCGACGTACTTCAATGAATCTTGAGCTTAGCAATATATATACCAGGTATTATACCACATAGGGCAAGTAGTGTTTTACAATGGTGGGCATACTTCACGTTGTAGCAGGTGACTCGCCATATTCCCTTAGAGCGGCCCCTTCTCTCGCGAAGGAAGACCGTTACACTTTCCTCGCTTCCCTCGGCGCCTTTCACCAACAGCTGCAACCGCAACAGCGATCCGCTATACAATTTCTCCGGGGCACCCAAGCATCTGACCGTGTTTTGTCGAGCACCGGGCGCTGCGTTGCGCCTGCTGAGCCCACATTTCTGAGCTGCGGCCATTTTACATACGGGCACGCCATCCTGCAATACACGCCGCATCCAACGCGTCGTTGGTTATTGCGGGGCCCTCAGCTTACCCGTTTCCTTGCTTCCGGGCGACTTTCTCTAATACAAGCGGGTTGGATCGCTACTTTTTTGGGGGAACGCAATAGGGACGCTCTGGAAGCTTTGATTCGACTCGTGACCCCTTGTCTCTATGCCTACCCCACTGACCCTTCCGTTTTCATTTTTGAGCGAGCGCTGCGGCGTTCTCCTGACACGCGCTTCGCTCGAGTGGACGTCTGACCCCTCGCGGCTGGTCGCCGCCTTCTTAACATGCCCTTCCATCTCGTGCGTGCGCCGCAGTACAGGTCTGTTTGTAAGGATCTGTTCTCGCACTTTTGAACTGTAAACATGTGTCTAGCGTTTCTCCGAAAAACCATGGAAATTCAACACTAAATGCCGAGCAGACAAAACGGTGTCTTCGAAAAGGATGCGGAAAACACGTAGAAACTAGCATTTGATCACGCGAGTTCCTATACTAATATGTTAAACTAAAAAAAAAGACAGGATGCTGATACCAATACCTGCTACTAAAAATGCAGTTCTTTCTAGCTTCAATAAAAGCTTCTCTCCTCACATTCATACTTTTTCGCTACCTCTGTCTCAGTCGCACGCAGAATAAAGAGTAAAGGTCTGCTTCACGTTTTCCCTTCATTTGCATCCTTGTTGCAAGTCATGCGGTGCTGTATACACGCCAGTCATTGTCAGGCCAACGAAGATAGGCATCATAACACTAGGTCACTCGTTGGGATGGTGAAGGCTACCTGTGACCAGCCAGTGCTGATTTCTCGCACTCTGACACCGAATAGTCCCCGTGTCTGCACACAAGCGACACCACGGTAGCACGCAGCTCACTTTCCAAAACCACTGCAGGCACGAATGTTGGCGTTCCTTCGAAACATACTCCGTGATTTTCTACTCGCGTCTACACGCGTTTTTCAGTAGAAGACCCCAAGTTGCGGTTTCCCACTCTCTGCCGATACGTATCTATTGTGTACCTATGTTTAGTACTGAAGTGCCCCCGAACGGATGCACGAATGGCCAATTAGCCTATTAGTGTTTTGCCCCTGTCCTCCTCCTCCCCCATACTGGCCATCATATTATTTTGCTTCGTCATCAAGTCAAACCAAATCGCGGGGGCTTTTGTCACAAAGCAAAGCACCTGATACGAGGAATGCCGGAGTTGGGGACATCCGATTAATTTGGACACCTTGAGATTCTTTAACACACACATAAATTCTACGTACACGCGCATTTTCGCTTCATTCCACCCCCATCTCAAGGCTACACCACGGGCGAAAACTGAACCCGCGACCTCATGCCAATCAGCGGAACGCCATGGGCACTGCGTCTGGTTGCTTCGTTGTCAGTTTCCTAGCTCGCGAGCGCTAAGCAGCCGGTTATTCTCCTGCTCCCCTAACTACCATTTCGCCTTTCATTGCGTGCTGGGCCCCAACTGCGCAGACTCGCTGCAGCAGTGGCCAGCTCGCGGTGAAACTTGGAGAAGAACTGGGGGTCAGGGCACAATTTTCTTCATGGGTCTCCAAGGTGCCTTCACGACCGCCAGCCTATCGTCTATCCGCAACCTATAAAGTAGCGAACGGCGGGCAGCTTCGTTTGAATCTTAGGCGCTCCTGCAGGGTCGTTTTCTGCCTCCCTCTTTATCTCTTCTTCTTCCTCCCACCCGACACCGCTTCCCTCCTTCGTCCTCTCTTCCCTTAACGTAACATAGACCTTCCTCTCCGGCTATCCGTCTGAACCCCTCAGTGGCCCGTTTTCGATTGCGGTTCCTTTGGCGAGAACCTCGAAAAGCGGCCGGCAACGCACGTCTCTCGCTCTCTCTCTCTCTCTCTCTCAGCTTTTTCGCAATGTCTCGTTCTCCTCTTCTCGTACTCGTCCACGTCCATTCTTTGCCTCTTTATCACCGCCACCGGTGCGGCCGTTCTCATCGGCTCCCGCCTAAATAAATATCAGCCCCAATTTCTATCCCAGGCACCGTCGTTTATCGCCCCTGCTCTTTGCAAGTCGCTCTTCCCCGCGCGAAAAGGGGAAATGCCTTTGTCCTGACGTCGTCTTGTCCGGGTAAGCTCGGTAGGCTGAGGGGCCGCTCGGTGGTGTGGGGGAACAGCTTGCAGTGAGGCGTCACTTCGTTGCTTCAGATTGGGTGTAGGGACCATCCCCACCTTACGCAAGGCTGCTTATGAAATGCCCCGCCATTCAGCCCTCCGCACATAGGTGCGTAAGATATTCATCGCTTCGGAGCCGCCACTTATCAGTGTTGAGCCAGGTGCAAAGGCGGTGCACACCACTGTGGCCGTCGGTCAGTCGACGGCAAAGCCAGAAAAATAAATATAAGCGTGGAAAACGAAAAAAAAAAAACTAAGCAAACTACTTTATGGTGAGCTTATCTGGTGACATTCAGAGCGATTGTTTGTTTCGTTTTGTGGTGTTTTATTTCTTCCTTGCACGACCCTTTAGCTATGGTGGCCGTGATGTTTGCAACAATTCTGGCAGATCTAGGAAAATTAATTCGCGTATTTTTGTCACCAAATGTGAGCTAACTTCGTGCGATGTCCTTTCAAGAGGCGGGATAATGATTTACGATATTCAAGTACCTTTCTCGTATCACTTTGCTCCCCTAGAGGCTTAGTGTTGTAAGTAAATGTTACTGCATGGCAACTCCTGTCATAAAAGTACACGGGCATTTCTCCGTATAAGCACTTACACGAAGTAAAAAAAACGACGTTATTTAGGGTTGGTGAGAGTCTCAGTGCTTAGCATTTGTTTAACATTAATAAATCAAAATGAAGTTCAAATCTTGCCTTTGGGCAGCCTTGGCGTTTGCATCTAGAACGATGTCACGCAAATGTCTTCGACAAAGTAAAGAAAGCAAGAAATTTGCAATTTTCTACGAAGAGTATGTCAAACATCATTCCCAATAATTAATCCCTAAAATCATCGCATGTAACATCACAGTTTTTACTGAGATCTTAATCGTGTAGACTGTAAATTCTTAGAGAAAAGTGCCGATAGTCAAGAAAAAGAATTTGAAATAGCGAAAAAAAATATGTTTGGCTCACCGATCCGACGCATAAAGTTTCAGGATAATTACTTGCAGAAATCCCTTAAGGGCGACCTTAATTACCGAGACGAAGGGAACGACCATTCTCAGCCACACGCTAATTCGGTCAACCGAATGTATGAAGAAAGAAGCTAAAGGGGAACAAAAAATATTCGCAAGAGCAGAGTGATAACAGCACTGCAACAAAACACACAGAGCAATTCCAAGGAAATCGAAGTTCAGTCATATGGAAGAGAGCGCTATCCGACTACAACAAAAGTGGGCCACTTGAAAATGCTAATGAACCCGCTTTTGCCACAATGTCTTCTACTTTAATTTCGCTCATCGAAACTTTAATTTCCTCATTCGCTGCGTAGCCCGGCCTTTTTTCCGCTGAAAATTTCATTCGCGCCTAGCGCACATCGCTCAATTAAGGAGCTCATTAGTCGGCCCTAAAATATAAAGGTAGACCTTTACCGTAGAACTGGCGCACACCGCTCTACTCGTTCTAGTTGCTAATTATTTAATTAGCACGTATCGTTCAAAAGCAGCCATTATCAACGTTAATATATTTCAAGTACAATGGGCAGCCATTAAGACTGAAATGCTGTAAGCGAGATATACAAACTAAATGAGAAAGTAGACACTCTTTATAGATATTGAAGCGCCTTCACAGCGCAGCCATACAGGGTTTCTTTTTTTAAAGCTGCAGCAATTTTTTTTTTTAAATTGCCTGTGGCAGTTAGCCCAACTCTATGCCTTGATCTAAGTTACTCGATGAGGCGGGTATTACTTCTACGAGAAATCAGGATGCTTAACTGGATAATGAACGTAGTTGCACTGATTATCTTTCTAACTAATTATTTTACGGCATACAATTTAATGCACCAATTGTAGCTAGTAGGTTTGCAAGACTTGTCGACTTGCAACAAATTCTGAGGATGCCACCGGTTCAGAGATATGCGCCGTCAAAGTAGCGGCAAAAATGCACGACTGTTTCATCTTTTTAGGAAACCGCTTTATTTATGCATCGAAACACAAAATTAACTGGAACGCTCATGCTTATCGTTGGACACATTGAAAATTAATATCTCGAAACTGGTGTAGTCCTGAGAATTCGTTCCAAGTCAATGCGCCTTGCGAAATCACCAGCTACTATTCGTAGATTGAAATATATGTACCGTAAAGTAATTGCTTGACGACTGAATTAGCATAATTACATTAATTGCTGAATTAAGAATTTTGATTTCTTCTTGAAGTAATGGCCACCTCACCGAGTAATCTATATCAAGGGTTATAATTGTGCTAACTGCCACAGAAAAGTTTTTAAAAATTGGTGTAGCTAAAAACAAAAGAAAAGCTGTATAATATGCAGAGTGGCAGCGCAGCAAAAATTCATAAATGAGACTGCAAACGCTGGTTCTGCGTGGAACGTACAGCACGTATGTTCACAGGCAGGCCTCTAATGAAGAGGTTGCTTGCACAGCATTTAATTTCACACAGCCGCACGTCGCATGTTCCTTGCAGATCTACAAAAATTCTGTCTTCTTGTTTCAGTTCGTTTCTGGGTCAAATTACTGGTGACAACCAGTTTTATTACTGCATCCCGGAAACGTTCGAATTCGTATTTCCATCAGCGCCATTATATGCTATAAGCCCAACTTTATTTTTTTCTCTCTCAAGCACGGGTACATTCAATGCATCTGTGTCTTTTCAGTTCACAACATGCTTATCTCTTTCTTTAACCGTTCGAACAAAGTCTATCCCGGTTCTTTGTTTTACATATTTACAGATAGTCTGGGGATACGTCGATGTGCTTCAACCCATAGCAACAATTTCCATCGCGAGAGACCACCCAATAACGACTTATATAGCTATGGACGCACTCCGGGCACATGTTCGCCATATGTGCGGAGTTCCCGTCCACCATCTCGCCCGCTTGCCTGAAAAAAGAGCCAAGGCAGCGTTTTCCAAATCAGTTGCGCCTAACTAGCATTATTTATCATTGAGATACTCGTCCGCACCAAGAACGCCATCCCGTTGTGGCGCTTCCAAAAAGCCTCCTGTGTGCCTTGCTGTTCCAGAAATTACTAAGAAGGCTAGCCGGTCCTCCGCGGCTCTCGAGCAAATCACATTGGAGCTTTAGCATGCGTAAAAAGTATGCAAAAATACTTGTACGCTTTTGCATACCTCGTGCACGCACAGTTTGGTCTTGTAAAGTTCTACGGGCGCCATTGTCATACTATCTCTATTGGTCGTCATCATGTTTAAGACATAACACGCATCGACATGTACAGGTTCCGAACTCGCCTCCCTGCGCACTGCTGTGGGATATATTGAAAAAAGAATCATCTAGCAAATGGGCAATATTATGTGACTCGAAAGCAGCCCTCAAAAGCGTGCGAGGCTCACGACGTGGAAATTACGGCCAGCCGGTGTCCCAAATCAATGAACGAGTTTCTGAACGAGGGCATTATATAAACTTCCAGTGGTTGCCGGGACACTGAGACATCGTCGGTAATCACCTCGCCAACCCCGCTGTCCGACATTCCCAAGCTTGAGCACCAACACTCATTGTACCTTGTAGAGAGTAGACGCTGCAAGAGAGCTTCGCAATCTCGCGTGTACCATCAAGTTGAGTCACTGGCATCGTCCGCAGGACTTTAACCATCAATTATACAGGCTCGACCCATTACTGGAGCTGCAATTACCAAAAAAATTTTCACGACGTGACGCAACGCTGCTGTGTCGGCTGTCTATTAGACTAGCCTTCAATAAATCACAACTATCGCATTGGAAAATGGCGGATTCTCCCATGTGCGCTAAGTGAAAGTGTCAAAAAACCATCGATCATCGCCTGTACGGTTATTCTCGCTTCGATGAACAACGCCAGACTCTCCAGTGTACCTCGAATAGGCTATAGCATAGGACCTTTCCAGAAGGAAGGTCTTGGGAGCCGGGCCTGACAGCTGATCAGCTCAGAAAGCTGTTCCAGCTCTTCTATAGTACCTGATGGCGACTACTTGGGGACCCGACTTTAGATGTGGTGAACCTGGCATAGTGCGTGTGAAAGTGCGATCGAGACTCGTCTCTCTCTCTCTCTCTCTCGCTCGCTCTCTCTCCTCCCCAAGTTTAGGGTAGCAATTATCTCCCTGCCTTTCATTCCTCGCTTCTCTAACAGGGCCACACCTGTTAAATAATAGAAACGGTGTAGCCGAGGTCATCCACAGGCAGCACATCTCCTTGAGCACATGTAATCATTAAAGAAAGTCGATTGCACAAGCTTTCCCATGCATATCTGCATGCGCTGAACTAACGCACGCATTAGCCTCTTGGAATGAGTGAGGTGAAACAAGCAATACTGCCCGCAATTCTACTCAGCGGGAATTAAAGCTGGAAGCAATGACTCCGTTTCTTGAATGTAAACAAAAGGTTATTCAAGTAGGACGCAAGAGACGTAATTTCTGTAAAAATGTCTAAAGACATATTTATCAAAACATAATATTGAATTCATGGTCAGCCGTGTTGGAAAACACACGCGCTTTGCAAATCGAAGCCTTAGTTACGTCCTAAATTTAATGTTTGTCTGTCTCTCCATGACTTTCTTTTTCGTCTTACTGTCTCTGGGCAGTAGTAGTGACCGCAACGCCTCTATATTGACGGGGTGAAAATATCGCTGCGTTGATTTGTTCTCAACAGGGAGCTCACGCCGGCCGGAAGCATGGGATTTGATGGGTTGTTTCACCATGCGTGCATAGCCCTTTTCATGTCGTATTCTGACCTTGATTTCAGCGCCATATCGACGTCTACTTGTTGCCGGAAAAGCCCACGGCAACCATAATCTGCCCATAAACTTGAAGTAAGATGCTTGAGTGCAACTGTAGTATAATTGAAAGCTAAATTACTGGGAACACGTAAGCTATCTTGAATGAAGTGCCGGCAGCCGGAGACCAGACGCGGCTTGCACGAACATTTAATACCGAAAATAATAACAAATTTAAAACGCGTTCTTGTGCGGACTAGGTGTTGTCTATGGAACATTTAAGAACGTTTTGTCAAATTTGTTATAATTTCCATTATTAAATGTTCATGCAGGGCGCCCCAGAACCAGCAATGAAAGGTCTCAGAAGCTGTGCATGGACATAGCCTTACCATCGGCCCTTCCTCCGGCTTGCCTCCGTCGCTGGACGCTTCTGTCCTAATCATGAATGCAACGGGCGACATCTCTATGCCTGTCACAGAAGCCCCCGTGCTTCCGAAGACGACAAACAAACAAAAATTCGGAGAGGCGGAACGGGTACCATCGTCAACGTTCCCTTTGCTTGATTGGAGGGGGTAATGTGGAACAATATTTCGAAGACAGCGCAGTAAAACACAAACATCAACTTGCGCCTTCTCTGGCATTTAAACTACCCACCCTCTTTTCTTACTATTGTGTCCTTTACTGTCCTGCTGGCGATGTCAGGCATTCATCGCTGCACACGTTTTTATCAGTGGTCACAGCTGCGAGGGGACATGACAGGCAAGAAGATGACGGACACACTAAAAGGGGCGAGATGAAAGCGTGCACCTCTGCAAACACGACAACTGAGGTTGGAGCGCAGAGCGACCCTGAGCCGGAGCTGGTCGTGTGCACTGCCACTATCTTTTCTATTCTTTACTGTGGGCTGACTCCTGCTGAGATAGGTGGTTAAATATGCGTCGAAGCCCAGTTTGAGGAGCCGCCACGAGGTCTAATTTCAGTGACTGAATCAGTCCAATACAAGAAGGCGCAAAGTGAGAAAGAAATCCGTTTAACTCATTGCGCGACGATTCTCCAAGTCAAGCAATTGCTTCGCGCTGTAAACTTCTCAGACCTAGATGTGTGTGGGATACAATCGTGTATGTAGCGACGTCGACAAAAGAACGCCGGCGGCAATGGATTAATGACGGCAGCATGCCGAAGACGGCTCGACGGCAACGGAATCACGACAGTGTGATGTCGACGTCGGTGTGACGGCGATATAATGATGGCGACGGAGATGATAATGGCACGAAGATGACGACGCAAAGACGACGACGACGACGACGGGACGATTGCAGCTTGACGAAAACTGCATGACTACAACGGTACAACAACAGCCTGACGACGATGGCTTTGCGACGATGTCGGTGTGATGACCATAGAGTAACGACGACGGTATGAGGACAGTCACGTGATAAAGGCGGCATGACTAAGGCGGCATGACGACAGTGTAGTGCCTGCGCGGGACGCGTGGCGAAGGGCCATTTCAAGGAGACCAGATGCTCAGACCATGACAACGGGGAAACAGCCAAGGAATGCTATCACTTTAGAAAATGTTTTTAGCGCTGCACCTTAGCTCAAACAAATGTAAGTTACGCCGTGAGGTACGACGAGCAAAATGAGAACGAGGTGAAAGAAACAGCCAACATTTCGACAAGTGTACTTGTCTTTTTCAAGGAGACATACATGCAGAACTTTAACATTTCGTCGAAACTAGGGAGGAAAACCTGCTTGATAATACCAGCACCAAGGTATTAAAGGTATAAGGTATAAGGTATAAGGTATATAAGGTATGAAGGAATAGCAGCCCCAAACAATACTGCCGTGACCGCTACAGTGCATAGCTCCACTGACAGTGCTGCGAGCGAGCATCCAGAGCACTTTAAATACATATGTCGCCTTGAAAAAGACAATTCCAGTTGTCGAAACCTTGGCTCCTCCTTTCGCCTTGTTCTCGTTTTGCGCATCGTCTTAAATTTCCATCCCCCGCATTCCCCGTATTTTACCGTGTGGTGCGTTAGAGTTATACCAATGTTCCTATAACCAAGAGATTATTTATTTAGGGTGTCCCAGCTAACGTTAGCCAAGCTGTTCAATAAAAAAAAAAGAAGATTGGAAAAAATGTAGTAGAAAACTCAATATTAAGACATACGTTGTTCGGTTACCAGACCTATGGCGACGGAACACCGTAGCACCTATAATGGGTATCTGGCATAGTGTTTCCTAAATATTTTCTTTCGCTTAAAAGCTTCGCTAACTGGGACATGCGGTACAGTGTCAAATAGCTGGGTCATTAGATGTAGCGTCGGACAAGCCGTTGAGAAGAGTAGTCCTCGTCACTAATTTGTCGTCAAAACTTGATTTTAACACAGGCAATGTCCTCGTACTAGTGAGTATTTCTCTTGATACAATGCACAATAATAAATAGACTTCTGAAAATATAACCGCCAAATGTGCATACTTTCGCAAAAAAGAAAGCAAGCGTCAGCTGGCCACTGTCGACAGCGGCCTATTACACTATATTCTCAAGAGAGAGAGAGAGAGAGAGAGAGAGAGGCAAAGGAAAGACAGGGAGGTTAACCAGAGATTATCTCCGGTTGGCTACCCTGTACTGGGGGAGGGGCAAGGGGATGCGATAGGTGAGAGAGAGAAGGATTTAAAATATTAATAAAACGAAAACAAACAGAAAAACCTACACACACACGCACGTACATACAACTGTTTCTGTGGGAACTCTCACGCAGCCCGCATAGGCGTTCCTACTGACAAAGAAGGTGCGCGATTGTTTCACTGCAGCCGCAGAAGTCACAAAGTGGGCTGTTGGACATTCGATAAGAAAAGAGTATGCATTTGAAAATGCTACTCCAAACCATAGACGAACTAGAAGGGTGCATTCGCGTCGTGGAAGCTCGGGAGGAACACGGAGTTGTGAATTAGGGTCCGGGTCATGAAGGCGTGCACTTGTGAAATCGGATGAACTCCACTGTGCTAATGTCAGGTCATGTGCAAGTACGGCAAGTTTATTCGCTGCGTCGGCTCTCGAAAGAGGAATGGCAACGCAGTTGACGCCGTCATGGGCAGATCGGGCAGCTGCGTCTGTTCGATCATTGCCATGTATGCCACAGTGACTAGGCAACCACTGATATATAATATCGTGTCCTTCGTCAACTATGCGATGGTGTACTTCTCTGATCTCTGCGACGAGCTGTTCATGTGATCCATGGCGCAGCGCTGAGAGCACACTCTGTAGGCTGCATATGGTCAAACGTATGTAGCAAATAAAAAGAGAGAGAAGAGAAATGCAGAGATGAAAAGTCAGAGATATTAACAAGCGCCACAAGAGTAATGATAGAATAGTTGAGAAGAGATAAACAGAAGATGTGAAAAAAACTTCGTTTCGCTTGAAAGGCAAGGCATTGATATCAATAGTACAGTATTGAGATTATTGAACGAAATAAGTAAGGGTCGTCCATATTTTAGCAGTATAAATTGCAGTAAGCATTACCTTACTCACTGAACAAACGTGGTGCCATGCGCGCCAAAATACAAAAGATGAACAGAGTTCACTCCCTAACCGACCGCGAGCACTTGCCGCCGCAACGCCGGTGTAGTGAAGAGAGCCGGTAAACAGCGGGAAGTGTGCGTACTTGTCCCAAAGCCAACGTACCATGCTGTTGCTTTTTACAACCTTTCAACAGAGCCATGTCTCTGTAACTTAACAGGTCAGGTGATTTCCAACTGCGCGCGCGCGGGAATACGGTGCGCATAGAGCCTCCAGCCTTCTAGGTTCGCCCTTACATGTTCCATACAAGTAAAAATACTTCAAAAATATTTGATACAAAAGACAAAATGTATTCATCTCCGCACTTTCTAGCTGCTAATGGCGCCTACGCAACAGATTCAGATAAAGCATAGCAAAAACTGTATAATGGCTTGTACTGAATCTCACCCGCATATATATATATATATATATATATATATATATATATATATATGACAGACAAAAAACTTGATTGATGGTCCTTAGAGGCTCTGATAACCCCTTTTCAGAGAGGTGAAGCCGCGTATATACATGAAATTTGTATTCGATAGGGGAAACTAACAGGTCGGCTGAGCCAGCACGCTCTATCCTAATACGCACGCAGGAACAGGACAAATGAAGCGAAGAGAAGGAATGGTGGATGATCAATACAAATTAGAGGCATACACGATGCACAGATGCGCAAACTACTGAGAAGTCCACTGTTTTGCCCTTCACAAGAAGGCATGTAGCCAATCGTTAGGTCAACATTTACCAGGGCCAGTGTAACGTAGCGATTCCTATAGCTCCATTCTACTTCATTTTTTTATCATCCACCAGTCACGACCAACGAAGTAAAACGGCGCACAACTCTTTACCGGTTCAGATATTCCACAGTGAGCGTATTGCATGGCTCACTGTTAGGCTGAGAAGCAAGCCATTAGAATACATCCGAGGGCCAAACAACGCAACGAATTCCTCGTCGGGAAGGCACCCGTTAGCAATTCACTCCTGCCCATGGAGGCACGTAACGTCAATTATAGCATCAGTCTTCCCGATAACATCAAAGGAAGAATGCGGGCCGTCTTTCAGGCTTAACAGAGACATCTTAGTAAGCGCAAGGAAAGCTCCCGACCGAGAAAAAAAAGAGGACGAGGAACAAGATAATTAAATTATTCACTGCTGTATATGGTGGCGAACAATCCCGCGTGAACTAAACGCGTGGTCGAGAAATAATAAAGAGAACGCACGAAGATGTCGTGCCAGGATACAAAGAAAATAGCGGAGTGCGTAGATGCCGTTTCGACAAGTTGTTCCCTTGGGATATACGCGGTGTGTCTGAACACCTGCGCCCACGAGGAGAAGCTGCATGGAGCCTCGTAGCTAGAAAAGCTGTGCCTTTCCTTCCGTCTGACTTCCCTCGTGTCCGATAGAGAACACAAATAGCCCCCTCTTTACCCTTTCACATTCTCCTGCTTGTGGGGAACCGTCCTCGTATTCATTGTTATTGCTTTGTTTTTTACTGATGCGCATCTGGTTTGTGGTCGTTCAGAGGCTCTCCGAAGATTTCCCACTGCTTCCTAGCCCGCTCGTCTGCTCAGACAGATCTTTCGTTTTACCGTGTTTTACACGGCCTTGCGGAAGCCACTCTTTAGACCGTGTAAGTGTTGCCTCCGGTTGTCGAATAACACGCTGCTGAACAGCCATTGCATAATAAGCACGCTTGTCAGCATTGCTTGTTTTTTTCTTATATTTTTCGTCTTATTGGTTGCTTTGCAACTTCGTCCGTTGCTGTATTTTTATATTTCTTACGAAACTCGAGTGCTTAGCTTCAGGACAAATTAAAGATGTCTCCCGTGCTTATTCTGCACATTTATGCGTACAACTTTGATGGCATGCCTTTAAGCCCACGAGATGTTTTTTTTCCAGCAAGTTCGAAATTGAAAACAAATGCGATTCTTTTGCGGGCTGCCATGTGCCACGACATATTTATTTACGGGGCTTTACGCCCTAAAGCAACGCGGGGGTTGTCTGACACGCCGTAATGAACGGCTTGGGATTATTTTCAACCACGTGGCTTTCTATAAAGGCCACCTAAATCTAAGTGCACAAGCGCTTTTCTTTTTTTTTTTCTGTCCTTTTTTGCGTGTTCTTTCGATTAAATTTCGACCGCCGCGGCTAGGAATTGTACCCGTAAGCTCCTGCCCATTAGAAAAACACCATAGCCATTTAGCTAAAGAAGTGGGTGTACCACATCTGTGTGTGTGTTGCCTACACGCAGCCTTTCGCAGGTGAAGGAGATCCGTCCTCTCGACTTTCCGGCTCAGGCGTCACTGCCACCTTCCAACCAGAGCGTGTGAGAACGAACTCTTCAAAAGCCGTTGAAGTGTCCTGCTTCAGTAGACACGGCCCATGCTGTTCGCCTGTTGCTGCTCCGCCCTGCAGTATGCGCTACAATGCATCCAGGTTCCGCCTAAACGCGCACAAAGGCTTCAATAAATTCGCTGTATGCTTCGTTTACGTTCTAAATTCATGTTACGAAAAAAAAAGACGTAAAGGAAGCATATAACAAGTTTTCTGACGCCATTTCTGCGCATTTCCACTGGGCATTTTCCATTCAGCCAACTCACACGTTCAAAAAAGTCACGGAAACCATGGATAGCGAGTGAGCGCATCAAGGCGATAAAACTTAAAAACTGCCCTTATCATGTGCTCCTACACTCGGCATCAGAAACAAAGTTTAAGAAATTTAAGACAGGAAGACATAGACTGAATAAAATACTCAAGCAAGCGAAAATAGATTACTATCAACGTGTGCTTTCTGAAATTAACAAGAAGCGTCCGGATGCGGTTATAAAAGCTAAATATGAAGTACCCAAATCAATAACTGATAATTGTGAACTTAGCGGTAGAGCCCTGACTGACCACTTTAACACTCATTTTGTAAATTCATGCGTAGTGCACAGCCATGAACCCCGAGTTGCTTTATACTATTATTCACTGAATAAGAGTATTGCAAAAGCTATATTTATGCAACCAATTCATGAACGGGACGCGTTTACAGCAGTTATAAATTTAAGTAACTGCAAAGCATTAGATACGTCGATAATTTACAACTTTAGCAAATAAAATACGTTTTATAATATTCGCCCTTCCCTCGCGCGTTGGTTCACGAATTCAATTTAGCAATAGAGTCGGCGACTTTCCCAGATGGTATGAAACGAGCTATAGCATCGGCGTAAATCAAACACCGTGATATAAACAAGGTATCCAATTACCGGCCACTATCGGTCCTGCCTATTTTTTGCAAAGCACTACAAAAAATTATTCCTGCACACCTAACGAAGTACCTAGACAACCAGACGTTATAACAAATTCACAACTTGGCTTTAGGAAGGGAAGATCAATAGAGGCCGCTCTTTTATCCTTGAAGGAAAGTATTCTAGGAAATTCGTCCTCAGGATCTTCTTTGGCTTCATCAAGGCGCTTGAATGCCCAAGCCGTGATATTCTGATATCTAAGATTTCAATGTATGAAGTCCGTGGCAATCCCCTCACCTTGGAGAATCATACTTGCAAAATAGGACTCAATGTGTGTGTATGGATAACGTCCAATCTTCATTCTTGGTAAGTGAAAACAGAGTGCTGCAAGGGAATGTTTTGGGCCCAACATTATTTAGCTTATATGTTAATAACTTAGTAAATATGAATTCTACAGTTGCTCTCTTTGTATACACAGATGAGAGCACTTTACTCTTTACTGAAAAGGTTGCAAACGAACTAATTATTAGGTGTAATGCATTGTTACTTGGTGTATCCGACTGGTCACAGTGAAATGGGATCATATTTTATCCCACTAAGGCGAAATATGCTCTTTTTAGAGCAAGGAACAAAGCTTTTAAGGCGGAGCACTCAATAAGTTATTGAGATAAATATATTGAGCTAGTTAACGAATATAAAATAATTACTATAATTTCTTCACGTCATCTGAGCTGGGATGCTCATTTTAATCAACTTCGAAGTGAGTTTTCTGCAGTAGCCAAGGCGCTGGTCGCTGTAGAGCTCTCGCGCTGGTAAAAACCAAGCTACAAATTTATCATGCATTGTTTACCTCGCAATTTCGTTTATTGAAGTTTAGTATGAGGGACCACAACACAAATAAACATGAATAAATACATTGCAAAAGGCGCTCCTACGGAGAATTGCTAATATCGATCCCCGATTGACGAGGAAAACTATGTCTTGTCGAAGAAGTACCAAGGCCGGCAGGTCGATACTACGAATATCGCGCTTTACAGATATTTTGTATTGCAAAAGAAACGTTAGGACATTTTCTTACATCATTGGCGACCTTGCAACGCCATGAAATACCGGTACATTTCAGAAAACCTGATCCTTGGTATTTGCCACGCTTTCCCATTGCATACAAATTGCAATCCATTAAACACACTTTGCCAAAAATCCCTAATATTACGTTCGCATTATTATGGTCTCAAGGAGAATAAAAGATGTATTTTGCTCAGTTATAAACATATATATTCATGTATAACGATGCTTACTGTAGGACGTTTTATTTTTTTCTTGATCTGTATCAGATGCGTTTGAACGTTGCCTGTTTCGGTATTGTATGTCATTTGTCATATCAAGAGGTTTGTACAACGCCTTCCGGGTCCGGTCAAGTTGCTTACGGCCCGGGAGAACGCTTCTAGTGAATATTAAATGAATAAATAAAATTGATTCAACTGCACCTTCATTGATTGAGGCAAACGAAAGCCTCCTTATCAGAGGACGCTTTTATCCTTATACGCACTGGTTAACTGATAAGCCTGCACCACATGAAGTACTTCTCGTGTGCTGACAGAACTTTGTGTCAAACGACGCTTCTTTGCCCGGAAAACCATGGCATATCACTGCGCAGTATCCTCATGGAAAAAAATTTGGTAAATTAAACATTTAAACTTTCATTGGAAAACTTCCCCGATACTTCAATTCTATAGATGTGATGTTAAAAATTCGCCAGCTTACTTTTAAATTTCTATTTTGTTGTTTTTTCTTGTGCCTGGGTCACGCCAGGCCAACAGTGACAATGCACGATATCAGCGTCGAGTCCTTTGCTGCTGTAAGCTGTCAGGTAAGCAAAAAAGTTGTACGAGGACTTTCCGTCAGCAAGCAGGGACAAAGGGACGACCTATGTCGATATGGGCAGTGACCCACCACTAAACAGTTGTTATCAAGTGCTTATTTTGACACTTGAATTCCGAATTTTTACAAAAAATACCACCGCCTTAATTATGCGTCCTTCTCATTACATTGTTATTGTATCGGCAATTGCGTTGAACAGTCCTTCGTAATTATGGGAATTAGGAAAAGAGAAACGCTACAAGTTTGACTATCATCATAGGCCCTCTGTAATAATGCAAAAACCACTGCCGGCAGAGCCAAGAGCCCTGCGCAGTCGTGTGGATAGTCCCTAAAAAGGAAAATTCCGCAGCTATTGAACAACGCCGGCTTTGAAATTTACTTCGTTCTGGCCTTGTTGGAATTTTCCCCGTTTCTCCTAACAACCGACTTCCGGCCGTCTTTTGCCTGCCCTTCAATTCTCGCCAGCGCTAGCGTTCCTTCCCTTGCTCTCGCACCCTTTACGTAGCGTCGCCATGGTTACAGCGGCCACCGCCTGTTCTGCTCGAGATATGAGAAGGCACGTGCGTATTAATTAGCAGCCCGCTTTATCTCTTTATTATCTCTCCGCAAACTGCGCTCTCTTCTCCACTGCTCTTGGCTTCGCTATGCAAAGCTCCACCTGGTCTTCGGCTTAGCTTTAGCGAAGGAAGGCCACAGTGAACAATTGGCCACTGAATAGCGAGGACATAAAAAAGTAGTTCAGAGAAAAGGCTTTCCCGAGGGAGGTTAAAAGAACGAGTGCATTCCGGCATGAAGAAGGAACAGTGGCTTTTATCCCTATTTAACGACACAATCAGTTCGTCTAAATTAGGAAGACGATCATCTTTCTTTTTTTTTTTCCTAGCCTCTGCAATGAAAGTACTTGCTGGCGTTCGGTCAGTATCCTTGGCATTTCATTTTTAGTCGGAAAAAAAGCCACTTCACATAACAATGTGACTCTCTTTCGCAGTCATGTTTCTAGCAGGTGGTGCCTCCAACACAAATTTTACAGTAAGTTTTTTTTTTACGTTGAGGGTTGCTGAGACCAAAGAAATGGACATGCACGGAGTTAGGCACATGTTTGTAGTTTCAGAGCAGTATCGCTTATTTTTATAAGCGCGGAAAATGATGTACGAGAAAATTTACTTAAACAATGAAAGGAAATGAAACAACGAAAGCTCGTGCTCACGCGTATGAGATAGTGGCGGTGCTTAACCTCCGTGCTCTGCATTTTTTTTTTTTTTTTAGCTTTACACGCGAGTTCAACCTTCATCAGTTCGCAATCTACGTGGTTTCTTCAATGTCTAAAGAAGCACCAAATTAGCGATAAATATTTCAGCAGTACATTTTTCGGGGTCGTTAGTGCGTATACAGTTGCAATGAAATTATTCGCGTTAGAAAAAGCCACGGAACGCAAAAGAAAAAATTGTTCTTTGGGTGTCTCTCTCGTTAGCTTATTTGTTTATTGTTTTCTTTCTTGTTTGGTTTTATTTCCTTTTTTTGTGTGTACAGCTTAGTATATTTTTCTCTCTGCGACAGATGTGCTAGTTTTACACCAGCGATGGGATATCACTGATTTCTTAATGGTGTTTTCGTATAGTTTAGCCTCTCTTCCGATTAGTTGCAGTTATTAAACAACAAACAGCGATTCGGCAACACAGCGTGCTAAAGTTACAAACAGTGCACAGTGCTATGAAAGTCCTCACGACGATCGAGTACAGTGTTAGCAATTATACAATTCGTCTTTACCTAATTCGCATTTTAAGATGGCGAAGCTTCATTATTGAACGGATCCCTATTAAGAGGAAGCTTTAGCTCGGGCCCAACTCACAAGTACATGTAAAACACAAAAACGCTTTGTTTTAGATAACCCCTGGACCGATTTTAATGAAATTTATTGCATTTGAAAGAGAAAGTTAAATTCTAGTGACTGTTGGAAGCGATCGATTAGATTTAGGCTTGAATTTTCTTAAACAGATTTTCAAATATTAAACTGTTTGAAAAAAAATAGAAGCACGAAGTTTACAAATTCATAGCTCTGCATCAAGAACCGATATCGCGGTTTTGTAAACGGCATCCATTAGATCGTTCAAAGCGGACAAATTCGATGTCTTTTTACATCTTACGTGAATTTGTTACGTTGGTTACAAGGGTTCTGTAAAAGTTGTATTTCCCTATTACTAAATTTTTTGTATTCATGTGTCACATATTAATTTTGTCCGTTTTAGTTGTACTATTAGAAGCAATTCACAGAATTGTATTATCATTTTTCGTTGTTGAGTTACAGAGTTGTTAACTTGATAGTCTCGTTTCTTGAAAATTTTCGATTTTTTTCAATTTTTAATAAAATATTTACAACCTAACTCAAAAATTCGACACCAACAGTCACTGGAATTGAAGTTTTTCTTTTAAACGCCGGCTTTGAAATTTACTTCGTTCTGACCTTGTTGGAATTTTCCCCGTTTCTCCTAACAACCGACTTCCGGCCGTCTTTTGCCTGCCCTTCAATTTTTTTTGAAAATTTCGTTCAATTCGTTTTTTGAAAATTTTCGATTTTTTCCAATTTTGAATAAAATATCTACAACCTAACTAAAAAATTCGAAACCAACAGTCACTGGAATTGAAGTTTTTCTTTTAAATGCAACAAACCTCGTCAAATTTGGTGCAGTGGTTGCCGAGAAAAACGAATTCTCCTTTTACATGTGTTTAGATAGGAGCACTGGAGCTAAAGCTTCCTCTTAAGAGTACAAAGATGTTATTACGGTAGGCACTAGTGTAATACGCATCACGCAAGGCTCACGTTCTCTCTCATCACTGCGTGCACACGTTGCAACTTCTGTCGGCAGCGCAAATAAGTGAGAACGAACAGTGCCTCAGTGTATCATCCAATAAATTGTCTTGGCACGCTCGCTGCCAAGCAACGTTACCTGAAACTTCGGGTCCAACCAGCTCACTTATATTCTATTTTATAACATACAGTGGCGGTACATGTTTACTCATACGGACAAAGTCGCCTTCAGGGCTTCTGCATACAGGGTGTTTCAGCGAACAGTTTCAAATTTTTTTTAACTAATTAACAAGAATTCACTCATTAACGTTTTAGCTAATTACCTTATGGCCCATATTACAATTTACAAATTCTAGCAGTGGACTTCGCAAGGCGTATCCACTTGGAACGAATTCTCATTGGCGTTCCAGTTACTTGTGCGCTTCAGTGCAAGAAACGGCGTTTTGTTAACAAATTAACTGGAACGCCAATGCATTTCTCCGCAACGTTCGGAAACTTATATCTCGAAACTGGTGTCACCTTGAAAACTTGCTCCAAGTGGATCCGTCTTGCAAACTCCACAACTACAGATTGTAAATTGCAATATGGGCCATAATGTAATTAGTTGGAAACTAAGTGAATTTTTTATTAATTAACCGATTTTGCATCTCACTTTTTTGTGCAAGTATTGTCCGCCGTTTCGACTATACCAGCACATCAACTAGAATTGCGATATCTGCCACAGGCAACCTTTAAAGCTTTTTAATGTGTTCGGTGAAACACCCTGTGTATCGCTCAACCGAAGTTGAACGAAGGCTGTTAGGTCTGATTTCCAACGCCGTCGCACACCCCGTCGCGTCACAGTCATGTCACTGGTGCCCGTCATGAGACGGCGTTTCTTCGCCGGTTTCCCCTCAAAAAGCAGTCACGTTGGTCGATGCACTTGACGTCGCCGGCGTCCCTTTTTTTTTTTTTTTTTTTTTTTTTAGGAGAAACCAGTGAGTGTGTGTGAATGTGAATGAATATGAACCAGTGTGTGCTCATGACTGACGCCGGCGGTGTGACGGTAACAAGACGGGGCGTTTGACGGCTGCGAAAATCAGGTCTTAAGCGTGAAACATGAAAGTAATGAGCAACGTATAGGAAGAACAGGAAACGTGAACGTAAGAAAGCCGATCTGAATCAATAATTTTATACGTTTAAGCAAATGCACTTTGTTGCCGTAGATCATGAAGAAACTTAGACTTATGCGGTTTCAATATAAAGAACACGCTAAATTTGTAGCGCATTTGAGTCATTCAAGATTATTAGAGGCCTTTTAGAGGGGGGTTGAAGATTAATATGACGAAGGCAAACATAATGTTCAATAGCCTGGCAAGAGAACAGGAGTTCGGTATCGCCAGTGAGCCTCTAGAGTCTGTGAAGGAGTACGTTTAACTAGGTCAATTATTGATAGGGGACCCTGATTATGAGAAGAATAAAAATGGATTGGAGTACATACGGCAAGCATAGCCAGATACTGTCTGGGAGCTTACCACCATCACTGAAAAGAAAGGTGTACAATCGTTGCATTCTACCGGTGCTAGCATATGGCGCAGAAACTTGGGGTTTGACAAAGAAGCTCGAGAACAAGTTAACGAGGGCGTAAAGAGCGGTGGAAGGAAAACGTTCGGCGTAACATTAAGAGACAGGAAGAGAGCGGTGTGGATCAGAGAGCAAACGGGCATAGCCGATGTTGTAATTCACATTAAGAGCGAAAAATGAAGCTGGGCAGGCCATGTAACGCGTAGGATGGATAACCGGTGGGCCATTAGAGTTACAGAATGGGTGCCAAGTGATGGGAAGCGCAGTCGAGGACGGCAGAACACTAGGTAAAGTGATGAAATTGGGAAATTTGCAGGCGCAAGTGGTAATCAGTTGGCGCAGGGCAGCGGTAATAGGAAATCGCAGGGAGAGAGACGCCTTCATCCGGCAGTAGATGCTGCAAAGAGATCCTGCTCTTTGTGCGTTATGTTTTTGCCATACTTATTGCTGTTAACATAGGTCCATGAAAGTCTACACTTACCAAGTACCCTTTTGTATACTTATGTAAATGCCTGTACTACAATGTCTACAGACCCTTCTAACCCACTCCTGTAAAAATCCCTGATGGGATTGACAGTATCACAAAATAAATAAATAAATGAATAAATAAATAAATAAATAAATAAATAAAATGATGATGATGGTGGTGATGGTGATGATGATGATGATGATGATGATGGTGGTGGTGGTGGTGATGATGATGATGATGATGATGATGATGATGATGATGATCTTGCAAGCGCGTTCGTTTTTTATTGTTGCCCGTCAGAGCAGAGGAGCCGCCAGTGCTACTACGAGGAGCCAACAGCTTCTTACATACATATGATTTAAAAATAAGAAATGATGTGAAGTAATGCGAACAGAAAAAATTTTCACGCAGAAACTTCTCTGGGAGTTCATCTCGCTCATCTCCACGCAGCCCGGTGTCACTATCAGTGTTGCGAAACTTCATCCCGCCAGTACAAACGACAGCGCTGCGGCGACACGAACTGGCGCGGACGGCGGCGCAAAGTGCATTGATGACGCAAGCTAAGTACTGCAGGTGGTGGTTCCAGGTGGCGCGTACGACGTTCCAATCATTATGAGCCGTTATCGCTCTTTAGCGCCACATCCATCCGTGTCGAAACATTATGAAACGTGATCAAATGCACTCCGATGGCGGCTGCGTATGGCATGGCCGCGCGGACCTTATATTGAAAGCGATCTGCGATGTCGACAGAGAGTGTGGACTGCTGATAGCTTCGCGCACTGGGTTCTCGCCGCAACTTAGCATTGAAAACGCCCCATATCTTGAAAGCCATGTGCGAAAGTGCCAGAGTGCGGCGTGTGCTCAGAGCTCCTTGAGTGCTGTGTTCTCGCCGCTTCGACGGCGTTGAAGTGAGAGGTAGCACGAAGGGTGAATTCGCTCGTTGCTTCGGGCGCTATCTGCAATGCGGCTGTCTTACGCGACGGACGGATGGGTGATTTTTCTCAGTGGGTACGCATAGAAATAATTACGCATTTAAAAAATCATCCTAGCGACGACCACCTGTTAGTTCACGCTTGTCACCGAGTGCCAACTACACCTGCACCGATTCCTTAGCGAAAGAGCCTCAGTGGAAGAAAGCCACAGGAGGACGCTCGCTCGCAGGCGCGCGCTGCTTCGCCGGCCTCGACTGCCGCGCCGCGTCTCCTCTGCCGGTGCTGTTCCCACAGAGATTACCCGGGAGGAATCGCCGGTGCTCGCTTCTGTGCGCCCGTGTCCGGTTGTAATCCCATTAGGGGCCTCCATCCAAGAAAAAGACCTCCTCGGACGGTCCTCTGCACACATCCTCCGCTCTCGTGTCCGCCTCGCCTTTATCCTGCTGCGCGAAGATTCGACACTGCAAACATTCACTGCCACTTTACTTATCCTCTTAGTATACCTTGTTACGTGTCTCCCTCTCTTTTGTCAGTCGTTTCCTCTGCGCAATATAAAGGTCAATATTTCTTTTTTTTTCGTACGTAACTTTGCGAGTGAGTGAGTGAGTGAGTGAGTGAGTGAGTGAGTGAGTGAGTGAGTGAGTGAGTGAGTGAGTGAGTGAGTGAGTGAGTGAGTGAGTGAGTGAGTGAGTGAGTGAGTGAGTGAGTGAGTGAGTGAGTGAGTGAGTGAGTGAGTGAGTGAGTAGATGTGCGAATGAATTAATCATGAAGCCAGATGAGGGAGTGGATGATTTGAGTGAATAAGTAAGTGCGAGTGTGAGGAATAATTAATTTCATGGGATAAGTATTTCCGTGTGAGATGTGCGACTAGCAAATTCTTTAGCAGTGCGTCTATACAGCAAACGTCATTGAGAGAGCGTTCACTTAAGAATCACATTTCCTCATAATACAAGAACATCCGTTAATTTCCAAGGATCCGTGCCCACAATTTGTTCCAGAATGATCTTCTCGTGAACTTCGGAACTACAACGTTATGAGGCACAATGTCCGCGCCAGATTATTTTTTTTTTTTTTGCTAGTTTTCAACCGCTAGAAAGTTATAACAAACGATTTTTGTTCTTCAAAATATTTAGGGTCAGATAACTTACTTTTGTTTTGTTGAGAGAGGATGGTACACATTAGATCGACAAGCCAATGCATAATCACTTTTCTGTTGTTTCTGTCGTTCTTTTTTTTTTCTTTTCCCGTGGCATTCTTTATATCCATAGAGATGTCCTCTTTAATGAACACTGCGGTGTTTGCAGGTGGCACGCCTGGCGTGCTACCCCCAGATTAATGTAATGATAAATGAAATAACACACGCACCACCACAGTACAGACACAATGCGTACAAAACATGCAGCATACGGAATCAAAGTATCACATTGAGCCGAGTGCCTCGCACAAAAGTTAAAGGCGTATTAGTAGAACAGTAAAGTAAGAATCGATGCGTACATAAACGATAAATGTAAATGACGTCGGTTTGGGTAAAAAAGTGATCAGATGGAGAGGTCGGAAAGCCTTGCTTTTACGCGACTATACAGGGTACCCTTGATAAGTTTGGCCAAACTGTTGAACGAAAAATAAGATTTCAAAAAACACGGTGAGAAACCTAATTATAGGACCGATTGTGTTCGATCCTCAGACCTCTCACAACCGAACACCATAAATTATAACATCGTGTCTTGAACCGTGTTGCTTTTCTTTAAATTTTTTTTTTTTTTTTTGGCTGAGATGGCTATAGAAAGTCTACTTGAAGCAGCCAGCAGTGAAGCTCGTTGCCCATTGCCTACCCCAACGCTCATGTTACACCCGCCGTATGTTCACCGATATCGAATAACCGGAAACACTGGGGTACCTTCCCGAACAGAAAACCGTAACAGAGAAACAAACGATGTGCCTTTAAGTTTTTGGAGTCAAACATTCGTATGCATCTACTTATTCAAAAATAGTATATTTTTTGAAACAACGTGAAAACTGAGAAAAAAAGTAAAAAACAGCTTGTACAATAGACTTTTATGTTTTAAAGGTTATAAAGGTACAAAATCGCGCGTTTCGGTTCAGTAAGCTCAATTGTAACGTCACATACTACCCCTGTTCCCGCTTCCATGGTAAGTAGGATATGATTTTCCATATATGCGTATCTTTTGCGCCACTCTGTACATTTCATTTGCTGCATAATAATCTTATTATCAGGTCGGATCTCACGTGCTGTTTTCTCAATTTCTCCCTAGTGCTTGAGAAAAAAATATTAATTGCTTTTTATTGTTCGTTCGTTCTGCTTTGTTCTTGTTGCTTTCTTCCTTTGGGGGGGGGGGGGGGGGGCGGAGATGGTTAGGCAGAAACAGTACACAGACTTCGAGTGGAAACACCCACAGTTATTTAAGGCTTCTCAGCAGATGGCAAAATTACAGTCACAAAGAAGACGGCAGAAAAGAAGGCATTAGCGCGCTATTTCGTTTTTAGCAGTCATTTGCACAGCAAAAGGTAAGGCACAGGCGAAGAGGAAAGCCGGTAATGCGCAGCCTCGTTTACACGTATCTTCGAAAATCCGTACCATCAAGAGTAAAAGGCTGTCCACTCTCATCTTCTTTTTCACTTTACTTTTTTTAGTTTTCGCAGCAACACCTGCATCGCTGCATGTTCTCGCCTTAACTACCTGCCGCTAACATTTGCGAACAAAAGTCTTCGTGTAGCCGCCGCCCATTTCCTTCTTGGAATCGCGAGAGCCCCCTTTTATTTTGATTTGCGAGTGCCGTACCGGCGTGTCCTCAGCAAAAGGCGTGTCTGCTGTTGACCTCTCATAATGAAGTCAGCTGGATGGAGCACCTCAAAGGCCGCAAACGAATCGATCGCAGCCACCGCCGCCGCCTTGAGCCACGACGAAGCGGGAATCCAGCGCAAATGCGCAGAGCTCCCTAAGCCCTGGGGCAACGCACTCACGTACTACACACTACATGATGCCATGTTTCTCGTTTTCTCTCGCGCTGCGTTCACGTCTCACCTGAACTGCTTCGCTAACGGGGGCGCGCTGCGCTTCGCGTCAGAAAAGCCATCAGGGAGAAGAAAAGAGGCGCCTTCCATCGCAGACACTTCAAAAGAGCACAGCCTCGGTTGTGCGTCGCTGTACACGTCCTTGCTTTGAACACCAGGAACGTTCGTCATTACGATCTTCGCGATGTACGAATACCGTCCAAGCAAAATGTGGATGAGGGCTTGTTTTTTGTCACGAAACGACAGTAAGAGAAAAGAAGAAAAATAAGCTTGCGGTGAGAACATGCAATTTAACTTCTTTATTGTAAATATGCTGAGCTGCTGACATGGGAGAACTCGTAAAATAAATTTTTAGGCAAACACACGCAAAGCATACAAGGCGATCAGAAATGTTAATAATTCTACCTTTATTTTGAAAGAAAATAGAAAACGGACAACGAAAACGGAAGGGATTCGGGGTTGATCGTGGAAGAGAAATGTGCAGCAAAACAATTCTAAAAAAATATCGCCCAGACCTGCCTGGAACTTTAACACTGCCATTTTCCGCCCAATCATACCTATGTCATCGAAAAACAATACTTCAGGTCAACTGATTACCCTCGAAACTATTAGAGCACAAGTCATTATTTAATGTATTCACCGTTGCGTACAAAAAAGGCGCACCAGACGCCCATTAAATGAACGAATCCACAACCATACAAACTTTTTTTTTTTTTTTCGTAAGAGAAAGGCAGGAGCCATACTTTAAAAAGAAAGGTAATTCTGGGGATTTACGTGCCAGAACCAAGAAATGATTATGAGGCCTGCCGTACTGGGCGGCTCCAGATTAACGTTGACCTCCTCAGATTTCTCTAACTTGCACCCACTGCACGGTACACAGGCGTCTTCAAATTCTGCCCCCATCGAAATGCGGCCGCCGTGGGCGACACTCGATGCCGCACTTTCGGGCTTAGCACTGCAATGCCAAAACTAGTAGGCCACCACGGCGCGTACACAAACGTTCTCCAGAGCGTGCTAAAACTGCCGTGATGTCTTTGGGAGAAAAGAAAAAAGAAAGCTTCGTCGCTATGGCGTTGACTTTTTTACATCATAATTTTGCCCTCATTATCTGCGAAGTGTTCGGCTGGAACATTTCAGCTCCCTGAACAAGAGTTGTTGTTTCCTGTCCTCCGGAGAAAGATAAGTTTGGGCCGTTAAATGCATGTTTCATGGCGTCCTCCTCAGTTCGTATTTTCAATATATACATATATATATATATATATATATTCTGCAGTCTCAAATGAAAGGATTAACATCTTTAAAAGCCACGTAAATTATTTCCGTTATAATTGAACTTCATCTGAGTGACATTACCAAAACAATTCCCGTGTGCCATCTTTCTTATTGCGGTTGCTAGGTAGAGAGAAATATTCGGCGATTTAGTCGAATCTTCTAAATATACCTCCGTAACTTTGAGCGTTTTATAGTGCGCGTTATGAAAGGGCTGTATCTCAGAAAATATGATTAATATATTTCAGCAAATTTGATGGCGTGTCATGGAACCAGTACTTACCATGGCACTGCTATATCGCTAGGTTAATGGTACATGCAAAGCTTGCTTGGCAATACCAGTAACGACCTGCACCAGCCAGATAAGCACGGCGCCTTGCTAACACTAACCATTTTGTCATCCTTACTTCTGTCAGTACGTCTTTTACCAAGTAGATTTCTCCTTCAAGAATAAAATAAAGACTCACCTTCTGAAAGCTTTGCGATTTCTTAAAAAATAACGTAGTAACAATGTTTGACGCGCAATCGCAATTCTACCTTTCAAGGTCGTTATTAGCACTGCTTAAGCACATCCTAAAAAAAGGGAAAGAAAGGAAAATAAAGTGAGACAAAGAACGGAAGAGCTTCTTGCAAACAGGAACCTAACAGATATGGAAGATTATAATATATATATATATATATATATATATATATATACATATTCTTTTTTATTGCGCGGCGAGTGTGTTGATGTTCTTCGGCGTTGTTCTCAAGGTGGTCAGATCCATAGGTCCTCTCAGCAATGACTAACACAAAAGGTGAACTCGGTTCCCAGAGACAGTAAAACAAAGTTTCGCCAGAATTCATTTCGCAGTGAATGTCGACGTGCACGGGGTTAGCGCTGCAGCAATGCTGCGCCACACAGTGTTACCACGGCCGGAAGGCGTCATCTATGAGGCGCGAATGCAGCCGGGCATCTGCTGCGTCATCTAGCGGCAGGGTCTCGAAACCCGTGCGGGACGCGCGTGTTATTTGGTTATTTGTACAATCAGAAAAAGATTTTTTTGAATACATGTGACACGGGTGCGTTTCAACCCAGCACCGGATAAATTTAATTTCTTTTCCTTTGCGTCTGTGATGAGCGGCACGTATTCAGTAACCCAAGTTGTTGTCAAAGAGGGTCATTAATGAGCGGCGCGTACTCAGTATGTCACTACCCAGTAACCCTAGTCGGTCTAATGGCTGGTGTCGAACCCAATTTCCTCAGCACAGCATTCCGACGTTCTAACTATTAGACCACGGACTACACAGTGACCCAATTTCATAGCAAAATGGACGGGTAGGAGGGACGGGTGCTACACCCAGCTCACGTACCCGCCATCTGTGGATCCATGTTTTAATACTACATATCCTTGCTTAGATTTATTGAAGAGAACAAAATATGTGTGTACATATAAGATGCACCATTCGTTTTATGCCGCAGGGTGAACATTGAAAGTAAAAAAAAAAAAGCACTGACAGTGCTAAGCCACGTCTTCCATCGCATATCATAGAGAACAATGATAATCTTTAAAAAAGGTGGTACGCAGGCCGGGAGAGATGAGTCTCTCGCAAGCCCACTGCAACAAAAAAGGAGAGGTGAGGAAGGAGGGAAGAAGTGGTGATGATGTCCCAAACATTTAGGCTGGCTTGGTTGTTAGCTAAACAACAATCACGGACTACCCAGTGACCCAATTTGGCAGGAAAATGCACGGACACACGGACTGACGAACGTAGGCGACGCCTAGTCCGGTCGTTGATAGCTAAACAAAACCCGGATCGGGATAAATGTCCACGCTATGTGCTTAGAGACGCAGTGCGGGTTTAAAACGGCTCGTCGGTATCACCTTACTTAGCCTTGTAATGCACAACTGCGGCATCACCGTAAAGCCGCAAGTATACCTGTAGACCTGCTGAAACAGAACCGCAGCTATGCACCAGCAATGCTGTATGGTAGCCAACATTTCAAATCCTGCGCATGACCCCCCAGAAAACGAAAGTCAATATCGCCGATATGCTATACAGAAAAAAATCAGTCATTGTTTTTTGGCCGACGAGGTGGCAAAGCATGGGAACTAGCAGCATGGGCTATGAGCTTCCCAGTATTGTGATTTTTGTCTTCACTGAATAATAGGAAGTAAAATCGAAGCTGGAGCATAATGTGCCAACACTGCTACAAAAGTCATACCAAGTAAGAAAAATAAATTAAGCTATAACAAGCAGATAGAAAAAGAACCGAAAGACAACAGCGTCTTGTCGATTCGTAAATGAGACACGAAATCCCGAAGATGCTACGCGAAGTGGAGGACACGAACGGTGCTCCGTGCTCAAAACGCTGACGCTGTCTCTCTGCCCACAAGGAACCAATCTCCTCTCGAGAGATCGTCTTCAGTCTGATAATGGCGTTGGTGGTGGGCAGGCGCTGATCAACCCAATGCTCATTCCCTCTGCGTCATTAATCTGCCGACGCTGAGCGTAATAGAGACAGTAGGCACAATCGTAGCGTCGCTGAGCCAGGCTTCCCCAGTTGAGAGCTGGCGCTGGCTCGCCGAAGCTACACAGCACGAACACAGACCCGCTCAGCGACACACCGCGAGGCGCCATCACAAGATACGCCGGAGTTTGAGGGAGGCAGGTTCATTTATCGCATCACCTCACTGGGTTGCGAGAAAGTGTTATACTGTACCCCCTCCCCTCTAACAAAAGTTCTTCGAACCACGTGACGACGGAAGAAAGGCGGCAAGCAGTAGTGCGTATCTCGATTAAGTTGCTTTAGACTAACGATTGGTACCACAATTCGGATGCAGAGACTAGGGGCATCCACAGAAGATGTCTTTCTTCGGTTAAGTTTTCGCTTGTGCTTCTACTTTGTTGTTTCTCTCTCTTCTCTCGCTACAAGAGTCTCAGCCGAGTGGCAGTAGACTCGGGGGCTTTTTCGAGGGCGAGGACGTCCATGTATGAAAGATCATCAATGAATGAACCGAAAGGATGAACCAATGCTGCAGCAGGAGCACGGCTAAGACCGCTCGGTGTCGTGCTTCTCTTGTAACTTTTGTGGGGGACTTAGACAGATGAAACGGAAAAGATGACCGCGAGGGCACCGGCTAGTGCCCGCTTGAGCGAAGGATAAACGGAGGTAATCTCGCCCAGGGCCGACCGCCGTCCTCAATCAAGCTTTATGAGCAACAATCGGTCAATGGCAGCGGTGCCCTAGAGTGCTGCCCGGCGAAACGCGGCAAATCGTACTCGTGAGTTCCCGTCAGCACCGCCAAAGCTTATGAAGGAGGGTCTCATTTTGGGCCAGTTGATGCTTCGCTTGATGGAGCACGCTGCAGGAAACGGCGAAGCTAATGTAAGAAGACTGTACGCCTTATTTGTGGATTTCGGTTTTTAATTCGAATGAAACTGAATCAGCACTGACATTTGCACAGCCATTTAAACAAGCGCCAATGTATTATGACACCGTCACTATATATACTTCCGCCTAAAAGCCAGAGATGGTTAAACGTACGACAAATGCTTACGTGCTTACAAATGCTCAACATGCCTACATAGTGCCTAAACGTCCTTAGTTCATCGTTTGGTGCGGTCAAGGGTGATCTACCCAGTAGCCCAGAATTAATCACGATAATTTGACCAATGCTACGTATGGTGGTAGTGCCTTTGATAAATTCTAATGTCGAGTCAGCTATTCAGCCACGCTTCATCCGATGATGGTGAGCTGTCTAGATTTAGTCATAATACAATGGTCAGGGATATATTTCACACATAGTAGTAGTAAATGTAGTAACAACTTAAGAATAAGCGTCACAAGCTCAGAAATCCGTGCGCAAAGAGAGGTTAAGGCACAAAGTTTAACAAAAGACTGAGCTTGGTTGGCTGCTCTCCTCTTCATTGGGAGAACGTGAAATGGAAGAACAAGAGAAGTAGACGGCAGAGGACAGAGTTCAGGTGAGCTGGAGGTGCATACGGATTGGAGTGCTCATAACTGCCGCGCACAGACAAAACTTAGCACGGTTGACTTCAGAAACCGCAGCAGCACTATTGTATATTTCTGCTGCAGTGGTCTGCGAGATCATGATTTCAAGGCCTTGGACTCGGTGAAAGCTCCTATTTAGATGGCTAAGGGTGGCGCGGAGGAGAAGTTCTTCATGTTCAAAGGAAGGAAAATCACGTAGTAAAAGTTCTATTAATTTCTCAATACCAAAGGCGTTGCAACCAGCGCTGTCGGCCAGCGTTTATGAATGCAGTGCCTGGGAGCAAGCGACAGAGTAATGTTTCCTAAGACCGGAGAAGACCTGGAAATAAATACAATTGCCTAAAGGTGTCAAGTAAGTACAAAGGATGATGAATGAAATCAGGCAAATGCAACGGTAGCAAAGTCTTATCACAAGCAAACTTGTTCCCGTATTGCACCTATTATGGACAGAGGAACTGGAACACAATCGGCCATTTCGTGTACACCCAAGTGTGAAGAGAGATCCAAAGAGTAAAAATGCCGCAGTTTCGCCTGACAGGCGAACCATCGATTGCGATAGCAAATTAGTAGACAGCGATACCAATTAATGATACTAGATTTATTGGCTCTATTACCTTGTAAACGTTCGCTTACTAACTAAATTAGCAAATACGGTTTCATGGGCGCACACACGAACATGACACAATCCCCCTCGATGGCCGCGGAAACTCGGTGTCGGCAGCAGCGCGACAGCGCGACAGTAGCAACGAGTGAATTGACCTTCATGCTGCGTCTCGCTTCAGCACGAACTAAGCGTCGAATGCGCAGCGCGTACGAAGCTACCGCCCCTCGGCGCACTTTGTACACATTGCAAATCGCTTACAAGATCAGGCCCGCACGCCGACCAGTACGCAACAGCCGCCGGAGCAAAACGCCTCCCGTCCCTGCCCTTCCCCCAGTCCCTCGCACGCGACGGAAGGGGGCGCGCTTCTTCCCCGCTTTTACAACGAAGCTGTTAAGGGCTAGTTCACCCAGAATCGTATCCGTGTGTACAGACGAAATCCTGAAGATAGTGAAATGCGGTGCCGACCCGCGGCGGAGGTGAAGCAGGCGTTGAGCACTCCCCTTACGAGGACCGATCCCGAAGATAGTGCAATACCGGCCCAACCTCCTGCGGAGGTGAAGCAGGCGTTAAGCACACCCCATACGTGGGCCGATCTCGAATATATTTCAATACCGGCTCGACCCGCAGAAAAGATGAAGCAGGCGTTAAGCGCTCCCCGCACGTGGCGCGATCCCGAAGATTGTACAACACCGGGCCGACCTGCGGTGGAGGTGAAGCAGGCGTTAAGCACTCACTGTACGTGGTCCGATCTCGAAGATAGATCCCGAAGATAAACCCTCCAATCGTGGTGTTGGCCGCTGCATGATGGCAAACCGCAGTTGTGAACAAAATAATCTGTCGATTTGGTTCCAAAGTACTGCAGACACATTAGCGGCAGTGAAGGAACGCGAACAGGAAGGTTCTCATTAGCATAGACGAAAGCCGTGAAAGAACTGCTAGAAGATGCACGCAAAAAAACTTTTCTTCTGCACTTCCAAGTTCTGTATGGCTGCGAAATTACCCACAGAACTTATGTATAGCAGCAGCGAGTGTTTTTCTGCTTAGCGGCGAGTACTACACCTGCACATGCAGTAATTGCTACATAAAACACAAAAAATAACCCTATTACCGTTTTGATGGTTTTGACAACCTAGTACCTAGTTTATATAAGCAACATATCATCATAATGATGCATAATCGTGCAATGATGTACTCGTGCAATGAGTATTTGGACCGTACTGGCATTCAACTGGACCATGGTATCGACGTTACTCTAGGACACGGAGACCAACGGCAAGAGACGGGAATCGGCCACTGTCAACCTACGGCTTCAGTGGGCACGGCGGCACAGCGTATGCAATGTCGTCTAACCACCTTCTGTTGCTTGAACAGGTTAGTTATTACAATTATTATGGCTACAAGAATGATAATCGCTTCGCTGTTGTGCTGCCCTCCCCAGAAGTGATTTTTTGCGGTTTTGCATCTTTATGTCTGTTGCTGTCTGGCGACGTAGGAATGAGCCCTGGGCCAGGAACGAAGGTGATGTTAAAGGAATTGTGCGATGGCCAAAAGGCAATACAATCAGATCTAGAGAGCATGAGGAAGCGACTGAAGGTGGTTGAAAACAGCCTTAAAATATTTTAAGAACCGGCGAGTACAATTGCTCAATTGTCTCAAACAGTCAAACAGTTAGAGAGTACACGTCGGCAGCAGCAGGAAAGAATGGACAGCTTTGAGGACAGAAGTAGGCGGAATAACCCAGTGGTATTTGGAATAGCAGAAGGCGAGAAGGAATCCTTAGCTGACCTTAAAGCGAAAGAGTTAGTAGGTGTATTCGAAGAAAAACTTGGCGTCAACTTGAGTACCGAGGAACGAATACATCGGATAGGAAAAAAGAGCGCCCGGCTTCGACCTGTAATTGTCAGGTTGTATGACTATAGGGAAAAAGCTAAAATTTACAAGCAATGCAGAAAGCTGAAGGGCAGCGGCGTCTCCATTTCTGATGATTTTTCAAAAGAAACGCTGGCAAAGCGTAAAATTCTCTGGGATTCCGCGAAACAAGAACGGGAGGACGGGCATCGCGTGCGCTTGAATTACGACAAACTACATGTGGACTCTGACGTGTACACCTGGGATCAATCAAATCGCAGCCGTGTGAAGGTTCCGTATTCTAACAGACGCCCTACTGCTGGTAGGGGCGACTGACGGAACAAAGAATGTGATTCGAATGCCTTCCGCTTGATCAATTTAAACGCTAGAAGTTTAGTAAACAAAATTGGAGACTTAGAATACATCCTGGCTAATTACAATCCTCATGTGCTTACAATAACCGAAACGTGGCTGCGGCCCGAAATGCAAGACAAAGAGCTCGTACCACCTAATTATAAAATCATACGAAGAGACCGCGATGCTCGTGGGGGCGGAGTTGCTATTGTATTCAAGGCCGATATTGACTGTGTGCAAATTACTGGCATTCCAACACATGAAAGCATCTGTTGTGAAATTAAGCTAGGTAAAACAAGGATAATTCTTGGAACTGTGTATAGACCGCCTAAATCACCCATTTCCTATCTTGAAGATATGCAGCTTTACCTAACTTTAAAAAGCGCAGCTGTCGCTTAATCATTGCTGGGGATTTCAACTTGCCAGGGATTGATTGGTCCACGCTTAGCGTTCAGCCTCGCGAAGATGCCCATTGCGAACTACTTCTAGAAATAGCTTTCAGTAAGGATTTAGAACAGGTAGTTCATGAATGCACACGCGTAGTTGAGAAATCAAGATCTATATTAGACTTAGTGTTCCTAGACGGGCGACTTGAAGACTACGACGTATCGGTTGAAACCGGCCTCTCGGATCATAAGCTAGTTTATGTGGAGATAAAGTCTACCGCTGTATACCCGAAGGCTGGTAGCACTACGCATGTTCTGTGCTTCGATAGAGCCGATGACACAAGCAATATTGATCATCTTTCGCTGTGTTTTGATGAATTCACTTCGACGGATGACGTCAATGCGATGTGGACTGCGTTTAAAGATATTGTTTTTCACTGCATAAACAGATTTGTGCCAACTCGGAAGAAGAAAATAAATAAACAGAACCCGTGGATAACCCGCGAAATTACACATTTAAAGCGGAAATTAACCGTGAGAGACAGAAGTCAAAAAAGATCATCATAAAATTTCGGCGCTAAGCTCTATATTGCGCACAACTATAGCTGCTGCTAAAGCAAATTACTATGACGTGACATTAATTAATTTTATGAAGCACGATCCGCACCATTTTGGCGCCATTTGTCGCATAATAACGAAGGTCCAAATCTCATTGTCGCTAATGGCGAACTTGTGTCGGACAACTCGCGTATGGCAGCATGTTTTAATAATTTTTTTCAATCTGTCTTTACCGAAATTTCTGCAGATGGTCTTTCTCCGCCCTCTCTAGAATCCCCGTACACATCACCAATGCCTAATATTCAGGTCTCGCATGAAGGCATTGTAGCTCTTTTGCTTAAAGTTAACGATAAGAAATCTGTAGGTCCAGACGGCATACCAAATGCCTTTCTGCGCAGATATGCGGAATGGGTAGCTCACTATCTAGAGATCATTTTTAATTCTTCGCTGAAACAAAAACGGGTCCCAGATGACTGGCTAGTCGCAAAAGTGGTTCCGTTTCACAAGTCTGGTGAAAGGCAACATATTGGAAACTATCGGCCAATTTCACTCACGTGTGTATGCTGCAAGCTACTTGAACACATAGTTTCAAAGTCAATCTACACCTACCTTGAAGACAAGAAAGCTTTTTATCCCAACCAGCACGGATTTCGACAGCACCTTTCGACTGTGACACAGTTGACAGAAACGATCAACGATTTTGCAGCTTCCTTGAACAATAGAAAGCAGGTCGACGCTATATTTTTAGATTACTCGAAGGCTTTCGATCTGGTCGTACATAATGAATTAATTAAAACGCTGATGGAAATGAATATAAATTATGATATTGTTATGTGGATCCGCTCATATCTTACAGATCGGACACAATACGTTGAAATAATTGGTAACAAATATAACCAATTTAAAATAACCTCAGGCGTTCCACAGGGATCCGTTTTAGGACCACTTCTTTTTCTAGTTTACATAAATGATATTGCTCATCACATAAGTAACGGCATAACCATCCGGTTATTTGCAGACGATTGTTTATTATATCGTGAAATCAATAACCAAAACGATCAGGCGTCACTTATTCAAGCCCTTAAAGCTTTAGAAGTCTGGGCGGCAAAAAGTAAAATGAAAATTAACGAATCTAAATCAGTCATGCTCAGAGTTACAAACAAAACAAAGCATGTTATTGTGTATAATTATGAGATGAACTCAACAATTCTAACCGAAGCTGAAACGATAAAATACCTAGGTTTAACAATTTCGAAAGACTTAAGTTGGAAATCACACATCGACAGAATTTGTGGAGCTGCAGAAAAAAAGTTATGGTTCCTTCGCCGAAAATTAAAGCTAGCAACGACACCCGTCAAACTACTTGCATATTTACCTTACATTAGTCCGACGTTAGAGTATGCCAGTGTCATTTGGGATCCCTTTCAATCAGGATTAATAAACCGCATTGAGAAGATACAGAGAAAATCTGCAAGGTTCATTCTTTCCCGGTATTATCGTACTGACTGTGTTTCCGAAATGCTTCGGTTGCTTGATTTGCCTCCACTAGCTCAACGGCGGAAGTTGGCTAGACTTAACTTTCTTTTTTTGTTATCAAAAGGCCACTTCAATATTAAAACCACACCCTATCTTGCTCCCAGGCAGGCTAGAAACGTCAGGTCAAGCTATCCTTGCATGTTCGCAATTCCAAAAGCATATCTGGACATGTACGCTTATTCATTTTTTCCGCGAACGATTAAGGAATGCAACAGTTTGCCGGCGACTGTTTTGCAGTCGAGTAGCATTAAAATCTTTGAAGAACGCGTTAAAAACCTTTTATGAAATTTAATCGTATTAGTGCCGCGCAAACATTGTCACACTATTCTAGAAATACATAGAATAGTCTTTCTTTTATGCTGCTTCCAATATCACTGTCACAATGTTACAAACATGTATTTCTTAGCCAAACTATTGTATTTGTTTTTCGTTATTTGTTTTGCATTGTATTTCCAATATTCATTGCTTCATGTCCTATTTCCGTTTGTAAGGTGTTTACATTTTTTACGCTATGTGCAAACTTGCTGCACCCACCCTGTTACGGCCAAGAGGGCCAACAGTATTTGAAATAAAAAAAGCGTTGTTTTTGTATTTCAAAGAGGATGAGCAAACAACAAACAAACAAAAAGGCAGAGACACATACCGGTATCACGCAAGAAATGTGTCGTTGGACGTAATCCAAGGGCATGAGCACCGAATGCCAAACGGACCTCCGCATATGATCTGATGCGCAATTTTATTCGCTAGGAGTGCTTGGGCAAAAGAACAACTGAAGTCGTCCACTTCAAATACTAGCGAAATAAGGTGCGGCCATAAAAGCAGACTATAGCACCCTGCCCACTTGAGCAAAATGCCGTTCTTGCTGCTCCCTGTACCGACTGTCTCTCCACGGTATAGCGTACAGTTAAGTTCAGTACATCATTTTTAAAAATATATATGCACGCATACATTAATATACAGAAGGAGGTCCCAGAGCACATAGCTGAACAGAGCTCTGAACTCTGTTCATTGAACTCTGTTCATTCTACATGTTTCCTATGGGAACCAGAGAAGCCGAGAATTGAAACCTAAGAAAAAAAGAACGTTGATAACGTTTGTTATATTGCGAATGACGCGCGAACGAAAAAAAAAAGAAGAAGTTAAGTCGAGCATGAGAACGGTGGCGTTGTTGGCAGTGCGGATAGCTTCGAGATTGAAAAATGCGGCACTGCTTGCGCGATCCCGCACCCCGCGCTTACGGCATGGCGATACGTTGAACGAAATAGAAAAAGCAATACTGTAACAATGGATGGAGAACGCACAACGGCGGTTCGCGATATGCGCGTGCATGGATCGAGCACCGCCACGTGGAGCTGCCGCCGTATTTTTGCAAGATGGAGTGGTTGAAGCCGGTGGCCTGCTCTCGGCGAGGCGCTGGATTTTCGAGGATGGATTCCGAGGCATGTGATTTATGTGTCCCGCTAAGTTTTATGCTACTGAGATAGCCTGCTGGCAGATCCGACGCGACACGTAGGCCATCGGGAAAAAGTGTTGCGCAGCAGAGCGGAACAAAAATACATGTGGTAGGCGACTCGAATCTGAAGAGGGAAATACCCTTTTACGCTTCTCCGCCGCGTCGAGCCTTTCTCCTGCTTTTCCTCAAACACTCAAGAGGTAGACCTGTACATCCAACTATTGCACTATCTCAACAAGAGGAGGAGGAGGAGGAATAAACTTTATTTGTGCACAGCAGATTTGAGACCTTGGCCTCTACCTAAATGACGGCCTCGAGCCCTTGGGCCCTGGCGGCATCTTCGGCCTGCTGAATTGCCTTGAGTTGGTCTTCCGGTGCACAGCAGAGCAACGCGGTCTCCCACTGCTCTCTGGTCTTAATTATTTTATTCTGTATGGGTGTACGAGGACAAGCCCAAACCATATGTTGCAGATCCGCCCTTTCTTCACAGAATCTACATCTATCCGTGTAAAGGTCCGGGTAGTAGCGGTGGTAGGCCACCGGGTTCGGACATGTATCAGTTTGTAAGAGGCGCCATGCCGTCGCTTGCCGTCTATTTATCGAGGAGTGTGCCGGGGGGAAATGGGCCCTTCTCAATTTATAGTGTTTGGTGATCTCATTAAAGCTGGTCATGCGGTCTCTCTCCGTTCCCAGTATTTGTTGCGTGTCACCTGCTCGGCCTGTCAGTTCTCGAGCCAGGTTGTGCGCTATTTCGTTCCCGGGAAGGGAGGAGTGTGCGAGAATGTGAATGTCGCGATTTTCACGAAAGTTGTTTAAAATTCTCAGTGCTTCCGGCGAGATTCTTCCTTTTGCATAGTTCTTGACGGCTGTCTTGCAGTCGCTTACTACGATGTTAGCTTCCGTGGAGGCTATTGCCAGTGCTAAGGCAGATTCCTCCGCCACCTCTGCCTTCCATGTTTTTACCGTCCCACTAACTCTGCAGTCACCCTCTAGACTCGTAGCAACTATCGACATACTCTGTCCATTTGCGTACCCCGCCGCGTCCACATAGACCACGTCCCTGGCACTACGGAATCTTTTGTGGAGAGCTCTCGCTCGTGCGTTTCTTCGATCTTGGTGAAACTCCGGGTGCATGTTTCTGGGGAGTGGGGGTATTGATAGATGTTCCCTTATTTTCCTTGAGATGTCTCTCCGCACTCCGTGCTGTGCTTCGTAGGTTATTCCGATGTCATCTAAGATGTGTCTCCCCGTCAAACTCTGTGTAAGCCTTTCATACTGCGCTACTCTCTGGGCCTCAATAAGTTCGTCTAATGTGTTGTGCACGCCGAGCGCCAATAATTTCTCGTTTGACGTATTTGCAGGAAGTCCCAAGGCTTGCTTATACGCCCTTCTAATAATGCAGTCTATCTTGACTTTCTCCGCAGCGTAGAGCTTGAGGTAAGGAACCACATATACAATACGACTGATTATGAATGTTTCTATTAATCGGATGAGATTGTGCTCTTTCATGCCATAGTGCCTGTTGGATATCCGCTTTATTAGTCTGATTGTTTGTTGAACACTATTGTCAAGTAGTCTAATGGTTTCTCCGTTATGGCCGTTTTCGGATATGCGGAGTCCCAGTATTCTCAGGCTCTCCACTATCGGTATCGTGGTGCCTTCTACTGTGACCACAATGCCCGGCCTTTAACTAATGCTTTTTCGACCGCGGCATGTGGGTCTATAGAGCAGAAGTTCTGATTTTCGCGAGCAGCATCTCAGTCCCTTGTCTTTGATGTAGTCTTCCACCGTGTTTACTGCTGTTTGAAGGATCTCTTCCACATGCCCATCGCTTCCACCCGCCACCCAAAGGGTGATGTCGTCCGCGTAGAGGCTGTGTCCGAGTGCTATCTTTTCGAGCCTCGCAGGAAGACCGATCATTGCCACGTTGAATAGAAAGGGAGATAGGACTGAACCCTGCGGGGTACCTCTATTACCTAGCTTGAGCGCGTCCGATTTGGATTCTCCAATTGAAATCTTTGCGGTACGATCTGTCAAGAAGTCTTTGATGTACGCGTATGTTTTACGTCCTACATCCAGCTTTTGGAGAATTTGTAGTATGGCCTTGTGCGTGACGGTGTCAAAGGCCTTAGTTAGATCGAGACCTAGTATTGCCTTAGTGTCTAGACTTTTCTCACCCGCATCTATGATCTGATGTTTTAGTTTGAGCATAATATCCTGCGTCGATAACGTTGGTCGAAATCCAACCATGGTATGTGGGTAAAGTCCTCCATCATCCATGTATCTCGTGAGACGTGTGAGAACCACATGTTCCATGAGTTTACCGACGCAGGATGTCAGTGATATGGGCCTTAAGTTCGTCAGTTGTGGTTTCTTTCCAGGCTTTGGTATAAAAATGATTTGGGCTGATTTCCATTCACTTGGAATGCTGCCTTGCTCCCAGCAGTTATTCATGTAGTCCGTGAGAGCTCAGATGGATACATCGTCAGGGTTCCTGAGTGTTTTGTTGCTTATCCCATCAGGTCCTGGTGCAGATTTCGAGTAGAGCCTGGTAAGTTCATATCTGACTTCTGCCTCCGTAATATGGGTATCAAGATCAGGATTCTCGTTACCTAGGTAATCCGGAAGTAGTTCTCTATCCGCATCTCCAACGTACATCTTTTGGAGCTCTCGAAAGAGCTCTTCTGTACCGTTGTAGCTGTGTATAACCTTCTGTAGATTGTGTCTTTGTATGGTTTTTGTACTTCCGGGGTCCAAGAGGCATCGGAGAATGTTCCAAGTCTTGGACATTCCTATCTGCCTTTCCATCAAGTCGCACGTGGCTTCCCACTTCTGTTGGGTTAACCTATTTGCATATATCTCTATTTCCTTGTTTAATTCTACAATCCTCTTTCTTAATTTCCGATTATGTTTTTGCTTTCTCCATCTTCCAAATGTTTACGGCATAATAAGATGAAATTCTGGGAATAGAGTTCACTTTTGTTAATGCCTCCTCACGAGACGCAAGCCGCTTTTGTTGCCTGAAAGTCGAGATTCTGAGAGAATCGAGCGATGATGCATGACGTAACGTAGATAACACTCTGGGTCCACAATCGGCGAAATCAATCAGTGACAAGGCGGGTTAACGGCAAAATTGGTGCTAAAATCAAACTACCACCTCTGCGTTCGCGCTGTCCCCAAACGTCATCTACGCAAATGCTCAGTAACAACTTTCGCGGAAGGTGCTTACTATATTTTAAAGAGTATGATTCTGGACCTCCGAATGTGCGTACTCAAAAATCTTTTGAAACGTAAGATGATTCTGCAGACTACGCACACAGACTTTCCTTAATTATGTTTATTACTTTCTTCGCATCCCTTTCTTTCACGCAATAAATTTTGCAAACATTCGTGCCCAAAAGTTGACTTCAAGAAAAAAGTACCCGTACTTTTTTTATGTGTGACTGGAACACTATAAACCAATTTGAGTGCAGATATAATGCTATTAGATTGACGTTCATTCAGCTTTAAATAAAATGCTTGGTCCATCGCCAATAGTGAGGCTTGAGAGTAAAGCGCTCATCGCTTTTAGTGTTTTCTTCGAAACCACCAGCATCTTTGATCCGTATTAAATTTCAGTGTCCGCTCAAAGATGGATGTATGACGTAAGCCTGCGCTTGTCAGGTTGTCATATGCTTATGTAGCATTTTATGCATGGTTATACTTACGGTCTGTGCACACGTCTATGCAATTGAACTTCTTTATGGTGTCGGACAATACGAGACACATCTGGTTACAGATACAAAAGTATTCACGTTCACCTCTTGTGGGTCCCTGGACTCATGTACATAACTTTTTGATATTGCCGGCTGACTGTCTTTATGCTGCATTTTGTTTCACACCTTGAGACAATATTTTCTTTGCCAGGCGGCGATGAGTACTCTCCTAATATACCAATGAAAAAAAAGAACTCGCTTAAGTTCCCCTTCCTGGCCCGTGCGATTACACACTCGTGTAAGAGAACATTAGGTGCGTCTTGCGCCACCTGAGGTCTTTGTGTGTGATATGGCTACACGTACCCCCGTGCGCAATTTTTGGCCATGCAGCCCGAACAGGCGTTACTTCTACCTCTGTTCTGCCAAGACTGTGGTGGCAAATGTTGTGCGTTCTCCTTGAGAATACGGTGACTATATGCAGAGAAAATGCAGAGACGCGGCAGAAATTAAGCGTAAGTCACTGAGCACGCAGAAGGGCCCTGCGAATTCTCCACTGCTCGCATTACGTTAGGTCCCCATTTGTACTACCTTCGCGATCGAGCCTGATGTCTCCGTCTTCAGAGCAGCTTGAGGCTACTTCGAAACCACGCACAAATAGTGCACAACGTTGCAGGTGCTCGAAGACAGTGCCCTTAAAATTAGAAATGTCAATACGAGCTCATTAGGAAACAGTATTCTTATTTCAAGCATGACTACACTCGAAAGTAGGATGTGGAAGACCGAAACGTCCGATACCGCCTCCTTTCTCTGCCACTAATTTCCAGAAACGAGTATTAGAGTAGCTCAAGTCTGCCAGTGCCATGCCAACAGCGCAACACCATAGCGGCTAAGCCACCGCGGCGGGTATAATGAAGATCTTGTTGATCTCAAAGGCGGTGGTGCATACTGACTGAAGAGTATAAGTAAGAGACAATGAACAACGGCGCAGGCAAAACGCGTTCTCGTTATGTGGTTCCAGAAAGCTAAAGAAATGAAAGCCCGAATGAAATAAAGGTTGTGCATACTAAATAGCATCGTTATTGACGCAGTATTTAACTTCGTCTTCTCTTTGGAAATTCAGTTTTGGTCGACCTGCGTAGAATCGTTGAACCTCAATGCTAAAACCACAGCATGGTTACACACTTTTCCCATCACTCTACCTAACTTTTTTAATTTCTTAAAAACGTTCTAGTACTTCAGTTCTCCCTCCGCCTGGGGTCCGATAATTAAAGCGATCGTCGTCAAGCTGCCGTGACCCGAAGCCTCAACTTATCGTTTTCTTCGCGTTATGCCCCAAGGCGGAGAGGCACGATCTGCTTTCCAAATACACCGGAAGTAATATCGAAACGCCGGCCATTAGCGATATAAACTCTTACTCCCTCGATTGGCCCCACATTTCACCTCGCCACATCTCGTTCAGACGCCTGATACGTCTCGAGAGAAGTGTTTCTCTCTGTTTTCTTTTGGTTCTTTTCAAAGTTCGTCAGCGCAGCCTTCATGGCACAGCGATGGGTTATGTTGAAGTATGGAGGGGAAGGGTGCGATGACGCTTACTGGCTTATTGGTTGCATCTGTCTCGAGTTATTACTTTTCTGTTCGTTCAGCAGCGCTCTCGTAGTTTCTGCAGGGTGAGTTTCGTGGGCATTTAGTCAAGTGCTCGCGATGAAAAAAGTGTTCGCGATATCCACTATTATAGCGCAGCCCCCTTCCTTTCGAGGAAGAAGTCTTATTTTTCATGGATGCACCACCGAATCGCACTAGGCGCCCCGTTACTGAGAGAGGAATCGCTTCTGGAAAGGGGAACCCAGTACCCTAAGAAACAACAAAAACTGCACACACAGCATCGAACAACTGAAAAACAAAAAGAAAAACTGAAGCAGCCGGCAGATATGCACGTCGAGTGTCCTTTGTCTTTATGCGAGCACACCACCGCGCTATCTGCCTCACAACGAAAGCCTCATCACTCTCACATCTGTCCGGCCCGCTTCCGCACGGTATTTTTTCTCGGCTCGGCTTCGCTCCCTCGAGCTATCATATGTTTTCATAATGTGGCGTTGGGTTCCTCTTTCCTCCTCACGCACGCATCCCTATTCTACAGTTTGCTTCTGTCGACCCCCCTCTTTTTTGCGCCTTCTTGTGTAGGCAAAGACGTTGGCTGGAGTGTGCCAGCCCCAAACCGACATCGCAAGAAACAAAAAAGCAAGAGAAAAAAAGAATCGAGTGGCGCCAGAGGCCTTTTGGTTCGCGCCGTTTCACGGAGCCCGCGAGCTTTTGAGAAGCGACGTACCACGAGACCACGAGAGGGCGAGCTTGAATGAAAGAAGAACAGAGATAGCAAAAAAAAAGCAGAAAGAACATCTACACGCAAAAATAACTTCCAGAGCAAGAGCAGCCAGCTACTTCACAGTTGCTCTCGTACATCTCATTCACCGAGTACCTCGGAGCGCTGGCGCAGCTCTTTTTGAAGAATCTGTTAAGAAGTTTTTCCTCGAGAACAAGAGAGGGGGAGCGACGCTTCGTCCGACTGCTCGCACAGCTTTTCCCTGCCTTCCAGCGGCCCTTTTACTTATCCATTGCTCCTTCCTCCTCCTCTCCCTCTACTGCCGTCGTCGGATTCTCGTCAACTGCTTTCTTTCCATCTCTCGCCGTCACCGCGCCTTCCTTTACTTCCATTTGCCTTCGGGACAGCTTTACGGAGGCGGCAGAGTTCTTCGTATTGAGCTTCAGAGTCCCGTTACTCAAGAATGAAAAGCTGATCTGGGCATCTCTTTCTCTTGCCTTCATTCACGTCCAGTATTTTGTACTCTTCTTTTTTCTTCCTTCTGGGTTTGCGCTGAGTCAGTTTTCCCTAAAAACCACTCGATACTCGCTGCTAAAGGACTTTGTCTTCTATTGTTTTCCTCTTTTCAGACCATTTCCACAATCCATCTTTCCCCTCACAGGCCTTCTTTGTTCTTAGTGTTCTTGCGGACAACGGAGGCGACGCTTTTCAGGACGGATGGCTTGAGCAGCGCAGAGCCGTATGGTCCGGCCGCAGCGTATGGAAGACGCGAGCGGCAGCAGCGTCGCTAACGTGTCGAAATGACGGCGGCAGAGGGAGCGCAAATTGCGGCGCCACAGTGTCGCGACCGTACGCGACGAACAGCACCCGCCTTTTTTCTGTTTCCCGACCTCCTCCTTTTCCAGCTCGTCTTCTCAGTCACTGCCTCCCAGTGTCGCCTCGCACCCTGGCGCGAGCGAGCGGTCTTGTGCAAGAAGTCTTCATTTTTCACTCACTGGACGGTTGCTGGAGACATTTACGACGTGGTGTCGCGGCATTGCGGCGTCTTCTCTTGTGCCTACGGTCGAGCACCCGGCGCGTCCATCTACATGACGCGCTCCAAATGTCGTCGACTGCATCAAGGTTTCCCCGTAGCTATTTTAAAACCGAAGTTTTTTGTTTGCGAACCTGGCCGAGTTTCGAGACCCTGACCGCGGCCTCGGCTGTTCCCTTGCCGGATAAGCCAACGAATCACAGCGGAGCAGGCACGCCGCTGGGTTCCTTGCAACACCACGAGATGGCGCTCGCCACTGCGCATCCGCGACGGCGGCGGCGCCAGCCGTGCGGGGGAAGGGCAAGAAATGTAATTTCTTGCTATACAACACTATCATCCACGGCTGCACGGTAATGAGGAACTAAACAGTTCACAGAGGACACCGGGCGAATGCAGTGAAACCCATGGAAATGGGTTTCACTGCATTCTGAAACCCATGGAGCTTGGTGACACTGGTAGTTACGCCACCGCTGCGTGCAACATTCTGCGCCACTAGTTAAATTCTATCATACACGCTCTATAGCGCTTAATTGCACAATTTATTGCAATTGACGTGATTAATCAAAAAGCTTTCAATTTTACGTAGAGATGACTCGTAACGTGCCCTTACGTAGAGATGACTCGTAACGTGCCCTTTCAGTGCCAAATGTACACTGAAAAGAAAAGGATAGAAAACTCCAACTAAAATTTATTTTTCCTCGGGACACCTGAAATACATTGCATCAAATGTTCACATAACACTTTCCAACATGTGTATAAGGAATTTCTTGCCAAAGGTTGTATTTTTCTTTACAGGCAATTCACTTCAGACACTAATTCACCACAGTTTTGCTCCACATGCTTGCTTTGTTTGATCTCAGTGGCATTTTCAGTTACGTACGTGCAGCGGGCTAAATTTTGTGCCGCTCGTAAAACGCACTAGTAATGCTCCGGAGCGTTTGCAAACATAATTCATTACAAAAGCTGCAATACACTCACCCACTTTGGACTTGACTACACATCGGCCATTAGCTGGCCCTTACTTTCACCGAACAGAAACAAGGTGCTTAATTTGCTTCATCTAGGACACGGAGTGAACGACGCATAACGCACGTAAATACAGAAAGAACTAGTGTTCAAGAACTAATTGCAGTGTTCATGATATATCCAGAAACATTAATATATCGGGACTCATCGCACTAAATGTTACCTTCATTTCTGTTAAATATAAAATATGTGTAACGCAGCATTCTCTCGGGACAGCGAGAAAAGTAGCTGATAAGGGCAGCGTGACACTTGCGAACACTTGCTTACGAATATTTTTTTTTTTGCAAAAGCTTTACTGATTACACATGGATTTCACGTCGCATATAGATTTCCAACGAGGTCATTCCATTTTTTGCGAAGCTTGATTTTGGTGGCATGTGTATTTATGTCATGGCAGCTGGCTAAACTTTATCCCATTCGTAAAACACTTTTAAGCACCGGTGCACTTTGATACGCAATTTATTGCAAATGCCCCAATTTTGCCACGTATGTTTACCTTTGCATCCAGATTGAATGCAACCTGACCCCCCTGTTCCCTAAAGGTAAACAAGGTACTTTGTTTAGTTCCCCGAGGGCACCGGAGAAACTGCAAACCCGGTATGACATAAATGGGAGGAAAATAAACTAATGTAGGGGACCTTCTTGCAGCACTTCCATTCAAAGCAGGCTTACGAAACTTTCGCCACATATTACACTTAACATTCCCACTTTCCCGCTATGTTAAATTGGTTCCTTGTGCAGTTGCTTTAGGACTTCGTAAAATATAGCGACTAACGGCCGTATGACACTCCCGAACTCTTGACTAAATAATTTTCGACAAAAGCTATAGATAAACTACAGAGATGAAACATTTATCGTTCGCCACGCACGACATGCTTCCTATTTCAACGAATTATAAACACCATGCATCTCATAGTTCCCCGAAGACACCAGGGAATAGCGACTACCTGCCGTGTAAAATGTATAAGAATTCGAAGAAGACGGGTATTCAGTAATTTGTTTTTTTTTTTAATGGGGAGCCATTCCACTCTGTGGAATTGCCAGTGAAGCTGTAGCACATCACACAGGGTTAGACACAGGGTTAGACGCAGGGTTAGGCAGGTTAGACAAGACATGTATTTATTTTTATCATTTGGTAATGGTAGTAACGATAGCTTTGTGATTACTGTGATATAAACTGATTGGTTCGATTACAACCTTAGACAGAATTTTGACCAAAGTGTATACACGAACGTTGTTGAGCAGTCGAGTGACTAGGATTGGTGTGGAATTTTTACCCAAAGCTATTCTAGCACAAACTGAGTGAACCATTTCTTGTCTGCATTTGAAATATCAATTGAAGTCTTCAGCGATAATCACAGCTGCAGTGTCATCGCGGCTAACCCATGAAAAGTACGTGGTCATGAATTTCTTGACACCACACTTGGGTCTACCTAAATATATATCCGCAGTGGCTATCTCAATTCTGTATTTTCTTTCTACGGCACAGACACCCCCACAGTCGATGACATTGTCCTCTTGCGAGTCAAGGGTGCATGGTTGTACAAACATGTCGCTTGCGCATATGGCAACGCCTCCTGCTCGGGAGTACATGTGCTGTTTCCAAACAATTCCAGTGTACCCATTGATCTTAAACAACGCATTTTGATTTATTATTATTATTATTATTATTATTATTATTATTATTATTATTATTATTATTATTATTATTATTATTATTATTATTATTATTATTATTATTATTATTATTGCTGGAGCGCTGGACGCTTGCTTCACCTCTGCTCTGGGTCGGCCCGGTATTGCATTATTTCCGTAATCATCCTACGCTCACCTTTTTATCTTGACTCATGGACACGAAAAATATACAGCTGCGTTGTAAAAGTCGCAGCTTCGCCCGAAAGGAGCGATATCGATTGCGATAGCAAATTGGTAGACACCTATGCGAAGTAAATATAAAAGATAGTTTTTATCGGCCGTGTAAAAGACACAACATTCGCTGGCTAACTAAATTAATAAGCATGGCGTCGCGCTCGCAGTAGCGAACACATCTCGCTCTATGGCAGCGCACATTCGCTGTCAAAAACGCTGGAGTGAGAAAGCACGGCAGCAGCAGCGAGTAAATTGCCCTTCGTGCTTCCTCTCGCTTCAACGCGAACAAAGCGGCGAAAACACAGCGCACGCGAAGCTATCAGAACTCGGCGCACTCTGTCCCCTTCGCAGACTCAAGACAAAGCACGGCGCGGTCGCGAGCGGCTGTGCTGCCACCGGAATAGGACGCCCCCACTCCCTCCCACGCCCCGGTGCCTTGCACGCGGAAAACGGCGCGCTTCCGCCCCGCTTTCCTCTCATACGCGCTTGAGCTTGAGTCACCATCGTCGGCTCACCCTCGGAAGCTTTCACTCGCACATGCAGCACATGGCGCGCCGACAATGTTATCACCATTGTACGTTATACGGAGCATCACGGCAACCGCATAAATACGTGTGGAATGTCTAAAGAATTGCTATTGCAATAAAACACATAAATATACACTCCAATGCTTCGGTACACGTCACCGATAGAGTGGCCCAAAATTTTCTCAGTATACGAAATCTCTGACATTTATGACCCTCCCAAGGAGAAGAGACAACCTTTAAAGGCTTTAATATAAGGCTTTTAAAGAGGTTGAAAACGAAGGTTTAACAGTGGTCATTGAATCCTATCCTTCGTGAGTGATTTAGCTTTTTCATAAATCTGTGGAAACTGGCATATAACATTTTCCAGCGCTTCTAGGCGCAAGAACCGCTTCCATGTAAAATATCAAATGAATGGCAAAAAGATTAACTAGAATAACTATCCGTTTGGCAACATTCCAGCAAGAAAATTGCTGGCTCTCCCGTAATCGAGAGTGCATGTAAGCATGGAATGGCAACCGGCAAAGCAGATTGGTTGGAAATGATACTAGCCACAATCTTAAAGTGGGCGTAGAGCATATTCTCAACGGCACCCCACACCGCACCACATCGCACCACACGATACTGTGCACTGGTCTATATGGACGCTGCCTAGCTAGAAGAAGATCAGCTAAAGTCGGCACGACAGAGAGCAAAAGACACCAGGGCGACAGAGCGCACTGCCCAGCAAGAAGAAATGCAGCGTGGCGCCATCTCTCGAGGCGACGCAAAACCCGCACAGTGGAACTCCCGGACCAATGGCGTTCAAAAAGCACAGCCAACTCCGTCTTAGCGCCAAACGATGACAATAAAGTGTATGGTGCCCGGTATCAGCCTTTTGAACGTCGCTATTGGAAATGACAAATAAAACTTCAGCGTACTAGAAGTTATAGATTGAGTGATATTGTGAACAAACATTAGGGAGAACTCAGAAGCAATATTTTTTGTAACTGGTTGGGCAGTAGCTAACGCATGTAATGTGGTCCTGTACAAAGGATTGCGGGTCAGAGACCGTATTTATTTTTTTAAGTTTTGACTTGTTACCCGGATAATGTCGTGTTGTTCTCGCAAGCAGACACCATTTATTATTTCATTTGCTAATCTGTTTTGTTTATATCAAGTATGATGTATTACATGTCCTGTACCTTATATTGTACTTTACGTTCATACCACAGTTGTAAGCGTGCCTACGGGTGAATAAATTTCCTTGTCAACTTGCCCGGATAACGGCTCTGGCTCTTGGCTCAATGTCACTCGGAGGTCGCCGACAACGGAAGCTAAAAGCATTTCATGCTTAAACCATGTTATGTAATATCTTCTTTTTATTTCACCATTAAAGACACACGTATTGTGTTTCCTGGTTTGTTAACTTACTTTTTTGGGTACAGTGAAGCGCGGGAGGTGGAGGTGGTGGTAATGTTGCAGCAGGCAGGGTTAGCGTGGCATACATAGCCCGCAAATGCTTCCGCTGAGCCTCCTATAAGTTGAGATGATGGGTGCGTCACCAGGTGTCGATAAGCCCCATGTCTCGCAGGAATGCAATAAGCAGTCGTTGCACTCTTCCTGATTGCCGCGCGGCCACCGGGAAAAACGTCTTTAAAGGTTATGGGCGTAAGATCACTCTCTTGCAGGCTTTTCGACCATCACTTTTCTTTCTGTGTCGAAATTCGGGCAATGCGAAATGAAATATTCATTTTTGCCGGTATTACAACAGAAGGTACATAGTGGGGAAGCGTAGGGTCGAGTCTTGAAGAACCAAGCCTGGGTGTACGCGGAGTCGGTTCTGATGCGGTACAACAGCTTCTCTTCCTCGCCAGTAAGTCCATTGGTCACACAGGCTTGGTGTGCAGCCTTGTGGATCACCCTAAAGTGATTGCAGATGGCAGCCTCAGAGTTCTGATACATGTTTGGCGCTCTCTCTTTTGGGACGCACGTCAGCGCTAGGCGTGCAAGAGCGCCAGTTTTCTCATTTCCTTCAATTCGTACGTTGGATGGGATCCACTGAAATTTTACATTAAATCCCTGGCTCATTGGATATTTAATCAGTGCCAGAAATTACCTTGTAAACTTCTCTCGAGGTAGGTCACGATGTAATTGTTGTAACGCTAAGTCCGTCAGCACCACGACATCTCTTGCAGAATAGGCCCGAATTTCGTAAAAGTCGCAGTAATTGCGGCGCTTTCTACTGTTGCAAACGAAACTACGCGATCCAGGGTGCCAAGCCACGTCACATCAAGGAAGGGTATGTAGAATGCCGCTGCGTTGCTATCTGTTTGTGCACACACCGACCCGTCCTTGTACACTTGCAGGTGGCTTTCATACGCTGTGATCATGTGGTCCACTACAACATACTTTGCATCGGCAGTTGGAATGGTGCGTTTCTCCAGAAGTAGGGGTACACTGAGGCTGCAAGTAATGACCGATAAAGACCATGGCCAGGTCGAGATGACTCCGTTAAGTCATTTTAATGCTAAAAATTGGAAGGTGCTCAGTGCCGCATGGAAATGAGTGACAGTTCTTGCTCCTAGCCGCTGGAGAGGTACAGTGCCTGCGGGAGCTCGCCCAGCCTTAATAGCTGCGTTTTAACAAGGGCTGCGGTGCCCAAAAGGGAGAGTAGAAGAGACTCTGCTTCATTTTAACGTTCCTCGGGAGCTCCTTGGTCTGCTTTAAACAAGACGATTGCGATAGACGGGACAAAATAAGGCGAGACAGATGGAACAAGCGCTACTGACAACTCTGAACGTTTATTATAAAATTTCGCTGCAGAACTTTATCTGTGTCGCCTTACTTTGTCCCGTCTATCGCGCTTCACCGTACTCACATATGCATAACCAACTGGCCCAATATTCTAGTTTTCTGAAGTTTCTATTTGTTTTTGTATCATGCTATTACAACGCGACAGACGTACACAAAAGAAATAGAATGGGACGCAATACAGCGCTGCGTTTCAGCGCCGTATTCCATTAGCCGGCGTCTGTCGCGTTGTAGCTGCCATGAAGCTTCACCAACTCGCCCAATTTTCCATCTTCTTGACTTGTTTTTATGTTCCCGCTCTACATAAATACAACCCACTCTAGTTTACAGCATTGAACTCCTCTCCCTTCCCATAACTCGACGCCCCGTTTTTGAATGCGCAATCCGTCTCAAGTCAGTTGCTCCTTTTGGTGTGACTTCACCACATAAACGCAAGTTCTGCGGGTAAAGCGGCATTGCTGACAAAAACGCCAACAAGAGGGTGACAAAGAGACGTCTCCGCAGTCTGTTGTGTTTGTTGCCAGAAATACAGCGCCATCATCGACACATTTTGTTCCACCTGAGCGATTACAGCGCAAACCAAAAGTCAAGGGTAATACAATTAATATAGTTTGGTTCCTTATAGCATATGCGTGGACAAAGAGAAATACGCGGGTGTCCCGGCAATCAGCGAAGTTCAGACGACCCCGTCAAAGATCGTACGTAGGTACGTTCGCAAGTTATTGTGTACAAGTACACGTACCTATAGTTTTGAAATTATGGCGAGGTTATATTTTTCTCTCAAATAAATTCATTTCAAGCACAATGCAGTTCTCAACTGCATGTGATCTACAGTGTCGCATATTTAAAGCAAGCACCGACCGTGGAATGAGTTAGGACAACCCTAAAACACAACCATGTATCACACACTGTTCAGTCCTTCTTGTGTAATGCGTGCGCGAAAAATTTTGCGGAATGATTGGGAGCTTCGTAAAGGCATTTTGGTGTGCTCAACGATTAAAAGGAAATGTCTTGCGTGTTTCGACTTTTGTGCCATCTACCAACAAAAGTTCAGTCACTCTCTTTGAAAGCAGTAGTTCTAAATGTCGCCGTAGGAGCCACAGATTGTCGCACCTACACTTGCCATGTCGCACCGAAAGGGAAAGAAAAGCGTTATTTTTTTAACACCATGGGTTGTCATACTACACTTGTAAGCCTGGTTTTACGTTTACACAAAGGCACACGTCAAAAGAACGTCAAACATAAAACCATGAGCAGCGCTAAGAGACAGAGTACCTGAGTTCTAGTCTACTTATAAAAGCAGAAATATCTCGATGATACCATCCACAGTCTACTAGTCTGCATTGTTCGCAATATTGCCTGTTTCTCTGCAGGGATCTATAGTTTATCCACCACCGTAGAATAATCCTCAGTTCTTGCGAAGGTTTTCTTTTTTCTTTTCTTCATTTCTGTATGTCATTCTTTTACGATCAGTTGTTCTGCTGTAATAAGGATACTTTTGAAGCACTTCACAGCCCCAGCATTTTACGATCACAAAATCGATTCACGTGCAAAGTAATTTTACGTATAGTAGCAAGTTCTTCAAAAGCCTTTCTTTTGTGCTTCGAACTTCTTTGGTGCAGTGCTCCCGGCGGCGAAACTTAATAATTAGGCCTCGGAAGCCGCGCAAACGCCGGGCTTATGGACGGTGACTAACTCACCGTATGGAAACCACCAAATGAGTCGTATTGTTCCTGGGTGCAGAAAACTTTCCTAACGGCCTCCGTATCATCCGTGTAATTGCCATGTTGTCTCGTACACATGAGCTACCATACGAAAGCGTGCGTACGGCGCGTACCTGCAATCAGTTTGCCGTCATCCGTGATGCAGACCCAAGCAAATTATAGAGAACAACGCCCAGCCTTTGCGCCGCCCCTTATGATTCCGACGCTTCTCAGCGCGATACATTCGGGACAGACAGATGAAGCCTTCCCATTTGCGTCCAGCATGGGAAGTGCGGGTGGAGACACGGGCTCAGCGCATCGCATGATTGCCTTCCCGCCACTCATCGTTCACGCCAGTCTCGGCCTGAACGCAGATCCATTTAGTTGAGGTGGCAATTACGAAGTTTGTTTGGGTCATCCTTCTGATCGTCCGAGAAACGTAATACGAGAAGCAACGTCTTCTTTCCTCAATATGCGTGCAGTTACGCTTAAGCATTTGGAAGCATGAGAGATGCGCCAAAAGTTTTTGCAACGGTCGGGCTAACTGGTAATAAACCTTAGCAAACAAACGATTGCCCCTACACCCCAGCATTGCCTTCCTAAAGTCAAACGTGCTGCTTCTACATGTTGGGCTGAGTGCAAGGAAGCGGTCGATCAATAGCTCAGCTGGGAGCGTATTCTGAGACGATCACTTTCGACGACAATATCGCCTCGGCAACAGTATCGCCGTCAGGTGCGCGCTGATTGGCTGGTTGGGCGAAATCGGATGAGCTGAATGGCTTGTTGAGCTTTACGTATACACAGGGTTGCGCATAAAGGACACGGACACAAGAAAGAACGCCGCTACACACAAGGCGCAACTCTATACGTACCTATGGCATACCAACAGACCCAAATAGTTACCTTAGAGCCCTACGTCACGCGAAGGTGATAGTATCGCCGAAGTGATTGTCGCAGAATACGTCCCTTGGTGCCGCAAGTGTTTCTGTTCTGAATGAGGAGTACTCTTCTGTAGAGCGTGAGAAGAGCAGAATTTCCTCATGACCGTACGGAACAGTCGGTTCTTCTGGAACTTCCGCGAATAGGCCGCAAAAATATGTGCCGTGTATTCTCACATTACTGCGATAGAATGAACTGATGGAAATGTCAGACGTCGAGCTAGCTAGTATTCTATGATCAAACTTTTTAGCGCCGTTGTCTCGTGTATTATTTGCGAGCTAACAAGTTTAAACTCGTGGAACTATAGCGACGCACGTTGACTACACCGAAAAAGACGCTCGGGTGGAGTGATTATTTACCAATCAGCTCAACCCCACGTGAAGCAACATCCCCATCACCACAAATACCACATGTTGACTTTGCAGTAGTACTTAGGCGGTATCCAGTGCAAGACGATATTATGCCCTTCGCTTCTAAAATTCGCAAGTAAAGCCAGTGATTTCGGACACAATTTGTTAGGAGGTTCGGCACGGGAGGATCGCTTGAAGTGCAGACGTTGAGCCCATAACACGGAGACTCTACTTCGGAACCTACAGAAAAGAGGCTTTTCACACGCATGTGTGCAACAGATAACGTTCTCCGAAGGACCGAAGCTTGTGCGTGAGGAGGTCTCACGCCTTCTACTTGCATATCTGCGCGACACTGCACTCATGGTCATGTGGTAGCACACTTTTGAAGAGCATAATGGACGCGCAGTCAATTGTCGGCCCAGACTTCCAGGCTAGCATCGCCTGTAGCTGATACCTTGACCAAGCAACCAACAGACTTACGCTCTTCTGCGTGCTATCTAGAACGTGCCAACGCGACATCATAGCGCCTACGTAACTACACTTTTCATCTACTAGCAACCAGTGGTATTCTCAAAAAATACAGTAGATGTCGTGGGCATGATGTCCGAGAACCACAGATGCACCACCTTGAGTATTATTTTCTGCCCATGTCCGAGATTAATGCGTGAGAATTCTACTTTGTGTGAAATCGCGCAGCTTTCATTTCTCCCAATTATGGCAGAAGAAAATGTATTTGAGCCATTGACAGGCGCTCATTAGTTAGTTCAAAAATGCGTCAGAACCCATAAAAGAGGGGATCACCAGATGCGCACCAATAATTTCAAACGAATATATAGACTTCTTTAGGTCAAACACCTGTAGTTGCAACGACAGTTTTGCATGTGGATGTTTACGTAAACAGCTTGAACGGTGGCTCGTAACATAATGGAGAAGTGGGCGAGTTGGGCATTCATTGTTAGGAAAGCACGAAGAAAGTCGACTCAAGCACTTGTCCTGTGTTCTGGAGTTGCCTTGGTCCTTCGCGCTCTACAACTATGAACAGTGGGGTGCCCGTATTGACACAGCGGCGCCAGTTAAATAGATTAGTTGTTCTTTTCAAGCTCGCACTGACCACAGTATGCAATGTTTGACTTGAAAAAAAAAAGTTAGTTATACGGCCCATGCTTAGCACCTAGCTCGCTCCGATATGGTGCCCTCTGCAGTACATTTACAGAGTAATTTGGGAAATCAGTGTCGCATGCGACGGGGCGGTTGTCGAGAAGGGAACACTCGTTCTCTCCAAATTGACAACGCGCTACGTGCTGTCGATTCGATAGGTGCTTCGTGCAGCTTACTTTCCCTTTCACTGCAGCACAAACGAATACGCACCATCTTAAGCCTTCCCTCCGAACCCTCCCTCCGCTGCGAGCACGTTAGCTGGAGGACCGTAGAGAACTGACCCCCACAATGCCTGAGCGTGACTCACTTCCACGTTTCCAGCTATCCCTCGGTTCCGCCTCCTAATTTTCTTTTACAACGTCCTCGGAAATAACGCCACTTCGGGCGCTGACTGCGTGCACCTTGCAACGAGAAACGCGCCAGCAGCTTGGGCCATTATACACATCCCCCAACGCCTGCGTCGGGTAGGGATCCAGGTCTGTGGAGGGTCCAGTCTTCTCCCTGCGCATGGTCCCGTTCTTGTCCCCGTTTCCCTCCGTGAGGTCGGGCAGTGAGCAGCGTTCACCGAGACAGGCTCGGGGAGCGGCGGCTGTGGGGCCATATCTCTTAGAGGTAGTTAGCTAAGAAAGAACGTCGACCGGTCTTGTTCTCTAGATAAGAGCAACGCGAGCGTTATTCTTGAGATAAGAGCGCGGGGATCGAAAGGGGAGAGGCACCTTTACAGCTTCAGGGGCAAGACAGGGAAGCGAGATATTAGGAGCACAATAATGAACGACCCCAGAGATCAAGGAAATAATTACGTCGAATGTTGGGTGTGCATTTAGCGGCAATAGATCATCTCCAGTATATTGTTGTTCGTATATTAGTTTTTAACGCGCATATCTCTTCGCCAACTTCATGGTGGTCGTTGGGTGATTAATAAATTTACACACGCTGGCGTATTCCGCCCCAGGAGAGAGATAGAGAGAGAGAGTTATTAGAAGGGAAGCTGGTGTGCGGTTAACTGCTAACATGTGTGATTTGCTCGAATGTTCGGGCAAAATAGAGCGTATGCTGCGTCTGTACTGTGTATATTGCGGAATTCTCTCTAATCAGGTGTTTGAAGACGCAGTCCAGAATTTGTGATGCGGAAATAGTTTCAGTGTCTCAAAGCAAGGCTTGCCCCTTTCCCCCTGCTTTTCTGTTCCGATCATCTTCAGATCACCCACCTGTGTGATCACCCACCCATTATGTAATATTGGTGGTTACTAATGAAAATTCGTTGTCAAACTATGTGAGTGAGCTATTATCGATGTTCCCTACATCTCGTGTGCCTTTGTAACCAAATTCACCCTAACTTCGATATTTCGGTTAAATAGGAACACAACATTATATTTGGATTTAACGTCCACAGTGGCCTTTCGCCCTGAAAGCCAGTGGAGTATTGCCGATCATCTGGGGTTCATTAGCATGCACGTAAATGGTGCAATAAAACACTGGTCTTCGTATTCAGCACTCGTCGGAATGCGCGCTCAGCAGTCGGCAATCGAACCCGTCCTTTCGCGTTCTGAAACGGGCGAGTCACAACCACTGATCGACAACGGCGAATCAACGAAGCGTAAGTACAATGTTGGTGAGCTAACATGGGTGCCAAATTATAAACCAATGATTCATTTTGTCCCAGGCCACTCGGAACTCTGTCATCATCATCACCAGCCAGGCTACACGCACTGCAGGGCAAAGGCCTCTCCCATACTTCTCCAACTACACAACTCTGTACGCGGTTACATATCCACGAAGCTCCAGCGTTAACAGCGTCATGGCCTCTTGGCTGTGCAATGGGGGAGGCGTAGGGAGATTTGGAAACGAGTGCTGGCGCGCCCTTCGTGTGTTTCGATCATACGTGCGAAATTGCACTTGGAGAGACTCAACGCCTTTGCAGCAGCAGTCGCTAATGGACACACCCATTGTTACAAATAAAAATCACCCAATCAGTGGAGAGACCTCTCTGTCGACGTACCAGCTCTCCATACAGTGGGCTCAAACGTGATACAATGGTGGCAGCGAAACGAACCGTGTAGCTGGCACGTGCGCGCGGTTTGCTCACCCCCATGAGCAATACGAATGGCCGCAATCCCGCTTTGAACCCGAGCGGCCGGGCGCGTCATCCCCTGACAGGTCTTTGTTTTCGACGCCACACCACCGAAACGCTTATTTCTCCTCGGTGCGCAGACAGGCCGTATTTATTATGTCCCCGTCCTCATTTCTTTCTTTCTTCCTTTCTTCCTTTCTTTCTTTCTTTCTTTCTTTCTCTCTCTCTCTCCCCCTCCCTCTCTCTCTATCTCTTTGCGGCGAACAAGACCGAGAGGTGTCGCGAGGCTTCGCCCATTTCATTAGCGACTGGCCATAAATCTCGCTGTTCTTCTCCCCTACGCCACAACGAAAGTGGCGCTCCCTGTTGCTCCTTTCCCGAACGGTTCGATCGTGAGAGGGCGAGTTGACAGGCCACTGGTGCTCGTGATCACCGGGTTTCTAACGTGAATAGTATTTATTTTATTATTGTTTCACCTGTGCTATACATGGCTCTCATGGCAACAAATCTCAATGCTCGGAAATCACGCAGCCAGCCTTGCTACGCTATCCCAGGAACTTTTGAAGAAAAGGCGCAGATTTAATAACTACCCGTGTTGCACATTTATGGCAATTACCTGTTTTTGATGCATTTCGTCTGCTCTGCAACACCGTGGACATATTTCTCCCTGAATTAAGTAATGCTATCTTCAATGTCTTCCTGCGCATTTCCTTGGTCTGGCCTGATTTTATATTGCCTACAACTTCAAGCGCCACCAACACTTCCCTGGTGCGTGTTTCAGTTACTCCAGTGTACGTTTCACAAAGCATCTCGGGCGTCATGATAGCCCGCATGGAAGGCATAGCAAAACGGATGTGCATGAGATCTTAGGGAATGCTAATTTACTTTCCGAGTTTCTTGACCAAGACATTTATCACTAGTATGCCGGAAACGATCTTTTCCGTTAAAGTATTCTTGGCCAAGCTGCGAAAGTCAATCAACAACTTCATTTCACTCGACGTTGCGTTTTTGATTGAGGCTGAGCTATCTTTCGGGATTTTCAGGTACAGATGATCGCTCCCAGTGAGTAGATTCTTTGTGTCAAGCTAGTCTGCGCAGAGTGTAGAAAACTGTCTCACGCGATTGTTTGGATATAATGCTAAATATGTCGCTATACTGTTCCAAACTCAAAGCGTCGAGACGAATGCGTTGTTTCAATTTCTATCGCAGTGAAAAGAATCACACCTTACTTTGTAGTCCTAAACACATTAGATGACAAAATTGCGACATATCCTCGTCTAATAAACCTTGCTGTATGTTCTAATAGACCTGAACGCTCACTACCAAATATGAGGAAACTTGAGGACAAATTCAAGAGGCAGTTCACGCCTATCGTTTGCAACATACCACAACTTGGGGGCTCTAAATAATGGAAGCCCTTTCTTTCTGCGTGGAACAAAGTGTAGCAGGTGCTTAGATATGACAATGATGTCCCGTGGCCTGACTTCGGGCGTGCAGTGGCTCAATGATAGTGAAACCCATAGAAGTAATGAGACCTCCTTACCAGTGGTCTCTCGGCAAATTCCCTGGTCAGTACTTGAGGATCTTGTAGAAGGTGCATGCAAGAAACATCGCACGCAGGTTAGAATGAATGAATGAATGTGTGTTGTTTAGTGGCGCAAGCGCGAGGTATGGCCAGCAGGTTAGAAGAATACTTGCAAACGCAATGCATGACTGCACGCGTTGCTTCACACATTCATCAAAGCATACGGAGTCTGATACTTAATTAGACAGGATTCGTCCATTCTCGACCTCAGAGTAGCCAGGCGCCTGCAAAAGAAGATGCAGCCCCGAATGTACAAGCTAGAGCTTCAAAGATGGCAATGTTTTTATGCCTTACTGGACCCTCCCAAGGCACGGTACCGTGTATGGCTAACCCTACGGGATTTTCGGTCACGCCCCCAGCAATGACACCCTTTCAACCATTACATGTTCTGTAGCCTTCCCCAAGGTGGTGTTTTAGCCCTAGCTATTTTTTTTTCAACTTCGTGCTTCTTGGGCTGGCCCGATGTCCACCAGAAACAGTCAGTGTCTCGCTCTACGCCGATTACATCTGCGTCTGGGCATCAGCAGTGAATCGTCTGCAGGTTCGTGCAAGGCTACACAAGGCAGCAACACAGACATTTAGCTATTTTTGCACACAAGAACTAAGCACAACGACAGAAAATTGTGCGTCAGTCGCTTTTACGCGAAAAGCAATGACTGGTTGTCCAGTAAGCATCAATGACCAGCCTATATCCTTCAAGAGAAATAATCGGTTTTTAGGTTTAATTGTTGAACGGAACCTCTTCTGGAGCCCTCATGCTGCCCACTTAAAAAGAAGTTCACATCTATTGTCCACGTCTTCAAATTCATCGCCGGGGAAACATAGGGATCATCAGTCGGCTCCATTCTACAGGTGTATCGAGCATATTTTATCGGATTTCTGCGCTATAACTCTTCCGTGCTTTCGAAAACTTGCAAGTTCCATCTTCGAGCACTTCCGAGCGTGCAAGCACAGGCCCTACGCATTTGCCTCAGCTTTCCGCGGAGCGTCTCTATAGACAGCCGGAAGTGGTATAATGCCTCGAGAATACCCACTCACGACTTTATTACAACAAACACTCTGAGCACGCAACTCCGCCACAATTAACGCGTGGAATCCAACCATGTTGCTTACCTGCGAGAGCAACGACCACAGGTGCCATTCCCTAACGTAGTCAACACTCATTGTGCCTCGCTACCGTCGGGCTTAACATCCTCAGCACGTTCACCGTCAACTTTGTGGTGTTTGCTGCAGCAACCTTAAGTGCACATTTTCATACTAGGAATAAAATTATGCAGCTCCCACGCACTATGGGAATCGATGTAAGCGAAGCATTCCGTGCTGTATGCTTTGATTGACGATAATTAGTGGCGGTGTTGATGGCTAAAGCTTAATTTCTTCTACATTTAGTCTAACACGACCCTGGTGAGTTAATGTTAAACGTTGCCTTGCGGGCACCACTGCTGTTTGTGTAGTACACAGAACACACAGGGAGAGGTGTTTGCTTGAGGCATTGTTCTGCGCCACATTTCATAACCTGTGAGAGGGTTGAGCGTCGTTATTTCCTCACATGGCACGTCGTATTCTGGCAGAAGTATTAAACTTAAATTGTATTATGGGGCTGTTCGCGCCAAAACCACAACCTGATTATGAAGTATGCCGTATTGGCGGACTCCAATTAATTTTGACACCGTGATGTTCTTTAACGTGTCCCAAAATATAAGTGCACATGCGTTTTCTATTTCGCCCACGTCGAAATACGGCTGCCGCGGGTGTGATCAAATCCACTGCCTCTAGCAATGCCATAGCCGCAAATCTAACGCGGGGGGCACGAAAGTGTTGATTTGACAGTCGACCGCTTATCCAGTTTCCCTGCAACCACCGTGGAAGTAGGGTTTGCTTGTGTTCTCACGTCACCTCTCCCCCCCCCCCCCTCTCTTGCATGGGAACTGCCTCGTCTCCTCCCTCCTCCCTACAGTTCTGTCTACGTCCCCTCTGCGCTCGCACCTTTGCACCTGCGCTCGCCGATGAAGCGGCTAGGAAAGCACAGGAAGGGACTAATCTCGTTTTTATACCTTTGTCGAGGACTGACACAGCCCAGCACTGAAGAAAGCTGGCGCCCACGCTGCAAAAGTGGCACACACCACCTGAATTCACTCTCTACGGGTAGCATTCTTTCCGCCCAGTTATCCAACTGTGGTTCTGATCTGGCCTTCCCCGCAGTGAACAAACAGTTCTGCGTAGCTTGCGCCTGGTCGTTAGATTCACCAATGCATATTGATTTTCTATTTATTGGCCCATAGCTCGGAGTGCAATGCATGCGGTGTGGATGAGACTATGTAGCACCTCCTTTGCTACTGCCCCTCCTTTGAAAACGACAAACATGACCTCCACATACGTCTAAATCAGCTAGATGGAAACATTCCGCATTGAACAAGATCTCGGGACCATGACCTCGTATATCGCAGCTACAAAAGGCGACAAAAGCGCCGTGGCAATTTCTGAAGGATATTGGACTGAGTGACCGCCTGTGATATAGAGAACTCTCATTACGTCGGCGATCTCAACAGTGGACGTTCTTTTCTTAGTCTTTTCCTCTCCTTTATCCCTTCCTCCAGTGCAGGGTAGCAAATCCGACTCGGTCCTGGTTAGCCTCCCTGTCTTCCATTTACCCTTTTCGCTCTCTCTCTCTTTCTCCCCTAACACGGACCTCTCCCTACCTATAAAGCCTGCTTCTGAAGGTTTTGATTTAGTCGAATGCGCTGTAAACATACATGATCACGCCTGTAGAAGGACACACGGTTTGCAAAACTCGCACGCTGCACCATAAGCACGAATGGACCTGTACCGTTGTTCCGAGTCCGTTCAGACAGGCCGCTGCATGCGGAACGGCCTAAGAAGGCACAATAGCTCAGGCGCCATTCCTAGAGAAAGGTACAGGGAGTTACTCTGTAGTGCTGTGTCCTGAACCAGCAGCGCATCCTACACGTGCGTTGCATGCTACTCCGTAGTGAGAGGATAGCCACTGCAGAGCTACGCTGTGCTGTCGATACATGCTTCGGTGTGCAGACACTTGATGTCGTTTATAATCTGACGAGTGGCGCGTGGCGACTATATGTATAACAGGGAAGCGCGTTAGTGTGTAAGGGTCATTTCACAGACTCGTGTCAATCCAAAGAACGCGTTTCAGTCCATCGAGACAGTGACCTGTCAATGCACCCGTTCAAGCGCTTCGGATATGAAGCCGCCAACGATACAGAGAACACGTGGTCTTCCTGCGAGAACAGCGTGGACGTCCGCTCCAGGGCTTCCTTCCTCACTGCTCCGTATATACACGCCGGCAGCAGCCGCGCTACTCACAGCGGCGCTGGCGTCGCTACGACGGCAGCGGCAGTGAGCGAGAGCTCCTGCCCCCGCTCCGCTCTCCGGCGCAGACCGCGCGGTCGGTTCTCATCGCAGAAGCGGTCGACTCCGTGCGGCGGGCGCTGGCGCGGCATGCATGCGCGTACACGTCGCTCCTCGTTCTCTGCGCGTGCGTGGCGTCGAAGCAGTGAGTGGTGCGTGTGGTGGTGCGTGGTGGCTGTCGCGCTGGTGTCTGGTCTCGAGCGACGACGACGATCCTGCTCCTCGGAGCCGGCCGGAGGAACCAAGAGGGGAGCGCGATCAGTATCACTTGGCGAACACCGCTGGATTACGATGCGCTGCGAATAATTAATCTCCGGTGTTGCTCGTCGGAACCGTGGCATGATTGCCGTGCCATGTCACGCCACTGTGATCACAGCCCGAGGAGGCTTCTCCCTTGGATAAAGGATTTTCGGATTATTGTCGGCCTTCTTCTCACACTCCTCGCCTGCACCGTGTACGCCTCCGATGCACGTGAGTTGCGCTGAGTAGTGTTTATTTTGTCGCGCCTTGCGCGCGTGCATGTTTGCGTAAGGTGTGTTTGCGTGTGCGTGTTTGCGTGAGCTTGTCTTGCCTCTGCCCAGGCGGTGCGGGCGCGTGCCTGCGTGCTGTAGTTACAAAATGCATGCAATGCTGAGTAAAATAATGCCGTGAGGAGACATGTGCGATCGTTTATATTGTGAGCGCTACACATGCCTGACTTCCAACTTCGTCATCTCCACATATCATCATCCATTGTACATCTTCTTGATCTGTATCATCACCAGCAGCACAGCTTGTTTCTCGGGGGTGTAGCGCGAGCTCGGCTGGAATAAAACGGTCCCTTTCAAGTATGTGAGCGCAACCCAATATTCATATAATACTATATCGTTCATTCTTAGCTAATGCCTACTGCAGGTACGTCGAACTAAAATTCGTAGTTTAATGTATGCAAAATGCAGCGTAACCTTCACATAGGTATTGACCGTCTCCCGGTTAGTGACCGCCGCTAAAATAACCATTTAAACTAATTGAGCATCTGATGTTCTGTTGTGAGGAAATGGTGAAATCTCAAGCATGTAGGGGTCCAAAATGCCCTTTCATTTTCCTCTCTCTGTAACGTGACCGTGGAATCCTTGTCTTTCTTTTTATTACCTGCAATTTTTCACGTGTACGCTTTATGTAATTCTCTATGTTTAGTTCTGTTATCATTATTGTTAGCGTAAAGCGCTGAGTTCTACCTCCCTGGTGGGACGAAGGTCCCGATCATGCAAAGAGTAGTGGAGCGGGCAGAATGGTAGTTTCGTGCATGGTTCCCTGAGCATTTAAATATAGGGGCGGCGAGACTGCCTCAGATGTATCGAGAGAATAGAATGCGCTCGGCTTGGTGCGCGGCCTTCTGCGCGCCTTACTGAACGAGAAAGTGGCCGGAAAGCAAGTCTCCTCGAGGACGCGTTCTGTCCACTTAAGACGTCCAGCCGCAACTTCGCGCGTAGCGCCCAGGATGCCGCGTGCCGAAACTGGTCGTGATTGGTTCCTACAAGCATCTAACAGCATAGATGCACCCATAAACTGGTCTTGGACGTTTGACGTGAATCATGAACGGAACATGGTGCAGCACATCCCACCCTCTGGCTTCCATTTTTGTGCGCAGATGTCTAAGAAGAGAAAGCAAGAAATTTCACTTACAGTCAAAAGCAACGCGATTTCCTTGTAGCGCAGCACATGCGCATGCCGCAAAATGTTTTGTCGGACTGAGAAAAAGAAATCAGAGGACTCGTCTTGTAGCACCTTCGGGCTCCAACTTTTTTGGTGACCGTATCAGTTCAACGTTTGCCTTCATGATCTAGAACGTTAATCCCAGTTGGTTCTACCAATTTCTCGCGCCAATCTGTGATATTCGTATCAATGAGGAGGAGAAAGAATCACAGCCGTCGTTCAAGCGTTCCTGTCAGAAGAGGTCACCAACTTAGAACAACTTTCTGTACAGCCGCGATTGGCCATTCACAACGTCAGGGTGCACCGGCAAAGAATTAGTGGTAGTGTTTTCTCTGACACCATGGGATAGTGAATACTGCGGAGCCATATGTTTACAAAAATGAGAACGGCAAGAACACTTATCTATCGCAATTTGTCGTTTTTTTTTTTTTCGCTCACATTATTCCCGCGAACCATTCCTCGGGAGCGCACTCGACGGACGCGCCCCATGAACAACTGCAGCGGTGTTGGGGTACCGAAAACAGGGAAGCGTCTCCAACGTAGGGATCGAGAGGTAACACATTGCTTCTGATAATCGTTGCATTGTGCAAATCCAGCACAGTAACGACTTCGGAACGGCACACACACTGCACAGAGCGCGAACTAACAACTGTTTGTAGAGTTCGCTCTTTGTGTGGTAACTGTTTGTCCCGCCTCCTTCCTGATGTCGTTCCTGCGTTGTTGTGTGAAAACCACGCGTTTATCAGAGACAGTGTGTAAGTTAGCTGACTGGTCCCAATCACAGCTTCACGAGGAGACAAAAGTTTGCCTAGCTCTCCTGAATGCTGGTGACACCGATGATCGCGGATGAGACGCTTTCCTTTTGTGCTCGACCCAGCGCCGGAAAATCTCCTGCCGCGCCCGGGATGCGGGTTTCACCTACGGGCTCTCGCTCGCACTAAACGTTTCCGCCGCGGCACAACAGGGGGCGCCCGCATCGCTGGCACAACGAGGTCCGAATGTACGCAGCTGTCAGAGGGAGGAGTCCACCGGGAGCGAAGTGGGGCCAGCGCAACACCCGACTGCCACCTCCCTCCTGTTTCCTACTCCCCCCATCTCCAAACCCGAGCGCCGACTCGCGGGGTTCACTTTCCCTCAGTCGAGCCAGGCGTCAAAAGCTCGCCTCCACGGTGGACAAAGCAGCTCACCGATCACAATGCCTATTCTAGTCCCGACGGCTATACCGTTGCGCCTTTCGGGCGACGCGGCCAAGCAAGCCTACGATATTTGCGTGGATCCTGGGTCTATGCGCCTTGTAACCATGTTGCTTACACGGTCGAATGCTGTATCCAGATCTATAGTCGAGTATCCCGCACGGAATCTTGCAGGCGCATGTCGTGCGGTGATCCCTTCGATTTGCCGTTCAGGAGACGCTTTTTCTCCATATCTCAAGTTCTCGGTTGTTTTCCGAACCATTGCTTATACCTTCAGAGTCGGGCACGTTCTGCGTGGCTTCTTTCAGCTTTACATTATCCCTTCCACGTGTGTATGACGGTAGCCATCGTCACATATTCCTTCTTTACACTCATATGGAGACACGTTCACACAACTGCTTCATGGAAACAGTTCGTCCACAGCCAACAGGAAAAAGAGTCACAGTCGCTTCCCTTGCAGCGGTAGTCGTTCGGCGTTTGTCCTTACGAACTGCGTACTTCAACGTATACGAATGAACTTGCAAACTAACTTTTGTTTCAAAGATCCTCACATCCTCACTTTTTTTCCATTCCTCTACAGATGTTTTTCATCATGTAAAGAAGAATATTGTTAGAAAAATTTATAAATTTTGTGCGAAATTGACGTTACTACCATATTTTCTTGTTTAACTTATTTCAGCTATGCACTTCTGTTTTGTGTGATTACGCAGCATAATGTAGCAGATTCCAAAGAAGTATTTTTCCTTAGTTAGCAATCGGTAGAGACCGTTTAACAAGTTTGTTGGGTCCAGAAAGTCTGTATCTTATATAATTTTATCCCTGAATTATTTTAAATAAACTTTCAACTTCGACTTTCCAAGGCGTGACCTGGAATAGTACGTAGAATGTCGCAAACATCGGAAGTATCGCTCGCTAAATATGTAAAGTATAAAGGTTAGCTCTTTTTTTTTCAGTTCTCTTGCGCTAAGAGACGCGCTAATGGTAGTCTTGAATAATGAAATCCTTATAAACTTTCTAGGCTCAGAATAGGAACTGTCAAAAGCGTGCGCTAGTAAACCATTTTCTTTTTTCAAAGTTGCCCCAGCTCGAATAACGTCCAGCCGAGACAACGGCATTTAGAGTTCTTAAGATCCCAGCATGCCGGAGAAGCGATCGAAAAAAATGCGCCAGAACACAAGCATGTGACTGAATGTCTTGCTAGCCACTTGGTTGTTTTTCGAGGTATATAAGTTGGATCGAAAATGCACGGTTGCCGCCTAGAATGCCACGCGATTCTCCGGAAAGGAGCATTTTTCGATTCGCTTTCGAGCTCAGCTCGACTAATGCGGCGCCTTCCAAATAAACGTTCCTTTAACGGGCAGAGAATTGAGGATCCTGGTATTACGAAGTCTGTGCGGGGATGTAACTTATGGTCTTGTCAAAATCAGCGTCGGAGTCAGTCATTACGTGCCAGGGACGCGAACGAGGAAACGAAAGAAACGCGCGCGAGCTCGAAAATTCAGGGGGAGGGAGAACAGACGAGCACGAGAATTGCGCTGGAGCTCCGGGCATCGCTGGACCGCATTTAATGTCAAGATTAATCTTGTAATGAAGCCATTAAAAAAGGCTACCGCAGGGAAACGGCGCTCCCCTTCACGGTGCAGTAGCGCAGAAACGGCGTCGCTGCAGGCCGATGAACTTCGTTCTTTGTCTCCCATAGCCACCTTGTTAGTGAGGTTTGGAAAATGTGGAAGCAAGTAGCTTATAGCGCACACACGAAGCGGCATCGTTGGCACTGCGCATGAGCAGGACCCAAGCTCGGCTCGGGTTATTTTGTACGAAATACCGACACCGTCCGCTATAGCTAAGCATTCTGTTGACTGTTCCTAAAGCTTCCTGTAGCTGCGTAAGTGGAGCAAGCGTTGGCTCGAATAGAAACGTCGCCAATGACGGATAAGGGAAGCCACAATGGAACCGGCGCGGACTCCTTTCTTTGAAACATCGCTGGCCACACGCCGGGCCCGTTGCCCTTTAGCCGCGAAACACCTGCTGCACGCTTATCGAGCATGGATCACTCACGCGCAGACATGCTTCCGCGCTGTATACTCTTTTAGGAGAAAAAAACTAGCAACACCTTCGTGATTGTTGTAGCGTCCTGAACGTTCGAACGTTGCGAACGCTCAAACGTCGCCAACGTTGACAAAGCTGGCATCATTGAATCGGGAATACGGCTCACAAAGCAGGTCGCAAGTTCGTCCAACGTTCCGTAGTAGACCGGCACTCGAGGCTTAACGATGCTGTAGTCCGAAGTGACTTACCTGTCTCGTCTCCTCTCTGTGCATAGTTCGCGTGCGCACTTCAGCGACGCGGGCCCAACTCGGCGCCTCCGGGAATCCGTGCTGCTCGTAGAGTCTTTTGCACCGCGCACAGCGGCTGATGCCCGAAGTCGACCCTGCGTTTGTTCGAGAAAGGAAAAGTAGAGCATGCGCTTATAGTCACAGACCATGACCATCTTTGAGGACTTCTGGTTGTTGCACGCGCATTTGTTACAATGGCGTCGTGGTACTTCCTATGGCCAGTGTGATATGTGTGTCAGCCAATCCTCGCGTGGCGATTTTCGCGCTGAGGTCCTGGCCAGCGCAGACGCTTGGCTTGCACGGATACTTTCTGTGCCCGAATGCCCCAAATTATTCGCCGAGCACTTAAGTCCCGTCGCGCACGCGCAGTCAATTTCAGCATTCGTTACGCAGAAAACTGTGCACTTAAGCCCTGGGGGACAATATGTATTGCTGCGTCATTCATCCCTTGCTCATTTGCGATTTACACATCAGCGACGCAGCATTCCGGCAGGGTAGAGCCGATATGGTTAAGTCGAAGACCAATGTAGAAACAGACGTAACTGCAAACTGACCGACATGGGTGCTGACGTCAGCTGAGAAGTATGGAAATATGGAAATGGAAAACACAAAGAGCAATTAACATGTCCACCTTCTCTCTCTCTCTCTCTTTAAGTGGTTGAGGAGCACGGAAGTTAAACAGTACAGGTATCAACTGTTCAGCGGCGACGGCAAGAGTCAGTGCCGACTGCTACTACATGCGATGGAAGCGAATTCCACTCAGAGATTCTTTCTTTCCTTTCACAATAAGCAAAAGAAAGGACGATATGTAATTATTACTGCACACTACATACAGAGCTGTAATGACATCACCAAAAGGCTGCAATGAGCACTTTCCGAAATGGGCTATTTCTTTCCAATATACCCCATTTGTCTTTCACCTGTACTTCTATCACGTTCCCTATGTCTCAGTGCCGACTCACGTTTGCGCTGGTCACCATTAAAAGAACTAGGCCAAAACTTAACATTCTTAGGTAAGTTATATTGTGATGATTTTGGCATCTAGAGAGCTGCGCTTGCGTAACGGGCGACCTTGCACTTTCTCATTTATCAAATCAATGTTTCTGTAGCTCTTACAGAGAAAGAGAGACGATAATTTACTTAAGTGATGGCTTCGTGCCTATGTGGGGAAGGGGGTAAGGTAAACATGATTTCATGCCCACTTTGACACCCGCTAGCGTACGTTCAACACAGCTCTAGTTTTCGGATAGGTAACTCCAAAGTGGGTGAAGTCCGCCTATAAGGCGTTAAAGAAATGCGTGTCCGATGGTTGAATCGGACCTCTATGTTTGAGCACAGCTGCCCAACGCTCCGGACATTGGGGCACGATCGCTCGCATGCTTTTCTCTCGTGTCAAGGTCGCTCTCCGGAACGTCTGGCGTGCGCGTCATGTGCCAGCGTTTCGCATTCTTCTCTCGTGGCAGCTAGCGCTTTGAGACGATGTGAGAATGCACTGTGTTCGGGATACGATGCCTTCGGCTCGCCTCATATTTCTTGTTGGATATTTCCAATGTGGGCGAAGTTTGCGTATGACGATATCGCATCAAAAATTAGGCAAGGCACCGACGTTGCGTGCCTCTTGACATTTGCGCCTGAAGTAGAAACGGAGACCCCAATCACACACTGCGCACAAGTTTGTGGATGATACGCACTTTTGAAGGCCGGCTGAGAAGCTTGCACTGCCATATGTCGCATGGAGCTTACCGAAAAGATTGCTTGGTGATTCGGAAAGCGCTTAAGCAAACCTTAAGCAAAGCTGAATGCACCTAGGCTAAATCTTTCGAACACATAAATAATAATAATAATAATAATAATAATAATAATATAATGATAATGATGATAATGATGATAATGATGACAATGACGATGATGATGACGACGACGATGATGATGATGATGATGATGATGATGATGATGATGATGATGATGATGATGATGATGATGATGATGATGATGATGATGATGATGTTTTGACAGGGAAGATAAGGCTGCCGTGGTGTGATGTTCCAATAGTATGTAACCTGCGACAACGCCTCTATACACAAACTCATCAACTGAATGAATTCCTTTTAGAAGGCTTCTTATAGGTGACGAGGTAAGGTAGGTCTTTGGAATAAGCGGCGTTGCACAATAATACATGTAGCAGTGCGTTTTTGTTATGTGCTATGAACTGTTTGAACCTTCCAACCATCGTTATACATGCAGGACTCTTCACCTCATGGTACAGCTTCATTGAGAAGTGAAATATAAAATCGGCAACACCGATTGGCGTAGCGTGCGTAAAGCTCGCATTACTCTTGTTACAGTCCTGTGCGACCACAGAAAATGACGAGCCCGTCACCCAATAAACGTTTAAGCATTCTATCGACAGTTATTCAAGGCCGCCTTCACACGAGTGTGTATTGCGGGAAAGAGATATATAGACATTTAAAGAAAACACAGGGAAGAGGAAGAAGTGCGCAGTATCAAAAGCAGCGCGTTCTTTTTATTGTTCTTGCTGACACCGTATATAGCGTTTTTGTGCATCATGTTTACGACGACGCGACAACATGATACGTAGGGCCTCGCTGGCTGCGTTTCATTCAGCTGCAACATTGAATTGACGTTTCGGCACCTCCAAGGAACAACGCTGTTCTGGTGTTTGCTCACTAAGAAGCAACATGCGTAACTGTTAGTCTTCCCGGGAGGACCGCGGACAATGCGCTAGAAAGCGTCACGCATTCTTCTCACATTTATACAAGAGACACGACGGATCGACACATGGTGACATATTTAAAGCGTAACGAGACGCTCAGGCGAAGCAATTGCCAGCCAGGTCTGCCAGGCTTAACCCCGCTTGTAGCAACATCGTCCCCACCACCTACTAGCAAATCAACCACGCGAGATGGAATTGCCTTCGCATGCTCAATCTCTACCAAAAAGAGATGCGGCACGGCGCTTTCTTGTAGTGTATTCCAAATTACACACAGCGTCGCCTGATCCTCGGGGACAGTTTGTTTCCCGTATAAGCGAGGCCGTTCTAATTTACGACCAGCGTCCAAAAGCATGAACGTGCGTTCGCCGGCAGCAAATAGGTTTCGCTTCCGAACATCAACACGAAAGTGGCTGTCGCCATTTATGGGCCCGCACGCGATGAGGTCAGCTTCGGCGTGCTCGGGGCTTTTTCTTTTACTATATGTACGCGCATTACAGCGTGTTTGGTCGTGTTTTTTTTTTTGCTTTTACCGCATTTCCCGAGGCGCACCGCACGTAAAAGCAGTCAAATAATTCAGTAGAGGTGGCGCCACGCAAACCGATGCATTTGTGCAAAAACAAACCAATAATTCGTTTTTGACGCTTTCATGTGCTGTGGGCTTGCGAGAAAGACAATATTCTGCGTTATTTCTCGCACAATAATTTCACTAGCCGGAAAATACGGAGAGAACCGCAGTGTACCAAGGCTGTCTTGAACATGAAGTTCAGATGTACATAAGGGGAAGCTTATGGAGGGATACGCATTGCCAGAAAAACACGCTTAAAGCGACACTTAGCATAACGCGTTTCATTCCGACTATCACCAGCGTTGAGGTAACAATAATAGTTTTAAAAATAACGCAAGCACGCAGACGACTGGGCGCGAACAAATGAATTTAAAAAATTAGATTTTGTGGTTTTACGTACCAAAACCACTTTCTGATTATGAGACACGCTGTAGTAGGGGGACTACGGAAATTCGGAGCACCTGGGGTTCTTTAACGTGCACCTAAAATCTAAGTACACCGGTGTTTTCGCATTTCGCCCCCATCGAAATGCGGCCGCCGTGGCCAAATAAATTGGGAGCACGAAGCGGTGCAGCGATAACAGCACGCGGTATCGTGAAATCATGGAATATCAGCTCGCCCAAGCACACATGCACCCTCCTTGTGTGTTTGCGTTAGAACGACGTCAAGTATAACCGTGCGATTTCTTGTGGCAGTACATGTAAAATACTAATAAAAGAGTATATATATCGATACACTCCGCGCCTACTGTTCGTCCTGCCGACAAGAAAACGAGATGGATCGAACATTACACTTGCGTTACTTTGAGACCGCGTTGCGTCAGAAGTTTTTGCCACGTGTGTATCCTGTAATGCCCCGGCAGCTACGTTTTATTGTGATAGCAATTATATTGACACTCCAGGCGCATTTTTTCCCGTCGTCCTCGCCGTGATGTTCCATATGAAGTGCAAGGGCGCTAACACCGTCGGCTCGCGTCGTATGCTGTATGTGCGAGTGAAAGCACGCGAGGGAAGCGACGATCGCGGCTCAACCTGGCACGCGCCAAGGAAGAAAGCGGAGAGCAAACGCACCGTCTTCCGTCGCGCGAAAGGCCGCGGGAGTATGGGAGGGAGGGAGGGTTGCAGCATTGTGCTCCGGCAGCAACTGCGCATTTCGCGACCGGGCGCCAGGAGAACTGGCGATGGCGGCTCAATCAGCTCAATCTCGCGCGTCAATATATGGAGGAAAGTGGGGAGGCGGCGCGGGAGGGAAGGCGGGAGGGGCAGCTTTGACTCCGCCAACAAGTGCGTACTTTGCACGGCCGCGCGCAGTCGCGCGCCCTGTATCTTGAAGGCATCTGCAGACGGCTCATGCCTTTCTGCGCACTGTGCTCTGGCTCCAGTTGTGTTTCTTTATTTCTTGTGCTTCTTTATTTCTAGTGTGATGTGTTCATGTCTGCCTGTGCGTGCCGACTCCATGCTTGTTAATTCAGTAAGTAAGCGAATGTTTCGACGTTTATATGGCCGATAAAACTGCTATCCTTACTTCGTATAGCTATCTGCTAATTTCCTATCGCAATCGATGCTTCGCCGTCCGGGAGAAACTGCGACTTTTGGTTGCCCTGCAGCATTCAAGCGACGTTTAGGCACACATGGGAAACCAGCGCAGAGCGATGGCCCTTCTACCATCTCTGGCGACGCTCAATTCTTTATCTCGCAGCGCTCGCTTTTAATTCTCCACACGGCGCAGCGCGCGCTTTGCGGGTTCCCACAGGAAAGAAAGGTGCGTGTGTCTCTTATTCGGTAATGGTCGCCGAATATTTTCTCGTATCTGTTCTCCTTTCGCTGTACAGTAGCCGCTTATATAGTTTTCTGTCTCGACGACGCTTCCACCGCCGACCACCCTCGCGGAAAATGAACCTATGCATGATTCAGTGCGGCCATTACGCAGTTGCCGTCCTTGCTTCCTTTCTCTCTGCTTTCATGGGAAGACGTTAGCGACTTGACATCTTTGTCTTAGATTCACTTTCATCTCTCTTTCGTTTTCTTCCTTTCTTTGCTTCTTCTCCTAAACTTCCGGAAGAACTTTGTCTTACCGGGCGCAACTGCCGTGTCTTGGAATAATGGAAGGATTAAACATGATTGAGGCGGGGAGTCCTTGGGGGGTGAGAACGAAATTACTGCGCGGTGGAATACGACGCCGCACGGAAATGGAACGGCGCTTCATTTCGTGACCGGAAAATGAATCTGCGCCAGTGCTTGTTGGGCTGCCTTCAACGGGGACGTTCGCTTTTCCTAGGCGGCTTTCTGGTAGCACAAGTTTCTTGATCTCTGGCAATACTTTTCTTTTTACTTACTGACTAGGCCAGAGAAGTTGCGGGTCTTTCCTGACTTTAAAGGGACACCGAACTCTTCCCATGTTTAATGTGTTTGATTTCAGGAGTACTTCTTTATTTCTTATTCCAGGGGCACTTGAGCAATGGCGCTCGCGTGCGCGCGAATATTTTTATTCCGCAACTGACATGAACTATTATTTAAAGCGAGTGCACATGTACCGCTTCTTCTGGTTAGCTCAACTTGTTTTCTTCACATTTACCTGTGTTTTTTGCTTTGTTCTCGTAGAATTAGCATGTTTATGTGTTTGTTGCGTGTGTGTGCGTCTTGCTATACGAGAAGGACAACGGCCTCACTTTATCAACATTGTCTGGGTAGAGGGTTAACTGTATGTTGTCTTATTTGTGGGCCCTTAGCGCCCGATATTCCAATCACCCTAACATGGTAGAAAGTGATCATCTTCGGGGAAAAATTTAGGGCGTATGAAAACCAGTCCCGGGAAATCTGCAAGATACAGAAAAATTCCTCGATAGAAAAGGAAATCGAGGGCAGTGGGAAGAATTAAGAAAAAAATACATTACGGGGTATTACGTGCAAACACCGCAATCTGACTATGAAGCCACGCAGAAGTGGAGGACTCCGGATTAATTCTGACGACTTAGGGTTCATTAATGCGGACTTAAATTTATGCGCACGAGCGTTTTTTGCATTTTGCCCTCATAGAAACGCGATCGCCGCGGCCAGGAGTCGAAACTGAGATCTCATGCTTAGCAGCGCAACGCCAGCTACTAAGCTACCACGGTGGGTGAAGTATAAATCATCATCATCATCATCATCATCATCATCATCATCATCATCATCAGCCTAGTTACGCCCACTGCAGGGCAAAGGCCTCTCCCATACTTCTCCAACTACCCCAGTCATGTACTAATTGTGGCCATGTTGTCCCTGCAAACGTCTTAATGTCATCCGCCCACCTAACTTTCTACCGCCCCCTACTACGCTTCCCTTCCCTTGGAATCCAGTCCGTAACCCTTAATGACCATCGGTTATCTTCCCTCCTCATTACATGTCCGGCCCATGCCCATTTCTTTTTCTTGATTTCAACTAAGATGTCATTTACCCGCGTTTGTTCCCTCACCCAATCTGCTCTTTTCCTATCCCTTAACGTTACACCCATCATTCTTCTTTCCATGGCTCGTTGCGCCGTCCTCAATTTCAGCTGAACCCTTTTCGTAAGCCTCCAGGTTTCTGCCCCGTAGGTGAGTACTGGTAAGACACAGCTGTTATACACTTTCCTCTTGAGGGATAGTGGCAACCTGCTGTTCATGATTTGAGAATGCCTGCCAAACGCACCCCAGCCTATTCCTATTCTTCTGGTTATTTCAGTCTCATGATCCGGGTCCGTGGTCACTACCTGCCCTAAGTAGGTGTATTCCCTTACCACTTCCAGTGCCTCGCTACCTATCGTAAACTGCTGTTCTCTTCCGAGACTGTTAAACATTACTTTAGTTTTCTGTAGATTAATTTTCAGACCCACCCTTCTGCTTTGCCTCTCCAGGTCAGTGAGCATGCATTGCAACTGGTCTCCTGAGTTACTAAGCAAGGAAATATCATCCGCGAATCGCAAGTTGCTAAGGTATTCTCCATCAACTTTTATCCCCAATTCTTCACACTCTAGGTCTCTGAATACCTCCTGTAAACATGCTGTGAATAGCATTGGAGATATCGTATCTCCCTGTCTGACGCCTTTCTTTATTGGGATTTTGTTGCTTTCTTTGTGGAGGATTACGGTGGCTGTGGAACCGCTATAGGCAGGTTGCGCACGTAGTTCCCGCGCCTACTAGGGCGCCCCTCGCGGCGGCGAGCGCGGAACCGGCAGGATACGACCGGCTCGCTTGCGTTCGGAAAGCCTGTATGTGCACTGTTTCGCGCGTAGCTGTTGCTTTTTCTGAGCAATGCCGAAGTGCAGCCCGAGCTGTTGAGTAGTGGGCTGCAACAGCACGTACACCAACTAACGAGGAACAAAGTTTTACAGGTTTCCAAGCCGACCATATGAACCAGAACGGCGTCAACACTGGATAGCGCTCGTCCGACGGCATAAGCTGATTTATGTTCCGGCGTTATGCCAAGTGCGTTATAACGCTGAATTCTTTGCTTTTAAAGCAATGATGGCAGCAACGGGACACCTGCAGTCAGTGGCGTAGCTAGGTCGTCTGGCACCCGGGGCCCATAGGTCTTCGGTCCCCCCCCCCCTCCCCCGGGTTTATTCGAGGAAGGCGAGGATATCAACAATTTCCGCGTGTCTCCAGACGTATATGACACACCCCCCCCCCTGGCCTCTTGCACCCGGAGCCCACGCCCCCCCCCCCCCCCCCCCCCAGCCACGTCACTGCCTGCAGTGCGTACCGGGATATGCAGCAAACAAAGTAGTTTGTTCCCACACTATACCGCAGTAAAGCTGTGGAACTCTTTCCCAATCCTCTCCTATTGAAACAGCGCTAGGGCTTGCTGAGAGATTTAAGGAGGGGTTGCAGCCGGCTGAGCTGGCATACACCCTTCTGCGTCCAGCATATCAACGAAGGGGCAGATGAGATCACCAAAATTTTTGACAACGTGGTTTATTGGAACCTCCTTTGCACGCACTGAAAAATCGCAACATAAAAGTATCGCACTTCCAGTAACTTGGGCGAAAATATTTTCCCAGCGTAGTCTAACAACTGGTAAGTTAATCCCCTTTATTTGTGTTTGGGGAGAGCAACGTTAGAATACCTGTGGTAGGTCTTACGAGTCGTTCGTAGACCCCACGTTCTTGGATGAGATGTTTTAGATTCGCATTTGCCGTCCTGTATGTACAGGGAAACTACCGCGGCGTCCTTGCACTTCCCTGCGATACCAGCACGGCAATCGCAGCTCCCCGCTAGGATTTGTCTGCTGTCGCCGATCTTCAAGAATCAATGTCGCCTATAATTTCATGCGTCAACACCATAGATAACGAAGTAACTTAAGCTGAGCTTCACACGTCTCGCTGGTGCATTATTTTTCGTTTGCGGAAAAAACCTAGCAGTCACTACCGATCAGTGCGATTTCAGCACTTCGCTCACGCCGTAGACGTGCCCCACTTCAAATAGACGACTTCCTTTCTCTAAATTCTTTTCCCTAAAAAAGCTATGAAGATCTTGTAATTCCCAAAACCCGGTTAAAATTAATATCTGCACGCTGTTTCGCGCCATCACTGCCGTTTGACAGGACGCCAAACACGCAGCGCGGGCTGCTGACGCCGTGAGTAATCCTACCACATTCGCGCAACTATTCGTCAGATGGCGCTAGGGGTCGGAAAGACAGGGCGCCGCCTAGCACTTGCAACGTGCCCATAGATAGCTTCCAGTATCTTTACATATGGCTCATCTACACCCTGATTCCGTAGTGCCTCCATGACTGCTGAGGTTTCGACTGAATCAAATGCTTTTTCGTAATCAATGAAGGCTATATATAAGGGTTGGTTATATTCCGCACATTTCTCTATCACCTGATTGATAGTGTGAATATGGTCTATTGTTGAGTAGCCTTTACGGAATCCTGCCTGGTCCTTTGGGTGACAGAAGTCTAAGGTATTCCTGATTCTATTTGCGATTACCTTAGTAAATACTTTGTAGGCAACGGACAGTAAGCTGATCGGTCCATAATTTTTCAAGTCTTTGGCGTCCCCTTTCTTATGGATTAGGATTATGTTAGCGTTCTTCCAAGATTCCGGTACGTTCGAGGTCATGAGGCATTGTGTATATAGGGCGGCCAACCTTTCTAGGACAGTGTTCCCACCATCCTTCAACAAATCTGCTGTTACCTGATCCTCCCCAGCTGCCTTCCCCCTTTGCATAGCTCCCAAGGCGTTCTTTACCTCTTCCTGTGTTACTTGTGGGATTTGAAGTTCCTCTAGACTATTCTCTCTCACCTTATCATCGTGGGTGTTACTGGTACTGTATAAATCTCTATAAAACTCTTCGGCCACTTGAACTATCTCATCCATATCAGTAACGATATTGCCGGCTTTGTCTCTTAACGCACACATCTGATTCTTGCCTATTCCTAGTTTCTTTTTTACTGCTTTTAGGCTTCCTCCGTTCCTCAGAGCCTGTTCAATTCTATCCATATTATAGTTCCTTATGTCCGCTGTCTTACGCTTGTTGATTAACTTAGAAAGTTCTGCCAGTTCTATTCTAGCTGTAGGGTTAGAGGCTTTCATACATTGGCGTTTCTTGATCAGATCTTTCGTCTCTTGCGATAACTTACTGGTTTCCTGTTTAACGGCGTTACCACCGACTTCTATTGCGCACTCCTTAATGATGCCCATAAGATTGTCGTTCATTGCTTCAACACTATGGTCCTCTTCCTGGGTTAAAGCCGAATACCTGTTCTGTAGCTTGATCCGGAATTCCTCTAGTTTCCCTCTTACCGCTAACTCATTGATTGGTTTCTTATGTACCAATTTCTTTCGTTCCCTCCTCAAGTCAAGGCTAATTCGAGTTCTTACCATCCTATGGTCACTGCAGCGCACCTTGCCGAGCACGTCTACATCTTGTATAATGCCAGGGTTCGCGCAGAGTATAAAGTCGATTTCATTTCTAGTCTCACCGTTCGGGCTCCTCCACGTCCACTTTCGGCTAACCCGCTTGCGGAAAAAGGTAATCATTATCTGCATATTATTCTGTTCTGCAAAGTCTACTAATAACTCTCCTCTGCTATTCCTAGAGCCTATGCCATATCCCCCACTGACTTGTCTCCGGCCTGCTTCTTGCCTACCCTGGCATTGAAATCGCCCATCAGTATACTGTATCTTGTTTTGACTTTACCCATCGCCGATTCCACGTCTTCATAGAAGCTTTCGACTTCCTGGTCATCATGACTAGATGTAGGGGCGTAGACCTGTACAACCTTCATTTTGTACCTCTTATTAAGTTTCACAACAAGACATGCAACCCTCTCGTTAATGCTATAGAATTCCTGTATGTTACCAGCTATGTTCTTATTAATCAGGAATCCGACTCCTAGTTCTCGTCTCTCTGCTAAGCCCCGGTAGCACAGGACGTGCCCGCTTTTTAGCACTGTATATGCTTCTTTTGGCCTCCTAACTTCACTGAGCCCTATTATATCCCATTTACTGCCCTCTAATTCCTCCAATAGCACTGCTAGACTCGCCTCACTAGATAACGTTCTAGCTTTAAACGTTGCCAGGTTCATATTCCAATGGCGGCCTGTCCGGAGCCAGGGATTCTTAGCACCCTCTGCAGCGTCGCAGGTCTGACCGCCGGCGTGGTCAGTTGCTTCGCAGCTGCTGGGGACTGAGGGCCGGGGTTTGATTGTTGTGTTCATATAGGAGGTTGTGGCCAAGTACTGCACCAGGGTGGCCAATCCTGCTCTGGTGAGAGAGTGCGTTACCGGTTCTGGTCACCGGGATCAGGCCGCACTCCAGGCCTGTTCTGGAGTATAAATCAATAAATACATAAAGAGATAGAGAGAGCAGTCCTTAGTATTTCAATTCGTTTAGTGCGACAGCATGCAGGCTCTAACGGTGCCCGTCGCCATCTTCTTGAGAGCAACTTCTTGCTCGCAATTATTGTTTCAGCATATTTACTGCGGCAGGAGACCTCCCCATTCCTTCTATTGCGGCATTCAAATAATTATCTGCCGAGGCCCCTGCCTGCTTGTTTGCATAACGAACATCGGCCGGGGCCTGTTTCACGGCCAGCCGGAGCGTTTTAGTGTGTCAGGACTGAGGTACACACCCGTGGCAGCAAGCTAGCGCGGCCAGCCTGCTTGTACCAACAACGCGATGTACAGCGGTCACGGAAGGCCGCAGTTGACGTGCGAACTTTCAACTCTTCAAATGCTCGAGCTCGTACTATTCCAGCATCTAATGCAGCCTGCCGGTTACCGCGGCCCAAACTCGGAACCAGTTCTCGCACGCGCGCGTTCTATCGCAGATGAGAGTGAGTCAGCCGCATTTCATCAAACTGCCAGCACGGGGGTCCTCCTCCTCCTCCTCCTCCATCACCGCACGCGTTGTGTGTTCGCAGCCGCTGATGCATTAGCTCACGTGCACGGGTGCGCGCGCGTGCTCCCCCTGGTGGCTGGTGGACCTGCTCAATTAGGAGCAGCCGGCAACATTCTGTACAGGCGTTAGAGAGCTGGAACAGTCGGCGCCATGACGCCTGCCGAAGGTGAGCGCGCTGAATCGTCAGCGGCTGCCGATGGCTGCTGCCTGGCGTCCAGTGCCGCTCGCCGCCGCCGCGTTCATTACGTTAATTATATTCCAGGAAGCTAGAGGTAACGCGCGCGGGCCATTCAAAGAGCGCTCAGGGAGAGGAAGGCGGTTCGTGGCGATTGTTATACCGCCGCTGAACCGTTCGTGTCGTGCGCGTTTTCGAAGCAACTTTTCGAGCGCGCAAGCGGGCCTTGCCTCCAGAGAGTCAGCCTACCCTCTACCCAGTTTTTCGTCACGTGGGCATGCAGCTGGTCTATCCCGGTGTGCACAGTAACGAAGGTGAATGGGAGCACCAATGCAGCCTTCCTTCAGATCTGTGACACCCTCTATCGAAATGGTTTGAGCGTGTGTGTAATACACACAGGTTCAGGCGCTCCGCAAATGAACGGTCCTAGCTATGTCGTAAGCGCTGACAGCGCCGCCTGGCATTTGGCAACTTTTCGCGTTGGTTTATCGTCACCGCAGTGGCCTTCATTTTTGTTCTAGTCAGGATCGTCTAGAATTGGTTCGGAGAAGGGCTTTAGGCGACTCTTAGCATTAACGCCATTGTGTTTAGTACAACTTTTCAATGACTGGTATATGCTTCCAATTTTCTCCTTAACAGACATGATTAATGCAATGCTTCAATTTCACAGTTGGAACATATGTCCTGGAGTGAATATTTAAAAAGTTAACTTGCAAAGTTTTATTCAGGCACACGGGCATTGCGCTTTATCATACCGGTAATATGCTCTTTTTCCAAAACTCCGCCTGAATAAGACGGAACAGCGCAATCCTATAGGGCTTGTAATGAGCAAATCACGTGTCTGCTCCGCCAAATTGAACAAATGTTCAGTCTGTCACTCATGCTGTCGTAAAACGTTCAGTCCGACCAACTGAGCTCGCAAATTAAAATCGTGTGCATAAAGCTAACACTGAAATCATTCTTTTAAAGGAAGAGCGCCTATGCCTTACGTTCTCTCATGAAAAGAAAAGCGACTCTGTGCATAACTTATCTTCATATGTTCCTCTCGCAAATATTGATATGAGTTTCGTCTCGCCGTACCTTACAGCCATCATCACAGCTACTCAACGCCTCGTCCGATATTTCCAAGGGACCCGCCGTGGTTGCTCAGTGGCTATGGTGTTGGGCTGCTGAGCACGACGCCGCGGGATCGAATCCCGGCCACGGCGGCCGCATTTCGATGGGGGCGAAATGCGAAAACACCCGTGTACTTAGATTTAGGTGCACGTTAAAGAACCCCAGGTGGTCGAAATTTCCGGAGCCCTCCACTACGGCGTGCCTCATAATCAAGAAGTGGTTTTGGCACGTAAAACACCATAATTTAATTTGATATTTCCAAGCCCCGCAATTTCATCGTTAGCTTTCCGTCGCAATTTCTGCAGCTTCAATCTTAATAAAATGCTGCCCTCGTTCACCGTGCAGCGTCTGCGTACTGCGCGTTCAAGATTTACAACTTGCGCGGTTGCCAAGGCAGCAGGCACGCGTTCTTAGCGATAACTGAATCCTACCTCTCTTGAGTAGACAACACTTCGAGTGCGCTAGCTCGCCGATCGAGTTAAACTGCTTTCGATCTATCTGGCTTTTAAAGGTCGCCGCGCGTCCCTCTTCTATCGTCGTCCCCGACTCCCATCATCAAATTTTCTTCCTCTGTTCTGGCACGCCGAATTAAACTAAAGCTACAAAAAATTCAGCGTACTCGTAGGAAAGGTACCGGGTTATCTCTGCTGCAGCGAAAACAAATCGGATTACATGAACGGTTCGATGTCAAAACAGGATTCTGCGTGTAACTTCGTTTTCAGAAGAAGAGACACGATCGCCTTCGAGGTAAGAAGCACAGGAGAAAAAAAGCAGAAGAAAATGCGGAAGAAAATCAATATATAAGTAAAAGAAACGTATCGTATAGCTTGCCAAGGCAACCTATGATAGCACTTTGCTGCAGAATAGTCGAAAACATGTGGCGCCATACACCTCCTTTTACTGCTCGCCATGGGCGGCGAAATGATGACCGTTTCATCTGACCTCCAAGTGCCTGCACGGGCCGGCAAAGAAAAACAACGATTCGTCTCTCTTCCTCTTTTTCCACTTTCCAACCCCCATTTGACCTAGCGCAGTGCAGGGTAACATACCGGAAAATCGCCTGTTGTTAACCCTGCTTCCTTTCCTCCATTTCTATTTCTCTCTCTTTAGTCGGGCGTTCAGGCGCTCCTTAGGTAGACATCGCGTCTCAGAGCGGAACGGTTGGTCGTATTAAACAGTGATCGTAAGGGCCGAGGAAAACGCCCAGCGGGAAAGCGCTAACAGCAGTTAGGAACGCACGCGCCCCAGGAATATTTTGCAGAGGCATACATTATATTCAGGGCAGCCTGTGAAACCACTGTGTCGGCGAGTGAACTATCGAACACGTTCCTTGCCGTAGTCCTCATTACAGCGGTAACAGGCTGTCGCTGGCGACCTGTGTTGGCTCGTCTTGGCGACCGACCGATTTCGGAGCAGACAATCCTGGAACGCCTACCTATAAGTCGTCACGCCACAAGTCGGTGAAGGCACTAGTGAAATCTTTACGTTCCAGTGGCCTTTTAGAAAGACTATAGTTCTGTCATGTGTCCTGCACATCCTTTATAGTCTCTTTCTTTTGCGCGTTTGGTTTATTTCTTCGCTTTTCTTCCCGTTTTACTTTCGCCTCTTACCTTTCCCCTAGTGCAGGACAGCAAACCAGAACCTATTCCGGTTACGACCCCTGCCTTTCTGGTCTCATTTCTCGCTCTGTCTCTTTCAGAATCCTACGCGGTCGTCGTCTTAAACGGCAGCCAACGCGATGTCATCGTACTTGTCATGTCTGCGTTGCCGTCCCGTTAAATGCTTTTTTCACCTGTGTATCTCTTTTGCGTATTGTGACGGAACCTAAGCGTTACGGAATTACGGAGAAAACTTCCCCTTTTCCTAACGTTATAGTAAAACGCTTTCAAGAACAACCAAGCGCATAATATCGTTCGCAGTAAAATAGCCTGCTCATTCACCCCTTAACCCTTGTCCTCGTTGGCGAGCAGCAAGACAGCGTTTTCGGTCCTAGTGGAAATGGTGAGACTCAGAGATAGCATGAGCCTTACGAAAGCGAAAATGCGAGAAATCGCCTAAAGGCCACATCGATGGCAGAGCACAACCACGACCATACATTCCTGCTTTCAGCAGCGTGGCCAAGAGGCTCAACCCGGGGACGAAAGAAAGAAAAATGAAAAGGTACAGCGAAAGATGGGTGTCCCAAGTCTAATAATACTTTGCCTCGCCAATAACTATACACAACCTGTTCAGAGGCCTTGGCCCATCGAAAAAAAAAAGAAAGAAAATAAGAAAGACAAAAGACCAGGCGATAGCATATGTCTCGTGCGTTGCCGTGGCAAAAGAAATCATAATCGTATAATATCGCGGGGCCACTCAACGCAGTAATGACAGTCTGTCAGACTGCTCTTGCCTTCTCTATCTGTTTCTGTTTTGTTTTCTCCCCGGTCACTTTTCGCATGGTGTCCTCGCAGCCGTTCATACGTATACATTCCTCGGCTTGTCTGCCATTTGCCGGACATGCGGATACTTGTAGACACGTGGGCCAGATTAAAATGGGCCGCCATTCCCCGCTTCGTTTTATTGCCCGTGTATACAAGTACGCTTCTCTTGCCGCTGCGAGTAGCGAGGCTACTAAGCCCTTATCTAAACACGACGCGGTGCCACAGCGAGGGGGGGGGGGGGGGGGGGGGGCGACGTCGTTGCGTCGTCGGTAGAGAGAAAGAGAGAAAGACTGTGATTGTGAAGAGGAAGAGGAGAGACGCGACAGTCAGGTTCCGAGGATAAGCCTATATAGAGAAGTCGAAGATGGTGTGGTCACGTAGCGACGCGATCAGGGCATGAGGGCACGCATACTCAAAAGCGCGGCGGCGGCGGCGGAGGACCCCCTCGCCGAGATGTGCGCACCGCATGATGACCTACGCTCGCCTCTGTTGCACCAAAGACGAGGGGGGATCTACGCTAAGAAATAATGACGCTCGGGTCAAATATTCTTTCAAGTCTTTATTAACTTTGAGCTGCGGGCGCTTGGTCTCCCGCAAATTGCCCACATCGAGTCGTACAGGGTCATCATTCTTCAGTTGTATGGGATTTTTTTTTAAAAATCGCCTTTGGTTAATACCTAATTCTTGCCTTTGAGCTGGATTATTCGAAGAGGCGGACGTCAGAAGAACGAGAAATCAAAACGCATATTCAACTAATTGTCAGATATGTACTACTTCCTAATGAATTGCTTTACGGCACATATTGCAATATACAAATTGTAGCCCGTGAGCTTGCAAGACGTATCCACTTGAAATGAACTTCCAGGATGACATCAATTTTGAAATATTATTTCCCAAAGTGTGCAATGAAACACGTGAACCGTTCCAGTTACTTTTGTGCTTCAACGCACAAAACACCATTTTTATAAATAAAAGTAAAGGGAACTGTGCAATTTTACAAGTTCGCTGGCGCATATCTCTGAACTAGCGTCATTCTGGAAATTCATTCCAAGTGGCTATGCCTTGCCAACTCACCGGCTACAATTCGTAAATCGGAAATGTGCCATAAAGTAATTAATTTAGAATATGATTAGTTGATATTTGCTAATTAGTTAATTAGTTACAATGTGTTTCGATTACTCGTAACATGCAATGCCCGCTTCTCCAAATATTCCAGCTCAAGGACTAGAATTATGTTATCTGTAACAGGTTACTTTAAGAATTCAATATAACTTAAAAGTGATCACCCTGTATATACTTTACGTCACTGTGTAACTAAAGATAACTTTACGGCAGAAGAGTTGCCTAAGCCTGTAAAACTTCGTGGATCGCGGTGAGTATCACACTGCAAAGTTTCCGGCGCGCAAACAGCTTTACTTTTCATCATCATCATCAGCAGCAGCAGCAGCAGCAGCAGCAGCAGCAGCAGCAGCAGCAGCAGCAGCAGCAGCAGCAGCAGCAGCCTGGTTACGCCCACTGCAGGGCAAAGGCCTCTCTCATACTTCTCCAACAACCCCGGTCATGTACTAATTGTGGCCATGTCGTCCCTGCAAACTTATTAATCCTATCCGCCCACCTAACTTTCTGCCGCCCCCTGCTACGCTTCCCTTCCCTTGGAATCCAGTCCGTAACCCTTAATGACCATCGGTTATCTTCCCTCCTCATTACATGTCCTGCCCATGCCCATTTCTTTTTCTTGATTTCAACTAAGATGTCAAAAACTCGCGTTTGTTCCCTCACCCAATCTGCTCTCTTCTTATCCCTTAACGTTACACCCATCATTCTTCTTTCCATAGCTCGTTGTGTCGTCCTTAATTTAAGTAGAACCCTTTTCGTAGGCCTCCAGGTTTCTGCCCCGTAGGTGAGTACTGGTAAGCCACAGCTATTATACACTTTTCTCTTGAGGGATAATGGCAACCTGCTGTTCATGATCTGAGAATGCCTGCCAAACGCACCCCAGCCCATTCTTATTTTTCTGATTATTTCAATCTCATGATCCGGATCCGCCGTCACTACCTGCCCTAAGTAGATGTATGTCCTTACCACTTCCAGTATCTCGCTACCTATCCTAATTTGCTGTTCTCTTCCAACACTGTTAAACGTTACTTTAGTTTTCTGCAGATTAATTTTTAGACCCACTCTTCTGCTTTACCTCTCCATGTCGGTGAGCATGCATTGCAATTGGTCCCCTGAGTTACTAAGCAAGGCAATATCATCAGCGAATCGCAAGTTACTGAGGTATCCTCCATTAACTTTTATCCACAATTCTTCCCAATTACTTTTCATGCTTGCAACTTATTCTCTCTCCTTCTCGCCCTCCTTGACTTTTTATTGCGTAGAAAAAAAAGAGAGGGGGAAGGGGAGAGAGTCAATTTGTTCAGCAGTCAGCACCGTCTGTGCTGATGAGCCATTTCACGAGCGCAGACGCTTCTACGACAGTATGAATACTCACACACACAAAATATGGAAGAAGTTTGGTTATTGCAGAGCCCTAAAGATTTTAGCCTACACCCGCGCAAGGCATTAATATATATATATATATATATATATATAGAGAGAGAGAGAGAGAGATCACATGTGGGACAGACCGGCATAAAAATCGGGCCCCTCGGTTAACCCCCTTTCTGCTAGTCTATACTAATATATATATATATATACACGAGCTGGAAGGGGGTTAACCGAGGGGCCCGATTTTTATGCCGATCTGTCCCACATATGTGACCATGCATTTTATTTCTCTCTCTCTCTGTCTCAGCTTCCTAGACGCTCGTTCCGCAGTGAGGAACTACAAACTACACTTACGAAGCGAGAACAAGTGTTAACGTCAGCAGGCTTTCTTGATATAACCACTCACGTCGTTCTAAGAAGGTGCGTGCTCTCACAGGCAGGTCCGTTCCCACCGGACGTATCCGGAATTGCAAAGCGTCCCGTCGGTCCTCCCCGACATATTCGAAATCCTTTGCTTGAAACTTTCAGGACTTCCACTTCGGGCAGTTCAATTTCGGCTCTCGGTAATAACCTGTCTGCAGGGAACGAACTTAGAGTGACGGGTCCAGATTACTCAACAGGCTGGCGAGCTTCGCAAAAGGAATTCGTTGAGCCAGAGGTCAAAATTGCGACAGTGCTAAGCTTACGGTCGCAACGACGCAGGAGATGAAGTTCTGAATCATCTATCCAGTCGGCAAATACGGCTTACGAAAACGCACCACCGCGCGTTCGAATAACTCTCTGTCGCCACGGCCGTTGTTGACGGTTATACTTCCAGTGACGTGCAATCACTGGAGGGGGGGTTCCGTTAACCGCGGCGATTTCAGCGACGATTTGCACCGCCCTCTTTCGTTTTCCGCTCTAATGAGGCTAGCATGGTGTACGCGAAATGGGCGATTCTGGACTCCCGACCTTTTCATTGTTCGTCCGTTTATATAAGTGTTACCTGTGTTATCGTGGGCATCTTGTTGCGGGTGCTTGTGCGCGCGTGTTCTTTCCGTCGTGACATTAAGCAAACGTCATTAAGAAACAAACAAACGAACAACAACGGCATTTATATGAATGAACTGAGTGATCAGGTGGAGCAATTGAAAACGCTTTCTTCCTGCTGCTTTCTTGCCCTTCTTTACGAACTAGGGGTCTATGAGTGAATAAAACAATGTAAAATATATCAAAACAAAGTAAGCATGCTGCAAAAAAAAAAGAACAAAGAAAGGTAAACTCAGTAGTAGACGGCGCGAAGTCACTAATCTGCAAGATCAAAAAATTCCTTTTTTTTTCGATAACAGTTGACGAAGTTCAAACGCATGCACGCTGCCAGTAATAGTTCTAAGCCAGTTTACACGAAAAAAGAGAGCTTCATATTATAAAATGTCCTTTTTGTAACGTGTTCGAATAGCTACAAAGGTGCGTTAACGCTGCATTTCATAAGCCTGCACCCTCCTCTCCCCTCCCCATTCATTCCGCCTCTCTCTATGTCGTTCGTTCCATCAGCAATGCAAAGAATATGAAACAGGCGACAATGAGCCGCCGAAAGAAAGTGTAAATCTCTTCACCCACGTGGTAGTTGTATTAAACGGACAGAGGCGACGTACGTCATTAGCATAATGCACATTTTGCATGCAAGATAAAGCACCATAAGGCTTCAGTCTATATATGCTGCACAGTTATTTCGAACCCTCAGAAAGCGGGAGAAAATGAGACGGGCAAAGCAATCTGCAATTTACGGACTAATCAGCAAAAAGACATACAAAGGAAGAAGACTCCCATGCCATCGCCTATTTTGTTAAATATTGCAACCGTGCAAAGGCAAACGATCGCACCGAATTCCGTCGGCAAAACTAAATTGGAGCTCCGACAGCTCAGTGTCTTCTACAGCGAAGCTGTTTACGGGCTAGGGTTCCGTGCATTTTTCGTGTCCGTCAACAAACCTGTGCGAGCAAAAGCTATCATGATCAGCAATGGCTCGTGCCACTGCTCACGCGTTCGTCGTCGTCCTCTTCTGCCACAGCTGGCTCCGTTGCTGCTCACCACGCCAGCGTTCTCATGCTGCCCCTCCCTCTGCGAAGGCGCTGACGGCACTGGCCCACTGCCATTCCGTGCGGGGATTTACCTCTCAATTTCTTTGCCTCAATACATCGCAAAATGGAAACGTGATTGTATATAACGGATGTATAACACGAATGAACGCGGATGTATAAAAATAAATGTGCGTGCGGACCTTTCGTCACGGCGACCACCGATCAAGACAATAAATCTGTTCGTACCTTTGTTAAAAATTCTGTCATCTGTTTGTCGTGGGCTACACAGCTTCGCTGCTCATCCACCTTCGCAGAGCGGATTGACTCGTAATTTTTGTCAGTTTTATATTGAGGAACAAATTGCCAAACGAGCAAGGCGATAGCAGTGCGTGTTTCGATGTCTTGTCTGCCAAAGTGCTTTAATCGAATCTCGAATTTCCAATGCGACATCGACAAACAACTTTCCTATTTATTACCCGCAGATGTCCTTGAGCAGGAAGCCATCATTTAACTTTTTTTTCTTTGCGCCTAAAGTGAGGCACACGTACCGACCAGTCCCATTTATCGTCCACGTACGTGAAATGGGTCGTGTTTTACGACCGATCGCTGTTGTTGGTGTTGTCCAGCTGTGTTTTCTTAATAGAGGACTAGGCATGATTGAAAACAAGTTTTTAGCCGGAGAAAGCTGCAAGATAATTTTCCCATAGACCGTAATGACAACCAACGTTGTTTTTGGTATTTTATATTGTTTCTCAAGTATTATCTAAACGGCCATTAAGGAGGCACATAAAAACCAGTCTATAGATGGCTATATTAGCCTTTGAAAGCTCTATCTCCATTTCGTTTTAGTGCAGACTAGCCGATCAAAAGCATAGAAAAGTGAAGAGTCAGCCTCATTTTCTTTACTTTCTCGCTCAAGACCGCGACCCTGAAGACGGGAAGTCTCACGCCACTGGTATCGCGTTATTGCCACGCCTCTCGGAGTCATTTCTCCACAAACATACGGTGCGGTAGGATTTACAACGCGGTCGACTGCTACAGGAAACACACAAATCTGCTGCTCTCACTTTGCTTGCGCCCTAGCTGCAAGTTCGTGTCAGTGCACTGCGCCGGTGTGTAGAAAGGTGACCCTACTACCAGCCGCGAGTTATTTCCTTGAAATTAGGCGATTGTACAATTGCCATATTGAATAATCTGGATGTGCTCGGCACTGATGTGCTCCCTTCAACAAGGGAACACATTCTACAGGGGTACATATAATGAGGTTGGAAGAAGCGTGTTTCTATCTCAGTGCCTTTTTTTTTTTACTCATCCCTTTGTTTTGCGCCTCTCTCCTTCTCTCTTTCTCTCCCAAATTCCCTTCCCCACGCAGCGTAGAATGTCAGCGATGTCTGTACGCCGGCTAAAATCTCTGCCTTTCATTAAAGGGTTACCTCTCTCTCTCTCTCTCTCTCTCTCTCTCTCTCTCTCTCTCTCTCTCTCTCTCTCTCTCTCTCTCTCTCTCTCTCTCTCTCTCTCTCTCTCTCTCTCTCTCTCTCTCTCTCTCTCTCTCTCTCTCTCTCTCTCTCTCTCTCTCTCTCCCTCTCTCTCTCTCTCTCTCCCTCTCTCTCGTGTTTCTGTCTTCACAGCAGTTGCCCGGTTGGCTCAGCTTACTTTCACTCGCAGCTTAGTCCATTTTCTCACATTAAGCACCTGATGTAAACTACGTTCACCACACTGTGCATATATAATGTGACCGGCTTCCCTAGTTTCACATACACGTTCTTGCACTTTGACACTCCTAATGCCAACGCAGTAAAAAATCCAGTTTTAGGGCTTAGGCCCACGACATCCTGAACTAGGAAACACCGCCTACCTCGGTCGATTCCACCGTCGGCTCATTTCAACAAACAAAGTTTATTCCTCCTCAGAGTCTTACGCGCCAAAGCCACGATCTGATTATGAGGCACGCTCTAGGGTTATTCTGACCAACTGGGGTTCTTTAACGTACACCCAATGCATGGTGAACGAGCGTTTTTTTGCATTCCACACCCCGTCGGAATGCGGCCGCTGCAGCTGGGTTTGAACCCGTGACCTTGAGATCCGCAACGTCACGCCTTTGCTACTGGGTTACGGCTGCGGGCGCTTCTGTTTATCTATCTATCTACCTATCTATCTCAGCTTGTGAGCTTTAACGTACGGAAATAAACACGCGCAAGCCGGCGCGCTTATTTGCGTCGTCTGTCGTCTGTCGTATTTCCGTCGTAGGTCGTCTTCTCGTCTCGTGTCCCGTCTACGTTTTGCGCTGTTAACACCAGAATGGAAAACTAACAAGCCCAACTGTTATGCTAGAGAATTCTTGCCGCGAATGGTTGTTGCTGTAAAGGTGCGCCCTCAGCCTTTACAGCGCCTTGCATAACACAGTCCAACCAATATTCAACACAATGTCGCTGGCTCAACATAGCGCCGACGCCTATCTCTCCCTGAAAACAAACGCATACGTTGCACTGCTGGATCATCCTGGCGCTGACTGCACCGGCCCGTGGCGACGCCTCTCAGCTGGCGTTGTGGCGCTCTGCAAACGCGGCAACCGCGGTCACGACGAGACGGCGATCGGTGCTCGGCTCCAGCCGCGCTGACCCCCCCTCCGCCATTAGGTCAGGCGGCAATTGCCTTCATCGTATCGCTCTCGCGCTCCACTCGTCGCCACCTCCTCGAAATCGAATCGCAGGAACTCCGCTTCACGTTCACCGGGTGCACGCGGCCAGGCAAACGCAAACATGCTAACGTAATCGTTCGTGCAAACGCGCGCACGTGCGCGCACCCGCACGAGCATACACGCACGAACCAACAGTATATGACTTACAGGAACGCAATAGTGCAGTTTGTGATCGTAACTTCACCTGCCTTTCTAAGACTTCTTTTAGTTTGATCTACCTGAAGGTTAAGACGGAGTTGTTGAAATATCTGCTTCCTGCTGCTCCGCATTCTTTCTGTGTGCTCTAAGGCACACGTGTCGTGTTTCTTAAATGCGTAAGCATTTCTATGCCTACCTAACAAAAAATTTGTCCGTCACGTAAGACGATGAGTGGCTCATTCATTCATTCATTCATTCATTCATTCATTCATTCATTCATTCATTCGTTCATTCACAAAACTTTATTTATTAGAGTCCTGAAGCCCGGTCTTTTCAGACCGAGGCGCGCAGCGTCTACGTCGGCACCACCAGGCCGAGCCTTATGGCGCCATCGTGGACACACTGGACAGCCCGTAGTTGATCTTGATATGAACAGCTTGATATCATCTTGTGCCAGTAAAGCCATTCTTCTTCGGGGTCGGCGAGAGTCGCGGGACAGCCCGCCAGCATGTGTCTGATGTCAATGATGCCATCGCACACGTTACATTCTTTCGGGGTGAATTTCATACCCCGTTGAGCAATGGCTCATACCCGCCGTAAGCAATATATATAACTTGAAAATGGCGGCTATTGTTAACTAATCTACTGAAAATACATATCCAAGTGATGAGACGTATCAGCTTTTGCATAGAATGAAGCGATCTTGCACAGAAATCGGGAGCTGAGCATTTTTTCATCGTGTACCTCGCTGTGCTCACACCTGACTACGTTATTGTGCATCGGTGACGAGTGCGCAGTCTGTTAGGTGAACTGCGGATGCATTTTCTCGTGTATTCGTTATTCACACAAAAAAAATATTTGGTAACGTTCACAGGCGTCATAAAACAAAACAACTTGCGAACGCGAAACACCAAATCACCGGCAGAAAGTGAGACGCTTCGCAAGGCGTAGCAAGCTCTCAAGACGCCAGCAAGAAGTCTAAATCGAACTGCTGACAGCGCATCGGCGTGTCCCTGTGGCTAAAGTAAAAATAATGGCATAAAGAAATTGACTTTACGAAAGGGACGGGCCTCGAGAAAACGTTCGCAGAGAGGTCCGTATAGACGGTAAGACACGAAGCTACAACGGAGACGGAGAAGATGAAAGGTCGTGTCAACAGCGATGTTGAAAAAAAAAAGCGAGTGACACGGCTCGCGTATCAGATACCTGGCCCGATCCATCACACACTGTCGTGTTCCCCCGCGGCGCCCAAGTCAGGACTCGTTATGTCCGACGTATTGCTCCTAAAGAGAATAAGTTTCTCGTTTTGTGTGAGAGGGCAAGCCTTTTAGGTGTAATGGGCGAGGGGGGGAGTGCTGTATAAAACAGACGCGTCTATTGTGAAAACTTTTGCAAGCATCCATGGTTTTTCAAAACGAACGCTATAGCACAGAACGTTGGAAAAGAAATAGAACATCGCAAAGAAAAGAATTTCAATTATGGGGTTTTACGTGCCAAAACCACGTTCTGATTATGAGGCACGCCGTAGTGGAGGACTCCAGAAATTTCGACCACCTGGGGTTCTTTAACGTGCACCTAAATCTAAGTACGCGGGTGTTTTCGCATTTCGCCCCCATCGAAATGCGGCCGCCGTGCCGGGATTCAATCCCGCGACCTTGTGCTCAGCAGCTTAACACCATAGCAACATCGCAAATCGCAAACGAGTACGGAAGAACAAAACTGTGAGACAAAAACAGAGCAGTGGACTTCTATACGCGGGGACAACTTTTCTTGGCAAGAGCAGGGAAAGCTGTGGGACTGAAGCGCAGAGTCTCCTCACGCGGCAAGAAAGAGTTCGCTAAATGCATGAATAATTTTCACATTTCCCTAGCTCAAGAAAGTTCTACTTGATTTACTATTATGTTAACAATGATATCAGAAGCTGTGCATGATATACAATAACTATTCTGCTCTTTGAAATAGAATTGCTTGCTCCTTTTTTATATATATATTTGCCGGATCCCACGACATTTTCTGATCACCTGTTCTGTGCAGTAAACAGGGTGCAGGCTCACGGACAGCCGAGCTAAGGGGCACGATTGTAGACATTTCGCATAAAAAAAAAATTCGGTGAGGTCGTAGTTCTCACAAGTATATTACATCTAGATAAGGCATTTTCAAAGGCAAAAACGATATTTGTCAAACTTTATTAAATTTCAAGGGCTTTATTGGTCGTTGTGAAGACGGGCAACGGGCGTTTTAGAATGGCGTTTTAAGAAATGGCGTTAAGAATGGCGTTTTAAAAAAAACGATACTGGCACCCAATGCAGCTGCTAGCTGCCGCACTACTTGGCGGATTAACACAACTGTGTGGAAGCTCCACCCCTTCTAGACTTCGCTGCACTGCGAAGGTCAGTTATCCCCAAGTATAGACGCACACACAAAACTCCTACTGCGCTTTCTGTGTGCGTCTACGTTTCCGCTCGCATCCTGCCTTCTCGCGCAGTTTAAATTTTGTTGAATATATGAACCAACTAGCCCTAGCAAACCTGCCTTACCCCGTCCGGAGACTATTCAAATGTGCGTGAACAAGACGTTAGTGCCATGGGTGTTGGCCATTACTCCTTTTCACTTAACCAAACAATACGTATCAATCAACGGGCGGCTCAAAACAGAAAGGCTTGGTGAGGTGGAATAGCCGGCATTACACGTGATGCCTAACTCTCCTACACACATATACATACACAGTAATAAACATGAAATATAAATGAAGCTCGGAATGCTCTTACGTATAATTCAGAGAATGTTCACGTTACATAACAGAATACACAATTCACAACGGCAAACTATGGCAGTTCGAGTATGTACAATTTACAGATGTGTTTTGTACAGTTCCTTTTCTATTGTCCTCCTTATTATTATTATTTTTTGTGAGAGAGAGCTTCACAAAACACAACAAGAATGTATAATTTATTTCGCACGCTAAAACACGATTGATTATGCTTCAGGTACACATCGCAGAAATAATAGATTGCTTCAAATATTTTCGAGTCATAGCAGTCTTCTCTGAAGAGCGAGCAATGTATCGTTTATTATGTATATGTGTGCACATTATATATATATATATATATATATATATATATATATATATATATATATATATATATATATATATATATATATATATATATATATATATATATATATATATATATATATATATTATGACTGAGATGCCATACTTATACTCTAAAGCAGGCGCACTTCGTCCTCCGTTTCTCCAGTCGTCGCGTTCTTCAATCGTCACACGTTTCCCCCTCCCCTGGAGAAACTCTCAGATGAGAAGGTGCACAATAACTCCGCAATTTGCTCACCTGAGCAATGTCGCTGTCTCTGCCTAAATGCGCCACTGGGTAGTTCAGTGGCGATATCTTGTGTAGAATCTCGATAGCACCTTCCATGACGGAACTCAACCTGTCGTTGTTGGGACGCCATGGTGTCTCGTAAAGTATACTATAGGTCACCGACTTGAAGGTCAAGCGGAAGAAACTTCTTATCATTGATTACTTTGTTCTTACATTGTGGTATTCGAGCGAGTTCCTAACCGCAGTTTTCTTTGCATCCTCAACTGTTTCATCTCGTTGCTTCAATACTGCTCTGTAAAGGCATCTGTGAATGTATTAGTATCGCCAAAAACTGAAAAAGATGGAGATGTAGTGACGGTGCTGTGGCGTCTGATCAATACTCATGTTCGTAGGCAGGTCACATCATAGTTTTTCATGGTGATTTTAGACGGGGCGCTACATAAACGCGTTTATCGGTCAAGGAGCACGTTAAGGAGTTACATCTGCAGCCAAAGTAAATTTACAGCCTTTCACGAAGGTGGTGGTGCTTGATTCCAATACAAGCGGCCCGCAGGCCTTGAGAAAGGGAAATAGTGGTTAAAGTAGAACCAGCTACCGCGTAAGGTCTCCCACGTAAGTGTACGGTGAAGCTTAGAGATCGAATCGGAATTCTAATCAAATAAGAGTATTCGAAAGCATTAACAAAATGCTTAGCGTGCTAGAGACGTCAAGGACAGCTGCCGGCCGATCGCAACATACTATATGGTACTACCAATTAGCCGGAGCACCTAACGAATGACAAACAGTTCTCACAAATGAAATATTTTGAATTCTGCCGCTGCATCAAATGCATAGAGCTTTCAGCCCCATAGAGTGACGCGAATCAACCGCAGACGCGAGTGCGGAAGCGCGCGGTGTGCCAATCCAAGCCAAGCCTCGCCGGAGCACCACGGATACCGCATCCTCGCCGCATCGTCGCTGACGGGCAGGAAACGCAATTACGAGCGACCTGCGGGGCACTTCTTGCGCGGGCGCTGTAATTGGCCGCCTCGCATGCTCGCGACCGGGATTGCTGCCGCGCGACGTCTGGCGGGTTGGCGCGAGCGCCGATGATCGCTTAATCACCTGCACGATGTCACCTCGAGTGGAAAAGCGTGCCGCGTTTATGGCGGACGGCACAAAACCAGGTAGTGTGGTCCGCCAGGTGGCGTTGCGAGCGTGGAGGCCATTTATACACAACACCCATGATACCGTTTTCCGCGTGGGGAAACTCAATTATCTTGAGAAGTCGTGGTAGTGTGACTGGACTTCGAGAGGCTAAAACTGCTCCTTCCTGTAAGCACGACACAAGCTGGAATGGCTGGTATCTTCTTAATGGCACATTCATTAATTGTGTAGCACCTTTGCGGCAGTGCGAGTTTCTGTCGGTCAACAAGATACTTATGAAGACCTCAAGTGAGCCAGGAAGGAAGAGGCTACGCAAGAAATTAAGGGACTACTGTTTTTCTTTTTTTTTCTTGCTGAGCCCAACAACTACTTGCTTCACTGCCAAATTCATAAATATGATCACTACTTCAACATTGTCTTAGGCCGTACGCAAAATTCAATTGATAGACATACATTTACATAAATTGCAATACAGCACACGTATTTATTTCTCTTTAGGAACTCGGATGTTGTCGGCCTGGATGTTTGCCGTCAGTCCAACACTTCATAACTGCCAAGGATGCATCTTTGCCAGAATTCGCTTCCGCTCAAATAAACTTAATTTAACGAGCTATACAGCCCGTGCACAACAAAATATGTTGTAACTCATAGAACGGGTTTCGTAACACATAACACGTACGCACGCAAATCACATCTCACCATCTCTTTAAAGTTAGCGTGATATGCTTTTCATCTAACTTAAGCGAATTCGTCACTTGAAATAGTACTCCGTCAGCTTCTTTCTTGCTTTGCCTCTTGATGTGCCGTGTTCACTCCACAGTTATATTAAAGTGAAGCTTTCTTGCCGAGTTCAAGGCACTTTTTTGCACGTAACTCGCCTCTGACACCAAATGCATATGACGGGATGGAGACGCCATCTATAGGAAGGGTGCAGCGAAGAAGTAATGTACAAGTGTAAGGTTTCAAGCATAGAATTTCATAAAATAATTACCAGAGGAAACTGTCGCGCTAGTGTCTAAGGGAGCTAGCTGCAAGCAGGGCGATTCAGCCAGCGTGAGAACGATGGCTAGTGCATGGATTTGCATAAACTTAGTCCTTCTGGCTTCAGACGGCTTTGCGACTTTGCAATATCACCATTTTCAACAAAGTATGGCGTTATGATTAATTGAATAAACGTTAATAAAGTTGTCCGACGGCAGACTTCGAACACGGAACCTCTATAGCACGCAAGCCTGATAATAAAACCATTACGCTATGAACGCATGCGCCGACATGCGGCATTGAACACCCCTTCTTGCAGGCAAGCCAGCGCTTTGAGACGCTTGGCGCGTTTCGATCCGCAGTTACACTAAAAGAAACTGATCAGAAACACCACGAGTACAAGACACACTGGATGACCACCGAAAATACTGAAAATTGATATATATATACTGCATGTAAATATGTGAATATGTGTGCATAATACGCAGCCCGTTTATAATTCACTGCAAATAAACTCGCATGTTGGTATAACACATATGGCACTCTTTAATACTAATATTTATTCCTTGAAAACCATACTTCATATATACGTGTAACATAGGCGTGGTATATGAACCATTCATACCAAGAATGCTTTACGTAGATGGCAACTGGAGAGTCAACCTGGTATCCTGCGGTGCCGAGGAAACTATAGAACATCTACTGTGCTACTGCCCATCTTTTCAAAACGAAAGACATGACCTCTGCACAGCTCTCAATCAGCTAGATAGAACGCCGTTCACCTTGAAGAAGATCTTGGGACCATGGCCTCGCATATCGCAGCTACAAAAGGCCACAAAAGCTCTGCTGCGATATTTGAAGGCAACGGGATTGAGTCAGCGTCTGTGATCCGAACTGAGTGACCAAACGATATACCCAGTAGACTTTCTCTTCTTCTTTTAATCTTTCCATCCCCTTTTCCCTTTCCCCAGTGTAGGATAGCCAACCGGGCTCAGTCCTGGTTAACCTCCCTACCTTTCCTTTATCATTTGCTCTCTCTGGTATCCTTTTGTTCTTGGTGGTTTCATTGGCTTATTGTTTGCCACTCGGTTACAGCCAAAAAAAAAAGAAAAAACGACAAGGAGCACTATACGCAACTTATTTTCTGTTTAATTTACTTTAAGTCGTTTCTATATGCTTGAGTATGTTATTTTTTGTCTGGCAACCGTGCGACTATCAAGGAGCGAGAGGCACATTTTAAACGTTATCTGCACGTTCCACTGTAATACCACTGAAATGTGGCACATCAAGATGAACATACAGGTAAGGAAGTTCACACGCCGAGTCGTCGCTCTAATTTCTAAATCTATACGGGCATAGCCACTAGTACTGGACATAGCCACTGTCACAAAAAAATGTCGTATTCTTGAAACAATGCGCACAATGTAAAGAATAGGCACAGAACGTATCTACATACGTTACTGCAGACGTCAGTGATTCCACTTGGACAAACCCACTCAAAACTATTGTTACTGATGGCAAAATGCAAAGAAATTCACGGCGCAAACCAGACGAGGACAAAGAACACAACGACAGAACGGGCACCCATTAAATAGCTTAAACCAAGCTTTTACATATGCTGGTGATGTTTATAATGATTTCTTTTCGCCTCCGTCCGCAGGCAGTTCAGTGTTAAGAAAGTACCCGCAATATTATATATACGATATATACGCAACATTCCATACGCTGTTACATTTCAGACGACCACATAGGCAGCAGCCGCGTCCACCTCCCTTCGGCCAAACGTATCGCACTAGCTGTACCGCCATCCCAGATTGTCCGCAGGCGAGAGCAGGATGAGTCGATGCACAGAGCAAACGCTTCCCTCGAGCGCGCAGCCACAGCTAACCAATCGAGGTCGAACCCCATCTCGGAGACACGGCGACACAGATGTCTCAGCGCTCCTTCTCCGCCCTTCTCGTCGCTCTCGCAAACACGCGCAAAAAAAAAAAAGGAAAAGAACTGCTAAAAGGCGGGCTCTCTCCGCTGGCGGGGCAGCTCGCGACGACCGAGGAAACGAATGGCGGCACGCTACGGTATACGCCAACGTGCGCGGAAGCAGCGTGCTTTCGCAATAACGGCCGTCAACCTAGAGGATATAAACCGAGCGGCCAAATGCCGTCACTGCTTCCTCAGTCCGGGGGCTGGAAACAAAAAAGAAAAAGCAGGGCGAGCGGGTCACCGCACTGCGGGGCAGTTAAGCGGCAGCGTATAGCAACAGCGGCGGGGGCTGCAGCGGCAGCGCCGGCACGCGCGGGCAGCGATTTCGGCGCCCTCGCCGTCGCGACGAGGGGTCCGCGCAGCCGAGATCGTGACCGATCGGAGGAGGCGCGCGTTCCGTTTGAAGCAGCCCGCACGAGCGTGACGCCGTCCACCGGTCGTCACCTTCACGCCTTAATAATCCCCTGCTGCGTGCCCGCCTCTCTTCCACTCCCTTCCCGCTTCCACCGTAAAAGCCGAACGTAGCGCTCCCGGAGAGAACCCCCTGCGCCTTGCCGCACAACGCGTAGACACACGGTCCACGCACGCGCGAGCTTCCTATGTGAAAGGCGAAAGACAACGCGAATGGAGAGCGCGCACGCTTCTTACATTTGTTCTAATTTAATATTCTCCCACCCGGCTCCGCTTCCAGGAACAAAGGAGAAAATTGTGATCGGAGAAAGTTGAATGGGCCGCATATCGACGCGTTTTGTTTTCTTTTGTTTTTCTTCGAGTACACCCAATGCTAGATCTCCGCGGTATCGGTCCGTACACTCGCAGGCACACTACTAAACTGCTGCTGCTTCTAGCCACCCTTATACTAACCTTCACGGACCTGAAGAGCCCTCGGGGAAATAAGTGATTTTCGAGTCACTTTTTACTACCGAATTGAGTGTTATACGAACGTGATATCCCTTTCTTTCTTTCATTAAAGGGCCCAATAGAATGCTAGCACCTCCATGTGAGTGGATAAAGTAATTGTCTCCTCATGAGCCTGGACGTTAAAATTGTTTTTATTGGCCTAGACACATACACGATGTAACATGTGACATAGCGTGGTAGGTTGACATACTTATGCTGCATCCGGGATTATCGTGTCAACTCGCGGTATTCAAATGGAACTTCGCGAGCGCTTCTCGTCGCCTCTGACGACGAGAGCGGTGTAAAACAAGTTAGTGATATTTTTCACAAAGACTGGAGGTAATATTGCGCTTAAAGCATTTCCAAACGGTGATCAATATCCGAGATGAATATCTTACGTAATCGCTTTTAAGTCAATTTTCAAATGGGCTAAAATTGGTATGTAACTAACTGGGTACCCAGAGACAGAGCAGGTTTATGCGAGTGATAACTTCACATTTTCTCTGCATTATTCACGGTCCCTTGTTCTGCAGCAGCCTCGGGAGCGGTCGTGTTCGTGCCTGCAACTGAATCGCTGACGTCGAGAGGGTGGGGCTTATTAAGATGGGAATCGATCGCCCTTTCTGGCAGCGATGAGAGAACAAAAAGAGCAAAGAAAGGTTTCAACGATGTGTGATGTTCTACATAACCCACGCCCTTGTCAGGCTGACGCTGCTTGTTTTGGGCGGATGCCTCTTCAAGCAGCTCTCGCGTTTTAAATAAATACAGCCCTAATGTGTGTGTCGGCTCGTTACAACAATTCAGAGCTTGAATACAATATTTTACAAACTTACACAGGCACTGTCAGATTTAGCCATTTCAAGATAACACTTTTGAAGTGTTGCGGTTGAAGAGTCAAAGCTGCTGTTGTAATCGCACCGCTGGCACGAGTTGTAGGAATCGCACCGCTGGCCCGAGTTGTTGGGGTCTCGGTGCTGACGCCCGTTATTGCCAATGGGTCGCAAGCCCCAAGGGTAGCGTTGGCCTGGCGGCCTGTGGCACTGGAAGCATCCGAAGGTCCCGGCAAAGCAAGAGAAGACTGGTAACAGAACAACTTGTTTATTCTAACATAGCAAAAGAGCGGCCGGTCAGGTCGACCGAAGTGGAGAGACGGGAGAGCACGTAACTCAACAGTACAAATCGGAGCCTCTCTCCTGGCGTCCGGGGGCAGCTGCTCTTATACCCTCGGCGTCGCGGTCCAAAAGGGAAGGTCACGGGAAGAAGGTCACGGGATGAAGGTCACGGGACGGCGGAGCATGAGCCCACGACGGCGCGCACGGTCGAGCCGAGAGACCTGCTGAACCGAGTGTAGTGACGCATCGCCAACCCGCCCACACGACGGCGCGAACGGTTGAGCCGAGAGACCTCCAGGCTCCTCATTCGGGGAACTCCGCTCCCCGGCTGCCGCGCTTTGACAAGCGAGGGCACACACACACACACGCACACACGAAGACACGTGGCACTGAAACACGCCTGGACACGCTTGGCGGGTAGGCGTTTCGGCGGCGTCGAACGGGCCAAAATGTCCGCCGCTCTGAACAAAGCCCCGGCGTCCGTTGCATCCGCGCCGGCATTACCGCGCGTTGTAGGCGAAACGTAACAGACCGCCCCGCCGGGGGAAGGAGATCCCGATGGTCAGGGGACTGCATCCGCTGTCCGGAGGGATGTCGCTCGATGATGCTCATAACCGAAGTTGGGCGTCCTTGGGCGTTTCTTGAGCGCAGCGCACAGAGAAGGCCTCGTTCTCACGTTCAGGTGCACACAGGACACTGCAAAGTGACTTCGGGAGAGTTGACATTTTTGTTCTCGTTTCCGGCAAGCGTTAGAACCACGCCAAAAGTCAACCGCTCAGTCAGCAAGCACGGCACAACCCTCACTAAGCCCTGCCAGGCTCTTTCCCCTTTTTTACTGCTGCCTAGTTCCTTACAGTAGTTTAGCAGCACTCAGAACGCGTCCACAAATCGGAAAATTGCACTAGAAAGCACATCATCACTTTGAAACACTACACAAAAGCAATAGGTTAAAAATCCTGCCTCAGGAAGAAAAACATCAGTAACAAGCAATTTTGAGGCTGATTCCCACGTTAGGGGCTTCGACTTAAGCCATCAGCGTTACCGTTGAGACTCCCCTTTTTGTAACGCACCTCAAAGGAATATTGTTGCAAAGCGAGGCTCCAGCGCAGGAGGCGGCCATTTTTGGGAGAGATGGTCTGCAGCCATTGGAGAGGGCAGTGATCCGTTTCAATGATAAACCTCGAGCCGGCTAGGTAACATGACAATTTCTGAACGGCCCACACGATACACGCACACTCTTTCTCGGTGGCGCTATACGCCTGCTCACGACTGGTCAGCTTACGACTAGCATACAGGACGGGGTGTTCTACTTCTCCTTTTTCCCGTTGGCACAGTACAACGCCCATGCCTCGCTCACTAGCATCACACTGAACAACGAACCCTTTTGTGTAGTCGGGCGATCGTAGCACAGGCTGGCTTGTTAGGGCGCTCTTTAGGGCGCTAAAAGCTCTTTCCTTCGTCTCATCCCAGACGACTGTTTGCGGCTCTGTCTTTCTTAGAGCATCCGTCAAGGGAGCCGCGATATCAGAGTACCTGGGGATGTACCTCTGATAGTAGCCGGCGACACCTAAGAACGACCGAATATCGGTCTTCGTACGCGGTTGCGGGAAGTCTCGCACAGCGGCCACCTTTATTTCAGAAGGGCGGCGTCGACCCCGACCAATCACGTGTCCGAGGTAGACAACCTCGGCCTGTGCTAACTGGCACTTGGGAGCCTTGACTGTCAAGCCCGCATCGCGCAGGCGGGTTAGCACTGCCCGCAAGTGCGCCATATGTTCAGGCCAGGATGCGGAGAATATCGCTACGTCGTCTAGATACGGTAAAGCGAATTCTTGCTGTCCCCGCAACACTTTATCCATGAGGCTTGAAAAGCAGTATGGCGCGTTCTTCAAACCAAAACTCAAAACTTTAGGACGGAATGTCCCCATTGGTGAAATGAACGCCGCATACCTACTAGCCTCTTCTGTAAGTGGAACCTGCCAATAACCCCTGACAAGATCTAGGGTGGAAATAAACTGAGCGCTACTCACTCTCTCAAGGCGCTCCTCGATGTTAGGGATCGGATAAATTTGATCCTTAGTGATGGAATTAAGCCTGCGGTAGTCGACGCAAGGACGAGGTTCCTTGCCCGGTACCTCAACTAAAATCAAAGGGGAGGTATAATCACTCTCACCCGCTTCAATAACACCGAGCTGTAGCATTTTCTTTACCTCAGCCTCCATAATATCGCTCTGGCGGGGTGACACCCGGTACGCCTTGGATCGTACTGGCTCTGGGGAGGTAAGTTCTATGTCATGAGTAAGGACAGAAGTCCTACCAGGCCTCTCAGAGAACAGACCTTGAAACTCTTGTAAGAGCTGGTGTAGTTCTGTTTTCTGCTCAGGCGACAGCGATGCTTTACTTATTAAGTCACTAATGACTTGATCGGTGTCTTTCCTGTTTGTCACTGAGCCTAGTCCCGGAAGCTCGACCGGAAGCTCTTCGGGCACGTTTACCATCATGCACACCACTGCTTCCCGTTGCTTATAGGGTTTGAGCAGATTACAGTGGTAAACTTGCTGTGCTTTCCGCTTTCCTGGCAGACTCACCACGTAGTTAACGTCCGACAGTTTTTGAACAATCCGTGCTGGGCCCTCCCACTGCACGTCGAGTTTGTTCTTTAGCGATGTGCGCAATATCATGACCTCATCGCCCACCTCAAAACGACGGGCCCTGGCTGTCCGATCATAATAAACCTTGGCCCTCTGCTGGGCCTCTGCCATTGCTTCACCTGACAACTCCTGTGCCCTTCTTAAGCGTTCGAGGAGCTTAAGCACGTACTCTACCACGACTGGGTCGTCGCCCCTGCCTTCCCATGATTCTCGAAGCATGCGAAGCGGAGATCGCAGCGAGCGACCGTACACCAGCTCAGCTGGCGAGAACCCCGTAGCCGCATGCGGCGCGGTTCTTAAAGCAAACATCACTCCAGGCAGACACAGCTCCCAGTCAGTTTGATGTTCAAAACACAATGCTCTCAACACGCGCTTCATGACGGAGTGGAGCTTCTCAACGGAATTCGACTGGGGGTGGTGCACTGAGCTGTGTAACAGCCTTACCCCGCACCTTTCGAGAAAGGCTGTCGTCAAAGCGCTAGTAAACACTGTACCCTGATCTGACTGGATTTCTGCAGGAAAACCAACTCGCGCAAATATGGACAGTAGTGCATTGACTATCTCAACTGAGCTGAGTTCTTTAAGCGGCACTGCTTCAGGGAACTTTGTCGCTGGGCAGATCACAGTCAAAATGTGTCGGTACCCCGTGGCTGTTACCGGCAGAGGTCCCACTGTATCAATAACGAGCCGTCTAAAAGGCTCCGTAATGATAGGTACCAACTTCAACGGCGCCCTCGATTTGTCCCCTGGCTTGCCCACCCGCTGACAGGTGTCGCATGTCTTCACAAAGTGGTCTGCGTCCCGAAAACACCCTGGCCAATAGTACTCTTGCAAGAGACGGTCCTTAGTTTTCTTAACTCCTAGGTGTCCGGACCACGAACCCCCATGCGACAAGCGCAACAGATCCTGACGATAGCATTGAGGCACGATCAGCTGATCGAACTCCACTCCCCTGCGGTCTAGATACTTCCGGTACAGGACCCCACCTCTTTCCACAAAGCGAGCATTTTTCTTGGCGATACCTTCCTTGATAATGCAGCGTATGTTTTCTAGGCTGCCATCCTTCTTTTGCTCGGCTATCAAAGCCGACCGGCTGACTTTTAGCAACCTGTTAAGTCCGTCTGACGTAGGCGCGATGAGCAAATCTGGAGACAGCTCTTCTAACTTTCCCGTGTCGGGATTTTCCTCTCCAGTATCTGGTGCCTTTAACGCTACAGGCTCAATTTTATTCAGTTCGGGCGTGCTCTGAATACCAGCTTGCTGCGCCTCTGACCCTTTCTCATCGTTCAACAACGTCGGCCCCGCAACTACCGCCTTTGCAGCGAGCTCCCGAACCTTCGATCTGGTTAAGGCCTGAACGCTAGCCTCACCAAACAAAAGCCCCTTCTCGCGCAGGAGGTGATCGGACCTGTTCGAAAATAGGTACGGGTACTGGGGGGGCAGCATAGATGACACTGCGGCCTCCGTCTCAAGTGCTCCGAAAGGTCCTTCAATAAGCACTTTTGCTACCGGCAGACACACGCTATGAGCTTCCACTGCTTGCTTGATCCATGCGCACTCGCCCGTGAACATATCGGGTTCTACGTAAGAGGGGTGAACTACATCCATTGTAGCTGCGGAATCGCGAAGCACTCGGCACTCTTTCCCGTTCACGAGGAGGTCTCGCATGTAAGGCTCGAGAAGCTTCATGTTCTCGTCAGTGCTGCATATAGACAAAAACACGACTTGTGTTTTTGTTTCTGGACACTGCGCCGAAAAGTGACCCGGCTTCTGGCACGTATAACAAACGCGCGCTTGCCTCGTCTCGAACCGCTTTCTGCGTTCGGCTTCGGTTGCCGCCGTCTCCTTACGTTCGGTCGGACTGCTTTCACTCGCATCCGCACTACGTGTATCCCCCTTTGCTCTCATGGGTGTGAACTTCGGCCTCTCAAACTTGGAGCCAAATTCACCCTTTTGACCGTCCTTAGCTCCGCGAGCCCGACGCGTCACAAACTCCTCGGCTAACTCAGCGGCTCTAGCCACCGTACTAACGTCTGGCCTATCCAAGACCCAGTACCGCACGTTCTCAGGTAACCGACTATAAAACTGTTCTAGCCCGAAACACTGCAGAACTTTCTCGTGGTCACCAAACGCTTTCTCTTCTTTGAGCCACTCCTGCATGTTTGACATAAGCCTGTACGCAAACTCTGTATATGACTCACTTTTGCCTTTCTCATTTTCCCGAAACTTCCGACGGAACGCCTCCGCTGACAGCCGGTACTTTTTTAGCAGACTCGATTTCACTTTGTCGAAATCCTCTGCCTCCTCTCTCTCCAAGCGAGCGACTACGTCGGCCGCCTCGCCAGGTAGCAAAGTGAGCAAGCGCTGTGGCCACGTTTCCCGAGAGAACCCCTGCTTCTCGCACGTTCGCTCAAAGTTAACCAGGAACAAACCAATGTCCTCTCCAAGCTTAAACGGCCGCATCAGGTCAGTCATTTTGAACAATACTCGTTCTCCTGCACCGTGTGCCTGACTTCCATTACGAGCGCGTTCCATCTCTACCTCGAGACGCTTCATTTCCAAAGCGTGTTCGCGCTCTTCTTTTTCTTTCTGTTCTTTTCGTTCACGCTCATCTTTCTCTTTCTGTTCTTTAAGTTCACGCTCATCTTTTTCTTTCTGTTCTTTACGTTCGCGCTCATCTTTCTCTTTCTGTTCTTTAAGTTCGCGCTCCTGTTTCTCTTTTTGCTCCTCCCTCTCCTCAATGGTCTCAAGGCATTCCGACAGCTCGTCATCCTCAGCTTCTAACTCAAGAATAGCCCTTAGCAGTTCTGGTTTTCTGAGTTTGTCTGAGACATCCAGACCCAACTCTCTCGCAAGCTCCAGCAATTTCGGTTTGCGCAACGACTTCAAATCCATGGCTGCTCTGAATGCTGCTTTCTCTACTGCCTACTATTGTCTTGCCGCAAACTAACCCGGCAGCAACGACAACCCCAATTACCAGCTCTGTTTCTAACACTAACAAAAGCCTGGCAAAACTCAGAAGAAGAAAGTCCCGCACTCACCAAACCTCGCAGCCAAGACTTCAGCGCAGTCGTTCCGCTGCAGGCAACCAGTCATCACACAGGGCTCGTTGCGCTGCTCCCGGATGGTCGTTGTGCTGCTCAGCATACAGTCAACCGCATCTCTTCGCTGCTGGCCTCCGTTGTCGCGATCTCACCGCTGGCAACCAGATGTTGTAATCGCACCGCTGGCACGAGTTGTAGGAATCGCACCGCTGGCCCGAGTTGTTGGGGTCTCGGTGCTGACGCCCGTTATTGCCAATGGGTCGCAAGCCCCAAGGGTAGCGTTGGCCTGGCGGCCTGTGGCACTGGAAGCATCCGAAGGTCCCGGCAAAGCAAGAGAAGACTGGTAACAGAACAACTTGTTTATTCTAACATAGCAAAAGAGCGGCCGGTCAGGTCGACCGAAGTGGAGAGTCGGGAGAGCACGTAACTCAACAGTACAAATCGGAGCCTCTCTCCTGGCGTCCGGGGGCAGCTGCTCTTATACCCTCGGCGTCGCGGTCCAAAAGGGAAGGTCACGGGAAGAAGGTCACGGGATGAAGGTCACGGGACGGCGGAGCATGAGCCCACGACGGCGCGCACGGTCGAGCCGAGAGACCTGCTGAACCGAGTGTAGTGACGCATCGCCAACCCGCCCACACGACGGCGCGAACGGTTGAGCCGAGAGACCTCCAGGCTCCTCATTCGGGGAACTCCGCTCCCCGGCTGCCGCGCTTTGACAAGCGAGGGCACACACACACACACGCACACACGAAGACACGTGGCACTGAAACACGCCTGGACACGCTTGGCGGGTAGGCGTTTCGGCGGCGTCGAACGGGCCAAAATGTCCGCCGCTCTGAACAAAGCCCCGGCGTCCGTTGCATCCGCGCCGGCATTACCGCGCGTTGTAGGCGAAACGTAACACTGCTCAGTCTGGAATCGAAAGCCCAGAGAAGGCTTTTGTGAACTGAGTGTCGAATAAGCGAACTTGGGATACGGATTCTTGCTGCATCTGCGTGGGGCAATTTACGTGTCTTTAGGAGCGAGACTTGGCGCGTGCAATGCAATCAGCGCATGTGCGTGGCAAGTTTATTACCGGCGTGGGCTTAATGCCCACCAGCAGGCGTGGTATTCTCAAGACTGTGATACGACCGCAACTTTGCCTAGTAATGCCCTGCTGCATGTTGTGAATATCCTCGTAGTTTTTCATTGCCTTGTAATCAGTAATTGAGCAATGAGTATGATCTCTGAAGCATTGCTTTATATTACAAATAATACAGTAATTTATTTCAGCAGCTGCGTCGGGCAAACGCGTCATCTATTACTCCTTGTGGGACAAAAAGGTTTACGGCATCGCCATTATTTTCCGTATACGGAAATATCAGCACAAAAATATTGTGAAGTTTCAGATGAAGTTATATTGCTTAATTTAATTTGACACTTATGATTTTATATATATGTTTCTGATTAATAGTGTAATTACTACGAGCTTTACTAATTTCGTTCTGAATGAAAGTGTTTTACAGAACGGGAAAGCTTACCTTTGTGAAAATGAAGCAAGTACTAATGAGCAAGATTACCGTACTACCGATACAGCCAGATCTGCCTCCATACAATTTAGTACGGCAGCGCTAAAGCTTTCAAACCTCATGCGACGCCATTCCGTGAAGCCAAGTAGACAACATGAAACGGAAGCGTTAGCACCGCGTAACAGTTAGAGCCTTCAAGTAATATGTTATCCTTTATGAGCCTAAAGTTTTGCGGTTTGCCGCTATCCAACCAGAAACTGAACGCATCTTTAAGAGGACATGGTCATGCCGTAAGCAAAAGACACGATGCTCAAGAACGTAGTTCCCGCGCGTTAACGGTCCCAATCCAGTTCCTTATATCCGCTTTTATAGGCCCCCGCAAAAGGCTGTAAAAGCGAGGCAGCCAACGACGTGACGATCTCGCTGGTATACCCGCACTATTGCCGTTGCTGCGGGTTTCCGCTCCGTGCATCAGCTCCCCACGTCGATACGTCTCGACCTCTGGCTCAAGGAGTGAGAGAAGGAAGGATGAGAAGAAAGAGACTTGATAAATATAAGGCGAATGCTTTTAGGCGCAGCCTCTGCTAGCTCCGCGCACGTGTGCACTCTTCGCGCACCCCTTCTGTCAAAGCTCAGTCCAGGGAAGACACACAAAAAAAAGGCCAATAAATCATGGTTACAGCGCTGCTATTGCATCTCGTCTGCTCGTCGGTTGGTTTTCATCGCACAGCCGAGCCGGCAATTGCAGGGAGTGTGAAAGGTTTCGCTTGATTCGTTCAGATGTAGCGCTGTCACGCTCTTGCGACAGACGCCTGATGCATTGGCAAGAGGCCTCTGGTTTCCTTTGTGATTATTAAACGTTTGAAACTACAAGGACACCTCTCGCGACCAGCTGGCCCCAAGAGCCTGTAGAGTTTCTCACAAAAGTTACTCCAGGAAACTCAAGCGATAGTATGAACAGCAGGTGAGAGACTATTCAGGCGATGTGGGGTACACGTCATTTTGTTGTTACATTCACAGCTTTCAGTGTACCGCTGGAGATAAGCGGGCCAAGATAACTCGCAGCTTTTCATCGTGCTGACCGTACAAGAATATGGAGGCTTCGGTGAGGTCAGCGCGTGCCGTCTATAGGGTATGATGGACACGGCATAGCTCTGCTTCAACTTCGTTCTCTTGGCTTGAAATGGCTTTGTGAGTTTACGAGTTCATCATCTTCAACAAAGCATTGCCTTGGCAATGTGGCAACTCGGTATGAACACGCCTGTGGGAAGAGATTAATCGCCCCGCGCTAGTTAGATAAACGCGATTGCTTCGAAATGTAGACAGATAAAGCGTAACATATAATCTCGCGAGAGCGTATCAAACCACAAGCACTCAGGTCGATGTACTCACGATTATTCCCCATAGTATCGGAACCATCGTAGCGCATGAGTCATCTCAGGTAATTTTTGTAAGAAACTTCATGCCGGGAACCCCGCCTGGTCAGACCGCAGGCTTCATAATCAGAACATGGTTATCACTCGTAAAACCCCCGCAATTCTTTTTTTTTTTTTTATAGGGCGGGAGCAGTTCAGGGGAACCTCCGCGTAGGCTCATGACATACGATCCTTCCTCCCCCTTTTAATCTGAGCATGCGGCGCCTGCGTCCGTTGCACATGAATTGTATTTCTATTCTTTATTTTTTCTTTTATTTTTCTTTCAGTCTAGAATACGCACTGTCAGCATTAACTCGTACAAGCGCAAGTGGAAACCAACTGCACTCTATCGCAGTAGTTCCTTATAGCAATGTGGAAGCTGCAGGACTCCTTAGCCAATGAGGACGAATGCCCCACAAGGTGTGCTCATCCGCGCTGCGTCGTCTGCTCAGCTTCTGCCTTGCCATCCTGTCGACACATCGTCCACATTTCGTGCATTGACGCAACAAATGTTTCGGCCAGTAGTAAGTGCGAACGCTATTACAAATGTTCACCCGTGCTGCATCATCGGCTCGGCGTTTACTCGGCGTCTGCTCGCCACCGTCATCACGTATCATACTAGAGCGGAGTTGTAAATTAATGATGCGGTGAACAACGGGTCCTTCATAGCGATCCGTATCGTCAATGCATCCCCAGAGCTAATGCTGTGGCGTCATCTATGTAACCTGAAATCAAACCACTTCTACGGCTTGGTGCCGCCTATGTATTCGTAGAAGCGTCAAAAGAAACGATTGACTTCAATAATAGCGACAAAACATACCTATAAATTTGCCCTCAGCGTGATCTGAGACTAAGCAATAACGGATTTTACCATTTATTTCTTGTTGTCAGGGCGGAGATCTAGTAAAAACTGCGCATTCGGATCGAAGCGGGCAGTCGGGGCTGTATGGGCGCTGCCATTGTTGCTACGTGACCACATATGGGTGGCTGTTGCAGTCGCCGGCGGTAACCACCACTGTAATTTGCGGTATAGAGAGAGACAGAGAGAGAGAGAGAGCAAGTCAAAGGTAAGACAGGGAGGCTAACCAGAGATTATCTCCGTTTGGCTACCCTGTACCGGGGGAGGGGAAAGGGATGCGCCGCATAATAGAAAAAGAATACGAAAAAAAAAGAAGGAAAGCGAACACATACAATACAGAACTGTTTCTGTGGGCGCTGTCACGCAGTCTGCAAAAGGCGTCACATAGTCTTACACAGTGTCAACGTCCCACTAATTTATTTATTTACAATACCCCTAAAGGCCCTCGAAGGAGGGTATTACTTTCTACCCACACTACACAGTCACAATTTGTCACATAGTCCGATGTCTTTTAAATAACGCAGCAGTGGCTTCATAGCGGCTTGCGCTGACGCTCGTGTAGGCCAATTTCCAAGAACTTTGTTTTCCGCTAGTGGGCGCTTGTCCAGTTGCTCTAGCGCGGCTGAGAGGTCTGCGCTATGCGGGTTGAAGCGAGGGCACTCACAAAGAAGGTGCGTGATCGTTTGGCTGCGCCCGCAGAAGTCGCAACGGGTGTTATTGCTCATTCCGGTAAGAAAGGAGTTTGCATTTGAGACTGCTACGCCAAGCCATAGACGGACTAGAAGGGTGCAGTCACGTCGTAGAAAGTCGGACGGAATACGGAACTGTAGATGAAGATACAGGGTATGAAGGCGAGCACATGTGAAGTCTGATGAATTCGAGTGAAGCAACGTTACGTTACGCGCGAACACGCAAAGTATTTTTGCTATGTCGGCTCTCAAAAGAGGAATGGCAACGCAGTTGACGCCTTCATGTGGAGATCGGGCAGCTGCGTCCGCTTGGTCATTCCCATGTATGCCAAAAGGACTAGGCAACCACTGTTATAGTATGACGTGTCCTTCGTCAACTACTCGATGGTGGACTTGTCTGATCTCGGTGACGAGCTGCTCATGTGATCTACAGCATAGGGTGGAGAGTAAACTCTGGAGGGCTGCTTTGGAATCGCAGAAGATTGACCATGGATGGGCTGATTCCTCCTGAATGAAATGGAGACGCACGGAGGGCTACCTGTTCAGCAGATGTCGTTGATGATACATGCGACGTTTTTAGATGTATTTGGATTAATCTTGTCGGTAACACCACCACGGCAGCTGAACTTGTAGGTGTGACTGATCCATCGATGTAAACATGCATGTACGCGGCCACTGTGCACTTCATGTAAAAGTCCTAATGTGGCCTGTTTCACGGCAAACGAGGCTATGTTAGATTTCTTCGTGATTGGGATGATGAGGCGAATTTCAGGTTCGTGTAGGCACCATCTTGGTGCGAGCATGTAGTTAGATGGCAACGAGGTACGATGGGCAGCAATTATACGACTGAAAGTTGTCCGTGGCCTTTCTGCAGGTAAAGAAGCAAGATGGTGAGAAGGTATACGATGTGCATGCTTAAAGGGCCTAACATGTAACGTATCTCTGCAACGTGTCATGTACCAATCAAAAATGCAACTCTCATTCCCCCCAATAATCGGACAGGTAGGCCCGGAACTACATTCCGCTGCGCAAGGATACACCTTGTATTCTCGGTAGTGCTGCAATTTACGTACTTGTGAGATAGAGTATAGAATGCGCTGTTGCCTTTGTAGGCACATTCGCCAGCATTGTTAACAGTGGCTTAATTCGGGCCCTAAAACATACCGTCGCCAACAAAAATTTACGGGACATGGTTTGCACGACTACTGTGAATTTCTTCACTCGGAAGGCATAGCGCTCCTAATTGAACGGTTCACCGTGTAGGTCGCAGAAAACTACTGCAGATTGAAACTTTGAACTCGAGGCTATAGGAGGCCAGGTCTCGCGGGAATTCAGATCCCGTTTTCTTTTCTGTTTGCAAATGCCGCTCCTTCCATAAATTTTCGTGGCCGACTGTAAACTTAGAATTACATCATGCGAAGATCTGGCCGCAGAATGATTACCCGTCAAATTTTTCTGCAACAGACATCTTGGTGAGTTTCTTCGTGTTTGTGTATCCTTTTTCCCCTGGTGGTCCGTTCAACGCGCTTATTTCACTCAGTATGACAGCGAGACCCGAGTGTGGAGAGTCACGCCGGCGTGCACGTGAAGCTAAAGCAGCAAGGCGACTTGCCGTCGAGAGATGAGCCTGCAGACCTGCCAGAAGAGCAAACCTTGGCTCGTCGGCGCATGCACTCTGTCTCTCATGAAACTCAAAAGTCCCTCCCACCCCCCTCCGAAGACAAAAATTACTCGAGGCTCGTTTCAACATGATACAAACAGAACAAAACAAACGTAGCCAGGAGAAAATCAACTTTGCGTACGGAAGACGTGAAGCGAGCACGTGTGCTCACGTACGCGTGCTGCGCAACTTGGCGAAAGGGTAATCCTAAATAGACACAGCCAAAAAAAAAAGAAAGCGCAGCAAACCACGGACGCGGGAAATTGAAATTTGCCGAGACATCCCCCTCCTATATAAGCCGTCTGTAGCTCTGTTGTCTCTTTTATCACGGGGGGTGGAAGCTCCCCGCCGAGCTCCACACTCGAGTGAACAATCAGTCGCTCGAAGCTTTTATTTAAAGCGCGGGGGTGGAGCAGAGTGAATTCTTTCGCGGAGCGAAAAGCTCCCATCACTGCGTTGGCAGCACGAGAGCGTTGGAGAGTTGAGGCCCGTGCGCACCGGTCCTACGGTTCTTGTGCTCCAGCCGCCGGTTCGACCGGGCGAAGCAGCGAATGTGAGTGCACGTATTTTTGGGCCAGAGTTGTGGTAGCGGCTTACATGCGACGGTCCTTTATTGTTCGCTGAACATTGAGGGACACCGGTTCACTGTAATGCTCTATCGGAATGCCCACAAAAATGGCGGCTGAAATGGCATGGTAGCCGTAGCTCTGACGAAGCTGACAAAGGCGCACGTTCTGTCGGAGAAGCTGTGTTGGTCGACAATGTGGAGGAGGGTATAAAACGAAGGAAATGTAAAGAACTATATGTAGTCCACTGGGTTACCGCGCGCTATACACGTGAGATGGGTGAGGAAGTGAAAGAATCAGAGAGAGAAGATGGAAGATTTCAGATTGGTCACGTGCTCTAGACAAGGGGCAGCCTGCACACTAGTCGGGCGCTCAATGTTGTCGAGACATTTCAACAGTTGTCCTCCAAGCCTCAGCATCGAAATCTGCTTCCTGTTTTCGTTCTATACAAAACGTGGCTAGCACGAAGTTGGACTATCTTAAGGATTGTTTGGAACCATTAAAGTGTAACTCAGTCAATCAAGAAACGAGATAACTTTCACGGCTCTGTGCACGGGTAAACCGCATGTGCAATGGACTTTTACTTCCAGACCGCAGAAGTAATTGTGATACGCACAAAAGGGTGATGGCAAATTTGAGAGTTTAAAACCATGTGAATCTTTAGTGTCTACTTACGACGGCACAGAAGTGCCGTCTCGTGATGTATTGACAAGAGTTGCCGAAGGTACTTCAAATATATCAGTGAGTATTGCTTGGAGTGAGAGGGTGCTGCCTAGATAATTGGCTCTTCGGCTTAAACATTTCTTCATTCAAATACTACATGCCATATGTGCATAAACATAAGTACACGGTCACAAGCATTACTCAAAAAGTAAATATGACAGTACAGATGCATGAAACGGGTATATTAATAACGTAAAGAGCCGTCCGCTACTATACGTGAAGTTATACAGAATCCAATAGTAATGAGACGTTCTTCCCGAGAGTGGATTACCAGGCACATCTTATTCGTTATGTATACAGCCACAGCCAAATTCTGAAGGACGCAGTGGCTGTAAGCATAGAATTTCCTACAATATTACCAGAGGAAACTCTGGCTCTGCGATCGTTCAGCCACCACGGGAATGATGGTTACTACATGGATTTGTCTGATCTTCGTGCTTGTTGCTTCAGATGTTTTTGTGGCTGCGTTTATCATGCGTTATCTCCTTCATCCGCCTAAATTTCAAAGCAATCAATACTTTCTTTTTTGTGCAGAAGGAAATAAGAGTCTGCGAACACGCATAATCACCTGTTAATGGCCGCAGTTCCGCTTGGCGCAAGCAATGGTTTCGTTATCATGCTTCTGTGTAAATCCTGCCACCGGACAACTTTAATATTATTTATTATTTATACTGCACTGCTTTCTTGAACATAATGCGCTTGCAGAGTCACGAATCAGTTTAATGACAGTAGAACGAAGTTTAGGCAAGTCCACGTATACATTAACGATCATTCCCAGGTTGACTGAGCCGCCCTGCTTGCAGCGCCCATAGACACTAGCGCCACATTTTCCTCTAGTGATTTTATGAAACTCTATGGCTTCACGGTCTAAATATCAAATGAATTGGAAGGAAGACAGATTAAACTAGCAGTTTCAAGGCCCCTAGAAAGAAATTAAACCTGCTGTGCCACCGCAAAAGAAACGAGAAGACGCTCAAGACGTGTTCTGGTTTAGTATGATGGAGGCTGTACATTTACAACGGGTTCTGAACAAAGTAAACCGACATACACTCACCATTCTGTCGATATGTGGAATCTTTTGTAGCCCTGTATTCTATGGTGGACATATTTAATGAATAAGGGTTTACTAGAGCGCGTTATTACGTTCCTGCTGTCACCACTACTAGTGATATGTGGGCGTGGTTTCGGCTTGTGCGCTTAGCTTAAAGTATTGACATGTTTGGGGGCAGGATAATACAGGTACAAACTTGCACTCTCGCGTTATTACTCGTAACAATCATACTCCTTAATAACGTCCATTTTACATTTCGGTTTTTCACAATTACTATTAATCATATATATATCTATATATATAGGTAAATTGAAGCAAGGTGATTATCTCTGCTGGCCGGAATTTATAGTTGTCGCAGACGTTAAGCATTACGATAGCTGCTGATACACTATTGAATTATTAAATACATACAGCAGTTACCAAATTGATACTGCATGGTCGGTATTGAAGGCAGGTTCGTCAAGTAAAAAACCTCGACACTCTTCTCCACGTGTAGGGCAGCCAACCGAGCGACACCTTGGTTAACATTCCTGACTTTCGCTCTCTCTCTCTCTCTCTCTCTCTCTCTCTCTATCTCTATCTCTCTCGAGGCTCTAGCATCAGTTTCAAGACCTCTATATGGCCAAACACGCGGCAAATATGCATTGGCGTTCCACGTATCCCTTTCCCGCAAGCCCTTCCTTAGGTCGTACGTACGAAACGAACGTAGGCCATCCCTGACAGGTGAAAATACTCGAAAGTCATGTTCGCGACCTAAAGCAGGCATGATAGTGGGAGTTGGCACACGCCAGCGTGTGGGAAAGCAACGGCCGAAGAGAGTGCACGATAACGCCTGCACCACGGGAGGCCCAGACCCGTGTCACGTCCACGCTATGCAGACAAGCGTCGGCTGGGCGCGTGGGCGGCTTTGACGGCAAGTGTTATGCCGGCGCGTGCCGCGCACGCGTCAGCGGCGAGCGCCCAAATCCTCGAGGCAAGCGGCGCCGCAGTCGGTCATTTTAAACACGCCAGCCACGAGCCGTCAGTCTGAGACGTCGACGACTGTGGCGTCTCGTGATCATGGCGTTGCTGGGCGCTTTGATGAAAAAAATAAATAAATTAAGAGTAAAAAAAAAAGAGAAAGAAATGTTCTCAGACCGAAAGCGGCCGGGCTGCATAACTTAGCTCCATTCAGTGAGCTTGTCAGGAGATGCCGCCGAGCCCAGGAAAAAATAAGAAAATGAAAACGCGACTCGAGTGGCGGGAATGATACACCCGCTTTAGAAACGCATTTCAAGTGAGGTTTGAAGATGAGAGAACGTGGGGAATTCAAGCTTACCGACACTGAAGCAGTGTCGCCAACTTTATTATTAGTCACCAATTCGTTAAGAGATTCGTTCAGTTTTATGTACATTAGACTTCTAAAATGCGCATAACACGAAAGGGAGTGCTTTTGTGATCTCGTTATGAAAGATGCGCATAGACTGCAATCAAAGCATGATAGCTGTTCTCTCTCTCAGACCAGGCCAACCGGCCCTCATCTGCGTCGGTATCAGTAAGCAATGCCATTATGTAAGTGTAGCATCACGCGCCTCTTTTCTTTCATACTTGTTGCATTAGCACTATATTTAGCTGTTGCTTGCCCTGGTCGACCTTTCTTAGCATTCCTTCCCGCTACAAACGTGTTTTGAAACGAGCTTGCTTCGCTCCACATAGGCGCGTATGACGTTCACCTTATTTCTCAAAAGCGTGCGTAAAGCAGAAGCTGTGGCCGAGCTTCTAATAACTCCAGCCCATTTTCCAAGTGACGAACTATAAGTAACAATGGTTACAGGGCATGCCCCAAGTCGGGGCCCAACGGAAAGTAACCATAACAGTCTTCACATCACAAAACATAGTTTACAGGTATCGAAACGATAAACAATGTACTGCAGACGCGTAGTTTTGTCTATGAAAGCAAATTTAACTGCAGCCAAACTGCAAAGGCAGCATTCATTATTAGCGGAAAGAGGGTTAGCATGCGTGATACGCGTGAGACAAGAATATATTGTCTCCCACTTTCAGTAAAGCAAAATCTTCTCGGTACAGCAAGCACAAGTAAGCAGCTGCGGAGCTAGTCCCTCAGAAATGACTAGCGAAATGTTTGACGAACTAACAAGGGAACGTCACCTGTTGTAGCTGTGCCCAGGAACAAAAACTACAAGAGAGAAGGTTCTAATATATGCAAGTTCAAGGACAGTATAATTATAAGTGCTGGCATATATTGAGATTAACATCAATTCAATGAAGGAAGCCTGTATGCTTTCGCTTAGCTAGTCGTACGCCGCACGCCAACAGGCTCAAACATGAGGAAGAAAAAATTGGGTGGAACCAATCTCACGATGACAGTCGACGGCATTGCGTTTAGCATTGAATCAATATAGCGACACAACGCACTGCCACCGTCGAAACGCGTTATGTATGAGGTGCGCACTCCAGCGGGGCTCCCTAAGAACACTCGGCGCCATCTAACGGCGTCGCCGCGAAGCCTGCGCGTGGCCTTTCAAATGCATGGCCCGCTGGTGCGTGCGAACGCTTAGAAACGCGTCATGCGGAAAGCGGGTTCCCATCTCATGCTTCCATGATGATGATTTATTGCCATCCCCTTTTGAAACGGCGCAACGCCGAAAAGTCACCTAGCCTGCTCGAGTTAATCGGGTATGTTTTTCATTCTAGAATGTTTTTATACATCTGTTTAATATTTTTTCTCTTCCTCAAAACTTCTCTATCTATCTCGTACCACTACCTATACCTGTAACAGATACGGTCGTATCAATCTCTTCCGTTTTCGCCACCAATACTCCAAACGTTCCTCGCTAATCTCGACTGCTGACCGGTTGACGCTTCCGTCCATTTTAAATCAAAGTGATTCTGAAACGTGTACGTTACCTAAGGGTGTCACTGGGTGAATACCTTCTCATTCGATTAGAATGTGAAGAGTGGTCTCCGGATTTTCGCTGCAGCAGACACATGTCTCATCTTGTTGCGATTGTTTGCTCTGGTACGTTTGCTCTGATATTTGCTCCGGTATGACACTCCGGAAGATTTCGTTCCGGTATGGACATGCTGCGCCATCTAGCGGCGCTGCTGAGAAGTCCGCGCGTAGCCTCAGAGACGAGAAGCGTGGCGCGCCGGTGCCCTGATAACGCTGAGAATGGTTTCTTCGCTTGCTGCACACACAGTGGCGCATACAAAGTGACTCAAGTTGGCGAGAGGTTCATTGAAGAGCGACACATACGTAGTGCATTCGTGTCGCAGCTCGATAAAACGTTGGCGTGAAAAGCGTTCTTTGAAAAGCGACACATGTCCAGTGCATTTGTGGCGCAGCCTGCTAGTGCGTAGGGCAGGGTGGGCACCTACCTACCCAGGTAGCCGGGCTAATGGTTAAATACAAACATATATAGCTTGCCCCCGGAAATTGTGCGAAGTATCATAAAATTGCCCGCACGTTAAAACAGCTGGATATTTCTCATATAGCATGCGCAGAAAGAAACGCTGCCCTAATCTATTTAGGCAAATTAGACGAAGTGCTTTCTACAAGACAGCTGCACACCTGTGCTTACGGCTCGTAGAAGAAGGAAACCTGTATGATCCTTCAAATGCCTTGCGTTGTGCTCATGACTGCTCAAAAGCGGCACAATTTTAGATAGCCTGCCACAGCCTGCAAAAGAATGAAGCACGTTAGCCTTGTTTGGTACTTAACGTAAGACAAACAAGCTCGAACTTAAAAGCAGAGTATGTCGAGGTTCAATTAATATCGAAAGCAACAGAATGTGCTGACCGGCAAATTCAATATCATCATCTGTAAAAGGCGTTCAGTCGTCCAAATAAACGATAGAGTCCGAAAGATAAACTTTGCATATTCGTGATATATTCCAAATGATGAAAAATTAGATTACAATGCAACATATTTGCATTACCATATACACTGCGTTTGCTTGCTCTTGTTATAATGTAAACGTTAAGACGTTTTAATAGCACCAAGAATGTCCGCAAAATATCAGTGCATTGCAAATTAACTATTAACATTTCATAACGACGATGGATTTCTAATTGCAGGTCCTAACATAACCAGCTTTTTGTGCAGCCATTTGAACAATAAGATTGAATTAGGCGTCTTCCACAATCGATGTGGTGCGTAACTCGCACGAAACTCGGTATGGTCCGCTATAATACATTGCGTATGTTGTAGCTGTTCTTTATAGAGTTTTATCATCAGCCTATCTTTATGTACACGGCAGGACGAAGGCCCTGCGACTTCCAATTACCCCTGCCCTGCGCCAACTGATTCCAACTTGCTCTATACAGCTTATATTGATTTTATTGTTCAACGCCTTAAAGTATATATATATATATATATATATATATATATATATATATATATATATATATATATATATATATATATATATATGCATGCCTATATTTAGGCATCTGTACTTCATTTATTACGCAGAGTGAAATGGTAAAGTCAGACAGAAAGACCAAGACCCGCAGAACCATTTAGGGCTCCTTGAACCACTGAGTGGTTCGGAGCCCTAAATTGCAAAAAAAAAAAAAAAATTGCAATCACTACACCCACCACATAATTCAGTGTCGACAAGAACCGCCCTCCTTCTCGTTTCTGGTTTTCCTATATGCGTATACTACGTAACGCCTATGTATGTGCCTGCCATTTCCATGATACGTTACAATACTACCCTGCAGAGAAGAGAGCGTTGTCATAAACTACATCCTTCATCTTATTTCTCACCTGTGCGCGTAAAGCTGAAGCCGTGGTCCAGCTTCTAATAATTCCATCCCCTTTTACAAGTGATGGAAAGGACTATACTCCGTTTCAGACATCAGGTGCAACGCTGTGGAGGCTAGAGAGACCTCTTGCAGTGGCATCGACCACCGTTAGAAATATATTATAGTTCGATGTTCCTTATCGCAGCTGTGCAAAACTGTCCTTTGTACAGGCTCATGTATTGAATGTAGAAAGTGTTAAACCTTAGAAACAAACAAACTGTAGTGTACGGCTATCTAATGCGTTGTTTTAGATCAATTTGTTTTTCATTGCGTCTTTTTTCGGGTTCTTTTTTTACTGGCAGCCCGTCGCACCAGCCTCACGTGCACGCTCGCGCGAGCGAACGCCGTGTGCGCGCAGCGAAGCATGGATGGTACGCGCGGAGTGATACATTTGCGTCACCGAACTTCTTGAGTAGCTTCCACAGTGTTGCACCTGATCTCTGAAAGGGAGTATAGACCTTCGCAGGGGTACACTTAGTAAAAAAACAAAACAAAAAAACGTAGAAGATTGCTTCTCTACAAAGTCACACTTGCAGCGAGAGATATCGTATCAACCTTTTGCGGCAGTTCTTTTCGCGGCGAAACTTTCTAGCAAAAATACCGGTTTCCAGCTGCCCTTTTTTTGAACAGGCCTGCCGTGAGCAAACTGTTTTGTAGATGTTTTCATTTTGTAACTTTATAGGCTGGTTACAAAAGGATCTCTCTATAGCCCGGCGGCGAACACCGAAAGCACAATCAATCTCGACGTTCTGCGGGATTGAGCCGGTCATGGCAGCACAGCCCATTTGAACGGAATACGCGCTAGCGGTGCGAAATTTGCATGTGAATTGTCTGGAATCTGCATGTTTAAGCTCCCCGGACCATCGCTATGCGCAGAAAGCCATATGCTGGCTAGACCTGCCGCGGCCGCTCCTGTACAGCCTCAGAAACGGTCCTATTCATTTGCATGGTGCGAGAAAAGAAAGAAGCAGACAGGTATTGCACGCAGAACATTCCGCTGCCGCGAGTTGACACCGCGGTGACCAATCACGTATTTGTTGCCTCGGGGCTGTTCTTTAACGAGACACCAAACGCTTTTCTGGTTTCTTTCAAGTTATTTTATTTATGTTATACATTCAATGCACGATTTAAGATGACAGGCCAGTGACCAGCCCCGAGCAGCCTATAAGCGCATACAGAAACGGGTGTATTGACCTTTTCGTTGCCCAGTTGTCGCCCCGCATGCAATGCGTACTTGCTCTTTTAGTCTTGCATGTCGAGAGTCCTCAACGGTGCGTTTTAGTTCGCCGACCGAAACGGAACTCGTCTCATCGACTGCGCTGCAAGCGCTTAAATTTTTTCAGCTCTTGTAAATATTATACATACTGTAAACACTATAGATAATACCTCTTCTCTTCTTGCTCTTGTTTCTTTCTTTCGTTCTCTCTGTGTATACACTGTCGAATTGTTCCTTACAACCCTTATGTCTACACCCCTGTGCCAGCCGATGTTCACTGTTGCCAGAATAATTATCTGCTTCCTTTCGTTTTACTAACAACCACAAATGATTCGCTAATGCGAAGATTTGAATAAGCTTTTGGGACACGGAAGCCTCGCGATTGCAAATTTTATATCGCTGTCTGCAAGTGTTTCCACTGTTAACGTTCTGACGTCAGAACGCGCGCTTTGTGTACTTCAGCAAAACCGCAGAAGGCGCGAGTCAAGCCCTCTTGCTTGTACTTCGCTTAACCTCGCACCCTCGCTCGCAACAGCTTCCCGCACGAGGCTCTCGTTGAAGACACACATAAAATATAGTTTCAGGCACTCTTCGATTACGCGTGTGCGTAGCAATCTGCACTTGAAGCCTGACTCTGCGCCACAGGCACTGGCACGTTCAAATCACCTCAGACGCAGATTTCAACCTAGCATAACTAGTTTCGGCGCTTCAGCCTCCTCAGGCGCAGGCGTACACATCCAGACAACTTGTGTACTCGCCCCTGTATACTATAGGCATACACGGTGCCGAAGCATGCTCGACGCCGGCTGATTTCGTCCGTGCGCTACCGCGCACACCCTCGCAACCATGGGAGCGTACTCGAACCAAGAGCACGTCTTCGGTGCAGTCCGTGCCTTATCTACGCACAGCGAGAACGCGAACTCGACGAGCGGGGCTCGAGATCCGAAAAACGCCCCAAATTATGCGTGTACCCCTTCCGCTCTTACGCGCGGCGCCTGTTCTTCGTTATCTTTCCTTCCCGTGTCTGTTCGGGCTATCGGTTTGGATAAAGTTAAGGACAAAGGGAAAAAGAGCTGTAAATAATTTGTGAGCAACGCTCAAGACAGCCACGGGTGGATTTGGCGGTTGGGAACACAAGACTCCTCACCACGAGACTATTCTTTCTTTCGTGTTGCCTAAACCTTTCCTCTTTCGCTTATCGCGTTCTCTCGTATTTTTGTTTTCTTTTTTTTTTCTGCTTCTTCAACCTTACCAAATTCGCCACACGTAGGCAGAGCAATAGTGCTGTGGCGAACCCGGCGACACAATCCCACGCCGGGTCCGCGCCACCCCGTTATAACAATAGGGGTCCCCTCATTAGCACGCACTTCGCTAATGAGAGTCCGCACCACCACCCGTTCTGAGGTAAATCTCCTCCCCAACTCGCGGCTCGCATAGGTGGATCGTTTCGTCTCCTACTGGCTTCTTTCACGGCTTTATTTCTCGTTTTCCTACGCCTTCGTTATGGTCCGTCAGCCGTGCTTTGCCGCTTCGACGGCATACGGGAATGGATCTCGCTTATTGTTGTGCCATCGCGAGAACAAACGAGATTCTTTCACAGCCTAATTACGTTGCCTTCTTAGCTTTCAGCGCGATAGAGATTTCCCGACGTATTAGTGCGGGGAACCACTGAATTAGGGTGGGAGGTATGGATGCTTCACACGCGTCCATAGATTTTTTTTTTCTTTTGCTCTCTCTCCCTCTTAAATCTTCACAACGAGCGACTTTCCTTGTGCATATTGCGGCATTCATAGCTTTCTTTCCTAACACACGGCAACATTATTCGTGATTATTAAAACCAAATGTGGACTTACCGTGGTGGCTTAGCGGCTATTGTGTTGCGCTGCTAAGCACGAGGTCGTGGGATCGAATGCCGACCGCAGCGGCCGCATTTCGATGCGGGCGAAATGCAACAAAGTCCGTGTCCCGTGCATTGATTGCACGTTAAAGATCCCCTGGTGGTCCAAATTAATCCGGAGTCTTCCGCTATACGGCATGCCCCATAATCCAGTCGAGGTTCTGGCACGTAAAACTTCACAGTTCATTCAAACCAGATATCTCCGCTGGCACTGTTTGTGTTGAACTGAGGGGCCACTTTGCTCATACGGTGATAGCTTTTTACTTGTTGTTTCAGCGACGACCGGTTATGCGCCACCTATCTGTATCAGGCAATGCCTGATGGGCAATAATCCATGTGACACTCCTACGTTGCAACAGATCCTGCTCTTCAGTGAAGTCGTTAAAATATTCGTGAAAGATAGAAATGAACTCGCCTTCTGGAAGCACGACGCATCGAATTGAAAAAGCGCGGCTGTTAACTTATGCCTGTGTTTTGCCTCGTATTCTGGTTGCCAGGTGCGTGTGTCTACAGTGCTAGTTCCCACTTAAAGCACAATTTCCTTTCTCGAGATGCACAATGTTAGACTGACACAGGCTGACTTACATTCGACTAAGTAAGGCGCGCTCAGCCAGCAACGCCTCATTCACGTCACCTTTCATAGTGCTTCGATAAGCCAGCGGCACTGTAACTTAATGCAAGCTGCTATGTAGCCCTACTGACATAGTGTGGCAACCGTAAGCTGCAGGATATCGTTTTGTAGAACACGAGTGCGTCCGCATGCTAGGAACTTACAATATTTCGTGGTAAAGAAAGCAATGCGCGCTGGAAGGAGATGCGCTAAAAATTATTGGGCAATGCCCACAAGAAAGACAAGTGACTTCGTGAGCTGCAACTTCCGATGTTTGAATAAGCATTATTTTAGGTTTCAAAGGTTCATGCTTTACTGCTTTCTTTAGTCATTCTGACCGCCATTTCGTATTTCTTTTTATTTCAATAGGTTTCTCGGGAATCAACTTCGAAACGAAGCCGGATTATATTCGAATAAATACGGCACTTTCTTTCAACGAGGGACACACGGGCATGCCCTTCTCACTCGCTTTCTCCACACAGCTTTTTTTTTTTCTTTTTTACCTTCGTTCAAGCACTGCGTTGTGGGGCGATGGTGACTCACGGCTTGATCTGCTAAGTGGATCCTGATAGCCTCCGAGCACGTACTGCCTCCATGTCGGCAGCAACGAGCAAGAGTAAGCTCGGAAGAAACAAAAAAATAATATGCCAAGATTACGAAAACTTTTCTTCCGCTCAATTATCTATGATCGCGTGACAAAACTGCGCTAACAAACAGAGTTTAGCCGTGTGCGAAGATAACGACAGTGGCGTTTAAGATACGGGATGTGCGCGCCTTGGCGCTGCAGTGGGTGCCTGCGTTGCATTCTTTGTTCGTGCTTCCTCGGACAGGTGAAAAATGTGCATAATGAGGCATACGAGCCTTCAAGCACCATGTGCCCTGTTCGGATGCTCCTAATATGGCCAAAATTGCTTCTGCTTCCAACTCTGCATCTCTTTGAACGTACAGCATATAGCCTTTTTTTCTTCTTTCTTTTTTTTTATGGTGGTGCTGCCAACAATGACAGAGTACTTCAGTAATAGGACACCCACGGTAGATATTATGGATGGCATAAGCTAGCTAAAACGGCATTCTTTTTTGTTCATTGAACTATGTGAAACTAGAAACATACTAATTAGTTGCTTTTTCTAAACATACTTCTAATTTTTCAAGCATCATCAAAATTTGTCAAGCTTTTTTTTTTTAAGTTGCAAATTCATGGGCAAGCACTTGGTAAATTGGGAATGCCTGCATGTTACGTTCGCAGCATTCATGCAAACAAGCACATAAAGAGGTCTCAGTGTTCGCAATGTGACATTCCACTAATGTACTAATTAATGTGCTGTATTTCGTATTGTACTGTGCTGTTATCTGGCCCGGCCTGTTTCTTCTCATTATAACAAATAAATCGAAAGCCCTGAACAGAGCAGGATGATAGTTCAGCACAATGCGTTTGCGGGCTAGTTGGTAGTTGGCTAGTTGTCCTGTCGTCTTTCTGGTGTCTGTTGTTTTGTGCTAAACAAGGTATTCATAGAGCAGGATGAGTGTTTTTTGTGAATGCCATTCTCCTCTAGCGCAGCCAGAAGTCTTTTAGTTAACGCTTACACCTATGTGCCACAGGATCTGAAGAAGCCAATCGACACACACATTACAGGGACATTAACTTCGCTTCAATTCTCTTCCACCCACAGACGAGTGGCAAAAACTTTTGGCTCCGCAAGTGCGGAACAAGACGACCATTAGCGGAGAGCGCTGCAATTACGGGATCAGACGGGCACGACATGAATTCTCTGAAGACATCTGTGGCTCAGAGCAGAAAGAAAAAGAATGAGGCAGTGAACGAAAGACTAAAGACGCAAGCAGAAGTGACACCCTCGTTTAAACGCAGCTCAGAGGAGGAAAGTGACAAATGAAACAGCTCCTCAATAATTCATTCCGGTGAAATCTGCCGGAGAGGAACTAAAAGCTTAGGTGAAAGAGCTAAAAAACGAAGCGAACAGAGTAAATCGACGGCGCGTCTTGCCGACGTTCACTTAGACGCCACCTAGCGGGTCGCTCCCTCGGGAAACAGCCTCCGTGATAAAGCGAGTAAAAAGGAATAAAGCCGGTGCGTGAGCACTTTGTTTTTCTTGGCTTACTCTTTTCATCTTTTATCCGTGCTTCAGACTTCCAGGTGAGCAGCGACACGCGTACTGCTGCGCGAGCTTTCTCCTGTTGAAGGGAAGCGGAAGGTCTTAATGTCTCGGGTTCAGCCTTACGACCACAATGGTGACACACCGAAGTCCCGGAGAATTGGCTTCCTTAATTCCACCCCTTCCCCATCCGCCTTCCTTTCGCTTCCTTCTCGCCACCGCGTCATCGGTGTGGTCGTAATGCTGAACTCTTAGTGGCTCAATCTCACGCTCTTCTCGCCAGAACGCGCAGGATGAAAAGGCCTGAAGGGGGAACTGTGGAAGGACTGTCAAACTGGCACGCCGCAGAAGTGGGGAAAGATCGGCTTTCTGGGTCCTCGTAGTGTTGCAGCATTCCGTCTAAGATCATGAAGCATTCACAAGTGTATAATCAAGCATAGGTAGTGCAACCAGACTTTGAAAGAGTTTGGAGTATTCGCGGCTGCGCGCCGGAAGAACGCATGCTCGCCCCGGTATCACCGAGGCAGAATCTCCGACGTGCCGCTTTAATTTGAGTCGCTTCCTTGCGCAGCTGAGCGGTTAGCTGGTTCCTCGGTTGCCGCCTGCTTAGGGCCGTTTGCTCCCCCCTAGGTCGAACTGGAGGCAGAGAGGCACCCCGGCATTTCGCTTCCGCGCTTTCCCGGACTTCCTGGCTTGCGGCACCTGGGGATTTGTCGTCGGACCGTCGATGGAGGAAGTCACGGAAGCGGGAGAGCGAGATCTGAGAAAAGGGCATGGCGGAAGCCAGTAGGGAAAGTCGCTTTGGATCGAAAGGCGACGGGAAACGCAGTTAGAGATCCCGCTTTAGCTTGCCGAATTCCTTAAGCTTGGCAGCGGCAGTAGTGCGATCGATATGCATATCATGCGTGTCTCCACTAATGTGTCGTCAGCTTGCATCTTTGAATCAAACTCTGCAATGCTTTCTGCTTTCTATTGTACTGATGAAGTGAAGTAGCATTGGCTATGCAAGATATTGTTACGTGTAGCTGATGCACAAGGCTATTTACAACATATTTACACGTAGGCCAACGGTGGCCAAGATGGCGATCATAAAGAACAATCGCGAACACGTCGTCTTCCTCCTTTGCAGTGTAGCCACATTGTGGCGGCTGTTCAGTATCATGACCCCCGGTAACAGAATCATCGGGTACACATCCATGGTGAAAAGTGTGTGGTAGGGCTTAAGCCTCGCTACGTGAACGATGTCGATTGCAGTTGACGACGACGCTGAGGTTTCGGCGGGGATGATTTTATATGTCACATCGGTCACTTGTCGCACCGCAGGGTGTGGACCACCATAACGCGACAGCAGCTATTCGGAAAGACCCACACAGCGGATGGGTGACCAGAGAAGCACCAGAGAACCCGGAGAAAAGTGCATGTCGCCACTAAATCATGTTACGTATAGCTGATGCACAAGTTTATTCACGCTATATTTACACGTAGAACAACAGTGATCAAGGTGGCGACTCAAAACAATCAGGAACACGTCGCCTTCCTCCACTTGAGTGCAGCCGATATATATATATATATATATATATATATATATATATATATATATATATATATACATACTATAACGTGTTCTTATTCCTCAGCAGTGCCTGCCATCCTTGCTTACTAACCAATGTTGCTAGCCAAATTCAACGGTAATTGGGAAAGACCAATCATCACAACGCGACACCATTACAATCTCATTTTGGTGAGCGATGTGCAGATTGGGAAAAGCTTGTGGAAGTGTGGAGACCTATTAGTTTGTAGACAAGCGGCTACGCGGCTTTTTGACTGTCGATTCCTTTCGGCTAAAGGGCCAGACAGTAAATATATCGGCAACGAGTCAAGTCTAGTGCGGACTTAATGGTTCATGTGCCACTTCAAACCACTGGCCGACGCCGTTTTCGGAATAATGCTTAAATTCTCGGCAACCTTCTTTTGACGTCTGTACATTCCACAGCAGTCGTCACAATGTCTTTCTATTAGGTACTTTCTTCATCTACTATTCGCTGCACAAGCGCATAGAGCTGACGCGGCCGCTGTTTCAAAGACGTTGACACGCCTGAGCAGTAAACAGTTCGTTGAGAGAGTGAAAGATGCGAGACCGACAAGCCGTCCTGTTCCACGCTTCTCACGCTCACACTATAGGCAACCTGTGACAGCGCACGAAGGCGGGACCTAGGATTAACTTTCATCAGTGTCCCCCGCGCTTGCCTGCGCTCTCGCTCGATATATGGACAATGTTCAGCACCTTGGCGGGCAAACAGTTCTTCGGAGCCGACAGGAGACGCGATATGTCAGTCCAGTTGGCATCGCGCCAACTTTCCACATTCTCGGGTGTCGAAGCAGCTCTACACGGGTGAACGCTTGTTCATATACCAGGCCGTTCATCACAGCTCGCCAGTGTAGCACAACCAACCATTTTATCGAATACATCTCTAGATCGCCCTGCTCGAGCTATGGACCACCGCTTACTGAGTTTCTGTGCTCTCCATTTCATTTTGCCAACTCGACACTTGTCACATGTCTCCCTGGCTGATAATGATAAAATGACGGCCGCATAGTTACCTCCTCGCGTAATGTAATTGATCGTCGCCTCGCGTGATAGCGGGGCGTTACTTTGACAGGCAAAATGAGACTGTATAGGGCAGTCTCGTATGTTTACGACTATAAACCGGAATAAATGCCCGTTACTTACAAATTTCTGACGAGATTAACTCGTTTAGCAGACTTCAACAGAAAGAGTAAAGTAAGCAAGAGTATAGGCCTCGTAATTTAGGTGACAACACAGGCGTTCGGTTGCACACTTGCCCCTCCCCAACATGATGGGTCATCCATTAGCCAAACATGAAGCACAAATCACGAAGCAGGAATGCCGCATAGGACAGACACTTAAGGCGTCTTTCAGCTCACAAGGCCCTAATACAGGATGAAAAAACCCGCTCGTGGGCCGGCAAGAAGGCGCAGCTGCCCTACAGGCCCGCCGGAGCACACGAAAACACAAGCGCAAGCCAAGAAGTAGCAACCGGCAGACGTCTATAAGAAGAAAGCACGACGAAAAGCAAGCTCGAAGAAAATCGCAACAGCACCGAGAAATCGCGCCCGTATATACAGCCGACGCGTGGTCAGCCTCTTAAGAAGGAATGCGCCGTGGTGCCTGTTACGCCATCTCTGCGTGCGACCGGAACCGTTTGTATACACGAGCCCTTGCGTACGAGAGCGCGTGTGTTGCGCCCAGCGAGGGCCATACAAACAGAAGCTTCTTATACCGAGCCGCCCGAGCTCCTTTAGAGGGTCATTTCTATGCTAAGCAAGCAAGTGGACGGTCGTTTATAACGGAGCCCCGCCAGACCTATAAATCGCGCCACGGGGGCATACGGGACATGTAGGCGGGGTCACGGGCCGACGCGGTACCATCGCCGATGTCCGAAGTGCGAGCCGGCGCCGTGCGCAGCGGGATTTGTCTGTTTGCATCTCATCATAAATATTTTTTTTTCGTCAACCCGCTCCCCTTTCTGCTACGCGTCTGTTACGTTTGCGGTGTTGGCCTTTCGTTTCGTATCAGGTGCGTCTTTCTTTTTTTGAACACGAAGGGCATACGTTCGAGCGTTCTGTTTCCCGGGTTCATAGACCTAGCCGTTATAGGTATACATCAAATGCATCGAGCGAAGTCGGCTCGAGTGGCTCAAAAAGTAATGGATGAGCGAAACTTTTAAAGTTATGAGGCATGGTCGAGATAAACGGTGGAGTGCTGCTCGCACGTTCTCGCAGCGCCAAAGTCGAATTAAGACGCCCGCGCTATTGGTCTTTGCCGTCAGACGACGTATGCTGCTCTGGTGTATCGTGGCCCGTGCCCGGCAACCAGCTCATTGCTAAGAAAACCTGAATTCTGTTCCTTTTTACGCGCAGAAAGAGGACAATAAACACAACGCAAGCTTATAGCGTATGCTAAATAAGAAAACCAGAACCTGCTTCTAGAAGTAAATATGCTCACGACCCAGTTAGAAAGTAGGGTTAGGCATATTCAGCTACCATTTTGTGCGCAAGCTAGTGCGTGAAAGACGAACATAAAGGTTAGTTAAACCTGCTTCAAGAGGAATACTGACCGTTTGTTAGTCTTGACATGAGTAATGCTAACCTGCAGTGTTATTATTATCGTCATCGTCAAACCATCCATTCTAATATTCTGCGTCTCTCACGGTCAAGGTATTTCGGACGTCAAACAACGTCGCTAAATCAGTTTACTGGAGCTTGATTGGTCCTTCAGTGGTCAGCGCGTTTTCTTGTTCCTCTTGTCTTTTCAGATTTCTGCCCTTTGTAACCTATTTCTTCCTGTAGGGCAGCAAAGAGAATATTCCTTTCCTGTTAACCTCCTTGCTTTCTTTTTTCATTTCACCTGTGAATGTGTCTCAACTGGCCCACACTCTAGAGCGACTAGGATGAACTATGACTAGGGCCCTTCAAATATGCATTGCTGTGCAACTGCAGATTGATCAATTCGACGACTCCCGAGAATGCACGCGTGTGAGTTTGCGGTATGAATAAGCAGTGGTTTATACACCTCCTCCCCACTAACACCCCTCAACAACACCTCCGCCCCCCCCTCCCTAGGAGCAGTCAGCTACCTGCCCCAAAAATATTTCCGCAAGACAATCCATCCTCCCCCAGTCACTTGTTACTCACGCGCAACGAGCATTGCCAAATTCGGGAACAGATGAATGAGGACAAAAAAAAGTTAGGGCAGAAACTTGCCACTGGGGAACTGTCATACAGTGCGTGACATTATTTGTATTCATTACTTTACGAAGCCTATACTGTGCCCTTGAAATCAAGACTGCCATTTTATTAGGTAAGTAACTGCAAAGAAAACCATGCACACTACTTCTTGCACAAGCTAATTTTACTATCAATCTTGTGTTTGATAAATGAAATAAATGTTGCTGTGGTGCTTTCTTTCTCGCCTAATTTGCCTGCCGAAACGCTCGCCTTCTTTCTAACGCGTCAACCTCAGAAGCTCCTCCATGTTGTTGCAGACTCGGCTATCTGATTGCTCGCGTTATCCGCGCGTTGCTTGGACGTGCAAACCACCGCCTCCGTTCCAACTGCGCCTCGGTAAAACGAAATCGAAACGCGTCAAGCGTCTCAACGCGCTCGCTTGCCCACGAGAAACTCATAAAGATGTTCCTAGGAGGTCGGGTGTTCTATGCCACTTGTCGATTCATGCGCCCCTGGCGTAATGATTTCAATATCGGGATTCCGTACCACACGTCTTATGTTCAAATCCTGCACTCACATAATTTTAATGATGTTTATTTAGTTACTTATGAAAGAGTACTTTGTATAAATGATGAGGTTACAATGTTACGAAGCCGTTTGAAGCTAGAAGGATGAAGTTTAGGCAAATATATGTGCTGACTGTCACTCCGCGACTCGCACTAAAACGTCAGCAAGCCTCCGCACGCGAAAGCCGACGATGACAAATTCCAATTGCGATCGTAACTGCATTTCTCTTAAGATTCAGGTTTCGAACAACTACAGACAGGTGCCACACTTTACGACTCGTTTCATTGTACAGGAGTAGGCGATAGAAAGCAGGTAACGAGATGAAATGCAAAGAAACAAAGTGCGACAGCAGCGTATCGCATGTCTTAACGCATTACGGCAACACTATGCGAGAGTACGTGTTCACATGTGGCGTAGCCCCCTTCACCCGAAATGAACGAGAACCTGTTTCCGGCGGAAGCGTTTCGAAACGCACACTGTTCGAGAGGATTTGCACGGTATACCACGTGTCAAATCAGTCGATGCGATTGCCTTCCTAGTGCAGCGCCGTTTGCATGGATATGATGCACTGAAAACGCGACTCGGTGCGCCGTCGCATTCATGTAAGGCGTCTAAGGCAGAGGGTTCTCTAACCATAGGTTGTTCTGGTCGGCTGCTTTCTATGCAAGAGGGGCAAGGCGATAGAAAGAGAGAGGCGACAAACGCACCAAACTTAACGCCGGCTAGCAATCGAGAAATAGCAGGCAGCCTTGTCAAAATCTGCCGCGTCGTCCCGTACACCTCCGGAACCCAAACTGTGCGTACATATCCTCTCGCGCGGACGCCCTTTGTGAAGCGAGAAGCGAGAGGTCTGTCCCGTGTATTGTAGGCGTGACTCGTTGTGTGAATCCGTGGAGCGGTTTCCGATATAAGGGATGTCAAACGAACGCCTACATGCCGGCTGCGGACTCTCAGCCATTCCTTCCACTACCAGGCGACGGATAGGAGAATGGCCACGAAGCAAAGGGGAGGGGCGTGGGCGCTCTGCAATCTCCTTTGTGCGTTACCCTACTGAAAACGCAGCACGAAGAATCAGCACGTCGTCGTTTGCGACGGACTTCAACGCGTGGGAAAGCAGCGCTGAGGCCGACTGCTGCTATCCTTTTGGACGAGGGACAGGGAAAAAAAAAGATTCGCGCTGCTATAGTTGACCGGCCATGCCAGAAACAGCAAATCAGAAAGGCGTCCGAAGAACCCGGTGGCTGAAAGCGAGTTTGAACTCCACGCGTACGTTGAATGCTCAGAGAGAACTCCGACGCTCACAGGGGGGGGGGGGGGGGCAGACGTGCGCCGCCGCTCCTTTTCTCTCGGGAGACGGGTGGAAAATAAAAGTTTGTTGGGAAGATGCGGCAGTTGCGTGGCATTCTCTGACGAGTTGTTGCCGATTTTCTCTTCGCCACTATTCCTCTCGCTTTCTTTCTTTCTTTCTTGCTTTCTTTCTTTCTTGCTTTCTTTCTTTCTTCCTTTCTTTCTGTCTTTCTTTCTTTCTTTCTTTTTCTTTTCTCGCGTTTGACCGCCTTTCTCTGTTGATTTGAGGCTCTCAGCATGCCACGTCGTCGCTGTGTAAGCTGCCTTTAGGGTGCACGAATCCAGCGAAAGCCCAATGAGATTTGAAATGCGAGGAAATGGGAAATGAGGGGCAGAAAAGAAACGGTAGTCCGCTGCTGCCTATCGAAAGGAAAGCTTTGTGCTGTGTCCAGTTTCTTGGCTTCGCTTTCGCGTGTCTGAGGAGTTCACGGGAGATCAAGGAAAATGGGTACAGCAGAGCCAGGAGAGTGGAGGAAGAAGGGACGGTCGCTCGCGTACACGCAAGACTTCCAGTGCCAAATCGGAGAAAGTGGATCGAAGAACGGCGGTGCGGTGTGCGTAGACGAGTTTGCTTTGCTGCCACCTTTCCCCAAAAACAGCGCTCCTCTGCAACGGTTCGCTGCGGAAAATCCACTCAGGAAGTGAGGCCGGACCAGAGCTGGGGCGAAAAAAGAGAGGAGCTTCAAAATGCCTATACCCATGTGCAACAAAAAGCGCTGCTCTTCGTTCCATCATGCATACGTGCGTATACATTGACGGAGCTTTTCTTTGCGAACTTCACCGAGTTTCGTGACCGTCGGTGCTGCGGCGCGGCTGTTCTCTTGTGGAACAGGCTAACCAACCACAGGAAAGTTCCTTGCACCACCACCAGATGGCCTTCGCCTCCGCGCATCCGCGGCAGCGGCGGCACCGGCCGCGCGGGGGTAGAAAAATAGAACCAGAAAGCTCTACTTCGCACATCCGCTGCAGCGACGGCGGCATTGCATTAGCCTCTCTACAATGGCTGACTAAAGCCTTCCGTGTCACTTTGTGCGGACATTCAATAAACACAAACTCGTATTTCGAGTGTTTATGCACTCACACAAAGCTTCTCTGTATATAGATTCCGATTCGTTGGATCTGCTGCGTTTTAATATGGGAGAGAGAGACAAAAGTACCCGAAAAAGGGGGGAAAGGCAAGTAGGTTAAGTAGCAAAAGGTTAAAAAATATTTTGGGGTTTCACGTGGGAAAAACAGGATATGCTTATGAGGCACGGCATAGTGGAGTCTCCGGGTTGATTTTGACCACCTGGGGTTCTTTAACGTACACCCAATGCACGGTACATGGGTGTTCTTGCATTTCGCCCCTACTTCGCCACTTCCACTAACCACTATGCCTCTGCGGCGGGTGTAGCAAACGATCAGGTTTGCTACTCTGCACGGGGGAAAAGTGGAAAAGCGGATCTCAGTAGGATATTTCCGAACCAACACGTGTGATTCCTTTCTGTATTGGCTGAGTTGAGGCGCGTTAATTATTGGACGAATTTTCCATCTCTCTTTTTCTCTCCTCTTCTTCTATCACTTTTCATTACGTTTACATCTGTCCCCTGCACAGGGTAGCTTGCCGGTATTTACACTGGCTGAACTCCTTCTCTTTTTCCTCGTCTTCCTTCTGGGCTGGACATGGGTATATACTGCCGCTTGAATGAAAGTACAAACTTGTTATTTCCTAAGTGCTAGCTCCTTATACAGTTTGCGTAACTTATAGTGTGCTACACAGCTACAGAACAAAATTCACCTACGGCTTTCCGGGCGTTAGGGTGAAATCTTTGTTTCTCTTTGTTTCAGCTGTTTGTTCCGCACGTCTGCTAAGCTCGGTGCTTCTACTCTTCAGTCAACGTATTTCTACGCCTCGCTTAAGAAGAGTCACGCCAATGGGCAGTCTACACAACAAACGCCTCGAGTCATTCGAGTCGCAACATTCCGAAAGCCCGGATGCTCCTTAGCGAGGCCTCTCTAATACTCAGCCTCAGAGTCCTACGGGGACGCTCCTAGCCAACCCGAATGACTAAATGCTATTATCGCAAGCGCTGTTCGTGTTGTTTTTCCCTAGCTCCAATAGAGTTGCCACCCTTGACGACTGCCGTTATATGCGCGACGCTGTGTGAAAGACAAATTGAACGATAAATCGGAGTCGCCTAAGGAGCAATTAAAACCACGAGCAAAGCCACTAAGTGAACGTGTTCTATCACGCAGCTGACTCATGGCGTTCGAGACTGGCGCGAGATTGCGGTCATTCATCATCGGGTACCTCGCTGCCAACCACTTCCCGCTAGTCTGAGAGTCCATGCGATCTTAAATTGCTCTTCGATTGCGTCGAAGCCTGTCTTGAATTTAAAAAAAGAAAGAATTCAAAAAAGCACATTTGGCTTAGCTTATATACTGACACAAAAGCCATGTATTAATTAAACGCTAGCGTTTGGAAGTGTCCCGCAACGTTATTTAGCTCGACCTCAATTAAGATTTTGGCGTCCCCATTGTGCAAGAAAAACGTAGAGGAAATGTACGTTCGAATTTCCGCTGAACGTCTGACACGTATTGCATGACCACGATTGATGGCAAGTGATCTTGCATTGCATCGCATTTGTGCACTGCCGCCTGCTTGGAGCCAATCAATAGTCTACGCAATATTTCAGTTCTTTCGAGAACTCTGCCCGCGTCGTGTAGTTCTAGCACAGGTCAGCTAACGCATGGGTCTGCTCACTCACGCAGACTCCCGCGAGACGAGTAGTCTTGCGGTTGCCCGTTAACCAACCGTTAAGTCGGCTGGAGTCGTAGTAGAAAGAGCGTGGAAATGATCTGCAAGTCGGATATCTTACGCAAATCTGAGAGACCTTGGGTTATTTTACCGACCTCAGCAATGAAAAATTTGCGCAAGTGACCTAAATATCGTTAACGGAAATAGTTTTGTTCGCTTTCTGCGGCCCGCACAACGTCGAGACGCATTACGCAAGGTTCGTGCTCATTGTCGTCATACCTGGGGTAACATTGAGGTCCAGTTTTAAAAATGCGGCACAAAGTGTGCTTTTGCCACGTTCGTCGATTTCTTTTCTGCTAGCTAAGTCTTGTTTGATGACGCTACGTCATCTCTACGAAATAGCGGTCTCCAAAACAACTTCCATTAGAAAGCCTTCCGAAATTCCTTTCTTTGGTGCGGGACAACGCACAGAATCCGTTTTCCCTTTATTGTTCTCCATTTATCATGGTCTCGCTTCATTTCCCACTCATTCGACATCTCTTTAAGCCCGGCTAGCGCTCGATCGCGAAAGCTGTCTTTTCATAAGCCACGTATGACCTCTTCCGGCGGTGCTGTTCTTCGAGAAGTAATGATCGGAGTGAAATATGTCCACCCAGCGCTGCGAGATAAATGTTTCTTCCGCCAAGTAATACATCAAAACGCGTCTGACCCTCAAGTATTTCTCTCCGCTTCAGCGAACCACAGAGATAAGGCTTTCTTTGCGCTGTTTGAGGGGTTCGCAAGAGAAGGATCGTCGCGCTGAACAAAAAAAAAAGCAAACAGCCACTCAGATCAAAATAAAGGGTCAATCAAAAATGCCAGCACGGAGAACATAAGGAGACAACACTTGTCACTAAAGTGAAATTTTTGGTCTCTGAGAGTTTCTCTCTGCTCACGCGTCACCTCGAACACTCGAATCTCGCAGAAGTTTGCGTTCCCTTGTTTGGACCACCGATAGCCAGAATATAAGAGACAGAGAAGCGATAAGGAAGTGAGGAGGTGAAATGTACGGCAGAGCGTAAGGACGTCCCGGAAGTGATCTCCGCGGTAAGGAGCCACACTCCATTTCAGCGGACGAAACTAGTGAGGGTCGCTCAAGCTCGTCGGCGATCTTCTTTCAACGAGGCGACAGCTCGATAAGCCATCTAATGAAGACAACAACAACAAAAATAAAAGGCTGTCTGCATTGATACGTGAACCAGATGGGGCGAACCTGATTCGCTCACTCATCGACTGCGAGATGGTCCGCCTTATGAAGGCCATACTCTCTCATCGCTGATCAGTAGTCTGAGGGTCCCCGTTTTATGCGGCATCTGGCACCAGCAGGAGGTCGCCAAGAAGCCCCCTTTGCGCATGCGCTTTATCGGCGAGGCTCCATCAATGGCTCCCGCGCATGCGCTTGTCAGGGCAAAAACCGATGGCCACCAATGCTGGGGTCATCCATTTTGCCGAAGAGCTATAATATGGCGGCACGATTTCTTATCCGGGGAGGAGTGCTTTCAACATGCTCAGCGAGGCCCGAGATAGCATGCACATCTTATGCATACTTGTACATGTGTACACTATAGGCAGTTGTATAAGGGTCTCTCGTATGCATACATGCGTATATGTAATGAAATAACCGGTTTCCCGGCTCGTTTCTCAAGACCGCTTCCGCAAAACCGTACGCGGAACCATGCCAAGTGCAGGTTACCTGCTCCTACGCTAATCACCGTCGTCAAGCTTGCCCATTCAGAACGTGCGAATGGGCCGCCAAGGAACCTAGCTTCTTTTTCTCGCTCACGACTTCACTTACAGAACCCATTCGTGACAGCTTGCGCAAACAAAACGAATGATGGCCGTCGAGCAGCAAACAGCAACAGAGCTTTCTATTTGTTCTTTGAGTTGCTAGAAAGGTAGGGGCGGGGAGCCAGGTACGTTTACTCCAACATTTGCAGACGTGCTGGTGTATATATATTTACTGAAATTATTTGGCTTCTCCTGCGCCACGGCCTAAGCATTGTTCGTTATGTTCATTCTTTCGCTGATGTTTGGCCGCTCTGTCATCTGGTGTTTTTTTTTTGTCAGGCAAATATATTTCCCTAAGACAGCGCAAACACACATCAATACAGAGAAGACACACACCAAAATAAAAATTTTGAACATAGCACCACAATACGAGCACTCAATGGCGGGATTTCGACGAGGCCGTTCATCGATTGATAGTGTCATCGATCTGGTATCATCTGTAGAACAACAAAAATCTCGGAAGCGATTATCAGCAGCACTCTTTCTTGACGTGAAAGGCGCCTACGACAATGTTTCCCATCAAACCATTCTAGACGCGCTTCTGACAGTTGAACTAGGAGGGCGAGTATATCGATGGATCAGAAACTACTTGACACAAAGGTCCTTGTTCGTGCGTACGGAAGATGGTCCGACTACCGACCACTACACATGCCGAGGCGTTCCCCAAGGCGGTGTTCTAAGCCCTGTTCTTTTCAACCTCGCGCTTCTTGGGCTGGCTGAATGCCTACCGGAAACAGTGAGTGTTTCAATATACGCCGACGACATCTGCATCTGGACATCAGCGGTCACTCGCCTGCAGGTTCGCGCAAGGCTACAGCAAGCAGCAACACAGGCATCTGACTATCTTCGGACACAAGGGCTTACCATCTCAACAGAAAAATGTGCGTTAGTCGCTTTTACGCGAAAAGCGATGTCTGGTTATCCAGTGTACATCAATGGCCAGCCCATCTGCTACAAGAAAAATCATCGGTTTTTGGGTGTCATTGTTGACCGGGACCTCTCTTGGAGCCCTCAGGTTGCCCACTTGAAGAAGAGGCTCACATCTATTGTTCACATCTTCAAGTTCATCGCCGGCAAAACATGGGGATCGTCAGTGGGCTCCATGCTAGAGTTATATCGAGCACTCTATATCGGATTTCTACGCTATAGTTCTCCCGTGCTTGCTAAAACATGCAAGTCAAATCTTCGAGAACTTCAGAGCGTGCAAGCACAGGCACTACGTGTTTGCCTAGGCCTTCCGCGGAGCACCTCAACAGCAGGAACCATTATAATGGCTCAAGACCATCCGATCACGACTTACATCAGCACCGAGTCGCTTAGGGCCCATGTTCGTCATATTTCACGGATTCAATCAAGCTTTCTTGCCTGTCTGCCAGAACGACGACCACAGGCATCCTTCTCCAACGAGGTCAGCAAGCATCGTGCCTCCCTACCATCGGGCTTCACACCATCAGCACGTTCAACCTCAGCTTTGTGGTGTTTAAAACAACCTCAAGTGCGTCTTACGGTTCCAGGGATAAGAAAGAAGACCGACCTGCCTACCTTGGCCTTGAAGCAAGCAGCTCTGGATTGTTTGCACACTTTCTACTTTGACCGCGTCCACATACATACGGATGGCTCTTCCACCCAGACCAGCTCCACCGGGGCAGTGGTTATACCATCACGATCACTAAGCATCCGATACAAGATTTCTCACTTGACAGCATCGACCGGTTCGGAGCTTGTTGCCCTCCGAGGTGCCGTAGATTATATTAACAACCAACCGGCTAATCGGTGGGCAATATTCTGTGATTCAAAGGCGGCCTTACAATGTCTTCTGTCATCTCTTCGTCGCGGGTCCTGTGAACAACTCGTATCGGAGATACGAGAAATGCGCCATCACATGATTGCGAAAGGGCACGACGTCGTGTTTCAGTGGCTGCCTGGCCATTGCGGCATCTCCGGCAACGACGTCGCTGACGAAGCTGCTAAGAAAGCACATGAAGGAGCAACCCTTGTTTCTATACCTTTATCGCGGACTGACGCAGCCCAACACTTAGGCAAGCTAGCGCACCGTATGACATTGGAGAAGTGGCACACACCTGATTTCACTCAACATCGATTGCATTCCCTCGATCCATCTATGCAACTGCGGCTGTTACCAGGGCTTCCGCGTAATGAGGAAACAATGCTGTGCCGCTTACGCTTGGGCGTCGCATTCACGAATGCATATACGTTTTTAATTGGAATGGCTGATAGCGCCGAGTGCAATGCCTGCGGTGTCGAAGAAACTATAGACCATCTACTGTGCTACTGCCCATCATTTGAAAATGAAAGACAAGAACTCTGCACAGCTCTCAACCAGTTAGATAGAAAACCGTTCACCTTGAACAAGATCTTGGGACCATGGCCTCGCATATCGCAGCTACAAAAGGCCACAAAAGCGCTGCTGCGATATTTGAAAGATACAGGATTGAGTCAGCGTCTGTGATCCGGACTGAGTGACTGAACGATATCCCCGGTGGACTTTCTCTTCTTTCTTTAATCTTTCCGTCCCCGTTTCCCTTTCCCCAGTGTAGGGTAGCCAACCGGGCTCAGTCCTGGTTAACCTCCCTACCTTTCATTTATCATTTGCTCTCTCTCTCTGTGCCAACTAGCTCCCTTCAACGCACTCCTCATTCAAATTCACATTCAGTTTTTTTTTTCTTTTTTATCCCAAATGCCATTTCTCCAGCGTGCCGTCTAGCGCACAGCCTCTAACGACGGGCGACAAACAAAAAATAACAAAAGTAAATAATCCTTACTAACATTAAGCGTAATTGTAATGCATGGATTTCAACATCGAGCCAAAGCACACAAGTATGGGCAACGTAGCTGGCTGAGCTCGAGCCATCACCAATCCGATCGCGCTCCACAGCATGAAACATTGAATAAGTGCGCACACCGAGCACTTAGGCGCTGACTCTGGATCAGAAAGACGGGGCCAAGCATGAGCCCTGGTAGCGAAGATGAAGCTGCATGCCAACACAGTTTGTCAACACCGTTATAATTCACATTATCTTTAGGGCCCCACCGTATATTGCGCTGTCATTCTTTCTCATCCACCTTTCTTTGCCTTCGCGCTCTTCTTCGTTTGGCTTGCATAGGATGAAGGGGAAGCAATTCCGGCCTTCCTTATCAGCAGCGGCTTCAAACTCGACCTGATGCCTGGGCCCTGAGTGATCGGCCATTCACTGAAGAAATGCGCGCTTCAGCCTTCCTGGGTGCGCCTAGTATAGAGTGCTTGCTTTTTAGACTACACAGATCACAGGGAGCGAATGTCACAGCTGATGTCATATCTGATGTTGACCTAGAGCTTAAAGACGACGTTTTGAAGAGCATATCATTTGCACGCCACCATGCAAAATCATCAGCGCTCGAAGTCTCGGCTCGTCAAAGTGTGTGAAGATACTCTTTGACTGTGAAAAGCTACCTAGCCATATAAAGGCTGGACTGGTGCGATACCCAGTTCGACCTTCGGTACCACGGCCTTTACAGTGCCGTAAATGTCTAAAGATTGATCATGTACAGGGTTACTGCGAAATTGTTGTGACCTGTGCCAAACGTGGCAAAAATCACGATGTAAATTCTTGCGGCATTCCCGCATCTCACTGCCCTAACTGTGAAGGTGAGCACTTGGCAAAAGGCGAAGACTGTCCCACACTGAAGGAAAAACTAAAAGCTCTAGCAAAGAAAGCTAAAAAGAAGGAGAGAAGAGACGTAGCCATAGCACCCGTCCAGCGGCTGCAAATGCCACAACTATGTACCCGCACGTTCGAAGAATAGCGCAGACACAGTGCATCGGAGGAAAGGAGAGAAGCGGAACTTCTGCCTCCCAGAGACATCGTGCCCGGCGTTTCCATAGAAAGCATCAGAACCTGTCTCTAGTGAGATCACGCCTCCGAAAGCGTCTGAGTCAGTTTCTGCCAACGCCCCATCAACAGCACAAAACACCGCAAATAGGGTACCCAAAACGGTCTCAGTCAACGACGATGCGCGGCTTATCAACCTTCTTAAGATGATTGTTAACATCATTAGGTCTCTGATTGCCGGTCGTCAGACAGCAGCAGCATTAGCAGCAGAGCAAGTTCTTGAAGCTCTCGTTCCAGTTCTCAACGGCAATCACTAGAAACGATATGAACACATGCCGAAAGCCTCGTCCATTTGTGCTGCAGTGGAATGTCAGATCCCTACGACCACTGCATGCTTATCTAGTCCTTCGGCTCCTTGCAATGAACACTCCACCAGATGTTATAGCGCTTCAAGAAACCAATGTAAGAAAAGAAGATTTCAGATTTCCAGGCTTCGTGGGCGCCCACAGCAACACTCGATGCACATTGCCGGCATGCGGTACTTTCCAGTGCACGGACGACCCACATCCACGAAATGCTTCAACATCATCGTTATACGTACGAGCTTATCTACATTTCGCAGTTACTGACACAGGTGACATCTGCGACGCCGATTTTGAATGTTCCGCTGTAGCTCTAAGTCTCAGAGATGCTACGACGACTGTGGCAAGCATATGTTATCGACCGACACCGCAGTACTATAGTGCTTAGTCTCTCGTTGCGGCCCATCATTTGTGCTGTGCGGAGGCTTCAACGCTCAACATCCTCGCTGGCGCTCTCGTCTGCAAGACAGTCGTGGCGTGGAGATCAATGAACTTATTTTTAGACATGATAAACGTTAGACAGATGAGATGTTAGACAAACCCTCAATGACGGCTCCCCTATTTGTCGGCAGACGAAAGGAACAATCCACCATCGACCTTGCAATATCAACAATAGATGTGCGCCTGGCCTGGTCATGTGAAGCTGACCTATGGGGCTCAGATCACCTACCAATTTGGTTGGTTTCACAAAATGCTCCTAGTCACCATATTGCCGCCTACGCTGTGACAAATTGGGACAAGTTCCGTCAGCTGATTTCGAAGGCGCCATCACACGACAAGATGTTAAAACTGGTGAGTGAGTGTCTATAACAAGCTACGGTACGACGACGGCAACGTATAGATAAACCAAACCCCGATCTTAAGCTCTTGAGATTACGCACCTGTCGATGCCGCACTTACAGGAGGGCGCAGCGCTCTAAACAAAGCGCTGATTGGAGGGTATATAACCGCCTAGATGCAGCTATACGGCGGCACACAAAACAGCTTCCTCGAAAGAGCTGGGCCGCACTTTGTATTTCTCTGCATACGGCAAGCGGTTTTGGAAGTGTGTGGTGCATACTGAAAGCTCTCCGAACTCCTGAGCTCTGCACTAATCCAACTGCTGCTTTGGGTATAACGACCGGCCGGTCGCCGAAAATTCTCGCGGAAGCATTTGCCGACCTTTTCGTATCTACTGTCAAGACAAAACACAAACGGCGACCTTAATTCTCTGACAAGTCACGGTACCATAACCTCTTGGTATGGTCCTGCTTGCGAGATTGATGAGGTAGACTTCACTCTCGAGGAGCTTAACTATGCACTTAGGCTTTCTAAACGCCGCACTGCCCCAGGAGAAGAGTGTGTCACATACCAAGTCTTACAAAACATCGATGGGACCTTTCATCAGCTTATCTTGGACGAATATAATGGAGTGTGCCGAACGGGTCTGATCCCCAACGAATTTAAATCATCTGTGGTGATACCGGTTTTAATGCCCGGGCGTCCTGCAATACACCTCAAGTCGTACCGGCCAATATCACTAACATCGAATGTTATCAAGCTGATGGAACGAATGGTACTGTTTGGTCTAGATGGCAGATTACAGGAACTGAATTTCTTTCCTGATATCATGAGCGGCTTTCGTCACCACCTTTCAGCCCTTGACAGTATTGCAGACCTCGTATCATTGCTTGGGTCTGCTTGAGAAAACAAGCACTCTGCATATTTAGCATTCCTAGACATACAGCAAGCATTTGATTTGGTACCACAAAGGCCGATTGTTTTCGCACTTATGAATGCGGGAATTTCGGGTCGTTTGCTTCGTTTCGTGGGCCATCTTCTATTGGAGCGCAAAATGAAAGTGCGCGTTGGAGGAGCAACAAGCGAATCTCGCACTGTTAAGTGTGGTGTCCCGCAAGGCAGTGTCTTATCGCCGCTTGTCTTCAAAAGTGTACTTGCAGGACTTCCAAGCCCATTCCCTCAAGAGTGTGACATTCCCATAGGCATAGCAATTTATGCTGATGACATCGCATTGTGAATTAGCGGTCCTTCGCACCACGGGCCACGTCTTCTTGGAATCTTGCAGAGAGCTCTCAATGTCACATCAGAGTACATGGATGAAGTTGGTCTTCAGATTTCATCTGCTTAGTCAGCCGCAATTGCGTATCATGCTAGACAACGCGCTCGTCGAACCAGGAGCCGGCTATATCTCGGAGATACACCGATAGATTGGGTACAGTAACACCGCTACCTGGGCGTAGTTATCGATGATCAAATATCATGGTGCCCTGCCGTCACCTCTGTGCGGCAGAGATTACAGTCCCTACTCAGATATGTAGGTGCCTTAACTGCTAGGGGTGACGGCTGTGACGAGACGACAGCACTACAGGTATATTAATCATCTGTACTTTCTGGCTTGATGTATGCCTTGCCAGTCTTGAAGGTGCCGCCTAGTTTGATGCCTAAATTGGAACGGGACCATCGTGTTGCCCTCCGAGTCATTCTTGGCTTACCTCGTGAGGCGCAGTCTGCTCCATTACTCACTGAAGCACACCAGTTGCCCCTGAGGCTGCAAGCTGACCAAGGAGCGTTACATCACGTTGAGCCTCTGCATCGAGCATCAGATGGATAAGCACTTATTAACCGGCTGATTCAGCGACCGTTCTCTCGCATGGGGAAAATGGCAACATTGTTCGTTGCCATTGCTGGCAGTTCAGACGGTACTACCTCACTGACGACTCCTTTCCCTATTTATCTTTCGATTCCCGAGATACACAAGAAAGTCTGACCAGCCTGTTTCGGCATTGTTCCACTTGGCCCAACTGCACTTATTTGAAAAATATGGACGCCATCTTAAAGTATTTACGGACGCATCGGTAAGCAGCGACGCTCAAGGCGCTGCAGTAGCTTTCTTCCGCCCTTCGACTGACATAAGAAGCGTGTTTCGAATACCTCATCCATCCTCATCAACAATGCGGAGCCGGCAACGATTGATGTTGCTCTGAAGTACGTACACGAAGAAATGAGCACATCGAAGTTGGTCATCCTTACAGACTCCCGTGCTGCCCTTGGCAGACTGTTGAGAAAGGATGCCAATAGCCCAATCCTCCGCAGTATAATAGAGTCCATCGACAAAATTACTTCTCGTGGAGTGTCCCTCGCGGCCCAGTGGATACCTTCGCACATGGGTATTGCTTGAAATGAGGAGGCTGATCGCCTCGCTTCAACCTGTGCTCACAACGGGAGTGACTGCCCAGAAATTCCTTGTATGATTGACAACGCCCGACTGTTAATCCGCCCACACCTCCTAAAGCAGCACCCAGACCAGCGTGTTGTAAACGGCTCGTTCCCTCCCCGTGTTCGTGGTCGTGGCTTGCCCCTGTTACGTTTCGCCTACAACGCGCGGTAATGCCGGCGCGGATGCAACGGACGCCGGGGCTTCGTTCAAAGCGGCGGACATTTTGGCCCGTGCGTCGCCGCCGCAACGCTTCCCCGCCAAGCGTGTCCAGGCGTGTTTCAGTGCCACGTGTCTTCGTGTGTGCGTGTGTGTGTGTGTGCCCTCGCTTGTCAAAGCGCGGCAGCCGGGGAGCGGAGTTCCCCGAATGAGGAGCCTGGAGGTCTCTCGGCTCAACCGTTCGCGCCGTCGTGTGGGCGGGTTGGCGATGCGTCACTGCACTCGGTTCAGCAGGTCTCTAGGCTCAACCGTTCGCGCCATCGTGGGCTCATGCTCCGCCGTCCCGTGACCTTCATCCCGTGACCTTCCCTTTTGGACCGCGACGCCGAGAGTATAAGAGCAGCTGCCCCCGGACGCCAAGAGAGAGGCTCCGATTTGTACTGTTGAGTTACGTGCTCTCCCGTCTCTCCACTTCGGTCGACCTGACCGGCCACTCTTTTGCTATGTTAGAATAAACAAGTTGTTCTGTTACCAGTCTTCTCTTGCTTTGCCGGGACCTTCGGATGCTTCCAGTGCCCCAGGCCGCCAGGCCAACGCTACCCTTGGGGCTTGCGACCCATTGGCAATAACGGGCGTCAGCACCGAGACCCCAACAACTCGTGCCAGAGGTGCGATTCCAACATCTGGTTGCCAGCGGTGAGATCGCGACAACGGAGGCCAGCAGCGAAGAGATGCGGTTGACTGTATGCTGAGCAGCTCAACGACCATCCGGGAGCAGCGCAACGAGCCCTGTGTGATGACTAGTTGCCTGCAGCGGAACGACTGCGCTGAAGTCTTGGCTGCGAGGTTTGGTGAGTGCGGGACTTTCTTCTTCTGAGTTTTGCCAGGCTTTTGTTAGTATTAGAAACAGAGCTGGTAATTGTGGTTGTCGTTGCTACCGGGTTAGTTTGCGGCAAGACAATAGTAGGCAGTAGAGAAAGCAGCATTCAGAGCAGCCATGGATTTGAAGTCGTTGCGCAAACCGATATTGCTGGAGCTTGCAAGAGAGTTGGGTCTGGATGTCTCAGACAAACTCAGAAAACCAGAACTGCTAAGGGCTATTCTTGAGTTAGAAGCTGAGGATGACGAGCTGTCGGAATGCCTTGAGACCATTGAGGAGAGGGAGCGTGAACTTAAAGAACAGAAAGAGAAAGATGAGCATGAACTTAAAGAACAGAAAGAGAAAGATGAGCGTGAACGAAAAGAACAGAAAGAAAAAGAAGAGCGCGAACACGCTTTGGAAATGAAGCGTCTCGAGGTAGAGATGGAACGCGCTCTTTATGGAAGTCAGGCACACGGTGCAGGAGAACGAGTATTGTTCAAAATGACTGACCTGATGCGGCCGTTTAAGCTTGGAGAGGACATTGGTTTGTTCCTGGTTAACTTTGAGCGAACGTGCGAGAAGCAGGGGTTCTCTCGGGAAACGTGGCCACAGCGCTTGCTCACTTTGCTACCCGGCGAGGCGGCCGACGTAGTCGCTCGCTTGGAGAGAGAGGAGGCAGGGGATTTCGACAAAGTGAAATCGAGTCTGCTAAAGAAGTACCGGCTGTCAGCGGAGGCGTTCCGTCGGAAGTTCCGGGAAAATGAGAAAGGCAGAAGTGAGTCGTATACAGAGTTTGCCTACAGGCTTATGTCAAACATGCAGGAGTGGCTCAAAGAAGAGAAAGCGTTTGGTGACCACGAGAAAGTTCTGCAGTGTTTCGGGCTAGAACAGTTTTATAGTCGGTTACCTGAGAACGTGCGGTACTGGGTCTTGGATAGGCCAGACGTTAGTACGGTGGCTCGAGCCGCTGAGCTAGCCGAGGAGTTTGTGACGCGTCGGGCTCGCGGAGCTAAGGACGGTCAAAAGGGTGAATTTGGCTCCAAGTTTGAGAGGCCGAAGTTCACACCCATGAGAGCAAAGGGGGATACACGTAGTGCGGATGCGAGTGAAAGCAGTCCGACCGAACGTAAGGAGACGGCGGCAACCGAAGCCGAACGCAGAAAGCGGTTCGAGACGAGGCAAGCGCGCGTGTGTTATACGTGCCAGAAGCCGGGTCACTTTTCGGCGCAGTGCCCAGAAACAAAACCAAAAGTCGTGTTTTTTTCATTAGGCAGCACTGACGAGAACATGAAGCTTCTCGAGCCTTACATGCGAGACCTCCTCGTGAACGGGAAAGAGTGCCGAGTGCTTCGCGATACCGCAGCTACGATGGATGTCGTTCACCCCTCTTACGTAGAACCCGATATGTTCACGGGCGAGTGCGCATGGATCAAGCAAGCAGTGGAAGCTCATAGCGTGTGTCTGCCGGTAGCAAAGGTGCTTATTGAAGGACCTTTCGGAGCACTTGAGACGGAGGCCGCAGTGTCATCTATGCTGCCCCCCCAGTACCCGTACCTATTTTCGAACAGGTCCGATTACCTCCTGCGCGAGAAGGGGCTTTTGTTTGGTGAGGCTAGCGTTCAGGCCTTAACCAGATCGAAGGTTTGGGAGCTCGCTGCAAAGGCGGTAGTTGCGGGGCCGACGTTGTTGAACGATGAAAAAGGGTCAGAGGCGCAGCAAGCTGGTATTCAGAGCACGCCCGAACGGGATAAAATTGAGCCTGTAGCGTTAAAGGCACCAGATACTGGAGAGGAAATTCCCGATGCGGGAAAGTTAGAAGAGCTTCCGGTCGAGCTTCCGGGACTAGGCTCAGTGACGAACAGGAAAGACACCGATCAAGTCATTAGTGACTTAATAAGTAAAGCATCGCTGTCGCCTGAGCAGAAAACCGAACTACATCAGCTCTTACAAGAGTTTCAAGGTCTGTTCTCTGAGAGGCCTGGTAGGACTTCTGTCCTTACTCATGACATAGAACTTACCTCCCCAGAGCCAGTACGATCCAAGGCGTACCGGGTGTCACCCCGCCAGAGCGATATTATGGAGGCTGAGGTAAAGAAAATGCTACAGCTCGGTGTTATTGAAGCGGGTGAGAGTGATTATACCTCCCCTTTGATTTTAGTTGAGGTACCGGGCAAGGAACCTCGTCCTTGCGTCGACTACCGCAGGCTTAATTCCATCACTAAGGATCAAATTTATCCGATCCCTAACATCGAGGAGCGCCTTGAGAGAGTGAGTAGCGCTCAGTTTATTTCCACCCTAGATCTTGTCAGGGGTTATTGGCAGGTTCCACTTACAGAAGAGGCTAGTAGGTATGCGGCGTTCATTTCACCAATGGGGACATTCCGTCCTAAAGTTTTGAGTTTTGGTTTGAAGAACGCGCCATACTGCTTTTCAAGCCTCATGGATAAAGTGTTGCGGGGACAGCAAGAATTCGCTTTACCGTATCTAGACGACGTAGCGATATTCTCCGCATCCTGGCCTGAGCATATGGCGCACTTGCGGGCAGTGCTAACCCGCCTGCGCGATGCGGGCTTGACAGTCAAGGCTCCCAAGTGTCAGTTAGCACAGGCCGAGGTTGTCTACCTCGGACACGTGATTGGTCGGGGTCGTCGCCGCCCCTCTGAAATAAAGGTGGCCGCTGTGCGAGACTTCCCGCGACCGCGCACGAAGACCGATATTCGGTCGTTCTTAGGTGTCGCCGGCTACTATCAGAGGTACATCCCCAGGTACTCGGATATCGCGTCTCCCCTAACGGATGCTCTAAGAAAGACAGAGCCGCAAACAGTCGTCTGGGATGAGACAAAGGAAAGAGCTTTTAGCGCCCTAAAGAGCGCCCTAACAAGCCAGCCTGTGCTACGATCGCCCGACTACACAAAAGGGTTCGTTGTTCAGTGTGATGCTAGTGAGCGAGGCATGGGCGTTGTACTGTGCCAACGGGAAAATAGAGAAGTAGAACACCCCGTCCTGTATGCTAGTCGTAAGCTGACGAGTCGTGAGCAGGCGTATAGCGCCACCGAGAAAGAGTGTGCGTGTATCGTGTGGGCCGTTCAGAAATTGTCATGTTACCTAGCCGGCTCGAGGTTTATCATTGAAACGGATCACTGCCCTCTCCAATGGCTGCAGATCATCTCTCCCAAAAATGGCCGCCTCCTGCGCTGGAGCCTCGCTTTGCAACAATATTCCTTTGAGGTGCGTTACAAAAAGGGGAGTCTCAACGGTAACGCCGATGGCTTAAGTCGAAGCCCCTAACGTGGGAATCAGCCTCAAAATTGCTTGTTACTGATGTTTTTCTTCCTGAGGCAGGATTTTTAACCTATTGCTTTTGTGTAGTGTTTCAAAGTGATGATGTGCTTTTTAGTGCAATTTTTCCGATTTGTGGACGCGTTCTGAGTGCTGCTAAACTACTGTAAGGAACTAGGCAGCAGTATAAAAGGGGAAAGAGCCTGGCAGGGCTTAGTGAGGGTTGTGCCGTGCTTGCTGACTGAGCGGTTGACTTTCGGCGTAGTTCTAACGCTTGCCGGAAACGAGAACAAAAATGTCAACTCTCCCGAAGTCACTTTGCAGTGTCCTGTGTGCACCTGAACGTGAGAACGAGGCCTTCTCTGTGCGCTGCGCTCAAGAAACGCCAAAGGACGCCCGACTACGGTTATGAGCATCATCGAGCGACATCCCTCCGGACAGCGGATGCAGTCCCCTGACCATCGGGATCTCCTTCCCCCGGCGGGGCGGTCTGTTACGTTTCGCCTACAACGCGCGGTAATGCCGGCGCGGATGCAACGGACGCCGGGGCTTCGTTCAAAGCGGCGGACATTTTGGCCCGTGCGTCGCCGCCGCAACGCTTCCCCGCCAAGCGTGTCCAGGCGTGTTTCAGTGCCACGTGTCTTCGTGTGTGCGTGTGTGTGTGTGTGCCCTCGCTTGTCAAAGCGCGGCAGCCGGGGAGCGGAGTTCCCCGAATGAGGAGCCTGGAGGTCTCTCGGCTCAACCGTTCGCGCCGTCGTGTGGGCGGGTTGGCGATGCGTCACTGCACTCGGTTCAGCAGGTCTCTCGGCTCAACCGTTCGCGCCGTCGTGGGCTCATGCTCCGCCGTCCCGTGACCTTCATCCCGTGACCTTCATCCCGTGACCTTCCCTTTTGGACCGCGACGCCGAGAGTATAAGAGCAGCTGCCCCCGGACGCCAAGAGAGAGGCTCCGATTTGTACTGTTGAGTTACGTGCTCTCCCGTCTCTCCACTTCGGTCGACCTGACCGGCCACTCTTTTGCTATGTTAGAATAAACAAGTTGTTCTGTTACCAGTCTTCTCTTGCTTTGCCGGGACCTTCGGATGCTTCCAGTGCCCCAGGCCGCCAGGCCAACGCTACCCTTGGGGCTTGCGACCCATTGGCAATAACGGGCGTCAGCACCGAGACCCCAACAACTCGTGCCAGAGGTGCGATTCCAACACCCCGTAGTGCCAGAGTACTGTTAGTGAACTTAAGAGTTGGCTCTGTGTTGGTGCGCGAACGTTCGTATCGTCAAGGACATGCGGACAGTCCGTTGTGTACGTCCTGCGGCTTCTGAGAGACACATAAAGACTTATATTGGAGTGTCCCGCATTCGTCATGCACTGTGCACTGCTAATTAAGAAATAAGGACTGATTGGACTCAAGTGTACGACCCTTGATAGTTGCCTTTTTCCAAAAGGGAGTGTTGCTCAACGCGAGTTTCATGCAGAAAACTGATTTGGTCTCCCACTTATAGGCATTTTTTTCGTGTTCCTACTTTCTTTTGTCCGTGCCTCGGTCATTTGTTTATTTCCTGTTTTCTTTCCCATTTCTTTGTTTCTTATCTTCTCTTTTCATTCCCTCCTCCCGAAAGAGTAGGCAGGCGTTGTGCCCCTCTCGGTGGCAGTAGTCAGCTTGCTCCCTCCCTGTTTCCTTTGTGTTTTGTATGTTTTCATAATAATAATAATAATAATAATAAATAATAATAATAATAATAATAATAATAATATCACAGATTTTTTTCTTAATTCCCCATAGGAGATACCACAATTCTAATCCTTGAACTCTATTACTCGATGAGGTGGACATTACTTCCACGAGAAATCAAACTGCCTAATCAACTAATTAACAAAATTTCACTGATTAAGTTTTTAGCTAGCTACTTTGCAACGCATATTGTAATTTACGAATTGTAGAAGGTGAGATTGCAAGGCTTATCGACTTAGAACGAACTCTCAAGATGACACCGGTGTCAAGATATGAGCCGCCAAACTTGCGGTAAAATTCCCTGCCGTCCCACTTTTCCTCCTAAATAAAATGCCATTTTATGCATTCAAGCACGAAAGTAGCTAGAACGAAAAGTACTTCGTCGCAGACATTGGAAGTCAATATCTGCAAGTGGCCACACGTACCGTGAGCGTATAGGCTTAAGGCCAGAAATGAAAGCGAAAGACAGTGCGCCATTTATGTGTAGTCACACCAGCGCGCAGTGGCGTCGCAGATTTTGACAGCGTCTGATCAGGTATAGATAAGTGTTCATCACTGAGGATGAGCTCACTGTATTGCACTGTAAAAGAGCAAGAAAGCTCACCCTATAGCAAGTTTCGATAACTATTCCTGCTTCAAAGTGGCCAGTATAAGGAAAGCTACTTTAGGAACTTTTTAGGAACTGCGCTGTCAGACTGACGCCCTGACGCACGGAAACTCAAATTTGGCCTTCCTTTTTCCTTAATAGTAATGAATACTCCTACGCCAAATGAACAAAGAACAGTTTTTAGGCCACAACACTTTCTGATCTGAGTTAGCGCTGCCGTGTAGTGTACCTGAAATGTGTCACGTGGCCTAAGTCTGAATTTTCCCTTCTTGTTGCCTTTCTTTTCTGCAGCGCCAGTTGGTTACGTCGTTTGTGGTATTCTATCTTAAAAGGAGTAGAAGGCGTAGCTTGAAGGTGCCGACGTATCCAAAATATAAAGTTTAAGAAACTGCGTTCAGCGGCTCGCAAGGAGACATGCGAGGCGTCTTCTGGCCTTAGGTGGCACTGCGTCGATGATGCCCTGCCACTGCCAAGCAGGGTTCAATCTCTTGCTGCCCATTGCTTCTTGCTGGCCCTGAGGCCCCGCCGCTGCTGCTTCTCCCGAGCCGCTGTTTCCACGACCCATGCATAGCGCGCAACACTTCTGAAACCCTTGCGGATGCCACGGAGCCAATACATGCTGCGCGCAGGCTTCGCAAAAACATGCCATGACGATAGTGCTGATTACGCGCGGTAGCTGACGAATCGGGACGCACAATTAAAAAATCACCTACGCTGTCGAAAGCCCGCGGGATAAACGGGCGCCGACAAGTTGCCCATAATTCTCGGCCGTAATCCGCTTGTACGCGTTCGTGACTGCTGCGATTGAAGGCATTGCGCGCCGGCGGCAATTTTCTCCGCACCTATTTTCGACGCCGATGTTAAGCCGCTCCTTGAAAGGCTCACGTCGTGCCCGGCTTATGGTAGGCGTTCACTTTCAGTGATCAGTACTGCTGCTGAGCGTATGTAGCTGCTCGGCGCAGTTATTGCAGCAACTTCGGTTACGAAGCTACAATTATACGCGTGATTACTTCTAGCTGTCAATCTCTGAAAGAGTAACTGAATATAAGAGAGCGTAGCAGGATTGTGCGAGGAATTAATGAGGGCAGCATGCGTGAGGACGTGATGAGCGAAGCATCACTGCGTGTACATAAGCTCTAGACCATTTTTTTTTACATTACAATCGTGACAGACTAGTATGTCTCATGGTGTGTTAGTGTATAGCGTTGTGAAGCTTCGCAATATTTCTCTTTTCGCGAGCCATAAACCGCGTCGTTTAATTAGCGTTCCGTGGCATTTCGTTGCTGGAAGATACTTAGAGTGTTAGATAAGTGAAATATTTCAAGCAATGAATGAATTATGGGGTTTTACATGCCAGAACCACTTTCTGATTATGAGGCACGACGTAGTGGGGGACTCCGGTAGTTTGGACCACCTGGGGTTCTTTAACGTGCACCTAAATCTAAGTACACGTGCGTTTTCGCATTTTGCTATTTCAAGCAAATCGAACAAGAATGTTCACGATATGCGACCCCGGAAAACTGTGTCGCATGTAAAGAATCCTGAACGGAGGATCGGTGAGAGTGAATAAAGCAAAGAAAAACAGAGCCCAATTCCGCGTGTTATCCTACTATAGTGCAGTCCTACTGCATTCCTGCAGTTAACCATGCTCTCGAATAAGTTGTTGTTGATGATGATGATGTCGATAATGATGCATAGCCTCGAACATTCGCCTGCATGCATTCGGAAGTTGTATCAACTATAGCGAATATGAAGCGCGGAAACAGAATAGCAGCAGATCTTCGGCGTGACTTGTGAAATAAATAGATCGAACACGACAAGTTGCTTTTTGGCACTATACTCTCCGTCAGAGCGCAAATAACTAAGCTCGAAAGCATACGCTGCGCAAAACGTGGGAGCTTCAAAGACGAGAACCATATAGCCGCCGCTGCACCAGCCACAGGATCGTGTATATATAATATTTTGCGCCACCTGCATAGAGCGGCCCTTGTAAGCTGCATCGCCATAATCGGAGATAAAAAAAATTTGCCACAGGAAGTTAGCGCTGACCCGATTTCACAGCTCTAAAGCAGACAAAGGAACACTGCCGAGTTGCGCCCTTCCCAGCTTTCTTTGTTTCCCTGATATCGAGATATATTTAAATGGAGATGATTTAGCGCTTGATCTGTACGGCTCATCGACGTCAGTTAAGCATAGAGGAAACGCTAGTACGCACCAGTCTTTCGGACAAACTAGTTTTAGGATATATATATATATATATATATATATATATATATATATATGGCGCATAAATACGATGACAAGATTATCACGACAACGCTGGTTTCATTGCAGTGAAGTGGTGAGAACATCGCTTTTAACCTCCAGTGTGCAGGCTTCACGTGTGGCGCTTGTTTCTTTCGGGCTCAGCGAAGTAAGCTAAGCAAGCCAACAGGGTCAGGTCCTGTCTCCATGTTTAACTGTTGCTATTTTCTAGGCGACTTGGCAAGTAGTCATCGGTAACACACCTTTACCGGTCACCAGTCCAACACGCACACAAAAGAAATCTAAGTGTACTTTTGTTCATGCTTCTAAATGCCGCTGTTAAAAGAAGCCATTACGGAACGTATACAGAGTGCAGCAAAGTTGCCAAGGCAAGATTATGAAAGGAGGGCAGAACTAAGGTAAGCGAGCAACAAAAAAGCCGGCGGAAAAGTTTAGAGGCGCACGTCACACATGATAGACTGCCTCCAAACTTAGGTTTCTCAAGTCGCCACCCATGCACCTTCCACCTCCACCCCCCCCCCCCCCCCGTCCCTCCGTCCCCCTGAGGTGCCAAAAGCTTTCTCGCCTAACGAGATGCGAGGCTCCCTGCAGGGATTCGTGAAACGCTGTCAAGCAAACACTGAGCAATATTGCCATCATCATGGAAACGTCTTCTTCTCGTTCGAAGATTTTTAGTATTTGTTGCTGACACCTTCGCCGTAGCACCGCATGCGTTCTTCTTACACCAGTGCCCATCGATAACGTCATCCATGCGACGAAGAATGAAACAAGAACAGCACGCATCGTCGGTGGAATATAGACGCCATCACCTCGCCAGGTTCTCAACTAGAACAAAAAATAATAAATGAAATAATTAATAAAGAAGAAAGGCTGAGCGAAAACATATACCAAGAAACAAAGTACAAAGTGGGAAATCTTCGTCTAAACGTCGCTCGGCACAAAAGCTTTCCGATGCCTAGAGCAGGAATAAATTTCTCCACTTAATAAAATTGAAGCTTTCTAACGGGTGAACGTTCGCCATGAACGCGTTGGAGGCGACCCAGTTTCTGTCAAGCGCACTTGGCCGATGTTTATGGTTTGGCTCACTTATCTTAAAAAGGCCGAGCACTGAAGCCTTATAGGCAATGTAGCGTATCTTATGTATCAGACATTACTGAAACATTATACAACCTTCGTAATATGCTAAAAAAAAATTTGATGTAGAAAGGTGGATTTTTGACGGTGGAATCGCTTGAAGCCACCGCGTCATCGTTATTCTTCATATCGGCCACTTAAAAGAAAAAAAAGCTGAACAGTGAAGAAAAAAAACTGTCTTCCACATTTGGGTCAACCCCTTTATGCGTTAAGGGCGCGGACCCTATTGTAGGATCATAATAATAATAATAATAATAATAATAATAATAATGATCATGTGGAAGTCGGCGCTCTGTCACGGGTGGTGGAAAACAATGGCCGCCCAGTATCATGACATCAAAAAAGGGCAAACCAATGTATTTGCTTCGAACATGGAGAGTTTCGTCAGCTGCGATAGTTTTTGCAAGCTGCAAATAGAGCCGCTTCATGTGAATGGCCAAAGAAAGCTGGACATTGTGCCATGTCGCGTCGGTGCCATATCTTTGCCTATACCAACAGTCAGAGTGCGGGTAACGCTTGTGCAATATTCTTTTTTTCGTTCTCTCTCTTTGCGGCACGCCAGCGCTGGACGCTGAGAGCATCGTGCCAAGTGCTCAGCTTCCAGACAAAAAACTGATCACTCCCAACCCAGTTTATATATTGCTGTACGCATAAACAAAGTGTTGACGTCGAACGAGGAAGTAGAGAGAGTATTAGTTAAAAATAATAACAAGAACTATTCATAAGCAAGCGAGATACAGACGTCGCTGGAACCAACAATGCCCACGGTTAAAGAAATGTGATGGGAATGCGTTGCGCAGCGTAGAATAGCGATGATACGATCCAGTAGGTCAACGATGGCACAGCAGCGGCGGTGCACACCGACACCAGCCTGAACCACTCAAGACGACTCCCACCAAAAGCAAGTAGTGAGGTTCCGCAAGACGGACTGCTTGGCAATTTCCTCCTCTAGTTTCTGTGCTTCAGTCCATCACCTTTCCTTCTCTTCTCAGGCGTCCCTCAACTCTCATTACGTTTGGTTATCGTGTGCTACTACTGCATGTAAAAGCGCCTCCGTTATCTCGTTTCGGTCCAACGGGAAACTGTCCCTAGTACAGCTGTCGCCTATGATAGGAACTTTAACATATATTTATGGGTTCACAGGTACTTCAACCACATTAGAGGCACATCAGTGACCTTAATCGCAATAAACACCGCAAGTGGCATAGATAACATTGCGTGTGCGTTCCAGCAGACCTGCACCATTTGCCACCGTTCATATTATTTTTTATTTTCTTTATCTTTTTTGCAGTTTCAACACAGGCACGTGATGCAGAGCTTCATGTTAATCCCGTGGGGTTTTTATTTCGGACTACAGCTGTATGCAGGCGGGACAAAACGTAAGCAGAACACGAGGCAGTAATTAAATCACGCTGGAGGCATGCCGGAAGTTCAGAGTCTCAAACGCAAATGTATCGCTGTCATACTCTGTCATTGGTGAGGCAGTTGTCTCACACTATACAAGTTTTGATATGTTTACAAGACATGCAGCCTGTCCCGTTTACTGTTGAAGACGTTTGTACATTGTCAAAAGCATGGATATTGGGAGTATATATAGCCCAACTGACAGCCGGCAGTTGTCAGGAGCCGGCAGTAGGTGTCGCAGCATCGTCTGCGCCATTGTACCACACCGCACATTCCTCCTTCTCCTTCAATCCCGTTTCCCCCTTCCCCAGTGCCAGGTAGCCTACTAGGCTCAGCCTGGTTAACCTCCATGCCTTTCCCTTATGACCTCAGTTCTTTACGGCTGTCGTGCGTATACACCACGACATGTGGTCGCGCCCTTGTGCGCTCTTTGTGCTGAGGTCTTACCTTCATTCCATTCTTTGTAAAGTCCTGCTATACTGGAAGTACAGAAGTCGTAGAAAGCTGCTGCAATTTTACTCCTTAAATAATTACGGCAAAGCTCCACCTGTTCTACGAGGTGGCGCCCTTCGGCATTGAGTTAATATACCTAGAAAACGCCATGCAAACCTACAGTACAGCACATAGCTGAACCAGACAGACCCGCTCTAATGAACACCATTCGTATTGTTCCCGAATGCACGCTCGGCAAGGTCAAGCGCTTTCGACTTCGCTACCAACACGCCGTAATATCTTACAACAGCATATGGAGCGATTTTTCGAGGTGACTCCGTTACGTGCAGTTGCCGACGCTAGCGACTAGCCAGCCCGCATCATTCCGTGTCTCCCCTCAAGCGCAGCGCCCGCAACATTCACGTAACTGCACTCGTGAAAGTGGACTTGATCCAGCGACAGGACAAATCACCTATTCGACGAAGCGGCAAAGGAAAACAAAAAGCGCAGTGACAACGTGCTTATGGGTACTGGCCCCACCGGCTCATTCGCGCTGTCCAAGATAAGCCATAAGCGAAAATGCATGCACAGGAAACGCCTGTCCATGGCAGTGGTGTGCTTACTGTGTGCGCGCGGAATGAAAGGCGTGGCAGTAGCGCGAGAGCATGGCATAGAGAGGGATGCGGGCAGCAGTGCCAAGGCACCGCGGTTGCGGGCTGGCCGAGATCCATCATCGCACCTCTTCGGTGGAGGCCAGAGTGCCGGTCAAAAGTGGAGCGCGGGGAGTGCGCTCCGCTTCTGTGCGCGGCGCCTATCAAAGCCGCTTAGCGTTACATAAAAAAAACCAATTTGTTCTCTCCAGTCGCACGGTTCCTGTTGCTGTTACATTGCGCGTGTGAAATACTGCGAGCATTCGCCGCCTCCGCTTGGGCTTCCGCCCATTAACGTGCGGTAACACTTAGTCGCTACCTATACTCTACGTCCATCTGAATGCAGCTACATCCATCTGAATGGACGCATTTAATGAGTGGGCCACGGCGAGTCACGTTCGAATGCGATGAATCAAACGCCTGACTCCTTATGTTATGCTGGCGAGCTGGTTATTCTCGGTTTCGCTCACTGTTTCGTAATTTGTTTCCGGTCACGTGTTCTCACAGCACCGATCGTTAGTTAAAGGTTTCCTATAGTGATGTTTTATATCAGTGAAGCATGTACTTGCTGCGAGTTACATGTTGTATTCAGAAATGGTACGCGAGCCTGCTGTATACGCCATTACTCGAGGAGCTGCGTCGGTGGTTCGACACTGTTTTCTTTGCCAGATCGAGGCAGTTAGCCGGCTTTAGGCTTGATCCTCCCCCTTTGTTCACACGTTCCTGGGCATAGTAAAACGAGCCTGTCGCAGCAGTGAGGTGTCTTCGATCGCCGGCACGCGTAAATTTGAGCGTGGTGCAGCATAGCTTTTACTGTTGTTTTACACACACCTGAATCAGGCATGTTTAAGTCACAGGCACTTATTTATCTGTGCTGCCGAGAAAGGAATGCTTCCGACACAGCTAAATAGTCCTGTCGGCGTCAGTATTCATTAGGCTCTAAAGGTGTGGTTCAGCACACTGATCGTTCCCACGCGTGGAGGACATTTCCTTAGGCTCGTGGACACGGTGTTTGACGGATGAAGTAGTTACACCTATTTACATACTACGATCAGTAATTTGATCGGTTAGCTGTAATCTCAATGCTGCGACGTCTCATACGGCTCACTTTCAAAGAAAAGTACTCTTACTTTTAGTTAGCACATGCCCTGTCGGAACAATTATTGTACGACAGCCATGTTTCTTGTCTGTAAAAATAGTGATTCGTCATTCGAATACCGCTCGCGGTATTCAAATGAAGAGATATGATGAGAATGAATGATGAGATATACCCGCCTCGGTGACTCAGCGGCTACGGCGTTATGCTTCCAAACACGAGGTCGCGGGTACGATTTCTGACCCCTGTGCGCGCATTCTGATCAGTGTGCCATGCAATTACGCTCGTGTACCACGATTTCTTGCTTGTTCAAGCCCGGCAGGTCAAAATTATTTCGAAACCCTTACGCTACGGCGTTTCTGGTATCCCGATCAATCATTGCTTTGGAACGCTTAACTATACCAATCAACTTCCCGATAACTTGCCGACCTTTCTCCCGCTCTACGATGTCAGCCAAGAGATGATTCGGAGACAAAGCAGGGGCTTCAGAACAAAGACGACCCGTGCCTGCAGTCGGGCGTAAGGGGCTCAGCCGCGTTGCTGCAACTTCGCAGTCGTAGGAAAGTCCAGTGAACTTCCGTGTAAAGGCTTCGCGTGCACGAAGCTGCCTCTGCTCTACAGCAGGCCACAGCGCCACATGCGAACGCTCCTCTACGAAGCCGCACAATGTAAGCCCGAGTCGCGATTAAAGGGCGACGTAGCCCAGGAAACTTAAGCGCGCACGCAGTAGTATATACTCCGATGAGTACACTCTTTACATTGTTATGTTGTGGCTACGCACGCATTGGACTTGGTTTGACATCAGTTGTTTGATTCGAGCATTAGAGTACAGCGTTCTGGGGAACAAGCTGTTTTCGTTGGAAGAAGGCGGTAAAACGCGGCCCCGAATGCACTAAAACACGTCCCCGGCCACATCATTGTTGGCAGCATCGGCATGGAGACGAAAAGGCTGCTCGCACCCAGACTTGTGCGTAACGAATTACATGTCAACAATTACGTGTAATGAATTACATTTTTTGGTAATATTGTAATTTAACGATCACTTTGTTGAATCGGTAACGCTCACTGTAATTCGACTGCATATTTCAGTAACCCCAGTTGCATGTAACCAGCTACATATTTTGACGAAACGTGCCGTACGATAGGCGACGCAACGTTGAGTACTTAAAATTGGTGGGTACTGTGGTGTCCAAAGGGATAAAAACTTATACAATAGGTGACCTCCTTTCCACCATCAGCGTCGTGCAGCTACGCTTCGGTCACCTTAACATAGCAGCCTTGCAGATTTTCACACCTCTCTCTGTACTCCAACCTCCTGAGCTTTTCTCTTATTAATCTCTCTCTCTCTCTCTCTCTCTCTCTCTCTCTCTCTCTCTCTCGGAAGCGATTTCAGACGGCCTTCATGGGCTGTAAGAGCTTCTGCTCAATTCCAATTCCTAGCTTAGGGCCGTCTGTGCTTGGCTTCTGGGGCAGATAGAAGCCGTTGGCCGTTAAGCGCATATGTTTCAATCTGTTTGACAAATACGTGACCTGTATACGCCGATTTATGTGATTGTAGCACACGAACACTGTTTTTAGGGTTAATAATATGCAGCTTCATACTAAATTACATTACAGATTTTGCCATCTTTTCAAGCAACGTGAACGCGTGCTGGGGTCTGTTATACTTAGTCGTTTGAGTCTGTATGGCTAAACAACGAAGGATGCCGGAAGAAGGTCCACCCGCGATGTTGGCCGACATATTGTAAGGGCGCTTCTTTGGTTCGAAGTGATGGCCACTTCAAACGTACATGCCAGGGAATGACCTATGGTGGATTTTTCAGCTTATAACTAGCCCTATCGGGAGTGCCTTCCCCTGGCCTCAGCAACAATGAAGCACTGCGTTTCATAGAGGATGCAGACCCGAGCATCGCGACATTTTGAGTAACCACAGTCTCGTGAAAAAGTTGTTCGTACGTTACAACACACTCATCTTATCTTGCGCGCACATTGAGCAAGTTTTCAGTGCCGCTGCAGACATCTTCATAAGAAGGCGAAGGAAACGTACTGACGAAACTTTCGAAATTCAATTCTTCGTGAATATAAACTGCGTGTGAAGGGCTGCAAAGGACGCATTAAGAGGCAGGCCAGCTCGTTCTATTTGCTGTATTTGTGCAATGTTCGTAAAGGTACGGAGGAAAAAAAAGTTAAAGTAATCGATTACAATTTAATAATCGCTCAATTAATTTCGTGGAGCAGTAATTGACAACTCTAATCAACTAAATTTTTAAAGAATTGTAAACGTAATCGGTCACTTTTCTCCTGCAACGTGTACAAGCCTGAGCGCACTTTCTCCCATCCAATACTGTATCTCAGAGGCTGCTGATTTTAATCTAAAGTGCTCTCCACCATGAAATGAGTTATGCAGCTGCCCACATAAAAGCACACCGCAGTTGTTCCAGCTGCTGCCAAGCGATGCGGGATAACGTGCGCGCAAGAAACGCGCTGCATTGCCCGGACCTTCTGAGTCGCCGCAATCCTAAGTGCCATGGAGCTTTCTCAGCGTCAAACAGGCAACACGCCGCCTTGAGGCATTGTTCGCAACTAATTTGTTACATATACGAAAAAAGGAGACTTGCACAAGTGGTTGTTGCTCTTTTTAGCACTGCGCTAATTTGGGCCGGTTGGTACATGAAAGCCACGCGGGCCGTTGGGACAATGATACACTACGTGACCGCGCGAACTTGCCAAGGGCGTAACTACTCCCTCCCTCCTATGCCTTGTAACCAGTCGCCTAGCTACGTGCGCGCGTGTAAATACATGCCACACTTTGAGCGATGCATCGATCATCTTGAAGATATATAGAGAACAAAGAACGAGCAAAATTTTTTGAAGCATTTGCTATTCACAAGCATGCTGAATCTTGCGTCTGTGAGCACTGCGTATATTTATTCAAGAAGCACTCGTCAAATCTAGAATGGGATTGCTGAACGCGTACTGATCTTTTGAGCCTGATGACGACTACAGATAGCCCCTCACTAGAAAAAGCATGATGGTTGCTACTCAACGGTCGTATCTGTCGTCTGCCCTTCTCCCGTCCAAAAGCGTTATTTGTTTTTAGTATGTAGGAATAACCAAGTCGCCAGCTGAGAGGCAGCTGGGTGCCAGGCTGACATGTGCGGAAACGCGTTATGTGGTTAAAGTTTTGTTGAGTGCTTAGGGTGCTAGCTCGCAGGCGCGTCCGCTAAGTATCATAGGGTTCGTTTTGCTTCGTTCTGTCACATTCGCGTGCTCGCACTGCACCACTTCATCAACATAACATTGCGCCGTGGTTCTGCACCATGCAACGACGCACCACCGTTATGCGACGACGCCGCTTCAATACCGCACGCAGCAAAGCCGCATCATCGGCGGGAGGACGGTACCGCCACACCTGAGAGCTCGAAAGTCAAGCGTTGACAAAACCACCGACTAGCCCTGATTCTGCCATCACCGGTCTAGCTCACAGCCATGTACTGAATGATTCGTCTGCCAAACAAGTCTATCCTATTAATTATATTTTTCAGTCGAAAACACACGTTGCGAGAAACCGTGGCGGCACCGGACAGCAAGAGACAAGATGATACCGTGAAGACACAGCATGCCATCAATGTACCGAGGACAAACTTGTGTGCGCCATCGCGTAACTTCCGGAACAAGCGAGGGGTAGCCGTTAAAAAATAGGCAAGCTCGCCACACTTTGAGACTTCACGGTCGTCAGGATGCAGCAAATAAAAACCTGTGGCTTCTAGTCACTCGATCCGCCTTCTGCGTTCATTCATGAGCGCGCTTCCGCGTATTCCTTCGCGCCGTCGACACGCCTATCGCGGCGCCACACAAGCAAGCCGATCAATGTAAGAGCACTTCTGAGCCCCAATCCAGGGTAACCACTGAAACGCCACCTAAATGAGCGAACTGCTGCTTCCGGCGACGGAAACACGTTGCCCCGCAAGAAATTTTGCTTTTCTCCGTGTTCCCCACTCTCTTCACGCTGCCTCGCAATCCCCACACTCTCAATTAGAACCCGCGTCCCTCCCCAACAAAGCATTCCACCCAGTCGCACCCCGTCCGCATTTCTCGTGCAAGGAAGAGGAGTCGCCGTTTCAGGGCCACGCCACCTCGTGTTTGCGGTTGCCAAGCCTGAATGATCGAGGGAGAACGGTCGACAGCTCGGCGGCGCAGAGGCTGGGCGACACTAGAAAGCCGCGAGGCAAGCCTCCCTTTGTTTTGGGACCATGACTGGCCTTTTATGGCTAGCTGCTACTGCTGCAGTTTTGTGGTGCTAGAACTGGAACGACGCGGGGCCTGAACCCTCCGCACGGTGGCAACCCTTTAGCTCGAGTAGCGTGGGCATCCATTGCTCTGGGCTCCCCCGTCGGGGGATGGAGCCATTAGCACAACACATGGCCCCCAGCCTCGCCTGCACGGCTGACGTCCCATCCACCCTCTTTCTACCCATCTTGTTCTGCATTGTGAAGATTCCAGTAGTCCTGCCTGAACGCGTACGAGTGCCTTTGTATGTTTGGGAACGCGCTGTGAAAGCTATATCAGTCTTTTACGACGTCACGGTCGTTATGGCTCTCACTTTGCCGGCAGTCGCTTCAAGCCGCGTCTCACCTTCCACTGTTTCCGCTCTTCCTCAGTATACATTATTTGCCGTCACGGAGCATGGATAAGGCATACGAGCTGTGGTGCCTGGCTGCCAACCTGGATATCTCCACCAGGCATCTGTCGTTGTACGGCTAAATCTTTTCGGGATGGCGGTGCACGGCCGCGCCATGCAGATCTCCGAGCATTAGTTCAGAGACGGGGTCGCAACGAGGCTTTGTGGTTTGCCTCGAAGATGTGAACTGGTGAGGTAGTGAGGGCAGCGAGAGACCGTCAATCAGTCGGAAACTAACTAAAGATGCCAGTGTCGTTTGCAGCTTTCGGTAACAGCGACGATTACGTGTCACCTCTTATGCAAAATCAAAATAGCTCCTGTGTGCACCCGCTGCAGCAAAAGTGGGGAGAATGAAAATCGGAATGAAAGACATTGTACCGCTTGGCTTACAACGGACCATTCCCCCTGACAGCGCAGCTGGCAAACACCTGAAATTCCTGTTGTTTGAAGCTTGCGGCCTACTCTAAATGTGCTTAAAGAAAACGTTGATTTTTTTCACCTGTTGGACGAGGAGAGCCTTCGATGGAAGGGGTTGTCCTAATGGGGATAGGATAATTTCCATAAAGCAATAGCTGTGAAGTAAGTCCCTCTTGATGCACACAATGGTAGTTCCAAGCAGCAATTGGCAGTTGAGCCACCGACGGTGGAGCTGGCCTGTGCATCCTCTGCTGCAGAGTCTTTGCTGTGCGTTGTGTCAATATGTCTGGTGAGGCAGCCTTCATGAACGTTGAAATTAGAGGGTTCTGTAAACTTGTGCTCACCAAAGGAAAAGCCCGTTTCTGCAGGAGCAACAGTTGGGTCCTTGTGTATAGGAGCAGAGGGTGATTGCCTCATCTCGTCACGTCGGAGTGCTCCATAAACCTCATCATTCGTGCTGACTTCTGCCGTACGTCGTTTCTTTCTGGGCCTTGTGGGTGGGGGTGATTTCCTGGTCATGGGTGGCGTCCGCTTTTTTACGTATGCCGGTGGGAAAATGCAAGGTATGACGTGATCTGCCGGCATGGTTCCCTTTGGAAAATCAAGCAAAATGTTGCCACCAAACTCAGTGAAGTATCTTTTTTCAACCATCATTTCCTTCGTAAAGCGCTTGTTGCAAACGGCATCTTTTTGGATCAGCACGTGGTCTATGCGAGGAATGGCTTCTGCCCAGTTTTTTCTTGATCTTTTTCTACTTTTCATCTCGCGCAATATGCGCAGGCTTGTTCTTATGTGGCACAAAATAAAATATTCGTGTGCAGTTTGTCAATACGGCCACCAACAATTCACAAGTGCGGTCCTGTTGCGCGGGCAATATTGCAAATCATGGTACAGGTGCTCCAGAAAGTAAACGGAGCGCGCGAGCTCTTGCTGAACTGCATCTCCCGGCGCTAACAGCGGTATCGCGAGCTAGGTAGCACACGCAAAGAAAATTTGCGGTGCCTTTCGATATGCTTTTAAATCCTGCCTAATTAAGGGCCCAGGCGAATGAGCGCTAGTTACAGTAGTCGACGCTAGGGCAACCTTTACGCACTTGCAGAAACGACTTATTTCCGTGCCATTGACTGAAACAGCGGCATGACCACCGCGGCAATCATCGCGTTTCCAAAGAGACAAACTGCGGACAGTGACAGGCGCCGTGCGTTTATCAAGCAAACGGTTCTGGCGAGAGCTGTTTGCCACTGATAAATAGTTGTGGCACCCTCAGAAACCTCCCGTTGGAAGAAGTCGACCGTTAGAAGAAGCGCTCCTTCTTCGGAGCCGCCTATGAGGCAGCGGTCAAAAACATGTCGCATGATAACCCTGACAACCGCATATTACGTTCGCGCATGCCATGTAGTATACGCACTGCTGCCACTAGTACACGCAGATGTGGTTCGGCCACCGCTCGCACACTCCGTTTACTTTCTGGGGCACCTGTACCTGATGACGTTTCAACCGTCTAGCAGGAGCTCTTCAGCGTCTGAACTCTACGAAATGCGCATAGACAGGCAGCCTTTCGGATCACCTTGACTTAACCTTGCTAATACCAAGTGAGCGCCGTCATGCAGTGTGGTCTGATCTTTATCTACAACGAACCTCTTTCTTCTGCAGCTGCCATATTTCACCACTCCTTAAGCGAAATTTGCACAATAGCCGCCAACATACACGACTTGGGAGCATCAAAATATCTGCAGTACACCCCGTGTTCTTGAATCAGTCTGAGATGCCTTTCCCATCGAAGATCTGAAATAAACCGCTCGTCTGCATAAATGGCGAACCACATTTCGTACAAGTGATCCCCTAGTTAATACCACTTCCACCATCGTTGTTGTTTTTAGGTCGCGCTTGAGTTTCCAAGCGTTCCATTCAAGGCAATACGAAAGAAACCCGAGCAGCGAAAAGGTGTGCAGACCGGAAGTATTTTTGCACAGAAATAATCTTACCTTCGTCTAGAAAGTAGGCACCACACGCCTCGAGGAATGGCACCTAAGTACACACTTGTTCCGAGCGCTGTGATTCTTCGGAAACAAAACGGCCAGTGCCCTCTTCAACATAGGCATTTCGTAGAACAGGCTAGCGCACATCTGTTCGGCATCACCCGTTAAGCCTTCACGCATTCAAAAGACGCAATAAATAAACTGTCAGCGGCAAAGAATTTAAAAAACGAACGCGCGCACCAGGCGAAACAAGGTAGGAGCATGTAGGAGCACGGTGGGACAGCTGCCGGGTGCCGCAGTGCCGGAAATTGCCGCTTCCGGCACGCGGTGACGTCAAAATCTTGCCTCGCCGGCCAGAAGAGGCTTTGCCGCTTTGCCGTGTTCAATTGGCTTCAAAGACGGTGCTCGCAGTTCGTGGCTTCATTGGACAGAGTGCAAAATGATCGTTACGCGCGATGCTGATAACGATTCGCGGGTGAGCGGCCTGACTTTAGGAGCAAGCACGTCAGCGTTTCTAGCGTCGACGTCGGTGCTCTGTAGACAGGGCGGCAGATGAGAACGCGGCGTCTCACTGCCCGAAATCAAAGCAGCCTCGCTGTTGCCCCGATCCAGCCCGCGGCGCAAGGCCTTCGTCGGCTCCCTAATCACCGCCGCTCGATAGGCGTGCCACAAAGGCGGAGACGAGCCATCATGGCGAACGCAAAAAAAAAAAAAAAAAAAAAAACACCATCGCCAGCTTTCGCTACTCCCACTATTTGCTCCCGCTAGAGCAGGACGACGGAAACGGCGTGCTAACGTACACTATATCGTCTATAGCGGTGTGTATTGTACGAAAACCTCTTCGCGGTTACCACATGAATTTAGCCAACATTCTAAACATCATCCTACGACAACCGACAACTTCTTAGATATCGTGTAAGAAAAGTGTGCGCCTTCGTAGTGTGGCTGACGTGTGTTTGAGCCTGCTGGTGAAAGGAGATCGTTTGTCGTTGTCCGGCTATCTGTGGTTCTCGTTTCGCGTGTTCGTGTGCATTGTTCAGGCCGAGTGTTTGTCACGTCATTCTTTTATTCCGGTTTACCATGGTGAGAGCGCCACCCCGCGTAAAACAAAAATATTTAAATACGTAAAACCACGCCATCTCTGCCTATTAATCTTATCGTAAAGCCATAAACACGTCACCGTTAGCTATTAAGAACCGCTGACAAGTTCTCTGTCTACTGGGAAGGGTATTTGGTGGGAAATGCTATGAATGGTATGTGATTATTTTGGGTGCTTGCGCTACGTCTTGTTTATTAGTGGTTTGTTTCCGGATATGGAGATCGTGCTGAGAAATAAATTAATACATTTCAATCTCGTTTACAGGTGAATCGTCAATTTAGGACGCGTGCGAGCACGTTCCGTTGCAATGTGTGCAACTTTTGTGAAAGTGGCGACCATTACAGCGTGCTAACGACAGAAACGCCGCAGGCTCTACTTTCTAAACTAAAGAAAAAGAAGCAAATAAGGTTGCATCTTTTAGCATTGTTAACCTTGTGGTTTTGTTTTGAATCCGGAAAAAGAAGCCTCTTTCATCAGCGCGCGCACGGCGCGTGACATGCTACTAATGACGCCTCGCGAGTGAGCCAAATTCGCCGAGGTGTAACTCGGGTGGATAATTGACCTATGGGCTGTGAACAAGCGAGCACGTCCGTATCGTGAAACGGTACACTGCTCTTAACAGCGCTCACGTGACGCTCCCGCATTTAGATATATACTATTGGAGGAAGTTACGGTTCCGCCTTTTTACCCACATTGTGCTCGCGAGAGACCGTAAAAGTGTCGCGAAGCGCAGCAATCACGTCCAAATCGGTTTCGCTGTCTGCGTCTCCGCAAAGGGGCTGCCATTCGAAAGCGTGACTGGCGGCTACAGAGTTCGTCTAATTGCTCACAGACACTTTCAATTTCTTTTTAACCAACCAACTCTCTGCCTTCGAGGTATATATCAGGCGGTGTGTCAGCGTTGAATTAAATGCAGTATGTTCCTTAGAGGGACTATCACAAAACACAGACAGACAGACAGACAGACAGACAGACAGACAGACAGACAGACAGACAGACAGACAGACAGACAGACAGACAGACAGACAGACAGACAGACAGACAGACAGACAGACAGACAGACAGACAGACAGACAGACAGACAGACAGACAGACAGACAGACAGACAGACAGACAGACAGACAGACAGACAGACAGACAGACAGACAGACAGACAGACAGACAGACAGACAGACAGACAGACAGACAGACAGACAGACAGACAGACAGACAGACAGACAGACAGACAGACAGACAGACAGACAGACAGACAGACAGACAGACAGACAGACAGACAGACAGACAGACAGACAGACAGACAGACAGACAGACAGACAGACAGACAGACAGACAGACAGACAGACAGACAGACAGACAGACAGACAGACAGACAGACAGACAGACAGACAGACAGACAGACAGACAGACAGACAGACAGACAGACAGACAGACAGACAGACAGACAGACAGACAGACAGACAGACAGACAGACAGACAGACAGACAGACAGACAGACAGACAGACAGACAGACAGACAGACAGACAGACAGACAGACAGACAGACAGACAGACAGACAGACAGACAGACAGACAGACAGACAGACAGACAGACAGACAGACAGACAGACAGACAGACAGACAGACAGACAGACAGACAGACAGACAGACAGACAGACAGACAGACAGACAGACAGACAGACAGACAGACAGACAGACAGACAGACAGACAGACAGACAGACAGACAGACAGACAGACAGACAGACAGACAGACAGACAGACAGACAGACAGACAGACAGACAGACAGACAGACAGACAGACAGACAGACAGACAGACAGACAGACAGACAGACAGACAGACAGACAGACAGACAGACAGACAGACAGACAGACAGACAGACAGACAGACAGACAGACAGACAGACAGACAGACAGACAGACAGACAGACAGACAGACAGACAGACAGACAGACAGACAGACAGACAGACAGACAGACAGACAGACAGACAGACAGACAGACAGACAGACAGACAGACAGACAGACAGACAGACAGACAGACAGACAGACAGACAGACAGACAGACAGACAGACAGACAGACAGATAGATAGATAGATAGATAGATAGATAGATAGATAGATAGATAGATAGATAGATAGATAGATAGATAGATAGATAGATAGATTCAAAGCGCCTGGAGTTCGCAAAGAGTGGGTAGCATAAGAAGTTGGCGTCGGAAAGATGAAGACCAGAAAGCTGGTGTACTGGCAATTCACTTGGTATCAGACATAACCCATTACATGCTGCATACATGTTTGAGAAACTTACACGGTGCCATTTCCTTGAAATCGAGTTTCAGGCCAATGAGACGCTCTTCTGCTTTGCATGTTATTGATTTACTTCTACAAACAAGCGATCCGCCACAGAGACTGCCTCGTTCTACTGTACACGTTTTATTCTTTGCTATTTAGTGCTATACCAACTCCGTGTTTTGTGCTGTTTATATTACGTCCACTGAGCGCATCGACCGCCGACAACTGCCGCTGTAGCGCCGGCAGCTCACAAGACGTAGTTTTTCGTTACGAGTGTGCACACTTGAAAGTGGGCGAAAGGAAAACAAGAAACGATACAGACGAAGTAGCACCATGGGGAAAGACATTCAGCAAGAGCTGACACTCCCATATAGCTCAGCGACCGAATTGAGTGCAGTGCACCAAGCCGCCGGCATTAATACGTGAACGACACTTCCGATTTCACTTTTGGGCGCGTGCATTCTGAACGCTAGCTGGAACGCGTTACGCCGGCTGCGGTGATCGGGGCGGCATTTTTTTTTTTTTTACTTCTACTGCTCAACCACGCGCGGCCTTTGTTTCGTTTGTTTTATTATTTAGTGAAAATGATTGTGAACTATCTTTACGAGCCTCCATCGAATCTGTGCCACGTGCACTTTCGCAAGGTAGGCGCAAGACGCCTTGTGAAATGAGAAAATGTTTATTTTTTTTTTCTATATAAATGCTCCTTCCGGGCTTTTTGTGCATTCAACAATGTTGTGGCACCAGGTGAGCAGCAGTGGTTCCCGTTCTAAGCTCCACCGGATGGCATCAGCTGAAGAAAGTAAAAACAAGCATGCGACATTTTGGTAGGTGGACCTTATAGGAATACTGCGTGCAGAGGCGAAACGTGCGAAAGTGGTGAATGGGAGGCATTACAAACAAAAGCAACTCGCTTTTACATGCACGATGTAGAAAATACCCGACTCAAGCCAAACAGTACCATAAAACATGAAGGAAACATCTGATTTGCAAGCATTCCCCCATTTCCGGGCATTATTTCGTTTATTTCGTGCACCTTAAGAACACAGTTATACACGGGCGACTGCGCGTTTCCAAAACAACTTGGCCTCATCTGACGCGATGGTACGCTACGTACACAGAGGTGGCCACAACGCAGGCTCTCAGCCAGACCATGCTAGACCCTCGCAAAATGCATTCTACTACTCGCACTCAAGGCAAATGCGTGGGTGCAAAACCTGTTTCTAGTCGTTTAGAAGACAATTATTATTACGTTATTATTAGGTATTACAACAATTTTCGAGTTACAAGCTCCTGGTTTTTGAGCTCCTCGGCGTTATCTTCTGAACCGTTCTGCCGGCGCAGGCTACACGCTCCCATGTTATCGTTCTTGGCAATCGCTCGTCGCGTTTTCGACAAGCGCGAATACCGAAAGAAGGTATACGTTGTTGCGGGGCCATAAAAAGCATCACAAACTTGTCCCACTAAGATTCAGTACACGTCAAACTATGCCACCACGGCCGAGCTATTTTTATCTAACTGCGTCACAAGTCTCAGATCGTGCAGTGAGCCTAAAACACGGAGCAAACGTGGCCTAAAGTGCTTGAAATGCGTCGCAGTCTGTCAAACAAAACTACTCATATTGCCGTAGTCCAATAGTGCAGCGGTGCCGTGTCGAAGTAAGAATGCGCCGGGAGCACAAGCCAGGCTACGCAAAAAAAAAAAAAAATAACAAAAGATCACTGCCTCTTCGAGCGCGTGAAGACGGTCGAACAGCGAAGCTGTGTTAGTTACACCGAGGGTTACACCATGCAAGTCAAACTTCGCAAGTCTATATTGTAAATTTTTTGTTTCACCATTCTTTCACCTCATTTTCGCTTTTGCGGTAGGCAGCTTCTTCCTCAGGAGTACGCACTACTCGTGGTCTTCCCATAGTTGTAGCATGTAGGTGGGATGGAATGCGTGGAACCAAAGCTCCGTATATTGGACGTAATCCAAAGCTCCGTATATTGGACGTAAGGCCGGCCACAGGAGATGCGGGTGCTGCAATCGTTTTGACCATTAGTTGAATTGGTTTGATGACTGACGTGGCTGCCGCCACTTCTTGTTGGCGCAAGAAGCGCCGGCAGCCACGCGCTCCTAGTATCGCGTTTCAATTGCTGGGCACTGTTCGTTGGCCGCAAACCGCCAGCATAACATTAGTTCTTTCGCGGCAGGATGGAATCAATGCCGATCTGGCTGGCTCGATCGCCGAAAATGCACCGTGTGACAGCCGTATAAGATTCGCATTGTCGCGGGGGAAAAGGGCCATTAAAGCCCCTTTCCCCCTGTTGAGCTCCTCTTTTTCCTCTCCCGCTAGGTCACGTGGCACCTTCTTAGCGAAGTCCGCCAACGACGGCACAGGGCCTGCAGAGAGAACTTCGTTGCAAAAGAAAAGACAGACGTGTCGCTGAACAGGCAAACGCTCACGTGTGCAGCTGACCTCGCTCACTTCGGCAGCGTGTCTGGCGCACGACACATGCATCTGCCGCGTCTGGCGTGTCATTGGCCTGTCGCTAGGTGACGCAAGAAAAATAAGTCGCAAAGGATAAGTTTATCTATACGCATTTTTTTTTATTTAACGGCAGCTAACCGACGGTATTAATACTAGCGTGATGTATCTCCTGTTACCAGTTTTCGCTGAGTGTCCCCCCTTCTTGTTGAATTTCTTTCTCTACGGTAGAACCGTCACGAAAGTCTGCTAAACCACGCGTTTCCCAAACGCGTTCCCTTCGTTACATATGCCTTCGGGGCTCGAGGCTCGTTCCGTACGCCAGCTTCGCCTCCGTATCGCAATCCGGGATGCGGTCGCATGCCTCAAACAGGGCTTTTGCTGTGTTCGACTTCTAGGTTCCCTTCGTCCACAGAGTGCCTCGTCGACGTTCGGCGCCATCCCTCTTCGTCCCGCTTCCCCTACGCTAGCATTGCAAAACCTCGCACATGGCTCCACCACAAACCGCGTATACCTTCCTTAATTGGCCGCTTCTTCGGGCCATCCTCGTATTCAGAGTGCGTCGGCGCTTCACTGTTCGCGAAAGGTGCTGAGGGAGCGAAGCCGCCACTTTCGTTTGAATCTCAGCGTAGCAGCTGTCAGTGTAAGGCTGAACAGAGCAGGCTCTCCTATTGCCCCCGGGTCAGTATGCGCACCAATTCCTGGGCGAAATGGAAAGGGAAAAATAGAGACTGGGGGAGAGGGGGTAGCTTCCTGTCGCTTCTCCGCTCTGCTTGCTTCCAAGAGGAAACTGGCTGGCTCAGCGGGGAAGGCTGACCCTCAAATGAACATAAATGGATCAGACGTACTCGTCAACTCGATCTCCTCCTCCCAGCTTCCCCCTCCAGTTTCGCTGTGCCAAAGGGTTGAGCCAGAGCTGCCCGTTTCCTTGTTAGAGACATATCGCGGTGCTCGATGCCACTGGCGGTACAGCGGGCGCAGAGAAAGTCGTGGATTAGTCAGCACCGCCGCCGCTTTTTTTTTCTCACTGCTGTATGTTTCACGACGAGCGAAAAGCGTAGTTCGCTTAGGCGGCATCAAAAAACTTGGTCATGGCTGTGAGTCTAGTCTTCCGATCAGATGCACGCGCTCAGCTGCATGTCATATATAGGCACGGACTGCTGTCTCTCTCGGCTATTATAACCATAACAGATACTTAAGTAATATCTGACAGCCAGACATATTGTATTCCGCGTGTGCGTCTCGTATTATAAGTTGCATCGCAAAGAAAATTAAACGACCTTTCTTTTTTCGCACCGTTACTTGAAAGTACAACTCTGCTTATCCGCCTGCTAAACATGCTACGGACCAAGAAATCAGTCTGCGATCGTCATTTACGCCAATGTGATAAAATACAGCGAGAGCTGAGGCGCAATCGTACGTTGAACTTTATTTGCGTTTGCCCGTCTTTCGAATCATGTGGACACAGCATGCTCCGTGGTGACAATAATGTAACCGAAAACCTTCAGGGATACCGATTATGTGCCCACTTTTGACGCGAGCCTCTCATTACGTATCATTCCCAGGTAAGAGGAGCGCATTATGAATAGCATCCGCTGTAGTCATTCTTTATTAGTACAACCGCTCATTAGTGCAACCGCACATTCCAGGCTAACGTGCCTCCAGGCTTGCATGAACCCTTCCTTTGCGACTATGCCTTATACGAGGTGTGACACAAAAGAAACGAGACTAAGTGTGTAGCTTGAAAAAAGAGTGGAGTTGGCAACAACTGTTTCGCTGACGTAATCCCACACACCTCCTCTAGTCATACGTTCAGTTTCGATGGAACCGATCACACCAGTTGGGAGTGCTGCGTCATCGAGTGAACATGTGCAACTGCATTCTGCCGGAAAAATGTCTGATGTAAAAACCGAACAGAGAATCAACATCAAGTTTCTTGTGAAACTTAATAAATCAGTCACGGAAACATTTCAAATAATACCCAAGGCTTATGGAGATGTAACTTTGTCTCGTGAACGTGTGTTTGAATGGCATAAGCGGTTTTCAGGGGGAAGGGACAGTGTGGAAGATGATGAACGTGCTGGGCGCCCAAGGTCAGCGATTACAGACCAAAACATTGCCAAAGTTCGTGATGTGATCAGTGGTGACCGAAGGTTAAGTGTTCGTGCAGTGGTGGAGTTGGTTCACTTGGATAGGGAAGCGTTTCGACGCATTTTAACGGACGAATTACACATGAGGAAGATTTGTGCGAAGCCTGTTCCAAAAGTTCTGTCCGTTGACCAAAAGCAGTGCCGTAAAGACGTGTGTGTGTGGACATGTTAGAACGCATTGCAAACGAGCCAAATTTGTTGGAATCTGTTGTAACACGTGATGAGACATGTATTTTTACCTATGACTCAGAAAGTAAGCGCCAGTCAATGCAGTGGAAGTCTCCAGGATCCCCAAGACCCAAAAAAGCATGCATGTCAAAATCAAAATTCAAGGCAATGTCAATTTTCTTCTTCGACATTAATGGAATTGTAATAATTTAGTGGGTTCCCAGTGGTCAGACGGTTAATCAACACTACTACATAGAAGTACTAAAAAGACTTCGTGAAAAAAATTATGAAAAAAAGGTCACAGCTGTGGAGTGATGGATGGGTGTTGCACCACGACAATGCACCCGCTCACACGGCCCTATCTGTCAAGCAGTTTCTGACCAGCAAAAACATTACTGTGATGGGGCATCCTCCTTATTCACCTGATTTGGCTCCATGCGACTTTGTTTTACTTCCTAAAGTTAAATCTTGCTTAAAGGGAACCCATTTTACCTCAGTTGAAGAGGTTCAGGCAAAAATGGAGAATCCCCTGAAGGGCCTTCCAAAAACTTCGTTCCAGAACTGTTACCAGCAATGTCAGCACCGAATGCAGAAGTGTGTGAATGCTGAAGGGAACTACTTTGAAGGTGATAATGTCACAGAGAACTGATTCAGTAAGTACAATAAGTTATTGGACCAGTCTCGTTATTTTTGTGTCACACCTCGTATAAGTACACGAAGGCGTCGAGCTGTCTCATTAACCCTGCTGCTAGCGAATAGCATGGTCGTTGCGCTTTCAAACCTGAAGGTCCCTCATGTTCTCCTAGCAACCGAGCAGGCGCAGCACTTGCAACGTTGTACCTCCGCGAATTTCTTTGCTCGAGGAGCTGTGCGGATGACAACAAACTGAAGCAAAGATAAAGAGCACGAGGATTACGCAGAAAGACTTCAGCGATGGGGGTGGGAACAAGTGGAAAGCGAAGAAGCAGCCAGTGCAGAAAAAATAAATAAATAAATAAAAGAAAGCGCGACGCGAGCAAAGCTGTCACGTCGCCCAGGCCCTAAGCGGCTCAGAAATTCCCAGTCCGCTTTCGATATTGCCGACGAAGCACATCCGGAGCACTCGAAGATCAGAGCGAGCCTCAAGCCACCGGATATTGCGCGCAGAACTTCGCGCTCTCATCGCCGCCGTCGCCATCAGGTATAAAGTCATTCACCGGCGTCCTCGTGTAGCAATACCTGCGAGCACTCAAGACTGCGGCACCTTTACTCTGGGGAATATGACGCCATGGCCACTTCTGTAAAAACAAACTGTTCCTTACTTGTACGTACAGGGACCTCGCAGCAGCGTAGCGAGATTGCTACTTCCCCCAAGAGCTTTCGAAGCAAATAAAGGTTCGCGATTTGATCGGAGCGCTCGCGTGCACCCAAACACGCCAGTCACTGTATACTAGTCCATATACTGTTGCGCGACGGTGCGACCGAATAAGCAGGTACGGAACATTCCAAGTTACGACTTTCACCGCGCTAAGCCTTTGCAGTGGATCTTTTTTTTTTGTTGTTGTTTATCCAGCCTGCCGGTCCGCTTTCGGTGTTTGCCCTATGTCTTTGCCGCGGGATAAAAAGCACGAAGAGCCAGCGTCGCCCCAGGCGCAGCTTGACGGGTCTATAGATGTCTGGAAGCACGTCGCTATCAGCAGCTTCAAAGTATAGGACAAGAAAGATACGGCGTACATTGCTCTCGCTTTATACTTTCTCTTACTGTTATGCTGAGTCGCGGAGAAGTTACATTCACTATAAATAACGGCAGACGAGCCTGTAGAAGTCCTGTCACGTGAAAATCTTGAGCGAATAAGAGCCCGGTAAGGCTAACAGAGAAAACTGCCTCTTGTTCCGGTGGTTCTCTCTTTCTTCTTTTTTCTTCCTTTTCTTAAATTTCCAAGGCAACCTGCTTAACTTTACACTCTAACCTTCAGCGTTACAGATCACGAAGTATCTGCTATCGGCCTGATAGAAGCGTATATGAATGAACGTTGTATTCAGCATTTGCGCGCGTAATGGCTTGGAGGACGCATACCGCTTAAATCAACATTGTAATACCGGATTCACGGCACACGACAATAACCGGTGCCTGGAACTGACGACGTGGATAATAAACTACTATAGTATGTTTTCGCCTCCGGCAGGACATTTAGAATTTTTAGTCACCACCAATGGCATCGAGCAGCGGAATCGCTCACGGAGGCATGCAATTCAGCAACTCGTCGTGGCGACTTCGAAAGAGGCAAAAGAATTAGTGCAGCTTCAGCAACCGCCGTTACAGTATGCCTGGCAGCGCTTTAGACGAGGGATTCAAAATAATGATTAGTCTTAATATTTCTGTGTCAATTATTAAATATTGATTGGTTGCACGTGCGTAGTCTGTTGCGTCCAAGGAAGAGAAATTTTACTCGAATGTTACTCTGTATCAACTGTAAGATGCAGTAGTGTCTTTGCATAAAAGCATTTCTTTCCGTACTCGAATGAATGATTGACCAAGGTGCACCTTTTGTGGATGCTAAGAAACTGTCAAGCAGGTATAGTGCCCCCGATATGACTTCAACAGAGTTGAACCGGCTGCACTCTGGAACGTTTCAAGTGACGAAGATTTAGAAATGGTGGCCCCAACCGTCGCGGTCTCGAGAACCTATTCGTGCGCGGCTGCAGGACTTCACGTCCACTGGTCCAGGAAACCACCTACTGTGCATCCTCTTGTGCACGCGAAGAGTTCACTCTCCCCACTTGTCCTTTTTCTGTAGCCTTTACCATTTTTCTCCATGTAAGGTATCAAACCGGATACTCGTCTAGTTGATCTCCCTGTATACTTTAATCTTCTTTTCACACTCCTTCTTCCTTCTCTCTTCCATTCAAGCTAAATGAGAGAACGTCTCCTCGGCATTGCAGTTTTCATTTTCCAGAACCTGTCTCGTGACCACATTCTGTATAGTCCAAGGTAGCTCACTATAACAGTACCGAGAGAATCGGCTGGCAGCATATGTTTCACTACTCCGACACGAAGGCTTCATTACCGCTGCGCATTCGCACAGAGCTCCATTCGCCTGCTTTGTCGTTTTCCAGAGCTGAGTTGAAAGTTGATCATTTCTGCTACGACAAACACTTGAGGCGAATGTACTGGAAGTTCTAACTGGTTAATCGAGAACCTGCGAGCGCAGTGTTTTCGAACTCGAACCATGTACGTCTGATTTCGTTTTCCCATGCTCGCACTCTTCCCAGTAAATCTTCGGCGCCGCCTTGCTGAAAACAGTGCGTGCGTGCGTGCGTGCGTGCGTGCGTGCGTGCGTGCGTGCGTGCGTGCGTGCGTGCGTGCGTGCGTGCGTGCGTGCGTGCGTGCGTGCGTGCGTGTGTGTGTGTGTGTGTGTGTTTGTGTGTGTGTTTATAGCATGCGTCATACTGTCCTATAGGCCGCCTGCTCACCTTTCCTTTATTCCTTGTGTTTCCACGCAGCGTCCAGCCAGGGAGGTGAAGGAAGAGCGGGCGGTGGCCGCGCGGCGCGCATCACGGAGCAGCCGGTGGACGTGGTGGTCCGCAAGCACGAGCCGGTGACGCTCCGTTGCGGCGCGGACGGAGACCCTCCGCCGCGAATCACGTGGTTCCACGACGGGAAGACAGTGCGCGACTCGGCCACGCGCATGGTCCTTCCCGAAGGACAGCTCTTCTTCCTGCAAGTGCAGCACAGCCGCCGGGAACAGGACACCGGGCTGTACTGGTGCACGGCCACCAACCCATTGGGCACGGCCCGGTCGCGAAACGCCAGCGTCGAGCTCGCCGGTGAGTGGCGCAAGAGAAAGAAAAACTTAATTTAAGGAAAGCAGAGGTCGATCCGAGGCACGATAATCCAGCCAGCAACTCTGCACTGGGGAAAGGGGATGATTAAAAAAAACTAAATAGTTCACTTAGGAGGTTTTACATGCCAGATCCGCGAATCACGATATCATCGTGAGGCACGCCGTAGCGGGGGACGCCGCGGGGGGGGGGGGGGGAGGGGAGGTATTCTGTAAGTGTCCACCCAGTGGAGATGTCCATATTGTCTGCTGCTGAAGTGCTGGTTGGCTGAGGGCGCCTGTGTCCTTGTGACGCGTACCCCAGCCCAACCAATTATAACTTCAGCGTCAGACGAAATGGGCATGTCCAATTTGTGGACACTTACAATTACCCCCCCCCCCCCCCCCCGCATACCTTGGAGCGTCTGGGGTTCTTTAACGTGCAGTAAGTGCACAGTACAAGGGCGTTCTCGCACTTCGCCGCCATCAAAATGCGGCCGTACAAGATTTCATCCCGCGCCCTCGAGTATAGCAGCGCGATTCCATAGGCACTATACGTGACTACGGTGAGTAGGGAAAAAACAAGAAAAAAAAAGAAATATGGATGGCAACGACAACAGCGGGAAGAAGCAAATTCACATAATGTGCGGGTCAACTCATAGCCTAGGGTCCAGACCCGCAATTTTGAAAGGAAAAGAGCACGTATATCTAGTACGTACATCTACAGTCCAGAGTGCACACGCACAAATTTAGTGCAACCGCTGAAATTAGGGAGGTAATGGAGGGCAGTAAAAACAATGTGAGAAAAAATGCTCAGGCGCTGTAGCTGAGCACAGCAAGTTCTATACACACTTTTTAGGGTACTTTTTACCTTTCCACGTCTTTGTCGCCTCAGGACTTCGCTGTTTTTACTTTTTTAATCTGACTTGAGGACAAGCAATTCATTGCACTATCTGCCAATGTAGTTGCGGTGATGTTCCCCGGAAGGCAACTTGCCAGTTGAAGAATGACATTACGCCCTAACCTGAGGTGCATCTTTAAGGTTCTAATGCGGGCTCACTTTGTTTGACGAGGTGAAACTCCACGGTCACAGTTTCATATACCTTCAGCTCGTGGAATTGACAGTTGAAAATTGAAAAGTCGCAATAACTTCGCCAATTGTCTGCTTCAAATTCTAACTCGACGCCAAGCTTTCTTTTTTGCTTTTTCCGATAGTAAAAGCAAGACAAAATTATTCAGGACGTGTTAATGCATTTTACACGATTACGTGCGCTCGTCATGCATGGAGTATCACGGTCTTGCATGCAGACATGCCTGGCGAGCCCATATTTTAGATATGATCCGTTTTCACGCCCTTTTTAATAAATTGCAGGTTTTCCCGTTTCGCTACTCTCCGTAGCGACAAGTTATATTACCTAACACGCGCTTAATTTTTTTTTTTGTCGGCCTTATTTACTTTATCCTTTCCTTGGTCAATACAGTTCCACGATGGAATATCAGATTATTTTAATTCGAAAACTGTTTCACATTGTCCGTTTGCGATTAACGAAGCGAAATGTATTTCACCGTCAAACGTTCAACCGCTCTCAATCGAACCCAACATGAAACATACTATACCCCAAGTTTCAGCTGACATTTGGCAGAAGGACAAATGCAGACGCGACGCAACTATCGAAGCTGGAGGGCTCTGCAGCAATGCCCTGATAAGTGCGACTAGCCATAAACTGGCAGGAATTCACGACCACTCCATGCGTGAAAAATACAGGCAGCGTCACAAGTTTTTGTCGGGAACATAAAATCAGTGGCGTTCGGTGCACGCGTAAACCGCGGTCGTTGAATTTCCACCGTTCATTGGGATACGCTTTACGTTCCTCTATGCTGGTACCTCTTCTTTCTTTTTTTGTTTTGTTCGGAGACTCAGAGAACGAATGAAGCTATGAAATGGAAAGAACGAGGGAGTGTAAGGAAGAAGATAAGCACTAAGCGAGAAAACCTGCAATCGGGGTTTTTTATACACCAGATGCGTAAGATCTCCTCTCCAGATCTTACGGAGCAGAACGCAAGTGCTCTCTCTCTCCCCCTCTATCCCTCTTTTCATCTCCCTCCACACACACGCACACGCTGTGCTCGAGGGCTTCGTTTTACGGCGTTTCGCGACAGGCGAGGACACGCGCATAATCGGAATTATAAATCCGAAAGCGTGTGTTGCGTACGTTTTCCGTAGCTGAAGGGAAAGTGGGGAAAGGGGGAGGGGGGGATCGTCGCTCTGCAACTTGGTCCGGCGATGTTGCGGCGGTAACCGAGCGTATCGACAAAGAGACGCAGGAGAGCCACTAATGCGCAAGGACCGCCCCGATAAGCGCCAGGTGTAAAAGCGGCTTTGAACTCGCTTGACCATCTTATGTCGTACGCGCTCGTTCTCGGCGTTTTTTACGACTGACGGCGGTGACGACCTGGCTATCGGCCGAAGCCACGCATTTTCGGTGGTGTCTCTCGTTCGCTCCCTTCCCCTATCGGCATAACCTTGTCCGCTGTCCATGCCGACATGAAAACGCGTGAGCGAAGGGAGCGCTCCGTTTTTGGAGGCTGGCCCATAGCGCCGTGCAAGAGTATCAAAGGTGGCATCCATCCTGTGGCGACGGGACACCGCAGGGCCTTGCCTTATCATTACGCGAGTACGCTGACACCGTAGTGACACCGCCAGATATTGCCCCGGAAAGTTGGCGCGTGGGTTGGCCCAACTCGACGAGTAAGCTTATACGTATGTAGCTTCGCCAGAACATTGGTTCTGTGCTTTTTAAACGTTTCCCTTGCTATTCCTTTTTGGTGTCGGTTTGCTGGCCCTAACATTTGCTCATATATACCAGACTGTCGCTATATGAGAAATAAGCATTGTTTCTCTTCTGCGTGTGCCACCAAAATGCTGCCCAATCTAACTTCTATGTGCTAAACAACACGCCCAGGCTTCAACATTAGCAGGATACATAAGCGAGAGCGTTCCTGCGTGTAAATGACGAAGAAGCTTGCAAAAAAAAATGTAGTCACCGTTGCACCGGTGCGTGATTACTAAAGATTAGAGTCCAGCACAGTTTGAAGGTGATGAAGGCCCCAAGTTTCTAGAATTGCTTTCTTGTCCTTTATCTAAACTGCCGAGGTGTTCTAGTATGACGTCATAGAGATATCCGGATTCCTAGCTCATAAATGCTTGGCGCCGTAAACAAAATGCAATCGAATTACATAGAGGACGACGTTACGAAGAAAAAGTGCGCTTCCGTCAGTCACATTCTTGCTCTGAGGTCGCAATTTTTCACAGCTTTGCGTGACCTGTGCTCGGTTGGGGCCGACGCTCCAAGCACAAGACCTTCTGTAACTACCACAGTGAACTACCGAGGAATGCAGGAACGCAAGTTCCCATCACAGGCCGGCTATTAAAGTGCACGTACGCGCGTAAGGAAAAGCTGTGAAGAAAATTGGCTTTCTTGATTAAAAAAAGGAAACGAAGGCTATTCTGGAGGGAACAGCAGCAAGAGCAATGTAGACCGGAGCAGAATGCCAGTAAACGCTGGGAAAGATAGAAGCGCTATGCTGAGAGAGAGAGAGAGAGAGAGAGAGAGAGAGAAAATGTGGGAAGGGGGGGGAGCTGAGAAGCAGCCGAGGTTGGACGCTACTGGGCGTAGTGAAATATTTGGCTCATTGCAGGAGCGGTGTGGCTCTCGGAATGGCCAGAGAAGGAGAAGCCGGGGTTCCAGCCTAAAATGCGGGGGGCTGATTCGAGTGCCCGCTGCAACGGCTGCGCGGAAACGGCGTCCTCCGCCGCAGATTTACGAGATTCTAGAAGCCGAGAGTACAGTGGAGGAGGCGCGCCGGGACGGAAGATTGCGCTCATTGCGCGGATATTGTGCGGGAGAAGGAGAGACTGAAACAGCGTTTAATCCTTTTATTTTTTTTTTCCTCTTGCGCTCTTTTCCTTCTCTAGATTCGACCTTACACATACACCGTGCGACAGCAAAACCGGGGTCCTGAAACGATATTAATAGGCTTACGCGGCAAGACCCGCCAGCTGAGGGTAAAGACGCCCTGCCGGATTCTGCAGAACGAAAATGTCCGGAGCTTTCGCGGGGCTTACGGCGAACAAAGCGGCGTTTTCTTGCGCGAGTCCCTTGTTTCTCTTGGAGCGTGCGCGTGCGCTTGTACCATCGAGCGAGCGTTTCATTTTATTTATTTTTTATTTTTTTTAAGTGCCAGCCGCGATGGCTGTGTGTATAGCCGTCATGCTGCATACCGCGCTTTCTCTCTCAAACTGCGCTACGTGCACGCGTAAAGCCTTCTCTTGCTCCTTGAGATGAATTGCTCTAACGGCGGTTCTTCTGTGCGCACGCCTTATTGTCCGCGAGAATCGAGTCGCGCGCTATTTCGGCTAATACTAGACGCTGCATGCGGCCGCAGCCGCCCGAGATGTGAACAGCGATGAGCTTTCACGCATTTGCCCAGCGCATAGTAGACATAGACACGCGCACGCGCACACGCACACACACACACGTGAGCGGGGATGTGCAACAGGTTGACTGTCGGTAATTTGGAAAGAGCCCTGCGAACACTAAAATATTGCTGGTATTGACTCTTGGCTGTAGTTTCGAAATCGACCAACGTTGCCTTACCCCCAGAATCTCGGAGGCGGATATAAAGCAGAGTACACCTTCAACACTGTGCGCAATTTTAGTGTTAGTCTTTCGCTCCTCTTGTCAATCCACTAAGTTCCATCCTAGAAGCCAGTGACAAAGGACGTGGTCGTTTGTCCTTGAAACCAGTAAGAAAGGACAACATTACAGAGAACACGAAGTGAAGCCTTCTATACAGGCTTTCTTCCCGTGCCCCAAACATCGGCATGACGTTGAACATTGATTGATCGAAAAGAGAGAGGGAAACAAATTAATGGCGGTTGCGGGTAGAGGAAGGGGAGGTGTTTAATCAGAAGGAATCTCCGTTTGCTATCCTGCCATAAGATGCCAAAATTTAACCGATGGTCACTCAATCTCCCGGAGCACCGTCCCGGCGGTCCAGACATCTGAATAGGCTTGCAGCTCCGAACTCAATGATAACCTGTTCAAGCCGCCATCTTACATATCATTGGCGTGTTTATAATTACACATTGTTTCCGAAAAACACACCAGCGTCATGATTTGCGGCGCTAGTGCCACGAGGCAGATATAAACAGACACCTGAGCGAGACGGTTATATCGATCACAGGGCGCGCCCCCCACTTTGTCCGTTGACCACCAGTTAAACGACAAAAAAAAATTGAAAACGCCGGGAGGGACGTGGCAGGGGTGGACGACAACAGGACAATCAGCCGGTGGCGACGAACACCGCCAGCCTTCGCAGCTGGCGTTTCGTACACCCACCCGGATGCCATGGGCTCTTGGACGGTCGTGCGGCGTTTTATAGAGACCGGCTAGCTGCCCGTGTTACACGGAAGCAAAGAGGAACCTCTCACATTTTCTCTTTTGCTGTTATTATTGTTCCCCGGGAGCACTCGCACCATGACTACGGTACAAACTATGATCCATGCTCTTGCTATAGAAAAAAAAGAATCAAATCAATCCGCGTCCTCTCGAAGCTCGGCTGGTCGAGAAACAGCAATTAAGTGGACCTCTCGCAGCGTGCCCGGTCCAACCCGGCGCTTACGGATGAAAAGGCTCTCTCTCTCTCTCTCTCTCTCTCTCTCTCTCTCTCTCTCTCTCTCTCTCTCTCTCTCTCTCTCTCTCTCTATGTCGACTCGCCAAGAGGATCGAGCAAGCACTTCGTGCGTTCTCGCAACTGGCTTTGTAGCTCCGACCGCAGGCACCAACTTCGTGCCGGTCGCTTTGCTCTCCGTACACGTGTACTCCGGTGTGTGTGGACATGGACAAACACACACTCGATGCGGCTTGCTTCGGGCGGAATGCACACAAAGTAGTGGGCCTCGGTACTCGAGCAAGCAGTCCACCGCTCCGCAGCGTCCTCGACGACCGGCCATCGAAACGCGCGGGCCAGCGCCACGCGAAATTCGGCCGCAGCACGCATCTGATGAAGCACTTTTCGAAAACCGAGCCAGCCACTAGATCCGGTCACTACTCGGCCTTCTCTGCGTTCGCAGCTCGATATAGAAGCGGCTCTCTTATGCGGATTGCCCGGGTGCTCCAACTGTGCCTTGGAGCTGCATGCGCGCAGAGGTAGATCAAAGGACTATATTGTGGATCGGGTAAGTTCCGTCTGTTTGGCAAAACTCGGACGCGCAGGTGCGCTACTCGATGCGAATCTCGGAAAGCTTGTCGCTCTTATTTGAGCTGCTTCGGTGCGTTCGAAGAGGATTCCCTGCAATGGGCGCTGAAGTAAATAGTCTTCGCTAAAACAGTCAGATTCATCATACGCGACCGGGCAGGTAGAGAGATGTATGTTGCGCACGCACTTTGCATGAAGGGCACGTTCCCCGCAGCAGGTATGCCACTACAGGAGCCGATATTCACCGCGACTTACGAGAACCGCCGCACTCTCTCCCGCGGTGAGAGCTGATTTTACCAACCCTTGCAAACTCTGCGTAATTAGCGTCCGCTTCTCGTGGATACGGCCGGCGGGCAATTGGCTGGGCTAAGTTTGCATCTTGGTGTACAGGGCGCCGGGAAACAAAAAACTGTGCCGTCCCTGCACAATTCCGCTCGTGCGGTGGGGTGCGCGTTCCCCTGCTGGAATGGTGCTTTCGAACCAATTGTGGCGTGTTCTTTCTTTCTTTCCTATCTCATTCTTCCTTTTCTTTTCTCTCGGCAGTACGTTATGACAACACGGTAGCATCGAAAGCACGTTTACGAGCGAAGCGTGAACCAGGGAAAGGAAATTAGCCTGAGCAGAGCGTATGGACACCCGGCGCTGGCCAGATGGCGTTGCGTCTGTTTCAGCTTCCTACAAGAGCTGCCGACGTCAGTTGCTTGGTCTACGATAGAAGTGAGGCGATTCTTTGAACACCAACAGACGAGCACGTGCTTATTGCCTAGCTTGAGGTCGTTGCTAGCTCGAACCTGATTGCCCGATTCACGTACGTCAGCGAATACGGCCATGGCCGGTCTGAAGTGCGCGCCTGCCCAGACGCCAGACGAACGCTTCAAATTGGCTATAATACGACATGCGCAGTTGTAATATATATATATATATATATATATATATATATATATATATATATATATATATATATATATATATATATATATATATATATATATATATATATTAATAAAATCTTACTTTGCATGGAGTTTCTCAACCTACAGAAGAAACTAACGAAACGTTTCTTTCTCAGGTCTCACAATTATTTACAGGACAACTAAAGATTGAATGCCCCTAAATCGGACGATGTCATAGGATAGGCAAAAGAAATGGCAGTCGACCGCGTCCCATCATCATTAAGCTTCTGGATTACCGCAGCAAACTGGTTGTACTTAAGAATGCATTTAAACGGAAAGGCAATGATATTCATATAGCTGAAGATTTCTCGGCTCGCGTACGTTCCATCAGAAAAAGTCTATGGGAAGCTACCACTTCTTACAGGAATAATGGTCACACGAACCGTTTGCGCTATGGTCATACCTTCATTGACAATGTGAAATACACCTGGGATGACAGTGCCAAAACCTTGATCAATACTTCTTTTAAGCCCCACTTGGTTGTTGTCCTACGCACAAACATGAATGCTGCAACCCTTTTGCTAGTTTTACAAGGCAAGCTTGTTAGCATCGTGGACATTTAAATACAATAGATCCACCTACCGAAGGCATCAGTGGCAGGAGACCCAGAAATTCACTGGCTAAACTTGTAAAAAGACTAACACGTTGCATTATAAGGACAACGTCTTTCGAAATGTGTAGAAACACTTGATTTGACCAGAATTCCAAGAGCTCAGACGTATACCATATTGATCCGTTCATTGAATTCAAATTTTCATTATCATTAGACAGAACTATAGAAACCCTTATTCATCGATTAAGGCTAGGCACTGCCTACACAAAGCATTTCTTACGCAGAATTGGCCGTGCGGAAAGCCCCGAATGTGATTGTGGATTTGTAGATGAAGATGTATATCACCTCCTTCTAGATTGCCCACGTCACGACACACCAAGATGCCGACTTAAATCAACCCTAATTAAATTATACCGCAGACCTTTCAGTTTAAAGAAACTTTTGGGCCCTTGACCAACAACTGCCTTGCAGAAGAGCGCTTTGAAAACACTAAAGACTTTTCTTGAAGACAGCGGCATTGTTGGACGTTATAAGCGCCTTTATTGTTGCTTTCATTTCATTGTCGCTGTATATATGCATGTATTTGTGGATTATGTTATGTTGACTGTTTTGCTGTGACTATACGTGATAGTGCGTTTACACGGTGAATGTACCACCCGCTGACTAGAGACTGTGTCATTACGACAGTATCGTTTGTATTTTTGAGACTTTTAACTACCTAACTGTGGAGACATTTACCTTGTATATTGTATGTACCATGTGTTTGTTATGACATAGTCTTTCTGTGAAAACATTGCGTGATAAGTCCTGGTGCTTCCGTGAAAAGATTATTTCATATGTAATCTTGAACCCCGTATGTTGTATGATGGAACCATTCAAGAGATAAGGAGTAGCCGGCGCCTTAAATTGCGCGTCAACCATCTCCTTATATCACATCAATAAAAAAAAAAACACTGAGGCTCGCTCAGCCAAGGCTCAGTCAGCGTTAAACTCTTGCCCTCGCGACAGCGCACGTGGTCTCCAAAGGAGCTGCTTAATCTTGGCCGTAATCTCCAACCTCACGCCAACTGCAGCTGTGTCAGGGCGCGGTGTTCAACGACGCCTCTAAGCCTCGCTTTCTCAACTAGGCATCCCAGCATGCCGACGCCTTCCTGCCTGCTTTCTCTGTATACGGACCGCCGCGTTCGTCGCCATGTCTGGAGCGGCTTGTTTTCGGCCGAGCCGATAGACGCCAGATCAATCGCGCCGTGGCTCGAGGGAAACGAGAGAGATGCTAGCCCTTCGGAGATTTATGGTCGCAGCTTGTCGGGAGGTGCGATACGTACAGTACACACACTGACATGTTCCCCGGCAGTGGGGCGTTCCTCCTGACTCGGTTCGGCCAAGTATACGCGGCATATGGTAAACGAAAACCGGATGGCTGGCGTATGTAGTACAATGAGTAATATAGCAACGAGATGACTGTTCCGCCGCCTGCTCCTTGTCTGTCAAACTTTTCGCCGCCGCCAAAATAACGCAAACGCAAGGGCCTGCAAACACTAAAGCCAATTATTAGCCACTTTACAGTAAAAAAAAAAAGATCATTTTTGTCTAAACTTAGTTCCTCACAGAAGACAAACGATAGTTTCTTTCTATTATTATTATTATTATTATTATTATTATTATTATTATTATTATTATTATTATTATTATTATTATTATTATTATTATTATTAAAGCTGCTTTTCTTGGTCCGAAAAATATATTAGTACCAACACTGGGAAACACTGAGTGGCGGCGCTCAAGATTTTCAGAAGTGTCACTGGGGTGACCTACTTTCTTCACTGCCTGCGTGAACATCTGCAATGCGCAACAGCAGTGGTGCTCCTCTGGGGGTTGCGGCTATTAGGGGCCACAGAGCGCGGGACAAACTAATGCGGGAAACGCGTTGCAGTGGGTACGGAAGGCACTCGAGCTCCTGAACAAAAGCGCAAGTACGCGGAGATGCGAGAGCCAGGCTTCCAGCATTTCCCAGGACCTCCAGAACACGTACGCTTGAGCAAAACTCTGTCTCTACATAAGGCGCCTTATACGAACCGCGAATCGGCGTTGGTCGTAACAAGGCATTCGTCTATTGTGTTTGCTGGTCACTGGAAGTTTGTTTCATCGGGTGTTTTGTCTCTGGACGCTGCACACCGCCGATGTGGGAATAGGAAACATGTTTTCTCTGTGGAAACAAGGAAGATAACACGGCTGCGCCCATTTTCGCGCCCTTTCGCTTTGAAAACATTATTTGCGCTCCTTTGCGATTCGCATTGAAAACGTAATAACTATTTTATGACCTTTTTCTTTGAACTCGCCCGCGGGTAAAATATGTAAGGATGAACAATACTTCCCAAAGTCGCTCGCAAACAAAACTGTGCAGGTTAGCGTCATCGAACAGCTTTCCTTTTTTTTTTTTTGCCATGATTCTTTTTCTTTATAAGCATCCTACCTCGCAATCCGCGTCAAACAGCACTCACTGGTTTGTGTATTCCAAGTAGGGAGTTTGTTTAGTGAATGTAATTAATTTAATAGATTTCTCAGAGGGAACCTCACCTTCGCCATTCTATAGGAGGAACATTCCCGTGTTTCATGCAGGCGTCTAGTAAGCGTATTTTTTTTTCCTTCGGTAACTACAAGGATTTCACTGGCTTCAACGATGTCGCTTGGTAATGCCCGAGCTTTTGCGAAGTCTCCGACTTTCGCATGCGCAACTACCCCCCTTATGTACTACTACCTTCAGCGCATAACCAAACCAAACTTCGGCGGCCTTTCAGACTGCGGGTAACGGAATTTCCGCCTCGGCGCCACCCGGCAAAGTGACTCGCTCCTGCCCCGCCCCAACGCACCGCTGCCCACCGGTTCGATAGTAAAGGACTCGACCAGCAGCCTTTCCCATACATTCACTGCATCGCGCGCGCGCGCGCGCGCGCTGGGCGCGTTGCCGCCAATCTCGTTTTCATCGTGAATGCCGGAGGATATTTCATTTCACCGGACCGGTGCCGCCGCCACTACCACGGAAGGATTAGTGCTCCCCACACGCATTTACGCAAGATTAGCGCGCGGCGAGCACGCGAGGTGGGATGGAAAGGGAGGGGAAAGGTGAGGTCCGGGCTGCGATCGCAAGGCGGCGAGGCAACTGCCACGGTGAACGGGAAAAACCTGCAGCGGAACGGGTACGCGCTCTTGGCCTGCGCTGATGCATCCCGCCTGCCTTTCGCGTGCGCGTTTCTTGCTGCAAGATAGAACGAAAGTCGGTGCGTGCGCGCCCGTTCTCCCGCCGTCGCCAATCAGGGCCCATTTGCATTTGCCGCTCCCAGGATTCGGGGACCTAGCTCTTCGTTGTGGCCGCTGTAGTAAAGCGTATGCACGCCCCCTTTATTTCCGCTTCACCGCACCTCCAAAGTTATTTGCTTGCCCCTGCTTCCCATCTCCTTCCCCTCCTACAGCACCCCCCCCCCCGCCCACCTTTTCCACCTTGTCCATTCTCTTCAGTGCCACCAGCCCAACGCCGGGTTGATATTTGTAGCCGCGGAAAGTGAATCCACATTTGGCGAAGAACAAAGGAAGGGTGAGGAGAAGGCTGTCAGTGGTAAACTTGCAGTACTTACACGAACCGTGAACCTGAAATTCTATATAGCTCCCGGCGTTTGGTGCACCCGCTGCTCTGCCATTCCGCTCTTTTACGGCGGTTGAATTCGAGAGACTCTTGACTAGCTAGCGCTTAGGATGAGTTCCCGCAGTTCTAGTCCCTGCGACCTTGACCGATTACGAGCGCTGGCTAAGTGCCCAATGAAAAGAATGTAATACCACGTTTTGTTGCATAGAGGTGCAGAGGTGCTGCGTCTCATTGAGACATTTGAGTCACTTCTTACAGCACCTTCGCACGATGGAGTATTGCGCGGACGCACCCTTGGAGCCAGGTCAAGCCCGCAGGCTGCCCGCCTGCACTAAAGAGCACTGAATTGTCCTGTCCAGCACTGAATTGTCCCTGTCCTGAATTCGCAGGACAGGGCCCAAGTGAACAGTTATCTCTTGGCGCCACGTTGTTGGAAAATACTTATGCTATTCCCGGATAAGATATCCATATTCCGAGGTATTACATATTCTATACGTACGCCTTTCCAGCACAGCTGCACGCCAGAAAGGCGAGCTTTAAGGTGCGCTATCGCCGTCTTTGGAAGCCGCTCGGCTGAAGCAATTCGCTTCCGAGCAATTAAGCGCTGCCATGATTAACATGCGGCGAATGGGCTGTGTATCGCATGTCTAATTCGCACGCAACCACTATATACAGTTTGGCGACTGCTGCTGCTGCTGCCGGCTTAGAATATATGGTGGAATCGTCGACAAAGGAGAAATGAGCTCGCGAATTCCAGGATCGGTTACTTCTGGGGATACTTGGACTTTTGCGTGACTTAACGTTTAGCGCGAAGCTTCACTATTGCGACGGGCATACCTGCGTATACATCAAAAACAAATGAGACGCATCAGCATAACACTGCTGAGAGCTGTACCATTACATTCGCCACGTATGCTCCTGGTAGCTTAGCCAAACAACACGAACTGAAAGTAATATTGCCAAACGGGTCACTTTAGAACGCCCTCCCCCCCGAAGCTAGAGCTGCGAGAAGGCGGCGACGTACCCACGTGGAAACTCATAATGAAGACGAATATCCTGGTGTGCTTTCGAAGCCTTCGTTCATGTATCATGGCACAGACTTCGTGTAAGGATTGGTGCTCGCTACAAACGTACTCAAGGGCGGGCGGCCTCCAGCATTTATGCAATACACATGTGTTTCACTCGGAAATTACCGATAGGATCAGTGTGCCAGACATTGAGAGCTGAAATCAATCAAAAGACGAAAAAATGTCATCAGGATCCGCAAACGAGTTACATCTTTTTTTTTTTTCGCTGGCTATTTGCTAAATCTTCGGGCATCAACTGTTTTATATAGGATAAGGAACCATGAACACACAGAGTTGTGAGAAGAAAGTGAGAGACCGCTTTTGTGCGCCCACCTCACAGTCCTCGTTTGCACGAACTGTACATGAGCTGGTCGAGTAAGAACTTGAGCTGACCGAGCCCGAATCGATCGCGTTTACATGCATCTTTTGATGTGGGTTAGGCGCTCAGCCAACCTCTTGCAGGCGGATTTACCGAACTCGCCTCGACGATCGCTTCGATAGACCAGCTAGCGCTTAACTTGTTTCAGCCCGACAAACTGACTCGATCTGCCTTTGTCGGGCTCGTGTAGACGTAGATACAGTCAGATCACCAAGTACTGCATGAATATTTCTGCCGATGCTGAGAAACATTCACCGAAGATCGCGACCGGTACCGACAGCAACACGAAGCTGCAAGCACATTCGAGCCTGTAGACATGAAGAGGTCACCGTCTCCTCTCAGCTATTCCAAAAGCTTGCTTCCTGTAAATGCAGGTGTGCATTGCGGTGGAGCATCTAGTGCAACCCAAGGGCGGGCCTCTCCAAACGCTGCCGCTGCAGCGAGACACTTATCGATCTGGGTGGGTGCCCCCTGAACCTTAAGAAATACGACCATGCTGTGGCCAGGGCCAAGCAATCCTATGTCTAGACGGTGAGGTAGACGAAAAACGAAGGCGGCATAGTGTGACTTTTGTAATTCACTGCTTGTTTTTGTTACTTTTGTTGAAGAAATCGAGAGAGAGAAACAAAGGAAATGCAGGGAGGTTAACCTGAATATTTTTTTTTTTTTTTTTTTTTTGCTGCCCGGCACGGGAGAACGAAAGGGGGAGGGGACTTAAGGAGCTAGAGATGGAGAAAAACGAGTATATAAATGAGAATCGGCGAACAAAATTGAAACGGTTCCCGTATCACGATTATTACAGTCTATCCCGGAGGCCAGAGTAAAACAGCTTCGAATGCTAGAGATATAAACAGAATATAGCGTAATTAAATATGCATATATAATAATCAACCATTCACTATTAGTAAAGTGAATACAAGCTCTCCAAGGCGACAGGCTCAAGTATAGCAGCATATGACTGCGCAGATTGATCTTTGGAAAGCAGACAAAAAATTTGCTCGACGACACCGTTATTCGATATGCATTTGTGTACCCACGTAAGTCTATAGATTATTGCATTGGGGGCGCCTCTCAGCAAAGCAGTGCCTGGGTATAAGCAAAACTTTTTTCCCGCCCTCGGGCCGTTACTACAAAAGAAGTTTTACTAGAATGTTTATCAAAGTTTTAGGCAGCTTCTCGATAATTTCGCGGTACCCTTTACGCTCTCAGTCTAATTTACGGATGGTATCCGGAACAAGGCACGAATGGAGCAGAGGCATACGCTGCTGGTCCTTGCATAGTCCATGGCTAGGCGTAAAACAGAGACTGAGCTAAAGCATTTTCTAGCACATACGCCAAACGCGATAGTAGATATTCTCATAGCTGAGAAAAGGGGAAAGAGTTCGTCATACATCGTCGTGCGGGCACACTGTAAGCAAGAAGAAAACAAAAAAGAAAAATTTTTGAAAAGCGCACGAGCCTAAGTAGACATCAGTTCAACTATGCAGCCTTGGTTGCTCCCTTTAGAGCAACGAACCATCCATCGAGAGCCATCGTCCTATTTCGGCTAAATTGGGGCGAATAAGTCAGGAATTATGAAAAGCTGTACAGTGTGGCGACGAATACTTCAGAAAGCGGAGCAGCATTCTATATGAGAAAGTCATCTTTGCATGGGTATTAGATAGAAGAGAGATATCAGTGCACCACCTCGAATATGCGAAAATATTTTATATGACTCCTTTATCAACAGTCGAATTGAAAACTGCAGTGAAGCACTTTTTTCGGGGAAATCTCTGCTCTAAAATGTGTACTAATTTTGTGTCTTATGCGCATCATGAGTCTTTGTGTCTTATTCATGCAACCGGTGCAATGATCAATGGCCGAACTTGCCGTTGGTGGGCCTATTGCAAAATTACGGGCAGTAAGCGTACACAGTAACCGTCTTAACCCGCATTTACAGCCCCGTTTTCTTGCAAACAGTTGAACATATTTGTTGTGAAAGCAGAGACAAACGCATTGCGCAGGCAGCAAAAACATCGGACTTCTCGATTCTTTTGGGCGTTATCCCACACAGCGCTCTGAAGAGAACACAGGCATGCGCACACACGAGTTTCAACGTTTTTTCTCTCCAGCCGAAATAAAACCTTTCGAAGGCCGCTCAAATTCGGTTGAGAGGCCATCCAGGCGAGAGTCCCGGAATAAGAAAAAAAGAAGTAGAGCTTAAACAACCTCGAACAGAGGAGAAACGCTTGGTCTGCACTCCGTGCTCGCATGGCGAAGCCCCTGTTTTCCCCGCCATTGCTTGGGCGTTTGGACGCTCAGTCTGGCGGTCCCGGCGCCGATCGAGAAAGCGGAGCCTTTCCAAAAGCAGAACCTCGCACGCGTGCTAGGCAGCGCGGCAAAAGCGTCACACCGCGGCCATAAAGATCTGACAGAGCCAGACACGACGTTCGCGACGGGCAATTCGGGCGAGGCCAGCCTCGCAGCTCCCGAAATCATCCCCCGCCACCACCGCCGCCTACAGACACCGAATACCTGCCTGCCTGCCAGAATTCCACCCCTCGGGCGAAACGGGAGGTGGGAGAAGTGTAGGGGAGACAAAACGTGATCTGCATTGTCTAGCTCCCTGAAATTTGCCTTCCCTGCCACTTCCCCAGCAAGCGCTGTTTCTTTTTCTTTTTGCCTACTTCTTATTTTTTCGTTCTTCAACATCGCTTGGGTGGTCTCAGTGGGTGCTGTTTTCTTTTTCTCGCTCGTCCCGCCCTTGAGGGAACCATCCCCTTCTTTGAGGTCGCAGCTGCCCTCTCTCCCATCGCGGAGTTCTTCATCTGCTTTACTTCTTTAGCGGGACAAGGGAAAACGGGGAGTAGTAGTGGGCGCGGTTGGTGATCGATACCCACGGCCGACTCCAGACGTCGTCGCACCGCCTGCAGATTGCGCGTGCACCTACATCAAACACAGACCATGATGTGATCACTCGTCCCCTCACGTGGTGTGGAACCAGTGATAGGGCTGGCGTTCCTTTCTTGTCTTCGCTTTGTCTCGCTTGAACGTCTGGTCTCGATGCGAACAAGAGTAACAAAAGGTAGTACTAGTTGTTATTTTCCAGCAATGACGTGGCTGTTTTCACACTTGTAAACGGAATAGTGTGCCGTTATGCCTTTTGTGTATTAAATCCGTTCTGGCGTGTTTCTCTAAGCACAGCATTACTCAGCGCACTTGTTTTACACGTAAGAAAATAACTGCATCACTGAAGTGTAACTTCTCTACCAATAGGTACATAACAAGCAAACGACCGCGTAGGCTTTTATTTTGCTTTTCCGACTCTTCAGCAGTTACCTTAACCAAACCTTGAGTTTTGGTCTGTGAAGGAAGCCTGCAACACCAACGCCTGTCCTCTGTGAAAGAGACCGCTGTATACGGTATGGTGTGAGAATATTTAGGCTCGTTTCTCGAAGCACGCCGTCGACCATTCGATAGCACTCAAATTGTATCGCCGAGATTTATATACACAAAGAAGCATGACGCTCTATTAGACTTACTACTACATCATTTATTAGCTGTGAAGCGGGTGTGCTTCGTATTTTCACATGTTCGCAGCAGCTGTGATTTCGTACCAACTCTCATTGACGACATTGGCGTGCCAACTTTATCACTGGGTTCTAAAATGCGACTACTGGTTAAAAAGGATCAGCAGAGACTCAGGAACAACATGCTTGTGATTTGACTAGCGCCATATTTGTTTGTCATAAATACACAATACGCAGACAGATGGGTCGATCGTGCGTGGCGATTGTGAAAGCCTTGACTGGAGAAGCCAGCCGAGAGGTTCTGATGAAACATAATTTTCAAGGTAAAGAGTTAAGAGCTTGAAGGGCATTGCAAAATGACTTGGAAGAGCTCGGACAAGATATGAGTAACACTGAGGGGAATTGCAGAAGATATGGGTTTTGGAACAAGGTTTCCACAACATCGCACAGCGTTAGGGTGACGTGCAAGCTGTCGCAATAAATGAACCCAAGAATCGGGCGTAAATATTAAAGTTACGGTTTCATCTTTTCTGTTACTTTGTTTCTTGCGGTTGTCGCCTGCACTTCTTCGTGGCAGGTACAATACAATGCAATTTTATTTTGAGACAAATGCATAGTTGTCAAGGGGACTGACGTAAGGGCAAACAAGCGCTTGAGTAAAGTAACTACTGCATGTCAGATAACATATGCGTTTTCAGCGCAACGCTTCACTTCAGTAGCGGCACTGCTTGATCAAAAGGTGCCTCGAAGCTCTACACAAAAGACCAAACACCCAGATTGCACGAAGTGATGGCAGCCGTCGCAGAGGGGTACACGTGTAAGTGCGTGACGAGATACCAGCCGACCGTAAACCTCAGCCTCCCCTCTACCTCGATTTCGCGGGAACTATACGATGGCGGTAGAATCGAACATTTGCCATAAGCCAAGCCACGAGGGCTAGGGTCTCTTGTGTTACCTTCCGCCCCCCCCCCCCCTCCCCCGGATGATGTCATCGCTACGGTTACACCGATGTGGCGCGGCGAGGAGGAAACGGCAGACAGTTCGGGTCGTTCGGCTCCTGTCGCACGCCTCACAGCTGCATTGTCAGAGATTTCCGAGGGTACGTTGATATAGGCCGCTGTGCACGCGTCCTCAGTGCATTCCTGCTGATGCGGCACGAATGGGTGGTCGCATTCAGTTGGTGCACTACTTCCTGCCTATGTTCGGCGACTATTTTAACGTCCATGCACAGCAAAACACGAATAATGAGCGTGACGTCAACAGGCCCAGCAATACTTTACATGACCAGAGACACAAGACGTTAATACAACGACGTATACATTTTATTTTTTAGCGGGTCTAGTTGATTTTGCTGATTTTGGTAACGCGCGCGTGGTGGTAGAGCGAACGAACCATGGCCCCTGAGGTCCACCAGCGTACACGCACCTTCTCAGAGGCCACGGACGAATTAAGATATTCCGAATTCACCATTTACTGGCCTTCGTCAGGAAAAAAAAAAAAGCGTGTGCCAAAGTTCCAAAGAAACCGCTGTGTCCAGAGGTCGGAATCGGAGAGTTATTACGTCTAACTTTTATTCGTGCATGCATGTCCTGCATTTCGTTCAACAAATCTGTCGCACTATAAAGCTCATGCGCCACCCTTTGCTCGGTTTCGTGCTAAACGAGACGCGCTTAATTTCAGAACCTGCGCTCTAGCCTTCTGTGCTAGCATGTTCCAAACATCCGAAAGGACCCTTCTCTGCCATGCCCACTCACTTTAACATTCGCTGGCGTATATTGCAGCCTAAAAGGACGAACCTCTACCGCATCTACCTTCGAACAATGTGACGCACACATCGCTTGTAAGTGTATCGATCCGATAAAGAACATTTTTTTCTTTCTTTTTCTTTCACTCAGCGGAAGGCCCATACGGCAAAGCCACGCGTCGCCCGAAATAGATTTTCAGAAAGGGCTGCTGCCTGTGACAGCGCTTTCTATAGCTTGGGATTGTTGCACGCCCGTGCGTATACGCACAGCTACGAGACTGCGGAACGTGTACGGCGACATCTTTAATATCGATTGCGTGGGGGCCCAATTCTGTGCCGTGAAACGCAGACAGGGGACCTCATTCGGGTCGTGTGGGCGGTAGAAGCACGAAAGGGCGCGGCGTATTAAGGATCGCCGACATGCGCCCAATCAACGAACGCTGCGATCTGCATATTAATAAGCATCTACATTCATTGCCCTTCTTGGGGAGAATGCTCGGTCGCGACGACTGCAGCAGCGTCAAGAATTCAATAACGGATGCGCGACCTGCATCCTTGCACACAGGCGTGGTACGATCGGTGTGCTTCTGTCGCTTAATTTATAAAGAGGCGGAAACGGGCGGGGAAACCCGTCGGATAAAGGAATTTTCACTGTTTGCCGTTCGACTGCCTAAAGATCATGCATGAGCCACGAAATGACCTGGTATAGACCGTATAGTTTGTTTACCAGCGCTCTATTGTTTTCTTCTCATTCCTGTTATACCGCCTGGTGCTTCACGAGTATACTTTCTTCTCGTCCTCTCGCATGCCTTCCAAGAGGTTCCGTTCTGACGAAAGTATTCGCAGTATTAATTCTTCATAACCAGTGTTAGTCGACGCGTTTAGGGGCCGCATGTGCTGTCGCAAGGCGTAATGTATATGGCTGAATTTGTGAACGTTAGTGAAATTAGAGAGAGCGTTTGTTTCTGTTCAAGCCACGTATCGTCAAAACTGTAGCGAAGTATGCTCCTCATATACGCACCAGTAGGCTTAGCTATCAGACAGCACACCGCAGGCGTTCGACAAGACCTTGCCTGCAAATGAAGAGCCGTCCTTATCGGACGTATATGCGAATATCTCGTGGACGCATTTCACTCCGATTATTTTAAGCACAGAACAACGACGCTTCTACGTCCAGCGCCAGGTAGCTGAAGTGGAGTACATAACACCTAAACGGCGCCAGAACTAAATATCTACAAGTGGACCGTGTCACCAGCGCGTATGAGCGCATCGATCAGCGTGACCACTAGCACGTGGTCATGCTCACTGTACACGTCGGTGCGTGCGAGCCACTAGACAAACAATTGTATGAAATCAATTAACTTTAGCGCTACTAAAACATTCAATGTAGCCACTCCGCGCTTATTAAAATGCGCAGGCTCTGCTTCCCACACTTTTGTCAATACCAGCGGCTAGGACCTACTCGGCGTATTCGGAATCCGCATGCTTTATTTGTTGCCCCACGCGAATCCCGCCGTTCGTTCGGCAGAAATATTTACGGAGCCCGCGCACACCGCTTCCCGAGTCTTCAAAGTGATCTTTCGCCCCGATATAAATAACGTGCGCACTGTGAGCCTCTAGGACAACGTCGCCGTGGAGAATTACGACCGTGAAAGCTGTTGCGCAGCGAGCCTCGTCTAATAATTGATTAGAGACAGTCACGCTCCAGAACGGGCGGGCGCTCAGCGTCCATGTGTACACAGGGGCCGCCTCCTTCCCTCCCCAAGGAACGGGGATCGTTCGCTTACTCAGTCGGGTGCTGCCGCCTCCTGCCCCTCTCCCTCTGCCACTCACCCTCTCCCAGTTCACAAACGTGCGGTGCTATCTCCGAGCTACGTTACTGCGCAATGTTGCGCTCGTCGTGCTCAATACCGCAGCACCGAAGCGGTGCGCAATTGCGGTCGCGTGCGTCCGCCCCACCTGCCATTACGACTATAAGCTATATGTAATTGAAGTATGCGCGCGTCCTGCGTGTGCAAATTGGCATGCGCGCCACGCAGCTATTGCGGCTGCCGTGCGTGTGCAGCGCTGGCGAGCCCGCGCACTAGTATTTTCTCGGTTCTTCAAGTGCTGCGCGCAACTGTCGCGGTGAAGCATAGAAGTGCCTACGTCGAAATCTCACGTCTTCCGGAGAAGGGGTTTCCTTTTGTTTCTCTGTCTCTAAGCACCTCCGTCGTTCCAGTGGAGAACGAAACGCGTGCTCCATTCTTTCTCGCGGCGCTCCGAGAGCTAGTAGCCCCGGACAGGAGGCCGGAATGAAATAAATGTTTCTCTCTCTCTCTCTCTCTCGCTCTCTCCGAGAGCTACGCGCCGTTCTTACGGCCTGTGCTTCCCCGCCACCACCGCGGGCTATAGGTGTCCAGCCGGACCAGGCAGACAGGCAGGCAGGCGCCGTTTCATGTGGGGGCGGCTAAATTCCCGGCTTGTTGCTGCTGCTCGCACTGTACGAAAAGCGTCAAGGCGCGTCTTATATGCTGGGCCACCTCGAATTAAACCTTCGCGCGCGCCCAGCTTCACCCGGCGCGTCGACTACGCGCATGCCGCCGGACACGCGCTGTTATGTGCGTGCGTGCTTGCCACGCCGCCGCCGCCGAACTCCCGGAAACGGGGCCGCGGGTGGCCTATTCTGCTCTCACATTGCCGCCGCCTTGTGATGCACCGCACAGCACCCGCCCCAACGCTCCTCTTCCGTGCCCTCTGCCCCCTCTGACTCGCTCTATCATATTCACGTCGCGTTTAGCCAAAGGTATGGCCCGCCCGCTGGTTCCGCGCTGGACGCGGGTCTGAGGGAAGGCGCCGCGCCGTATGCGAAAGTCATCGCCTTCACTTAGCGAAACAGAACGGGATAGAAAAACGAACAGAACAAGGAGCCTAAGAGGCTGATTTGGCTCCGTTGGTGTAAAAAAAATGAGCACAGCACGCGCCGAGAGGAACGCTGCAACGCTAACGCCGCCTGCAACATTACGAATCATGTTCAATCACCATCGTCTCCCCCGCCACCATTACCAATCTTGTGTTTCTAATTTCAGCACGTAAGTATATCGCTTAGAGAGCACATTCTCATTGAAATACGTTCACGAACGTACTAATTAATGTTCTCCCAGCCGAAACTGAGCGTTCGGCAAAGCGCCGTTCAATTCCTTTCAGCTGCGCTACGTTCTGTTCTTTTCTCTTCTCACGAAAGCATAACGTATACCCTCCAGTCACAAATTTATGAACAGATATGCTTTGTCGCGCGCACTGAATGCGCCTGCTAATAGAAAACTAACAAGCCAGCAGTATTTTTTTAGTGGCACGAGCATCGAGTGACACTCTTTTCTTCTTGCGCAGCATTTCCGGTTCGCCTCCTGAGACGACCGCGGGGAGGAAATTCAAAATAAATCAGAAACGAAAAAGTAGAAAAAAATGGTACAGTACAAAAGTCATGGAGTTCATTATAGATATGATATGAGAGCATAAGTTCGGTTCCAAGTTGAGTTACTAAAGTACCTGGAATAATTAGAATTAATTAGATATCACTGATTACCGCACACCAACGCACAGAATCGTAGACTTTAGAGACCCGCAACGTGAGCAGAAATTCGGCGGAATTCTTGGAATCCAGGAAGTAGCAAGCGGAAGTAATAACGTCACTAATGACTTTACACACAAGAAAGTGACATTATATTTAACCGGCTAATTAATGGAAACAATTGACTCCGATCAAGTTCGGTGCATGCATTGCGTTCACCTAAAGTTAACCTAAAGAACACCAACGCCGAGGTGCGCGTGCCACTAAGAGCCACCTAAGTCAAAGATGAAAGTCACCTACCATTTTTTTATCTTCAGTTTGTTTCCTTAACAGATTACCGTCACCACCAGAGACAACGTGCGTTGTCGTTACAGTAAAAATCAAGACTCCAATAATAGCAAGGCCAACTACGACGATAGGGCTGTCCCTGAATTTTACCCAAATTCACCATGTATAGCCATAGCGTGCTGTTCATCTCTCCATCATGACTTTGAACTTCATCGTAGGTGATAATTTCTAATTGCATCCCCATTGAAACGATGTGGTTACAACAGAGGCGCTTCCATCCTCGGTTGCAACCGAGGACCGAGCCGCTTGTAAATCTTTCTTTCCCATTGTCGGTACGCAACACCATCGGGGTGTACGTATCCAGCTGCTTCTTGTTTGTGCCGCTTCTTAGTATTTCGCACTAAGCATACGAAAGGAGTTACAGAAGAGGAGGTCGAAGTCGTAAGCTTCAGTCTTCTCGTTCTCTTCGATTTTCACTGAATACGCCGCGGCGATGTCGGGAATAAAAGCAGCAACGACTAAACTGACCCACACTGCGGTTCAGGGTATATGACGCCGCGAAAGGAAAAAAATCCGCCGAGGTCGTAATTTCGCGAACTTTAATGCGACAGCTGTCGAGAACGGAGAACAAGCGGTGCTTTGCGGCACGCTACCCTGGCTGTCAGCGTTTGTTAACGCCATTATTTTCGGGCTTCTCGCATCGCGATCGGTGCTGAGAATAGCTTTGGCCCGACGCCGTGACCTGCACTTCGCCTGTCTTTCGGTTCAAAACCGGTTCTTTCTGCATGTCGTCTACATACGCACGGGGCAGCGGGAGATTTCAGGCGCTCAATATTATTACTACATTCGCGGTTTTATGAGTGTGGGCTGACGGTAGAAAACGGGGGAAAAAAAGAGGGGTGGAGGTGGGAGGGAAGCGTAGGAACACCGAGGTCAATGAAACGCTCTGTAACGCATCGGTTACTTCGACGTAGACGGTCTCGCGAACGCGAAGAGATACGATTCTCGCATAGCTTGTGTCAAAGCGTTGCGCGGTTCTTTTATTTGAACGTGCTTTTTATTGAACGTGCCTGCATACATTCATGCACAACGTAACTTATCACGAGCTTCGCGGAATGAACTAGCTGGGCCCGTATCCACAAACATTGTCTTCTGTAGGTTCTGAGATTGGCCTTCGCCGCGTCGACCACCTCGTTACCAGGACGAACGCTATCGTGAGTGGCATACGCTTGAACGCCGGCCAATGAGGAAACCATGTTACACAAGAGGCGTTTTCTGAATACAGGCCCCATTCCATCTCTTGCTACTGAGGAAACAAACCTTAGGCACTCAGTAAACGATATTTAATATTCTTATGATTACTTGATGGTGTCATTAAAATAAGAATAATACATATATTTCATGTTCACTAGTGCATGTCTTTTTTTTTTTTTCTGCTTCACGTTTATCATTTACTTTCACTTCAAGCAGTCGGGCATAGTCTTGTACGCAAGAAAGCTGAATTTAAGCGACCCTTTTTTTTCTTCTCTTGCACATTCGCTAGTTGCTTTGTCAAGATAGTAACAGCAGGAAACGCCCGTAAGGAGGCAACACGATTTAATCACACCGGTTTACTGTATGGCTTATATAACCCTCATTTTGTCTGTTCCAATACCATGAGAAAAAAATCTGCCCCGTGAAAGCGGATATACAGTGAGGTTGTTGCCGACGTAAGACAAACACCACTGCTACAAGCGACGTACCTCAAACCCGCACGCACGTGTGCGGAAGTGCAGCATATACATGTTCATTCTTGTAGGCTCTGCGCCAAGCCCAAGTGCCTTATTGAACGAAGACAATTATTCAAATTACGTCAGAGAATTCACGAAGTACGATTTACAGACAAGCTGCAGACATGATAGCTTCGGATTGTAATTTGAATAGACGAGAAAACATACACCTGTTACTCGGAAACTCAAAGACAAAGCCCTTTTCCTGCTGCCGTTTGAGGTCTGTCTGAGTTGCCGCGGCCGCCAGGTGGAGGCACGCTTTTTGGACAGTGTTCGTCATATTGTTGATTACGGTCGCAGCACACGCTGTGCGACAGATGCAACGGGCACAGCGCCCACGCATCGAGGACAGATACATTGTGCGCACACGTACGTCACGCGCGCACGCACGTGCACGGAAGTGCAGCACACATCCTCCTTCTCCGAGGTCCACCGCCAAGCGCAAGGGCGTTATTGAACTAATTGAATTTCTCAAAGTAAATTGCGCCAGAAAATTCGTAAAGTACGACTTAAAGCTGCAGACATGACAGCTTCGGATTGCAATTCTAATATACGAGAATAACGGCGCCGTCACGTGACGATATCGCCTGATGGCGTAATCTGATGATGTCATCGCGTCAAACGTGACGTCACCCGATGACATCTTCGTCAAGTGATTATGTCACCTGATGATGTCATGTGATGCCTCTTGGAGAAGCAGCACACTGTGCGCTTCCCGCTTCTTTGCACAGTCTCCGGGATCAGCCAGCATTTTTGTATAAGCACCGCACACGCGGACACGAAAGATCCCGGCAAACTAAAGGCTAACAGGTTCGCTGTAAAAAAGAGAACATGCATTTGATAGGCGTTGCATATGGTCATGCATATGCTTATGTATATGGTTATGCATAAGGTTGTATAAAAACAACCACTGTTCAGTGAGACGCTGAATAAGGCGATTGCTTTGTTGTTGTTGTTGTTGTTGTTGTTGTTGTTGTTGTTGTTGTTGTTGTTGTTTTGATGCTTGCTTTGAAAGACAATTTTAGGCCTCTAAGCAGTGGCAGCCACACGAACACAGGAGTCACATATTCCACTCCGTACCCCTAGCCTTGCAGTTACATTTGTGTTACTCTGTCAAGAGCAATCGTCATGATCATCATCAACCTATCGTTAAGTCCACTGTAGAACGGAGGCCTCTCCTTGCGATCTCCAATTACCCCTGTTTTGCGCTAGCTCATTCCAACTTGCGCCTGCAAGTTTTCTGCCGTCCTCGACGGCACATTCCTTCCCTTAATTTCTGTAACTCTAATGGGCCACCGGTTATCTATCCTGCACATTACATGACCTGCCAAGCCCCATTTTTTTTCTCTTAATATGTCAACCAGAATATCGGATATCCCTGTTTTCTCTATGATACACACCGCTCTCTTCCTATCTCTTAAGGTTAAGCCAAACATTTGTCGTACCGTCACTCTTTGCGCGGCCCTCAACTTGTTCTCAAGCTTCTTTGTTAACCTGCAAGTATGCCCCATATGTTAGTACCGGTAGATTGCAATGATAATACACTTTCCTCTTCAACAACAGTGATAACCTACCAGAGAGGACTTGGTAGTGGCTGCCGTATGTACTCCAACCCATTTTTATTCTTCTTTAAATTTCTTTCTCCTGAACAGAGTCCCCTGTGAGTATTTGACCTAGATAAACGTACTCCTTTACAGACTCTAGAGCCTGACTGGCGATCCTGAACTCATGTTGCCTTACCAGGCTATTCAACATTGTCTTTGTTTTCCGCATATTATTCTTCAACCCCACTCTTACGCTTTCTCCATTAAGGGCCTCAAACACATGTTGCAATTCGTTCCCAGTGTTGCTGAACAGGACAATGCCACCTGCAAACCAAAAGTTGCTGAGATATTCGCCGTTGATCCTCACTCCTAAGCCTTCCCAGTCTAATAGTTTCAATACTTCTAAGCATGCAGTGAATTGCCTCGGAGAGATTGTGTCTCTTTGCCTAACCCATTTCTTGATAGTTAACTTTATGCTTTTCTTGTGGAGAACTAAGGTAGCTGTGGAATATTTGTACATAATTCTCAAGGTATTCCCGTATGCATCTTGTACTCCTTGATTACACAATGCCTATATGACTTCTGGTATCTCTAGTGAATCATATGCCTTCTCATAATTTAACACAGCCATATAGAGAACTTGATTGTACTCCGCAGATTTCTCAATTAACTGGTTCATGACATGGATGTTATCCATCTTAAAATATCCCTTCCTGAAGTCAGCTTGTCCTCTTTCTTGATTGAAGTCATGTGTTGCCCCGATTCTATTGGAATTTATCTTGGTGAATATTTTGTACAATACTGAAAGCAAGCTGATGAGTCGATAATTCTTCGATTCTTTAACGCCTACCTTCTTGTATATTAGTATAATGTTGGCATTCTTCCTGCTCTCTGGTAGACTTGAAGTAGTGAGGCATTGCCTATAAAAGGCCGCAAGCTTTTCAAGCTTGCTGTCTCCTGCATCCTTGATTGAATCGACTGTTGTTATATCTTCTGCTGCCGGTTTTCCCGGGTCATGTCTTGCAAGGTCCCTTCTAACTGCATCGCTAGTTATAAAAGGAGCCTCTGTATCCTGTTCATCACTACTTCGAATGAAGGTAGCGTGGCTGCTCTGGGTACTGTAACGGTCAGTATAGAATTCTTCTGCTGCCTTTATCATGTCATCGAAATTGCTGATGACATTACCCTGCTTATCTTTCGGCTCATACATCTTGCCTTGTGCTATGCCACGTTTTCTTCTCACTGATTTCATGCTGCGGCCACTGTTTACTGCTTCCTCAATCTTTCCCACGCCATAATTTTGAATATCCCTTACTTTCTTCCTGTTGATCAGTTTTGACAGTGCAGCTTTACAATACCCTAGACAGGAGTGTGAGCGGATGTACCAATATGGCCATGACGTCATAACTTTAGCCAGAGTCAATCAGAGTTCGATCACATCGACTCGGTGATATCACCTGGAAATTAATCTATTGATTGAGCGAACATTGTCAAGGCGGAATCTGCCGCAATGTAGAGGCTTAAGCCAGAAAAAACTAAACATGAGTTGTAATATCGTTGTGTATAAAATGAAATGTTTAGTACGTTGTGATCAAGGGGCTCGCAATCACGTAACCGACACACGAATATGAGCGCAAGACCTTGAACTGCTATTTGCACTTACGAAACGAACATAATGCACGGAATTGTTCTTTTCGTTCTTATCGTCACCACTCGCAGATTAGCAGTGCGAATTACTCATGTCACTGTGTTGTATACTAAATTCTTACGCAGCATAACTCGCGTGGTTGCGTCTACATTTTCTTACAAACTTAAAGCATATTTGTGTCTTTATTAGCCGAGTACGGGTGTGTTTTGTGCAGAAACCTTCCCGGCTCGGCACCTGTGCTATTCAGCAGTATGAGTGAATCACGTGGTTTAGCGTCCCAGAACACTGAGTGCAATGACAGACGCCGTGGTTGAGGGCTCCGGATAAGTATTTGAACTAGCGTGGTAGAGCCGCAAGTACAGCAAAGAATAAACACTTTTGTGGAAGAAAACGGCAGGCTGAAGATTCAAAAGCTGCACTGACATACTAAGGGTCTATTTCAATCCGTGGACAGCTCGCAGTTCGCTGTGCTTTTCCGCGACATTTGATTCATTTTTCCCATTTTTATGCCCACTCGTAAGCGAGTGCACAAGACCAATCCCAGGCTACACGAAATTACATTCAGCGCACGTATAAAAAACGAGACTTCGATTTTACTCCACTTCCACGTTAATTCGATTTCTTGACATTTCACTTTTATGCTGTACATCTCCACATAATAACTCCGCGCTCACTCTTCCCTGGGAACCATACATGGACAATTGATTGAATTTTGACCTCGACTTCGCTCCATGTACTGTGATATATTAAATTTCTGAATCAACCCGACATATATATATATATCTTACTTACGACTATGCGAGAGCTGCATCGGTGATGACTTCGTAGCAATAAATTTTCGACAGCATTAAGCAAACACAAAAGATATACGAGAGCGAAAACTGTAGTTAAACTGTGCACTCCACCAGCAGACAATAAGATCAAGAAAGCAAAGGTAAATGAAATCTGGAAAAGAATCACGTACATATTCTCAACAGTCGAAATGAGGGGAACAATATAAAGGAAACGGGAGTCGCTTACGGCATGGTTCGAAGTTATTTTATTTCTACAAGGACTCGCGAAATAAATTGAAAAAAGAAAGCAGAAGAAATGGAGAAAGGGGAGTTAGTACTATAGTGGAATGGCACTGCGATTTTTTGTATACGTACGTGTGTAACAGGGAGTGCATGCAGAAAAGCGAAATCTATAGAACGCATTTTGGAGACCGATCGTAAAGAGCCGAAACCACTCTCGGTCGTCATTAGACATTTCGAGAGAGCGCCGCAGCCGTGCGGTGAAAGCACTGCGCTCCCTTCCCGATAAAGTAGGGTAGGAGAAGCGGAAGAAGGAGAGGAGAACGCAGAATCACCGGCGTTCATTGAAAGAACCATAGTGCGACGGCCGGGAGGCCCGGCCTCCCTTCTCCTGCCTGCCAAAGTGCGGATCTCCTTAGGAGCATTTCACCGCCATTGGGTCCGAAATAAGTTTGCTTTTTTACGACACACGCTTCCTTATTTTTTTTTTCTTTCTGTACATTTCTTTGACATTTTTGTGTCTGTGCGTGCGTGCGTGTGCGTTTCACGCACGCACACGCACGGGGGAAAAAGGTCTTTGCTCAAGATGACCGCTTTTGCTACTGTTCCAAGCTTCTCGATGCTTATTCTTGGGTTTAGTGACAAAAGCAAGCGAGAATAAAATAAAATATATATCTAAACGAGCAAGAAGTGCGACGAAGACGGTGGGGGTCATGTTCGCTCTTTCGGAGTGGTAGTGAGTTCTTACAACAACCTAAAGGCAGCAGCGGCGAGCCACTCCGGAGCATATAGCCACCGTCTGGGGACCGTTCCCAGAGAACTCCTTCGCAAGAAAATCTGGCGGAGTAAATTTTTTTTCGTTGTTCGATTTTTTTTTTTGTTTTAAAATTTCACGTGATAAAAGGGGAACGCAGCGTGCGCTGTCAAAGCCAACGATGGCACTTTACGTTTCTTCTCGAGTTATGCAAAAAGAAAAGAAAAGAAGCGGGGCGACAAGCTTTTCGATTGTTCTAGCTTCAGGTTACAACACAGTGCGTTCCAACGTGGCCGTGGCTACATATACGTAGCAGGGGAGAGAGGAGAGATACGCAGTCTTCGAATAAAGCGATGAATGATTTCCTTTCTGTTCAATGAGTGTAACGTTTTCTGTACGTACAGAAACGGAGTTCGCGCACACATGCATTCTCTGTTCGACTGTTCAAAGAGAGAGAGAGAGAGAGAGAGAGAGAGTCCACTCCCGTGATATTGCAGTACTCACGTGATACAAAATGTGTGCGACCTCGTCCTGCGACGCTGGCAGCAAGACTCTCTCTCTCTCTCTCTCTCTCTCTCTCTCTCTCTCCTCAATGTAAAGCCCGCTACACTGCCGTGCTTGAATTTATCCTACGTGCGCAATGGACTGAGACTGAAGCGACCGTGCTAGCAGGCGCAATTCATCGTTAGTAGCCTTAGTATGTTAGCAGTGTTAATTGATATTCAAGTAACACCCTGCGTTACTCATTAATATTTTTTACAACCATCTAGACCTACGCATGTTATCAGACAAAACCGTCTTTCTTTAAACAAACAAAAAACTCGTTTTCCACAATAGCGCACTAGCAGCAAAACAGAGTCGGCCGAAACACGATAACATGAGCGAATACGCAAAATACGTGTATGTGAAAGATGTTGAATAAAAAATGAATCACTTCGATAAATACATCGTCGTAATCAAAGTTGCGGTAATAAGAGTCAATAACTCATAAACATTCCGGATTCTTCCAGAAACTGTAGTAATGCGCATGCTGCCCTGTGTTGCAAGGGATCTGCTGGCCATGCATTCATGATTTCATCTGGTCATATTGGCCTCCTATCCCGAGCATATATATTCGCAAAAAGTATCTTACGGCGAGTTCCGCCCGAAAAATAAGAACCACCGCCGTAATTTCGTCTCGTCATTGGAGAAGCGAGCTGCTGCCAGGACGCGGATCTGTTTTGCTGAATCATGACAAATAAAGGCCATGGCGGACCACATTCTGAGGGTTTTATTTTTTAACAACACTGTTACGCAGATGAAGCACTGATTAAATGTATCAATATGGACCTTAAAAAAGCGATCTTCGTGTAAAATTCGAGCGATAATAAAATGGTGGTAAGCACTTCTTTTTATCGTTGTTGAACATAAATTCCAGTAAGTGTACATTGCATGCACACACATGTCAAAACAATAGAAATAAGAGCAGGAAAGACAACGAGCATGAAGCACATTTCAATCACTCTGGTTGTTTCCCACTTTTTCTGAGTGCAGTGTAATCAGCTCCCACAAAGATAGAAGTGCAGGAGGAATTTACCATCATCATCACCAGCCTATGCTTATGCCCATTTCAGGACGAAGGCCTCTCCCTGCGATCTCCAATTATCCCTGTCTTGCGCTAGCTGATTCCAACTTGCCCCTGCAAATTTCCTAATTTAATCATCCCTAGTTTTCTGCCGTCCTCGACTGGGTTTCCCTTCCCTAGGCACGCATTCTGTAACTCCAATGTTCCACCGGCTACATATCTTCTAGCTACATATCTAGCTAGAATATTGGCTATCTCCATTTGCTCTCTGATCCACACCGCTCTCTTACTGTCTCCTAACGTTACGCCTAATATTTTTAATTCCATTGCTCTTTGCGCGGTCCTTAACTTGTTCTCGAGCTTCTTTGTCAGTCTCCAAGTTTCTGCCCCATTCGTTAGCACTGGTAAAATACAATGATTGTACACTTTCTTCTTCGAATGCAATGTTAAGCTCCCAGTCAGAATAAGGTAATGCCTGCCGTTTACCCTCCAACCCAATTTTATTTTTTAATTTTTTTTCTCATAATCAGGGTTCCCTGTGACTAACTGAACTAGATAAACGTATTCTTGTACACACTCTAGAGGCTGACTGGCGATCCTGAATTCTTGTTCTCTTGCCAGGCTATTGAACATCCCCTTTGTCTTCTGCACGTTAATCATCAACCCCACTCTTACACTTTCTCGGTTAAGGTTCTCGAGAATTTATCGGAAGAGATAAATTATCAGAAGCAAAAGCGATAATCAGCAAAACTTCCATGCGTGCCAGTATACCATCCGTTTTGTTTTCACAGAAAGAAATATGCTTCCTAAATTCAGCAGAAAGGTAGACAGTGGTGTCCGTGAATTTGGAATCGTGTGCCTGTATTTGAACACTTGAAATTTAAAAAAAGAAGAAAAAGAACGTCAGTACCTGGCGCGCTAACGTGTGCGCCTTGGTGTGCTTCACTCAGTCCTTGTGTTGAGCTGCACACCCGTGCATAGTACAGCGCTTGTTTTATTTGGCCGCTCTGCCTAGTCATGCGAACAGCTTTGAGGCGCAATGCCAACTTGGCGCGATCGAGAAGGAACGCGCCTTCAAGCATGGTGATCTAGCGCTCTTCCTCCCCCGTGTCCAAGTCGGTGCATGGGGATTAAAGTCCGACAAGCCTCGCTATCGTTTCAACGCTCGGCCCCATTTTTCGGGATGTCTCATGGCCAGGGAACGACTGTGAGGCGAAGGGGGGTCGAGGTCTTTCCTGCGGATACAAAAGAGAGACCAAGCCCTATCCGCTCATTCTCCGTTCGAGTGATAACGCACCGCCCATGCAAAGGACTACACGGGTCTCTCTTTTTTTTTTTTTTTCCGAGTGTTCCTTCCCTGCCGTGCGACCCCACGACCCACGTGATGTGGGCGTGGCCCGCCCTAGGCGCGGGGGGAACTCCCGCTGATACAGTGTTATGTTTCCTCCGTATCTGCCCACGAACGGGCGCTTTTTTGTCGATGTCTTACGATTTGTTTTTAGTAGCAGCGCCTTCTCTGAAGAGCGCCGTCACCTCTCCCACTCGCGGGCAGTTCCTTTCTGCCGGAGTCTCTCGCCTCACGTGAAATTTTGTTGTCGCGTGACATGACGTCCGTTTTGCGAGGGCTGGCTGACTTTGATCGGATGGATAGGCCCCTACGTGACTTCTGTCGCGTGCGTTTCCTGGAAGGGTGGAAAGGCGGGCGGCTTCAAAAGTAAAGCTCATAGAGTGTCCTCCAAACAAAATGTAGGCTTATAGCGTGTATAAAGAATAGAAATGCTGCGATGGAACGACTTCTGCGAGCTTACGAATGCATGCGTGCATGTGCGCACGCGCATTCGTTTCTTTGTTTTTAATCCTAGGCGAAATTAGGCAGCTGGTTGATCGACAGCCTATTTTCACCCGCAGAAGAGGTCTAGTGGCTGTCGCGTTATACTGTTGACCCCGACGTAGCGGGTTCGTTTTCTGTGCACGGCGGCGGCATTCTGATGGGGAAGGAGTGCAAAAACGCTTGTATATCCCGTGTCTTAGATTCGCAATGAAGAATTATAACTGGTTAAAATTAATCCAAAGCCTCCCCCTCCGGTTTCTCTCATAACTACTGTGCTATTTCATAATTTAATGAACAACAATGGCTGTGTTCGCACCATCTCTTTGAAGTTCATCGCTCACAACTCGAACATCCGTCATGCATTGTACCCGACGCGACAAAAATCTGCTTCCATCGCGCCAACAGCCCTGACAGATGCGCTCAAGTGGTGATGCGTTACTTGGGCATCAGATACTGGGTATAGAGGATCTAGATGTCAATGAACAAGGTTTACAATCTGCGTCTTAACCCATCTTGATTACCTGACAAGCAGCGTAGGTCACGCCACCAGTTTGCTTTGGTCGCCAGGTGGTGTTCGGTGTACCGTCCAATACTGCCCAAGTGTGAGCTCTGTGTTGTCTGTGCCACGTGGCTATATCTCATACACTCTCCGGGGATTCGCGTACTGTGGGCATCCTGCGGAACATATGGAGGAAGGCGAGGATAGTCCTATAACACAATATGACTGACAACGGCACCAGCTGGCGATCTCCTCGCCTTCAGCCGGCAAGCTTGCACACAATAGAATTGCAATGCAAGCGGCTCCGCAGCTTCAACCAATAAAAATATTGTGTCGTCGGTATACCCGTTCACTGCTTACCCTGACTGATGAAATAGTGAGTGTCTGAGCAGTGCGTGTAACGGCCGTGGCCATTGTAAACAACCGAGCAAACGCCGATCAGAAGGCGCACAATTAGCGGGTACTAATGCGCCCGTGGGTATACGGTGCTGTAAAAAGGCTATACGTTCGATCGCAATCATAGTCCTGTCTCCTGCTTAAATCGAGGCCGCTGCCCGTTAGAAAGGTAAGGGAGAAATTATTCGACACGAAAGAAAATTGCAGTGCTAAATCTATGTGCGAGGAAAAATGAAGGACACAGCTGCACATCACTGTTCGTGCTTCAGGCTAGCAGCGACTGCCGCCGTCCAAGAAGAACGTGTCCCCGTAGGTTCAGTTCGGACACATCACAAACAAGCAAGCAAGCAAGCAAGCAAGCAAGCAAGCAAAGAGACAAACTGTCGTGCCGCTTCCCATCGGAGAAGGCGACCAATCAAGGCGCGGCAATGATAAGAGTGATCCGTGTCGTGCTTCCTCTGTAGTAAACCTTCTCCCAGCCGCACAACGAACTGTACTTGCTGAATGCATTCTCCCTGTTTGTGGAGAGAGAAGCTGTCGGGCACACTTCTCTTCGTGGCGGTAGACCTCTGTCCAAGCTGAGTTTCATTACATATGCACGCGCTTTCCGGCCGGGCCCGTAAATCTCGCGCCAAGCATCGCGCCCGAGGGGTTGCTGGGATTTAATCCTCGGCGGCTCGGAGCGAGTTATTGTCGCTCCTGCTGGCATGCCTATATTGGTATCGCTAAAACGGTGCAGCAGTGTGAAACCTGCGGGGCATGCTGGGCGATCAGTGGCGCCCAGATGAAAACAGTGCAGAGTTTCCACAATATCTGTGTTTCTCATCTCGCCATCATCAACTTACGTTCACAGAAGAAAAGACTCTTAAGGTCTCCAGTTACCCATGTTCTGTGTCAAAAGAGCCCGCTTTGTACCCGAAAAATTTCAGTCTTTTTTACATAATCTAATACCAAAGTAGTATATCGATACGTCATTTACATAATTTCATAACAAGATCATGTCATCTGCAAATTATAGGTTTCCAACTCGCCTAATATTTTCAAATCAATGTCGAGCGCATATTGCAACCATGACAGTGAACAGCAATGGAGAGATTTCGTCTTCGTCCGCCTGCCAGACGGACTTCTTAATGGCTTTTTTTCTCTGCTCCAGTTGTAAAGGAGCATTGTATTTTGGCATTATCTATGTAGATACCTACTTTTTTTAGCGTAATAATGCATGCATCTTCTGTTCTTCGACTCTTCAACTCCTTGACTACGTTCACAACGCTTGAGTCACTGACGCTGGTTTCGCTTCACATTTGCGGTTATTTTCACATTTCCCGGCTTTGATACTAGATTCAAAGCTCGCGCAATCACTAGAGTCCTTAGTTGTCGTACCGCTCTCTTTGCACAGTCGCGTGCTTGCAGTTCCCGCGAGGAGACCTGGTACGTAGACACGCGCATTTCTTCAAGACATGCCCGAGACATGCCCTGTTCGACCACTCCTGACCACTTCAAGGAACACGGTACACTTCACTTACGCGAATTCCTATTTGACAGGCACGACCACTATAAAGTCTCGACAACGCTGCACCTTTCTCTATAGGGAGACAAAGTACAGTCCACGCCCACGTCCTTCCAACTCACCTTCGCCGACTGGCACGCGCCGGGTCACGTCAACGCTGGCGGCGGGGTCACCGTCGGTGCATGCCCCGCACCATCTGCATGATCCCGTGTCGCGGCGCAGTCCCGGGTATAGTAAATCGCCGCAGAGAGACAGACGACCTGTCGGACGCTGTTTACAAGGTCCTGAGCGATGTCTTTTTTCGGCTGCCTGCTTCTTTTTCTTCGTCGTGCAGCCCCGTCCGGCATCTCCTGCTGGCCCTTCAAAACCTTTCTTCGGCACCACCGCCACTCACCTCGCCGCTTTCATTTTCGTGCAACCTCTCTGGCGTCGTTACGTGCTGCTGCAACCGCGCGGCAGACGACACACAGGATGGTATATTCCGTGGCGTGCTGCGTAAGGCATCTGGTTTGTATACCAGATGCGTCGTGCGGGGAACATGAATTCGCGCTTTGAAGTTTGAGGTGATGGTAAAGAGAGATGGTTTCTTTACTTCAATACGGTTTCCTTCCATAATATTCCCGCTTACCTACTCCCTAAAAAAAACAAGAAAAAGGAATACGCAAATTTCAGTGCTTCGTCCGAATCAACCTGCCTGCCGTGGCCTCCGAATTATATGCGCAGACGCTACCGCTCTCAGAGTCTGCGTGGGGAGCAACCCCCCCCCCCCCCCCCTCCTTCCAGCAAGTTACCAAGCTCCAAAGCTACGCGACAGCGTTGTGGTTAGTGCGTTCAGCTATGTCAACTGCACGAGCGCGAATGACATAGGCTCGAACCCCGGTGGCGGTGTTGGACGAATGTATGTTTTACTGAGACAGCAATCATGCGGACACTCGCGGTGCGTTCGCGCAATCACAACTGCCGCAGCCGTTGTCGTCTCGTCTCGGTATCGACGGCGCATGCATGGCCCGCGCGTGGCAGGTCGGAAGGTTACGCGAGTGACTTTGGCTGAAGAAACGGCGAAGCCAGGAAGGCGCACTCTCATGCTCTGCACGATGTAGAGTTACTGTATACGGCTCCTTCTTTCATTCAGTTTGTAGCCTTTGAACTAACGTCACTGCGAATAAATTACATTGTGGGCTGGTGTACGCAACGGCAGAAACCGCGGGCACCCAGATTCCCTTCCTTGTCTCCTAATGCACTTTCACTTTCCGCTCCCATCCGCGCAGTGCTTCGCGACGAGTTCCGACAGCTGCCCAAGAGCGTCCGCGTGGCGGCGGGCGAGTCGGCGACGTTGGAGTGCCTGCCTCCCAGGGGCCACCCCGAGCCCACGGTCACCTGGTTCAAGGACGGCGCCCAGGTGCAGCCGGGCACGGGGCGCGTCCGCCTCCTGGCCCAGGGCTCCCTGCTCGTCGCCGACGTGCGGCCCTCCGACCAGGGCCGCTACGTGTGCCGGGCGGCCAACATGCTGGGCACCAGGGACTCGCCGCCCGCGCTGCTCTCCGTGCACAGTTGGGTGACGAATTTGTTTCTAGCTGGACGCAACTGCATTTCTACGCTGTGTCTTGGACCCTTAGACTGTACATAATTGATGATCAGCGGGATATCTCATTTTTGAACATTATGTTAGACATTACAGCGCCCTTAAATGTAGAAATTACAAGAAGCACATTCTCAATCAGCTACATTATATATATATATATATATATATATATATATATATATATATATATATATATATATATATATATATATATATATATATATATATATATATATATATATATATACATATATATACTAATAGTTACCTTAGTTACTAAAAACCCGGCCGCTAGTTCCGCTCGTAGTATCCGTTCATATATGGCGTTTTTTTATTTTACCTTTGATTCATTTCAGTTTGCCAGTCATAATTTCGCTAAAGTACTTTCACATATAGCGTGCGCAGGCTCTTTTCTCGCTCTCAATCGTTGGTGTCTTCTGTCGTCGTTGCTTTCCTACCGGCCACAAGCTGCGTGTAATCAACGTCGCGCATGCGCAGGTGTCCCCTAATAGGTGCAACACCGCCGGTAACGGTACAGTCGGTATAATAGAGAGTTTTAGCTAGAATAGGGGCCCCAATAGTTTGGGGCCCCAAACAGCTTTGCGGGTGTTAGCGCTGGGGCACGTAGGAGTGAAGAGTTTTAGAATAGGGTTTTACGTTTGCGGATAGCGTCTTGCACTGACAGCGCCACTATACGGCGTCAAAGAAAAGCTGTTAGAAATAATTAAATAAAATATACCATTTTATGATAGGAATAATAATTTTGACTTGCGTGCATTTGCGTTTAATTACAATTTAGAGGTTATTCTGTAAGCAGCAAATAATTAGTTGCGCTTAGTTTTCAGCAAACCAACTAGACTAGCCTTCACCAGCCAAGCTTAGCCGTGTTAGGCTTACGAGCCATAAAATCCACAATCGAATTCAAAATCAGCGGCGCCTAATGAGTCAATCTTCATAACACACGTTAGTTGGGAGAAAGCGATAACCACAGTCACTTCCCCTAGCTTGCGAACTTCACGCGTTACCGCGAATCGAACCCAGTTTTGTGCTAGGTTAGAGCCGTCGCTTCGATGGGTGCCGCCATGTTTGCCGACGCAAAGCTTTTGGGGACGCTATTTGGGCTCCCGCTAAATCGGTGAAATAGCGTTCCCAACGCAAAACCCAAACGCAGTTTGCGTCGTGCGCATGCGCAGTGGCTTCGACGCTATTTCTTTGGGGCCCCAAAACGTTTGGGGCCCCTATACTAAAACTCTCTGTTATGACAAATCATTAATTATATCGATGACAGTGGCACACAGATGAATTTAAATATTTTTGGTATGTATTTAGCATGCCGTTAATGTATAGTAACTTCATCACTATAGCAATACCGTCCTAGCTGCAGCAGCCGCTGCGTATGCTCCAGCTCTACCGCACGCGCAAGCATATTTATCGCCTAGCATGCGGACTGGTACCGGCAACAGGAGAGCCGTAACTGATGTTACAATGCCCGTTTGCAGAGAGAGAGAAAGAAAGAGAGAGAATGAAAGGCATGGAGGGTAACTAGGTTGTCTCTGGTATACTGCCCTTCACTGAGGGAGGATTGGTAGACATAGAAGGTTGCACGCTGGTAGGTAAATTACATTATTAGCGCATCGACCTAGTCAATTCGGCATGTTAAACGGGGAAGTTTAGCGACTATATAAGCAACAGACATGTCGCCGAGATTCTTCTCAAATCTCTACGTGATGGCAATGTTATCTGCTGTAAAACCCACACTTGAGCAAACCTATATCCCCATCCTTGACACGCTTAACAATGCGGCCTGCAGAGAGAGAGCAAATGATAAATGAAAGGCAGGGAGGTTAACCAGGACTAAGTCCGGTTGGCTACCCTACACTGGGGAAAGAGAAAAGGGGAGGGAAAGATTAAAAGAAGAAGAGAAAGTCCAGTGGGGATATCGTTTGGTCACTCAGTTCGGATCACAGACGGTGACTCAATCCGGTAGCTTTCAAATATCGCAGCAGCACTTTTGTGGCCTTTTGTAGCTGCGATATGCGAGGCCATGGTCCCGACTCCCAAGATCTTGTTCAAGGTGAACAGTTTTCTATCTAACTGATTTACGGCTGTGCAGAGGTCATGTCTTTCATTTTCAAAAGATGGGCAGTAGCACATTAGATGTTCGATAGTCTCCTCAACACCGCAGGCATTGCACTCGGCGCTATCAGCCATTCCAATCAAAAACGTATATGCATCGGTGAATGCGACGCCCAAGCGTAAGCGGCACAGCACTGCATGTCTCCTCATTTCGCGGAAGCCCGGGTAACAGCCGCAGCTGCATAGATGGGTCGAGGGAATGCAATCGATGTTGGGTGAATTCATGTGTGCCACTTCTCCAATGTCATACGGTGCGCCAGCTTGCTTAAGTGTTAGGCTGCGTCAGTACGCGACAAAGGTACCTTTGTGCCCGCAAACAGTTGTGCACTGTGCCCGTGACCTTGTGCCTCGAGTAATTGGCCTCTATAAGCATAGCATGTTTCACGACTAAGCGTACAGCGCTAATCCCTTGAGGCACATTTTCACATGCCTTGCTTCAAATTTAATTTTTTTTTTTTGCGTCAGGAAAAACACAACCAGAACTGAGTATAAGAGCTCCAATCGCGCAGCACTTCACCAGCGCCCACCGCTTTTTCTCTACAGCGAAGCCCTACTTTGTCCGAGTCCCGGAAGATGTGACAACACTCGCAGAAGAATCTGTTCAGTTCGAGTGCAAAGTCAACGGCGACCCCAAACCAACGGTCACCTGGAGGAGGCAGGATGGAAAGATGCCCATTGGAAGGTGGGTCACGTGGCTGACAAAAGTAAAGCATTGGTTGGGTGCTTTCGTGAACTCTTATGACGATATTGCCACGCGCTAGGAACGCTGGAAGCCGAGGACAAAGAAGTGTGTGTGCTAGCTGCTGCGGAAACGAAATGTAAACTACCGTTCGCTTGGAACTGACTGCTTGCCTTTTCCTCTAGCGACAATATTGTAACATTAGGCACTACACAACGTTGTGTATACTTCATTTTCATGCCGTGTAAATAGATTGAGCTGCATATGAGCCTCTGTAACTTAAAACCACCTGTTAAGCATGTTGTAAAGACCGCTTGTCAGGTTTGGTTACCCATTTTATGCCGCGTTATATTGAGCTACCTGCTCCAAAGTACTTTACCAAATATTCTAGCTGCCTACTTTACCGTCAGTTTGCATTTTGCTCACAGGAAACACAATGAAAACACAAAATAAATGAGTAGCTAACTGTAGCACCTGATCTGTGAAATACACAAATGATGTCAATAAAAAACTCGCAGACCTCAAATATTTTAGGAGGTTAGGATATGGCTACATACGTAATAAAACCCACCCAACGCGAATGCACCCCTACTTAGAGATATCGCGTTAACACTTAAAATCATTATTGACTGTTTATTTGACATATGCGTAACGAGTATTTAATAGTTCATTCGTCAAAAATATGCGAACTATGGAACACACAACGCCACAAGTGGCTCAGAGATAAATGCTATCCCGTTATCTAACGCAGCATGGGAAGCCCAATACATATATATGGCCGTCATGGCCGTGGATCGACAGATGCTGAGGATGGGTGGGGCAACCAGTAGATAAGAGAAGAAAGAGAGAGAGAGAGAGAGCAAGGACAGGAAAGGAAGGGAAGCTAACCAGACGAGCACCCGGTTTGCTACCCTACACTGGGTGTGTGTGGGGCAGCTTGCTGAAATGTGTGCGTGCATCTGCAGAGGGCGACAGCAATTAACCGAAAAGCCCACTTTGGCATCCACCGCCGCCAGTTTTGGAATAGAAATCGTCAAATAATTGAGAAACGTATTACAATACGCGAGTGCAAGCCGTAATTCTGACTTCGAGTTAGGGCGAATAATTAAAAAAAAACTTCAGATCTACAGTAAGCGAACAAGGGACGCCTCAGCCTAGAACCTGAGTGCTGGAAAAGTACCTTATTCAAACGTTCTTTCCCGGCACAAGGCTAGAGGGTGATGCCTTCTCGTTCGCCCACTGTTGGTTACCTGTCTCCGCTTACTGTGACCCCTTTGACTTTTTTAAAAACTTCATAAGCTTAAAATAAAGAAACGGAAATGCCGAAGTTCCCTATAACTCTGTGATTGGCTTTTCGGGAACAAGCTTTATATCAGCGTCTAAAGAAGTGAACAGCTTCGGCAGATGAGAGAGAGAGAGAGAGATGCAAATGAGAGACTGGCAGGGAGGTTAACCAGAGTTAAAGCCTCCGGTTTGCTACCCTGCACTAGGGGAAGGGAAAGAGGAAGTAAAAACAGAAGGAAGAGCGGGGACAAAAAGAAAGGCGTGAACAAAAAAGGACTGAATCCTTATAGTTTTTCTAATAGACCACTGCCGCGTAAAAAGGTCAACAAAGCCTTGACCGAATTTCGGTGCGACGAAAGTCTCGGCATTCCAATCTGTATCTCGGCATTCTCGGCATTCCAAGACTGTATGTTCTGAAAGCGGTTCGGAAGATGAATTCGCCTCACGCTTATAACTAAAGACAAAGGGCATGTTCCAGTTGTTATTTCTTATTACTGGATGGAATATGGCCTACGTACACGCATTTAGGGGACAACCGTGCGTTGGATCAGCCCCATGCGCATCGCTCGCTACATACGTAATGAACTGTCCGACACTCTTTCCATAAATGGACTCACTGGCTACGTTCGTAACAATCTCTATTCATCCATGGCAGGTGCTACCGGCAGCCGCTATTGTCTAGGCACGGTGCGAAGGCGTATATTACATCATGCACCACAAAAGCCTCGCAGCTATGCGGAGGGCACACCGTGGTTACAATTACTGTGGAAAAATATTGAATAAACCCAGCGCACGGTACATGTTTACCCCGAACTAATGCATCTAAAAAAAATTAGGCTGAAACACTTAAGACTGCTTCCGTGTGGGAATGCGTAAGCATTGTAGTCGCTTTGGTGGAATGTTTTCGCTTAGGTATTCATCTGTATGTCGTCGTGCACGTTGTAAATTTGCACGGCGCTCCTTTTCAGACATGATGGCGGTGGTACACCTCATTTTATACACTCATGATTTGGCGTCGAGAGTGTTGTTGTTGTTGTTGTTGTTGTTGTTGTTGTTTCCTGTCACGTATGTGGCTCCTACTCACTATGGGGGATTGGACACGAAATGAATACGCGGAGCGCAGCAGTGCCATTTCGTATTAGGATCGTTAGCGTGTGATGGAAGACGATGACGGCGGTGGCTCGCACACCATTAAAAGTGTTGCGTGATTTTTTGCATATAGGGAAGACAGGATGCCACGTTGTGTACGACACTTAAAAATTTTACGTCAATCCGAGCATTTCTTCACGTGTTTTTACTCTTTGCGCCGTCGGTTATTTTTGGTACCACGTTTTGGTCACGCCGGCGCCAGGTTTTTTTTCTAGACGCGGGGCATATAACGCTTTTGCATTAAAAAGAGACATCAATGCGGGTATCAAAAATTTGAATGCCCTTCCCTGAAACAATGCCCCTTCAATAATTTGTGTATGTTTCACTGCAATATGACCTTTAGTGCGGAGAAGCTCTTCTGTTGAGGGGGCGTTCTACAAGTTCGCAGACAAGGAAAAAACAAGCTGGCGTTTAAACCTCCAGTTTAACTCCATGTCCTGGTCATTTCTTTTTTTTAATAACAATCGGGCGCTTTTTATTTGGTTCACTGCATCTTTCATTTCCTTCATTTTTTTCGTTGTGGCAACCTACGGAACGTCCTCTAAAAACAACCTCTGAATGTCATATTCATTATCACCTTTTTTTGTTATTGACACTTTTTATGAACATATTTCCGTATTGGACGCGTTTACTCTGGCTATGAGACCAATCTGCTTTGAACGTGTGTACCAATATTTCGAAGTCAGAATTTTCTGTTTCTGTCTATTCTTCAACATCTTGCAAAGCGCGATTAAAAACGTAATTTTTAACACCTCTCTTACTCCTCTTTTAGGGCATACGTTCAAGAGGACAAGAGTCTGCACATCAAGAATGTTGTTCCTGCAGATCAGGGAACATACATTTGTGAATCAGAAAACATTGTTGGCGAAGCTTCTGCTTCGGCGACACTTACTGTGCACTGTGAGTTGTATTTTCATATTATCTGTCACAGCATGCCTTGCTAACCAGCCATAAACACTTTCATCATTAGCTCCCTGGCGATCACTGCAACTATATGCAAGTTTAGGCATGTGGCAGGTCAGAGATGCTCTTCTGTCCAATCTCTTCTCCTTCTACAGATTCATTAAAGCATATATATATATATATATATATGTGTGTATATATATATTTATTTATTTATTCATGCGGACTTCATCTTCATCTGCACAAAGTCAGCATCAATCATCGGCTCGTGTTCGTTTTCGCGTCGGCGCCATTTCTTCCTTCTTGGAATAAAGCGTATATATATATATATATATATATATATATATATATATATATATGTATATATATATCAAAAGACAGCTTAAACCACGCAGTTTTCAGAGCTCAAATTTCGCGCAGGTATAGTTTTAACCTGAGTTCTTCTCACTGCAACGTTTATAAGCAATATTTACTCATTGATCATCACCATCATCACCAGCCTATTTTTATGCCTACTGCAGGGGACAAAGGCCTCTCTCAGCGATCTCCAGTTACCACTGTCTTAAGCTAGCCGATTCCAACTTGCGCCTGCGAATTTCATCAACCCACCTAATTTTCTGCAGTCCTCGACTGCGCTTCCCTTCCCTCGGCATCCATTCTGTAACTCTGACTGCCCACCGGTTATCTACCCTACGCATTACACGGCCTGCCAAGTTCGATTTCTTTTCTCTTAACGTCAGCTAGAATATCAGTTATTCCCGCTTTCTATCAGATCCACACCGCTCACTTCCTGTCTCATAACATTACGCCTAACATTTTTCGTTCCATCGCTATCTGCACGGTCCCTAACTTGTTCTCGAGCTTTTTTGTCAACCTCCAAGTTTCTGCCCCGTATGTCAGCACCGGTAGAATGCAATGATTGCACACTCTTCTTTTCAACGACAGTGGTAAGCTCCTAGTCAGGATTCGGCAATGCCTACCGCATGCAGTTCAGCCCATTTTTATTCTCCTGTAATTTCCTTCTCGTGATCAGGGTCCCCTGTCAGTAATTGGCCTAGATAAACGTACTCCTGCCCACACTCTAGACGCTAACTGGCGATCATGAATTCTTGTTCCCTTGCCAGGCCATTAACTCGTTGATACTGAATAAGAAAGCAGCCGTGTCGCATTTGTGAAACACTTCGCGGCGCAATCGAACATATAGGCGAAGCGAATCATGCCCTAAAGACCGGACTTTCAAAAAATATTAAATTCGTTTTTGTGTGTTCTCAAGTGACCGTGACGACATACGCTCAAGTACGTAAGGTGCGGATGACTCAGAGAAGTGAACTTCGTTTCTTTTCTTTTATTTTGATTTATTTTACTTTTAGCGGAATCGCAGCCGCGAACGAAACATTAACTCAGAGGTGGAGGTTACCACAAGCGCGATAGACCGTCGCCGCTCTCGCTTTTCAGTAGTCAACGACGCCTTGGTGTTGCAAGCACAGGGGTATGCCGAGATAGTTCCCCTATCTCGTTGCGGTGAGAAAAGCTTGCTTTCGCAGGGCGACGTTATACGTGGCGAACACGCTATGTGTGCGTCAGAACACCACAGCAAGCTGTACAGCAAGCCGCAGCAAATCACAGCAAGATGCAGAGGACCGTGGGCGGCCCAAAACTTTCTACGCGCAACCTGCACTCACCCTCATGTCTATCCTTCACGATTGTGAATGGAACAGAATGCCTGCACAAGTTTGTCGGCATTGTGCAAGAGTTCTATAGTAAAGGCTACTTTCACGACATTTCGAGAAAATAGTGTAACCATTGCAATGAAAGGGTAATTTCTCGTTTTTTGCACCGGAACTGGAGCATGATAAAAATGCAAATCCATGGTACACAAACAAAGTGAAACAAACATAAGATATTGTAGAACAGAGCATGCGCAACAAGGGCTGTGGTTTGAGCTCACTTTGATGACCACTGAATATCCTGTGCGCTGGAGGACTAATTAGCGGATTCGAGAAGAAAGAGAAAATGTATAGAGTCAGACCTATCACTGTGTTATCGTTTCTGTACCTTTACATTCTGAAGCCCAGCGCATTACACAAAAGGTTACATTTGTGAAAATTATTGACAACGTTTAAAAACACTATGCGTAATAGCATGCGGCAATGCTTATCATTTTGAAAATTTATCTAGCGAATGTTTTCTAAACGTACGCTACGAACAGAGCATGAAATGGTATATGAGCGTGCCATACAGCATTTAACTGGTGAGGATATCACGTTAGGATGTCGTAAATACAGTTAAGTGAACGAATATTCACGCAATGTTTAGCGCCTTGCCACCGAGGCGTAGCATTATTCTGAACGAACCATGAGCAATCAATGTTTAACTACAAAACTATGCTGCACGAAATTTCGCGCATATAGCATGAACCGCCTGATATAATTCTTCCCGCTCAGTTGTTTCTGCACTTAGAGGCTTTTAGATACCTTTCCTGGCCAAATGTCTGAAGATTATTCCAAATATCCTTTGGTAATAACCAACCGACGGCGAACTAAGCAATACGGTCTTGCTTTCCTTTCGCGCCCAGCTATGAGAAAAATCAGATTTTAATTCGCCTAGTGTGGAACAGCTTGCGTTAGTAACTAAACAAAATTCCGGATGCTCTATTCTGAAATTAAGTTTCATTGTTTCCTTGGTATGTCCATGTAATATATGTAAAAAAAAAACACAACGTCACTGTTGTAAATTAAACTGACATGCCAATTGCGTCCAAACAGGAGGCGCAAGCTAACAGAAAGCACTTGAAACAATGGTACCGGTATGCGAATACGGGCGCAATTTTCACACCTCTCCCTTTTATTTTCTCGCTCGTTCCAGCACGTCCGACATTCCGCCTCACTCCCCAGGACCAGAAAGTGGGGCTCAACGGTGTCGCCAAGTTTGACTGCCTCGCGACAGGCAACCCCCCACCCTCCGTGTTCTGGACTCGAGAAGGCAACCAGGTGCGCTTCGCCTTTGTTTCGCCCATTTGCGAATGTGATGAAGCCTAATCCGTGTTCCTATACGCGAAATATTACATACGTAACCTCCTGATAAGCACCAACTGCCCACATTCTAAGGAACTTCTCATGACTGACTACTAAAGAGGCGCGATTAGAAACGCGTGCGCGAGTTGACTGTTGGGCTGCTTGGCTCGTGATCACAGAAGACCAGAGCTAGAAGACGCGTGACAGACTAGAAAGGAGCACAAAGACTGCGTTGACTAACAACTGTACGTGCTTTTTGTCTGTGTGCTCTGTCCTTTTCTGTCCTGTCTTCTAGCGCTTGTTTCATGTGATGTGTACGAAGCAGCACATCAACACAGAGAGCACCAACCTTTACGACGATCAGTGACGATAAACTCACCACTTTGAAATACGAACGGGGGCCTAGCAATGTCAGTGTTGGGCACTGATGTCAACAGGATAACGTTCCACGGGACGGGTCGCGCATTAGTAAGCAATGCGTGATGGTGTAGAGTGACACACAAAAGCTTCCCGCGGCATTTATTTCTTTAGGTGGATAAGAAACGTCGATCATTTCGTGCCTCGGCAGTCTTCGGTATCCCTGTTGTGCCCATAGCGATAGACAAGCCCCCACTCGCTGCACCTATTGCAACTACGACCAATCAGATTTTCGTGGTCGCATCATTGTCGTGCAGTGAAGCTAGACCTCCGGTAGAGCGCGAAAAAGTCGCCGGCGCGTTCCCGAAATTGTCTCTCGCTGTCTCGCCCACACAGGTGCTGATGTTTCCGGGCAAGTCACACGGCCGCTTCTCGGTCAGTCACGAGGGCACGCTGACCATCACCGGGGTGCGCAAGGAGGACCGCGGCTACTACGTCTGCTCGGCCTTGTCCGTTGTTGGCTCGAGCATGGCTAAAGGTCACCTGGAGGTCACGGCGCTCGCCGACCTCCCGCCGCCGATCATACGACTGGGTCCGGCCAACCAGACGCTGCCGCTGCACACGACAGCCCAGCTACCCTGCGAGGCTACTGGCACGCCCACGCCTTCTGTGCAGTGGCTGTACAACGGCTCTCCCCTGAGCTTCGAAGATCGGCCCCGATTCACGCAGCTAGAGTCCGGCATGCTGCAGATACAAGGTCAGGAAGTGGCGCCTTCGGGAACAGCTCCACATTACGCTTGAGATTATAAAGACACTGCAAAATATTGATATATCGTTGAAAAAAACGGAGTATTTGACTTATTTTTAAGTTAAATTAACTATAAGGTATCTATCTATCTTCAACGCAGTGTTTTCTTCGCTTTGCTTGCCATATCCCTCCTTAAGTCATTACAAATGTAATAGGTCACACCTGGCACAACACGTGCGATGCCTGAGTTACACGGCCAGTCTCGCAGAACCATGCTGCGGCTCTGTTTCGTTTTATTTTTACCCGTCATTGTGGGGTAGTGGCTACGGCGTTGCCCTACTAAGCCCGACGGCGCGCGCTCAAATACCGGCCGCAGCGGCTTCATTTTATTTCGTTTTTATCGCCAATCAGCCGATCAGCTTTCCTCAACAACGCCAAGAAGAAGTCTGTTGAGCACGTGTGTAAACAGACTTTCTTTGCGGTCGGTTGGAACAATGAACGTTTTCACCGAACTGATCTGTCTAAAGCTGTTGGCATGTTTCATTTTAGAGCGATAGCTCTGCTACTCCAGGTACAAATACAGAAAACGCCTGGTTCCGTAAATCTGACCTTCAAGCTCAGTCAATGTCAAACTGGGACTTAGCCTGATGCTACCGGAGGCTGCTACGACGCCACGTGGACGCCCATATATTGAAAACGATCTGCGCTATGTACAAAGTGTGCCGAGTGCTGGTACCTTCGTATGCGCTGTGCTTTCGACGCTTAGTTCGCGTTGAAGCGAGACGCAGCATGAAGGTCAATTCGCTCGCTGCTGCTGCCGCGCCGAGCAGCGTCTGTGTGTTGTCTTGTGGTGCAAGTGTAGATGCGGTAGTTGCTGATGGCGCTGAGAAGCGTCTGTGTCTTTTCCCAAGGTAAGCAAAACCGTGCTATCACTCGACAAACTTGGTTTAACCGCCTTCAATCACGGCATCCTTTTTTCTTTTGTCTTTTACTCTAAGCATGGGAATTTAACTGGAAATAACTCGCAAAATAGCTTCTCCCAGCAACAGTAAATAAATAAATAAATAAATAAATAAACTACTCAGCCAATCAGAGACAAGCGTTGAACACAACCTGTCTGTTGAAATTTCGCTGTCTAGTGGTGCCTTTAATGAACTGCCTAAAAATAATAGTCCTCCTCGATACTTTTTTTTTAATATTCATGGTACACCTAGGTGCATAAAAGAGCCAAACTTTGCTGTGTGTCCTAAACGAGCCATGACTCCCCCTTCCTAGTTCACGCCATTTCACGCATAAACTGCAGGCTTCTCATAGTGCAAACCTGTCATGCAGTGAAGTGTCCTTGGACGAGCATGCAGTTCTAACTGCTTTGATTATTGAACAAAAATTTCATTGCATGCTGGTCTGTGCAAACACACAAAATAATAATAATAATAATAATAATAATAATAATAATAATAAAAGAAGAAAGGAAAACATGTGTCCCTTATTATGTGGTCTCTTTAACCCTTTGAGGGTCGAATTATTTTGAAGAAAACTTTCCCGGGTGGTCAAATTATTTTATTGCGGATATTGAATGTACAAGATGTATAAAGTCGGGAATAAATAGTAAAAAAAATTAGGGAACAGTATTTTGGTGTCGGCATCACTCAGAACTGCAATATGTTCAATAGTATTTTAGAGTGTGGTACTCCTTGAAACAAGAGTCTCCGCGCAGCCGCAGAGAGCGAGAATACCTCATGAGCGGCGGTGATAAACGAGCTAAGAGCCGTGCCAATCAAGATAGAAATCAACTTCCGCCGCCCCCGCGATAGCGTGCCGACAAAGATAAAAATCACGTTTCGCGCGCCTCCGTTGCGGCGGAACCGAAACCGCGAAAGCGCGTTGCCGCTGAGAGCGAGAATACCTCGCGAGCGGCGGTTATAAACAAGCTAAGAGCAGCGCCAATCAAGATAGAAATCAACTTCCACAGCATTTGCAAGAGAGTGCCGACAAAGAGAAAAATTACGTTTCGCGCGCCTCCGTTGCGATCACGCGGTGAAACCGAAACCGCGAAAGGGGTGTGGCCGCAGTCTGCGCGACGCGCTGAAGCTTGAAGTCAGTTCTGTTTATCTCCCCAAGAAGGTAGCACAAATTTCAAACGCTTCTTGTAAGACCTAAGAGGTGGCAGCACCTCCCAGTAAGCGTGCATCGTCATTATGGCGCGAAATTTCAAACGGAGGGTCGAAACCGTACCCGTACGGCTAAGACCTTGCGGGACAGAAAACCGCCGCCGTACATGTACGGCAAAAACCGTCAAAGGGTTAAATACATGTTCGTTGAGGTCACTAGTCTACCTTCTTCCAATGGAAGCACACACGACAAATGCAATAGCTCTATGTTGCATTTGCTGGAAGACATTTAGAAAGCGACATTCAGAACCAATAGCCAGTCACTGACACGAGTTGCTGTCTGATGCTGCATTTTCACAGACCTCCAGTTGATGGACAGTGGTGCATACACTTGCAAGGCTTCAAGTGAAAGCGGCGATACGTCCTGGACTGCGTCTCTCACTGTTGACTCGCCGCACAATCCAAACGTGAATTTTCATCGTTCTCCTGACCCCTCCACATTCCCCGGACCTCCTTCACAGCCTGTGGCGGTAAATACAACGGAGACTTCGATAACCCTAACTTGGAAACGGAGCGAGAAAGTGGGCGCATCGTCCCTCAAGGGATACACAAGTAAGTCGGAGTTGCAATATTCCTTGAACCTTGCGTACATCATGTGTAGCCATGTCGTATAGAGGTACCATGAAGATAATAACCAATCTAAGAGCTGCAATGACATAAAATATTAGCATTAATCGAGACCAAGGATAGCATAGACTAATGCGTTCACTCTTTTATTTAACAAAATTTGCATATTGAAGAGTTTCTACAAAATCTATTCGTCACAATGACATTGAGGTGAAAACAACTATATGATGAGAGCACACTGTAAACACAGGAACTTTTAAAATGTGTGCACTTTTACGGTTTTCTTGGTATAAGCGGCGCTCTTTACAGTAAATAACGGCAAACATCTAGCCGGTTTTGATGTTATGGTTGGTCTTCGTCAGCTCTAAGGTAACGTTGATGTTATCAAATTTTGCAGGGAAAATATGCACTTAAGCTCTCCGTAAGACATCAATAGAACCTGTTACCTAAGCAATGTAAAATGTGCATATTTATAGATGTTACCATGTCTAGAGTGTATAGATAGCTTGCACGTGACGTCATGGACGCAGCTGGTCACCGTTGCGGTGCTCAAATGTGACGTCTAGGATGACGTCATTGTGTCATATTCACTGCCGCGGGTAATCTGCTTCCATTGAGAAAGGCAAGCTTAGGACAGGCCTGTGCCCTACCGGCTCTGGTGGAGAGTGTTGAAGCCACGTGAGACGCCAACGGACGCAGCTGCTTATCCTGCTGGTCCACCAACACGGCTTCTAGGATTACGTCACTGAAAGCCATCTATACGTCAGTTTTCACCTCTTCGTAAATTTGCTTCAAGTGTTCGGAATTGTATTCGCAAGAACAATGCTTTTCTAAAAGCTGTCCTATGTAAGAGCGTTTTGCCATTGGGCGGAGTTTTGGTGCGAGTCACTCATGATATAACTATCCGCCTAGTAAATCGAGTAGGCTTTCTGAATAAAAGTCAAGAAATTTAGGGACAGAATAATTGGTGTCGCATTTCCATTTTCAGTTGAGTACTACAGCAGCGACCTCCAAAGTGGATGGGTTCTGGCAGCCCATCGAATCTTTGCTGAAACGTACACCATCCGAGCCTTGCGTCCCGACTCACGCTACATTTTCGTCGTACGAGCTGAAAATTCTCATGGTCTCGGTGTTCCCAGCCCTGCCTCTGAAACTATAAGAACTTTAGGTAGGTATACTTGTTGAAAAAAAAAAGTGCCTATGCTTCTCAAAGCAGCACATCAATATAGAAGACAGCGACGGGTAAACGCGAGGCATTACGAGAGGCATTTCCCTCGCGTAATTACTTTACCCATCACTGCCTTCTGTACTATGCACAAATATAGCAGTGCACTGCGTCAGTGTGGAAACTTATTATCACGCACGTACACTGCCAAATTAGTTGGGCTCCCATGTTATGCTACACTGACTGAACAGCATGGAAACCTGTTGTCATATGCCAAGGATGGTTGAGGAGGTGACGACTTCGCCTAAATGGTAAACATCTGTGGCCCACTTTGTAGTGCACAGCAAAATTGAAGCGGAAACTGGAATTGCAGAGCACTACACGTGTTAAGCACGTGCAGTAGGCGTGCCGGTTGAACAGCGCACTTAGTATAAGACAGACCTGTAAATTTACATTCCTTTTATTGTATCGAGTTGAAATTTTTTAGCTCTAATTGCCCTTTTTTATAACTTTTGATCCACAGGACTGGCACAGCACTTTCTTCCCGAGTACAACCTTGACGAAGCACGAGCAAAGCTCAGTGCCAGTGTGGTGATCCTTCAAGACATACGCGCCATGAGTTCAACAGCTGTGAAGTTGAGTTGGAAGGTATCCCCCATGTTTCCATGATTTGATTAATTTATCATGACATGTTTTACAGTTTTCCTTTTAACACAGCAAACTTATACAGGTGAATTATGTAATTTTTCGGTGTTTTTCAGTGCATGTCATTGCTTTTATCTTGTAGATAGCGCATGAGACCATGTGCCTCATAGAAGCGACTCTTTCTCGTTGAAAAGGGCGGATCTTTAACGAAAATAACTACGAAAGCAACTCATGTGAACGTTACGTGCATAAAGGAATATTTTGCGAACTTAACCTGTTTGCAGAACAGTGACTTGTTGATTTAATTTATAGGTAACAGATACAGTCTATAGGTGGTCATTATTCAGTTTTCCCGAAGTGCAGTTTTGGGGAACCTCTTTGGGAACTCAAACATTCCGGCAGTGCTCCGGCGAGAATAACAGATGAATTAGACTGATCAGCCCACTGCCAATTGTCAGTCATGAGTTTCTGCTGGGTTAGAGAAGTTATGCAAAATGGGCTAGTACAGCTAGGTCAGTCGAGCCGCGTAAGCACTTTCATCTCAGTACTAATTAGGAGCTTACATGCATCAGGGGAGCGGAAGAAAAAGAAAGAAAAATAGAAGGCCACTCACGGGAATGCTGACGTCCAAAATAGCGGCAGCTGGCGACGGCACGACGACGGCACGACGGCGGCCATGCATAACTAGGCCAAGACCGCGAACGCGACAGATCACGCGTCAAGTATCCGGGATTGAGTCCTGGGTGGGGACAAGCAGTTTCCTTCTCTGGCGACTCCTCGCATCAAGAAAACATTATGACGACGATGGTGGTGATGATGATAATGATTAAATGATCTGTTAGATATCACGGTCAGACAATGATATCAGCGATATACGTCGCAAAAGTGATAGAGCCACAAGAAGGTGCTTTTGACAGCTACCACAGTAAGAAACGTCGGCATCGTGAGCCAAAGCTCGTGGATCACATTGCATTTTGTGGCAACAGAGAGGTTACTACTAGCAGATATACCCTCGTATGCCTTTGTAACCAAGTGAATGGTGAGCTGTGTCGTTGTGGGTTGGAAAACGCGCGACGTATAGGGCTCCATGTCAATTTGTTTTTGATACTTCGTGTTGTTAGCTGGACTGCGAAGTGTTTCAGACCGTATCGCAGCTGATTGATGGCTTCCACGCAACTTTTTCAAGGCTAGGTCCACCTGCACCAAGCAACATCTCTCGTCCCTCCTCCTATGCTTGAGGCCTTCGAAATCATTGGTTATACAGGTCATTTAGTTGCAAAGGACGCGCGCCGTACAGCTCACAAAAGGACCGGAACTGAATCATTAATTCGTTATACAGGTCATTTCGGTGTAGAGGCGTTCTTTGTAAAGGCTGTCTTACAGTCAAGCCTCTGTAAAGGCTTGACTGTAATTACATGTTGCTTCTGAAGCGCATCTGGCACCGTCTCGTCGGTCTCAGAAAAACACTTATGTGTCATTGACAGCTCCACCCACGGGATCGCCTTGAAAACAGTCTATAGTTCGTCAAGAAGCCGATAGCTCGATATTTGCGCTAACATTTCTAATTTCGTCAAATTATATCAATCAGTTAATCAACCTAGGCAATTTATAGTGCTGCCCTTTCTACATCTTTATTATTATTATTATTATTATTATTATTATTATTATTATTATTATTATTATTATTATTATTATTATTATTATTATTATTATCTACGTTGACTCCACTACTGTGTCATGTCACGCAGGTTCAAGGCAGCAAGGACTATATGGAGGGCTTTTACGTTCGCTTCCGGGAAACGAGCGGCGTCTGGCAGAAGTACAACATAGTGACCGTGCTGAACGGTGGAGCCCTCTCCTATGTGCTGGACGGCCTTAGGAAGTTCACAAAGTACGAATTTTTTCTTGTGCCCTTCTACAGAAGTGTTGAAGGCCCGCCCAGCAATTCGAGAAGTGTACAAACGCTCGAAGATGGTAAGATCACATGTTCTGAAATGATCCGTTCAAATACACTTTTCATCCTGATGAGTAATCAATCCATGTTGAAATATCGGCATGCGTAAAACCTCGCTATAACGAAGCTGGAGGGGGGGGGGGGGCGCACTTACATCGTTTATATCCATTACTTCGCGTCAAAAAAGCGCCCGCCATTGGCAATAGCCCGACATTGGAAGCCAGGGAAGGCTGCTAGTAATCACTGGATAAGTCGATGCAATCGGCGATCGAATGGCCGCGAAAAATTTTCTGCCGCACCTTCGTCAGCGGTACGACTGTTTCCTCGAGTGCAGCTGTCAACGCTAATCTGTTTTTTCTATCGCCGTGCGCGCTCAAGTGTAGTGACGTCACAGGTCGTACCGTGTTTCGTGAGCGTGCTGGAGTAGCGCTGCAAGTCTCCGGTGTCGTACAACGCTCGCCGCTGCCCTCAAAAAGGTCGCTTATAAACAGCAAAAAAAATAAAAATTCATGAGCCATTCCACTTTGTGAAGGTGAATGACCAGCGAAGCTGATCCGATCGGCGTTGACCTTCGGAAGATTCACCTACACATACGGGTACAGGTAACCGTTCGTCGTCGAGAAACGTGGAACCCCACCCTTTAGCAGAGCCTCTGTGCACGCGCTGTGCTGAACCCAGGCACGTTACCCTTTATCAGCGCTTCCTTACACGTGCCGCAGACTCGAAACTCCCCAACGTTCTCCCCGGGAAAGCACCACGTCAGCACATCTACCGCCTTCTGCCGTTGCTCTTCAGACCTTAATGCCGTTGATTTCCGAGAGGTCATTATCGAACCATAGGCGATCACATACTCGGCAGCTTGATCCGAAGTTGCCGTCGAGAAAATATCTTTGAATCCCAGGTGGTCGAAATTTCCGGAGCCCTCCACTACGGCGTGCCTCATAATCAGAAAGTGGTTTTGGCACGTTAAACCCCATAATTTAATTTAATTTAATTTTTAAGAAAGTGTCTTTGAAACCTTGCGTAGGCGCCGTCCAATCCCGGCACCGTGCCTTCGTGGCGTCGACGTCTCTTTGCGGCATTCTCGGCGTCGCGATATGCGTCGTCGGCTCTTGCTCGTCGCTTACTTACCACATCGCGGGCACGTTCTTCTCCTCCGGCCGCCGGGTTGGCACGACGTCGACGGTCTCTCTCCCGCCGCTCCTCTCGCTGTAGCTCCACGTAGACACGCTGCTCTTCAGGCGTATACGGACCACGCGTGGCCTTCCCATAGCAACGGTGGAGCGAAATGGTACCAAAAATTCCCCTTGGTCGCCTTATCAGGCGCACACTACGTCGCGCACTACGTCATGCACTACGTCATACATTCACAGAGAGACAGCTGCGACAGAGCGCCGTTTTGGACACAGGTGGCCGTTAAACAGAGCTGCGACGCGAGAGGCGATATGCGTTTGCTTTTATTGTTGGCTTTTTCACTCTCACTTTTTAGAGGAGGGCCTTCCCGCGCGGACGCCGTTAAATCTTGGATCCTAACCATAGACAACTTCGCTGTAAAAAGCATATCTGTACGCTGGCGTCAAGTGACGAGTGCTGTACTGAATCGGAGCTGCTAGCGCGGCGCTCCACCTGCGCGCTTAAATAAACGCTTATAAACCAAGCGATAGCCGAGAACATGAGCAGTGGTAGAAATTTGTAGCGATCCTTTTTCAGTTTCCATTCTTACGAATCGTCGCGCACAGTCCTAAACGTCGCGATAACGACGCGGCGCGGCCTTGTCCGAGCAAATGACGAAGGGCGAAAAGGCTGGAAAATGAAACGAATAGTTACAGCATACACGGTTTCTTGGCTGCGCATGTGCTGCAGTTTATCGCGGCCACAGCTAGATGATGCAGCATGTACAGCACCTGCAGTCTTTGTCAAAATTCCCCAGGCCACAGCTAGTGTGCGCGAACACGTTGACTTTGAGCGTATTAGCGAGGCTCATCTGCGATTCTAAGCGCTCCAAGGTTCGGAAGCGGAATGGGACACAGCGATATGTGTAGAGTGGGGGCGTGGCCACAGAAAACGCTAATTCGGGAGTGTTACAAACAGCATCGCGAGCCGCCAGATTTCGGCCTGATAAAAGAAAAATTATCAGTAGATCCTCATCCTGAAGTAAGAAAAAAGAAGAAAAAAAAACACATTTGTTATATTCATTTAAAGTAAGTCTTTGCTTTGGTAAACGAGAGTTTGAATCCATGAAAACTTCAAGGGGAATTACGATTGCTTCGTTATACATCCGTTAGTTCGTTATAACCTGTTTCGTTATGACGAGGTTTTACAATATTCCTTTTGTGCAAAATTCGATATGTTGGTGTCTGCCACCGTAACGTAGTGTTAGTGGTGTAGGCCCATCGCGATCGCGCAAAGACAGATAGGGAAACAAATTAAGACGTTTTATTTTCGTAGTGCCATAGAAAATCTAAGCGTCATAACGGCGGTGCGTACAGGCACAATACTGAAAAAATCGAGGCGCTGCGAAACACCTGAGGAATCAAACGCAGTGACTGGTGAAGTAAATTTCCGAAAGGATACTTTCTTCCAGCAAGTTGAGTTTTGACAACTCAACTTTTCTCACTTTCTCGCTCGCTCTTTTCCTTCTTTCCTTCTTTTCTTTATTCTTTTTTTTACATTTGCTGTCTCCGTTATGACTGTGTTCGCACAAAATTACATAATATAGGCCTAGGTATCCCTGAAAACTTTAAGAATTGGAACATCTAGTCTTACCGCATTTCACCACCTCCCCCTTCGGTTTCCTGAAGTTAGCTTCACTGCATTATGACAGTTAATGTGGCGAAGCTGCCTTGCACATCCATTCATTAATGTTGGCTTTAATAAATACATATAAAAGCAGACGCTCCTGCGCTTGGCAATAAGGTGGAGCGCAATATGAAGCGTGCCAGTTTTAAATTCATGTGTATGAAAAATGACAAAAAAAATGATGCGATGCACTTACAGAGGTTATTAAAACGTAAATTATCCATGAACATAGGTGTTAATATCACAACTATCTCTGCAGTGCCAACAGCCGCGCCCGACAGTGTGGAGGTCCATGTTCTCAACAGCACAACTGCAACTTTATTCTGGTCTCCTCCACCTCCTCAGCATTGCAATGGAAGGCTCAGGGGATACAATGTAAGTAATGGCATCAGCTGCTTTGTACTCAAACATTGATGTTCATTTGAACACTGTCATCTGCGCCAGCAAGTTCTTGTACTAGCTTCATGATGGCGATGTTATGGCAAAAGATATATTCCACGCCTTGTACAAAATAGACAGTTACTATTTTCAGCTAATTTTTCTTTTTGATAATAAAAATAATAAAAAGAAAGAAAATGATTTTCAGTGAATATAACTAACTGGTTGGACTGGTTATTAGTCAATAGCTAACCAACAACAGCTGGTTTACGCTGCCTCAGGTAATGTTTATAGCAAAGCTATAATGACAAATTCATTCGAGTATCTTAACTCTATCCAAATATTTTACTGGATGATTATGGTAACAATAACCAGAAGCACAGAAAGAACATAACAACTGCTGTTCTCCAGAACAATCATATGTCCCCGCCGTGGTTGCTCAATGGCTATGGCGTTGGGCTGCTGAGCACGAGGTTGCGGGATTGAATCCCGGCCACGGGGGCTGCATTTCTATGGGGGTGAAAACACCCGTGTACTTAGATTTAGGTGCACGTTAAAGAACCCCACGTGGTCGAAATTTCCGGAGTCCTCCACTACGGCGTGCCTCATAATTACATCGTGGTTTTGGCACGTAAAACCCCATAATTTTTAACAATCATATGTTCTGCAGCGGAACAGTACAAACGTACATTATCTGATGCTTGGCACACAATGTTTAATGGTATTGCAAAAGAAATGTGTTGGTTATGAGATATGTTATAAATGAATACCATAGGTTAATTAATTCTGATTATCCAAGAATGTTTCCTTGATGCTTGCAGCAGGTACAGTAACCTCATCATTGACTGTCCTTCATCTCAACCCAAATGTTATATATATACTTTTATATAAAATGTTTTTATATGCCATAAATAAAAGAACATGTGTATAAATCTGAACATGAGTGGAATTTTTTCAATTCTCCTGCCATGAGGATGCATTTATTGAGAAAGCCTGTTGTTGAGAGGGAGTTAATATCTTTTCTCAGTAGTACAGCTATTTTTGTAAAAAAAGAAGAAACTAGTAGTTAACTCTAGAAAGGCCTTATGCAGGGTAAAGGATGAAAGCATTGAACAAAGCGTAGCAAGAGCATCTTGCATTTGTAAAGAAATGAACTTTCTCGTTGCAGGTGTACGTGAGTGGTAGTTCCTCTGACCTTTGTTTCAATCAAAGCACAAACTCCACAACCAACAGCCTAACATTAAACAACTTGAAGACCGGAGCCGCATACAAAGCCCGCGTGGTTGCCGTGACTACTGTTGGTGAGGGACCTGCCAGCAGCCCCGTCCACTTCAAGATGGGTTAGTTCAAGTTTTAAAGCGACAAGCTTCCTTTGAGTATTTGGCCCGTTATTGTGGGGGTCAGACTTTCACCAGCACAAAGGCATCGATGTAAACAACGCTCGATTTCATGCAAACGAACTACGGGGTGCCTTCATTTCCGAAAGCCAACTATTACATCCCTTTCCGGGAAGGACAGCCGCTTTCTTCTCTCGCCATCCTCACCCTATGCGGTGGCTGTGGGAAAGGGCTCTGCCAGCAGAAGGGGAGGATCACAGTCGCCTTCCATGCCGGCGCTCGCTCAGCTGAACACAGCACATATATGACAAATCGGTTTATACGTATAGCCACCTATAATACCACTACAGGTGTACTGGTTAACGGTTCTGCTCTCTTCGGAATTACACAATGAAACAACAGGCACTACCTAACAAATGACAATCATCGTCGATGGTTCTTGCAAATTTTTGAAGCTCTTATCTGGTTTTAACAATAAAAATAATTGTCTGCTGCGGTCCAGAGGAAACCAGCGTGAAAGCATTTAGGTAAAATTTACTTAGTTTACCTTGACCATTGCCACCAAATCCGTGGGGCACGCCATGTATCAAACAGGTCCTCAGACATACTTTTGCAAATGAGTGTGCTTGCTGCTCCTCGCTGGTTTTCTGCAGAGATTGTCGCTAAGTTCTCACGAGTTCACATAGTACACAAGATTTTTTAATGGATCTGATGTTCAAATACTGCCACTTTCATACGATTTAATTATTTGATCACCTGTCTCAAAAAGTGCACTTTTGTTCTGCCTTTGTACGATGCATATAAACTCTCGTAAGCCCAGTTTAAAGAGTGCATTAAATCACATGCAGTAGTTATAACCTGCAGTTGCGAACAAAATCATTTTCTAGAAAAACTAGGCATAAAATAAAACAAATTTGTAAAATACTCCCTACAAAAAAAGCAGGATTTCACAAGAGTCTTGAAGGAATGTGGGCTAGCATCACTGCGGACAGTATGTGTGGAATGCCTAGATGTTAAACAGTATACTCTTCAAGTTATTTCTATCTCCCTCAACGCAGTGCGTATTTCAGACTCCAGCTTGCTTAAGGCCTTACAAGTAATATAGCTTTGTTCAGGCATTGAGATGTTTCCACTGTGTAAGTCAATGCACACACGCATTGTAATTTAGAATGGAAATGGTGCAAGAAATCAGACAAGGGAGACATACACAGCACTGGCTTGTAACTGAAGGTTTATATTGCTTGTACATATTTTGCTGCATGGAAAAGAGATCTTCAGCTGTATCTATTTATATATCTTAATTTTTTTTTGGAGGGGGGGGGGCTGTTTCTATATTAATATCATGTAGCAACTAGCCGAAAAGCAAACTCTGTTGAAGAAGAAACATTAAATTTAGCTGTCATAAAATACGCACTTTTTTAGCACTGCACCTTGTCATGATAAAGAAACACTGCTCTCAAATGTGTGTGCAGACTTTCCTGGAAGGCAGTATTAAAGTGACTCCATGCAACAATATAACCAGTTATTCCCACCTCTTTTTTGTGAATAGTGTTATAGGTGAACTGCATTCTAGATGCTGTTCAATAATTAACTTGCTCAATTACTCAAATTTGATAGAAAGTTTTGTGTATGTGACACCTTGGAGTTTCAGTAATGCGCAAGAATTTATTTGTTAGAATAGTGCAAACAATATTTAGTGCCTTTAAGGCTTTTCAACACAAATGTAGTGAAGAAGAAAACATATCGGAATTAAGCAGGCTCTCAAGTGAGGCGTTTCTTGAAAGGACCAATATACAGTAAATCTGCAGCAGCATTGCTGTTACTAACATCTGTAGGGCTGTAGTACAGATATACAAATGCAGCTTTTGGTACTTTGGCTTATTGTACATATATTTATACAACCATTGATGCTGACATTACAGGTTATAGTTTATATAAAAAGTCCATGATTCACTATCCTATACAATGTGTTTGCACATTTCAGAAAGCCCAATGTCCTCAACGTCACTTTCTACTCCACTTCAAAACATCATGACACAGTCATGGTTCATTGCACTTTTTGGATTCTTGCTGCTGACAGTAGTAACCATCTTCGTGATATTTCTAATACGGAAAAGACGGCTGGAACAGGCAAAGACAATTATAACAGGTAAGTATTTGAGATGCTCGCAACTTTTCTTTAATATATATATATATATATATATATATATATATATTTGTTATATAGTTTGTGTGTGGGTGCGCGTGCGTGCGTGCGTGTGTGTGCGTGTGCGTGTGTGTGTGTGTGTGTGTGTGTGTGTGTGTGTGTGTGTGTGTGTGTGTGTGTGTGTGTGTGTGTGTGTGTGTGTGTGTGTGTGTGTGTGTGTGTGTGTGTGTGTGTCAACGTTGCGATTAACTCTTACCACTCATTGGACTAAAATATGCTGGATGTCTAGCTATAATAATGTATGGCATCTTGTCAGAAGTTTTTGTTGGAGTGTAGCTTTTAATACAAAGTTGTAGTCATCCTTGGATGATTATGTTTAGCCACCTTCCTTCTATAAACAAGCAATTATATTAATAGCTTTCTTTCCTTTTCTAGCCCCAGTACAAAAGCAAGAAGACATCAGGTGAATAGTTTTGCTGACTTCATTTTGGTTCTTTTCCACATTTCGTACTTGAAATTGACATGAAACAAGGGTTCTTTCTGAGTTGGGTGGCACGTGGCTAATTGCTGCATACTTTCTAATATGACGAGGACATCATAGCAGCTGTGTGTGATGTTTCTCATGTGCTTTCCCTCATCTGGTTAAGCTATTTCTTCTGCATGACCAAATTAATCTCTACAGCTTCCACCTAACTAAATTTATCTTTGCACACTCGGAAGCAAAACAAACGACTCTGCCTGGCCTGAAAATAATTCCCTTCGAATTCCTCTCCTCCCCTCCAATGCCAGAAATTGCTTCAATTCCTTCTCTAGTACTGGGGGCCTGAGCCCTCACGAAGCCCTGTGGATTGACCATAGTGCCTGGAAAGCTTCTGACTCATCTAAGGAGCCCTTCTGTGAAACAAAGGCTGTTAACAAGATGAGCAGTGCTTTGAATGATCTTAACTATTCTAGGTGAGCCTCCTCTGGCCCTTACATAATTTCTAAAGTTGCTCATTAACAATTATAGATTACCTAGCTGCCATTGCAGCAGGTAATGAAGCATTCCTTTTCTTTAAACTGCTTGTGCAATTTACATATTGAAATGTTGGAAATATAAAAACTCTAGGTGTTAGTTACACCAGTAATGATATAAATTCAACTTAATAAAACATCTATGCTTATGGTCTTTTATATTTCTATGCTTACAGTGTCTATGCACCTTTAAACTGTGGCATCAATTCCTCAGAGTATGCAGAAGTGGACACTTACAACATGACATCTTTCTACAAAAAGGACCTTCCTTCTATCCCAGAGCCTTATGCTACTACCACGCTGATAAACACGTCATTCCAGAAGAGTTTGAACAGTTCAGTAAGTGAAATACTTGCTTTTTTCATACAGCCATTTCCCACTCATCTGTGGGGTCAGTGCTTATGACAATTCACTCTATTATGTGCCCAACTTATCTCGGCAGTCTTCTGAACTAGCTTACTAGGCTGACATAACATCCATATACAGTCTCCTGAATACCTTCGTTATATCCGCCATTTGTTATAACCATACAGGGTGCTTCACGTAACCTGAGCCAAACTTTAAAAATGTGCAAAAGCCACGTAGCTGAGCCGAACCAAGGTAACGCTGTTTGCCGTCGCTTGGAGGTACTCAGATTATTTTTGTTCATTCCACCTAATAAGGTAATGAGCCTTAGTTGATTAATCAACTTCTCAATTATTGTAATTAGATGAAAAGTGTCAAGTAGAAAATTGTAGAGCAACGTGAAAAACTCCCGATACTGCTTTCTGTTTCTCAATACATGCAACATAAAAGTGGTTTTTCGAGCGTGAAAGAAGCCCGCAAATACATGCGAAATTGCCGCGGAACTGGCGGCTCGAGGCACTTCGCTCATGGGTCTATACAGTTCCATCGTTTCTCCTGCAAATGCCCGCAACATCACGTCTCCCTCATGAGCTATATATAGGGAACACACCACAGCAAATGAAACTCAGTAGATCACATTTGTTTGAGCTTACAACGTTATAGCTGATATAAGCTTATAGAAGCTTTGTCTTTAAGGCAGATCATTTAAGGTGGGGGTACTACGGCAGCCATCTTGCGAGTAGTTCATATTCCCCCACCAGGCGACGCCACTGAGTCATGAATGAAGGGATGCTCTTTGCCGATGCAGCACAGCGTTCGCTCGGAGCAGGACATGCCTGCGCCTGCATGTATAGGAAATTTCTCGAATGCTGTCGATGCTTCCATCCGTTGTCTGTTGTCACCGACGCTTATGGAATCTGATTGTATGAGCGACGCGAATTGTCTAGTACTTACTGGAAGACACGCGTGAAGCAGGGATTACTGTGGAACCTTCGATGAGTCATGTATAAATTAAATTAAAATTAAATAATGGGGTTTTCCGTGCCAAAACCACTTTCTGATTATGAGGCACGCCGTAGTGGAGGACTCCGGAAATTTCGACCACCTGGGGCACCTAAATCTAAGTACATCATGTATAAAAGCCGACGCGTTTCGCCGCTGATCAGATTTCGACGATCGCCGACTGTGTTCGTCGCTATCGTTGTGCTTAGAGTGCAACTTGCTTTTGTGGGCACAGGATCGCCCAATAAAGTCCGTTTCGTCAGTCACAGTTTTGCGACTGTTTTCTTCACCGTCACTACTACGTGGAATAGAACTGAACAATAGTATGACAAAATCCTTCACACCATGAAGCTCACTGCAGGTTGCCTTTGCAGCGCCACTTGATTAGTGTCTATTTAGGAATCTCAGTAACGCGAAGGAACACGACACAAAAGAAAAGCAGGATAGTCTGTCGACCTCAGTGTCTACGCGACAATGAGACATTACCGGAAAGACGAATGCGTCCGTGTCGGGTTCTTTTTGCCCTTTCCCTGTATTTGCGACCGTCTGCCTGGCCGTCCCGACGCACTTACCACGTGTAGATGACAAGGCGCGGATCTTATTTGTGGTTGTGAAAAGAAAAGGCTGAGGAAAGTTTTGCTGGCCTGACAATCCGGATGGCTGACAGTTCAACATCGGCCAGCAAGAAATTTATATAAAGTATGGCTCACAAAAAAATTATTCATAGTGCACCTGCTGGGGAAAATAAATTTTGCATCGCTTCTTGTAATTTCAAACTTCAAACGCACTTAAATCACTAAATTCAAGATTGAAAACCGCAAACTGGGGTGCAGCTCTCCTTCTTTGACTCTCTGGCAGGCCCTCACCAAATACATTAGAACAAAGTGCACATTTTGTTTCCTTACAGGCTAAAGATAGCCGTAGTGGAAGCTCGGCAGAAGAAAGGAGCCGGACGTCAGACAAAGTTTTTGATCTGGAACTGAAGCGAACAAATGAAGGTACGTATTGATGAAAGTTGTAGCAATCAAGGAAGCACTTAGTAGGCACCACTGCATATAGTGGCAGACTCAATACTTGTAATAAATTGCTTGTTGCCATGATTCACTGCAGATGGTGTTACAGACCAGCTATTGGAATCGGACAAGATTGCTAGTCCAGCCAGTGACTCGGGGAGTTACACAATAGGTTAGTTACTCATATAAGTCTTATTTTCATTGGACATTAGTTGAACTAGATTCAGACCTAACCTCAAAGGTCCCAAGGCAACTAAAATACAGCATGTGGCTTATTGGTTTCCTAAATTGGTTCTATTTAGGACCCATTTCAAGAAGTTATATAATGTTGAATATTTGCCCAAACAAAAATAAGATCAGATATTTGTGCTGCTTTCACAAGACTCTGCAACAAGGCACATTACAGCAATAAAGCCATCCCTGATGCCAACACTTCCGCTGAAGTTTATGCATTGCTTTGTGCAAGCTTTCACAGTAAAGTACAGTGCAGAGAACCATAAATAACATACCTATATCAGCAGGTCTGCTATGTTCTCTCCTTGCTGCAACTGAAATAAGTTTAATCATTCAGTTACACCTAGCAAACTGCTAGCATGCACAAGACTGCTAGTATATGAAAGCACACAGCTGCTTTTTTTAGATGTCTGGGCAGATGCCTACATTTCCTTCCTATCTGTTTTTACCCCTTCAAAGTGTCTTTTCAAGCACATAGCATATAGTATGCAAAATTAAATATACTATTCCGTCCATAAAGAGTTTCAAACATCTGTCATATTTGCTTCAATAATTGCTTTCCTGTTACTTATTAAAATATGTCCACAATACTAAATGGCTGTGACAATAATTTGCAAATCAGTAAGCCAGGGTACCCAAGGCTGAGCCCGCTACACAATAGAATGCATTGTATTGGCTGCTAGAAATACCATGACTGACTGTACATGCCTTCTGATTTTACAGATGAGTACGGGATGCCTGTGAAAAAAAGTTGTCAAAAGCTTTCACGGGCACGAGCCACCTCCAGAGGACCTCTGATGAATTGGTCCGAAATCATTCCTCCGCCCCTTGAGAAGCCACCCAGTGAAGTAGGTTCTCAACTAAATACTCCTGCATCCCTCAGAAGGATATCACCTCACAATGCACAGCTCACGCAGAGTGTGAGTGCTGCCTCAAATCTGTGCTTTATTATAGTCCTGCACTTGCAAAATAAATTTTTCTTAGCAGTGCACATTCTCTTTATTTTATTTTGGCAGCATATATTCTTTCCTTCAAAATTTATTCCCTTCTCAATTTGTTATCACTCCCATCACTCTAGCTCACTATTTTTTCACCTCTAAGGGCAATAATACATGCAGACAGGTTCACCAGATAAACCAACACCAAGTAGCACACAGCCCTGTCAAAACAAGTCCAAGTAAGCAGCACGGATTTATGAAGTATAGCACAATTAAAACAAGTAAAATAGGTGACTTATCTGTAGAACTAATTTCAAATACAAGCTCGTTCAAGTTGTAAATGCACTGCATATGTATTATATAACATGTTCCCAAACATATCTTAATTTGTTATAAACACTGAACATAACTTCCAAGAACTATATTGCCATCATTTATCTGAAAACTAACTAATGCTAAGTTGTAGCACTGGTAGCCCTCAGTTTTTCTTTTTGCTTTTTGTGACCTAGAAACGTGATTGTGCAGAAAAAGAATTTAGCATAAAGATATGTCAAATCAACATTTTTTAAGGTAAAAATGCATTGAATGTGATAAAATCCTCGAAAATCCATAAGAAGTGAATGGGAAATTTTTCATTCCACTGCTTAATATTACAGATCTCTGAGTTAAAACCTGTCAGATAAAGTGAAACTGATCGCTCCCATTAAAAAAAAGGAGCTCATCGAATGAAAAGAACCTTTCTTAGAGCTGAGTAACATTTTCTAATGAATGGCCCTATTATTTACACAGTTTGAGTGTCTCCTTAGCTAGTCAAATTTGTTAAAACAGGGTGCTCTTGCTATTAAAACATTGACTGTCTTAGACATACAATATAGCAAACATTTTTACCATTAGAATAGTTTTGCAATTTCTTCTTGTTGCAAAATATTTTTTTTTTGTTCAATGGTTCACTTATGCCTGTGCAATTCAATTCTATGCACAAACACATTTGGGCAAAGGTAGCCAGCATTCAAAGAATGAAGTTGGAAGTCTGTTCCATACAGACTGTTTATGTTTCTCGACATTTGTCTACCAATAAATCTGCACACCAAGTTAAATGTCGCTTTTATGACAAAAGTAAAGTGCTCATGTCATCGTCCTTCCTTTGTGTCCCTGTCTCACTGACAAACCACCTGAACTGTTTTCTTTAATGCTGCAGGACAATTACAATTGTATTGCATGTCTGTCTGTGTAGTTACTGTTCACTTTCACCCTAAACTTCTGTTTTGTCTTGAATGTTTTCTTTTTATTATATATAATAAATACAGCTGAGGTGAACATATGAAAATTATCAGGATGATATGGCTTTGTTACATTAATTATGTTCTATCAATGAACCGAAAGACAACCAGTGCAGACTTATATTCCTTCTACAGCAGGCTCACCTTGAAGCATTTCATCCACTGCACTGTTTTAACTTTCCTCTTTCCTATCCATTCTTTTACCCTGCATTTTTCCCAATGAACATAACAGTTCAGGTGTCTATTCAGAAGTGAGACAGTTATGATGCCTTTTCTTTGGTGCAATAAGCTACTACTACTATGTTAAATCGCTACACGTTCATCTTGGTTCTACTTACTGCATGCAACCAAGAGCAACTAGGCATATCCCAAGCACTACTGAACTCTACTGAACTCACTTATCTACCTTTCCAGCTCCAACCAAGTGTAGCCCAGCCATCCCACAATTTGAGAGGAGTGCAGGGTCTCCCGCGACTACCGGAGCCTTCACCTAAGGGTTCCTTAGACCATTCCAGCAACAGCCTAGGGAGCATCTATGCAGACCCCTACCAAGGGGGCCCTCTCTTCCTGCCCAGGGCAACAAAGTCTCTCCTGAAGCCTTTGCAACCACAGCCCATGCAACAGCAATATCAGCAACAAATATTCAGCAACCCTTTTATGGACCGAGGTGTGCAGTCATCACTGCCATCGCTCATCAGTGAGCCCACATCCTTAAACCGTGCCATGGAGCCATCAGGTCCACGACTGGCTACACTTCAAGGTAAGCACTGTCATGCAATGCTTACCAAAGCTATCTGTTGTACAGTGTTGCAGCGATGTCTGCATAAAAGCAGGATCAGGGCTCACCATTGAACTTACGAAAAAGAAAGGAAATCAGCGTAACCTTCCTGGTGATTTTTAAATGTAATTTCTGAGAAAGCCCAAGGGAAGAAGAAATCTCCGCAGCTACTCGTGAGCCCGCCTTCAAGAAAACTTGAAGAGTGCAAAGCAGCAAATATTAACATAGTGCTGCAAACATCAAATGACAATATTTTCATAAATCTATACCAGGAAAACACCTAGATTTGTGGGAAAGGGTCTTTATGTAATCAGTATTCAGGTCATTATTACATTTGGCAGTAAGGTTCAGGCTCAATTCAGCAGTCATGCGAAGGTCAGTTTCAATTGTTTTTCAGTCTTTAGGCATTTGCCATAAACAATGCAAATATTCTGTTATCACCCCTCACCATGACAATAATTATGTACAGAGAGAAATCAGCCACCTCACAAACACCTGTAGAAACCTTGGCCTAATGAGGCCTAGATGCACTCTGCCTAAGCACATTATAGCTTTGCCTTAGCTAAGGTATGGTACTTGTAGTTAAAAGTTAGAACACATAAACAGTACAGCAATTTCCATTTGGGAAATTGACTTTTAACTGAATGGAAGTCCATATTCTAGGGAACCTTGGCATAGCAAAAAGGTACAGCTAGTCGGACATAAATTTTGTTACCTTGGTGAGATGGTTATGCAACTGCTATTGCAAGTGACTTAGCGAATCACTCTATTCATATGAACTTTTTGGAAGAATGGCCCAGCTACTAATTGTGTTTTCTGTCATGGTGTGTAATGTTATCTTGAATTTTATTACACAATCTAACCTCTCTTTAACCATTTCAACTCTGTTATAAGATCACTAGGTAATTTTCCTATGGTCTTCACAGAAACTTTCTCTTCAACAATGTGAAAAAGTTCCTAAATTCAGAGACAAACTACTGGGGTATGAAACACTACAGCTGCAGAAGATTGCATAGATTGGTTGCAGTTGAATTATCATTAAAGCAGATTAACTGCAGACCACAAATATGAAAGGAGCCTGCCACCTCTGATCTGGAGCACTGTTTCTTCCAGGCCACATCTACCAGCCACCGGATGCAGAGTCTGATGCAGAGGATGCATCACAGCCACAGTCACTGGAGTCTAGCGTTGTGGGGGACACAGATTATGCACCGAGCCACAGTAAGTGACCGAGTGAAGAATGCTTTCTGCAGGAATAAGAGCTGTTGTAGTTTTCCTAAAGAAAAGCATCCATTCGCAGAAGAATAATTCCACATTTCATTTTCTTTTGATAAATTTCCAGCACCTCGCCATTCTGAGAGAATCTGTATGGATGAATTTTATATGAAGTCTACATGGTTGCACAGAAACATTTTGGAATGGTTGAACAGCATACAGAATGGTTTAGTGTGTTTGCTTGGGCCTTGATGTTCCTGTCCATAAAGCATGCAAAAAGTGTCATTGTTATGGTGCAGCAATATTAAATGAAGTACCGCATGGAAACAAAGTGCCGCATAGGTTCAGGAATACCCAAAACAAGATTGTGACCACTATTGCCGTCATCCTTGTACCGGCTTTCGCTATATGTGAGTACACCTAAGGATATCCTGAAGTAGTCCTTTGCAACTTAATGGATTCCATTTCACTGCAGCCAAGTTAGAGACTCTAAATCCTTTTGTGAGGTGTCACTTGTTCTTTCTTTTTCAACAGACTTGTAGGTCACCAACACACGTAACTCTTACAAGCTGCCTTTAAAAACAGCTTTAAAGGAGTACTGAAATTTTTTTTTATCATGGTCAGAAAACATTACCGGTTCGTAGACAATATTCTGGCATGAACATGCCAGCTAACTATTATTCTGTTGCACGCAGCAGGAAGTTTACAATCTTGCATTGCTGCAGCTTTTAAGGCCCACTTTTTTTCTGCCGTAGCTTATGTCAGCCATTATATTTCAGCCATTGCAATGGCTCGCAGGGGCCAGCTAGCAACTGGGCAATTGTTCATGACCATGAATAGCTCGCAAACAAACAAAAACTCGTACAGACGTATGCCCACCCATCCAGACCTAGGAAATAGGAATCGCTTCTTTGTCACTTTCAGGCACTTTTGTCAGATGCCAATCTCAAAAGGTTACCATAACTGCACCACGGAAAGAAGAAAAAGAAAGAAGGGAGTGGTATACGCAGGGCACAACTATTGACGCCGCCCCACCTAACAAGAACCAATGATTTGAGAGGGAATGGGGAAAGTAAACAATGCATTCATTATATTGCTGTTCATACTAGGTCCTTTTCAAAGCTTTCTTTTGAAATATATTCATTGAAAGCCATCACATTCACAGCAATATGTTTCTCAGGATTCAAGGAAAATGTTTCCATGCCCCTTTAAATACAGTATATATATTAGTTAACAATCTCTGCCAGAAACAGGATGTACAAACCCACATCATGTCCCATAAGTCATTGGGAATAGCAATCCTGAGCAGAACCTTGAAAGGATAATACAGCAAAGAAATAAATAAAGGGGCAGATGAAGAAACAGATTACATCATCAAGTAACATTTATACAATAACATACTGTGTTGTCATAATAAAACCATCGGTTACTAGCCAGTGTTGTTATATGTCACAACGGCTTTAATAGATGAAAGTGAAACACAAGAAATATTCTTTACCAGAACAGCAATTTGTGCTATTACATATGATATGTCTACCCTTCATTGTTCTTCATCCTTTTCTGCTGTTTACGAGATGGAATATGAGCAAAAAAAAATATTTTCTAAGTACATGCTACTATGTAATGTTCAGTAACTGCCTATGGTACTTCAGTGAAGCTTTCCTAGCATCCTCAAATAGTTCTATCAGATGCAAAAGAACAAACCAGGATGTTAGTATATTACACCAGGCACTGCACTCGTTGTTGCAAATATGCACTCAAAATCTGTAGAATACAAGCAATTTTACAAAATAGTTGAAAGTAAGGTGGCAGAGCCCCAAGTCTAAAGTTAACATTCGTACAAATGTGAAGTGACTCTATGCTTCGCTGGAACATTTCTTTTCGGCAACAAATTAACGACCCACTCACAATAGAGCACGGTATTTCAGTACAGTACCGAACACAAAATTCCAGCAAAGCCCACCTCACGATGAGTGTGACCATTCATGCGATTAGCACTGAAGCAATATAGCAATACACCATATTGCCAACACTGATGCATGTAGGCAGTTGGGCCACCCATTTGGCCATGCACTACCACCCGTGACATAGGTTGGCGGGAATACAGTTAGAGACACAGACGTCCATGAAAAGTAATGAAGTACCCGAAGCATGCTAACTGCACTAAAAACAATCTTCAAGGTTCTCGGCACATGTTTTCCATGCTGTGTGCTGCTATCTTTACACAGCACCATCCTGGGCCAGCACGACAGAGCAGAGCAACAGCTCTTGTACAAGTGGCTGCTCTAGTGGCGCAAGTTCCTATGATGACTCTGTCTACAATAAGGGGGACTTCGCAAGCGCAGTAATGCGGGCAGCGCAGAATGCGGGGTTCCAAGTCAATGGCTCGGTCATCTCTACAGCACCTCCAAGAGCAGTGCAAGGTCAGTTGTATCTTACATCTGAGGAGAGCATCCAATACAAGGCAAAATTTTTAACATGCATGCAAACCAATCTATAAATCTTGGTTTGGACATTGCAAACCTGCCACTGGTTAGAATAGACAAAGGCACTTGACTGAGATCTTGGTTTTACTGAGTGATTGGTAGATGAGGTTTAAAAGGACACTTAAGGGAAGAATAGGCTATACTAGTAAATTGTCCTTCTACAATACTAAAAAAGTCATGCTAACTGTGCGAGCAGACCTAATGAGCCAGAAAATCCACAAATATGAAAGCCATGGCAACACCTTGTTATGAAGCTCCCACACCAGCTCACCATGACGTCATGGATTTTGGCAGCATTCGCTGAGGCCAAGCTATTTTGATCGGTAAAGACGGACTACATCCTATCTTGAAGGAAAGTTTGAGAACTATTATTGCACCAAGAAAGCCCAAATGTGAAAAAAATATGTTGAAATCTATGACGTCACAGGAACGTATCAGAGTTTCGGTGTTGGGTTTCGGTCTGAAATTCAAGAAAGGAACACTTTGTCTTCATCTTATCTTCTACTAATCAACCTCTTACAGCGAAATGAAGGAAAATAGACTTTTGCATCTATGCTTTATCAGTTTAAGCTGAATTAGTGCTTCCCTTTTGTGCCCCCTTAACTTCCAAAAGAAACCCAGGCACTATGAGAGATGTCCATATTAGAGCACTCCACATCAGCCCCTTGAGGCAATGTGTGCACATTTGTGTATGCCATTGGTGTGCGCTGAAAGCAAAAGCACTGATGAAAATAGAGATATTTAAGGTATGCTATATACATGTTGGAACACTTCTTGTACCTGTGCTGCGAATTTAAATAACACATGCCAAGCGTTTCAGTATAAAATGCTTTGGTGCTTTGGAAGGTAATTGACTCGGCATTTTTTCTCAGTGTCAGTAGGCCGTCGTGTGGCAGGTTCACTTCTTTCAGTGTCTTTCCCAATGAAATCAGGCATGTTTTTCATGTGACTGGATCAGGGCTTTCTAAGTACTCTAGACATGAGATAGCTGATGTTCCCATACTCGACATTCCTCTGGAGAGTTCCTGCATATGGAATCTATATTTGGTGAACTTGAAAAAGCTTGCAGATGAAATGAACATTCTTAATCCACCCAGCAATTGTACGGAGCTCTCTCAGATTCTGAAGACATAAAATATGTGGTGAAAATTTTTAAATGAAAAGAATTGATGCCTGAAGGGCTTTCATGGGAGTTCCTTAACATGTAACCAAAGCATTGTACACAAACGTATTTTCATTTCACCTTTACTCGAATTGGTGACCTTGGATGGCATGCAGCAGGGTGGATTGAGCCACCATGCACGATGGCATGAGTCACTGCGGCAGGTAAACTTAAGCTCTATGAGTGTAGTTTGGCTCTACTGCTACTTAAGCAACTAGCATAGCTTTCAGTTTTATGTCAAAACCAGTGGCAGGATAGCATAGAAACTCCGTAATTGTTGTCTGTAAGCACAAGTCAGGTATCTTTGTTTCATTCAAAGTGGCAAAAATACTGCTCCTGAAGAGCTGCTTCATCAGCAAAATGATGAGGGCACAAACACACGAAGGCATGAAAGCAAAATGCAAAGTCATCACGGTAAAAAGTAACAGTAAGTACAGACAAAAATTAATATAGCACAATAGAAAACAAATAAAAATGCAGCACCACTAACTGAAAGCACTGCATGAACTATCAGGTGCTGCAGGTATTAATTATCATCGGTGCATACTGTACTGCTAATTTTCAGAAACAGATCCGTGAATCAATCGCTGTCCTTAAGCCTACCTTGCCGAAAGATAGCAGAGGGGGGAGGGAGGGGAGGAGGGCATATTCTGCCAGTATCTACCAAGTATACATGCCCATTTCGTCTGCTGCTGAAGTGCTCATAGGCTGGGGGAACCTGTCTCCTTCTCACAAATACCCCAGTCCAGCCAATCAGAACTTCAGCAGCAGACAAAATGGACATGTCCTATATAGGTGGACACTTACAGAATACCTCCTGAGGGGAGCAACTGCTTACACCCAGTGAAAATAGCTTATTTATGCAAAGCAGCAAAGGTAAGCAACACTGAAGGTCATGTTGATGTTTGGGAATGAGAGGACAAAATACTGCACACTAAAAAAAAACTTTGGAACACAGTTCTATCAGAATTGAGATAATAGTATGGCAGTATGATGTTATAAATAAGAATATGTATATAGGGGATCGAAGTATCTTCTGTATATGCAGCAGTCAATCTGTTTAGAACCGTTGCCAAAATTTTAAAAAGGGCCATAGTTAATACTGTGCAACTATGATTGGAGCTGTCTTGATGGCCTTAATTTTGTTTCCAATTATATGTAATGTTTTAACTGTAAGACCGTTTGGTGCATGTATTTTTCCTCATGCATTGCTTTAACAGTTCCCTTTGTGCTTTAACCCTGAAGATACTTCATATACATAAAAAAATAACCAAACAGTTAAATAAATAAACTGCAAATACTACAAGTTTACCCAAGTTTAGGCTGTGTCAGCAGAGTTTGAGGCTACAAAAGAAAATCTAAGACATGCAGAGGTTTGAATGGAGTTTGGTTTGCAGAAAAATTAGACAATCAAAAGCCACTATGTATGTTAGACAACTCAATGTAAAACACAACAGAAGTGTTGGAGATATAGGTTAGATATGGGCTTTATATTACAGAACTACCAGTTAACTCTAATGTTTCTGTCTTTGAGATGTCTGGATAGCTTGTAAACCGTTTATGTTACATGCCTACTCAACTAAATTTGCATGCGCCAGATGCATACACGTAGCAATGTGTTTTGTGCACTTATCTGCCATAGAGGGCTTTCATGCATCTTCGTTTGTAGTTGTTTTACAATTATTTCTGCCAATATGTGTTGTTTGCACTTTGCAGAGTGTTTCTTTTTCTTTTTTTGCAAGGCAACAATAGATTAGTTCAAGGAGCACACTATGTGTGTCATATCTTGTGCAAAACTTCTGTAATGTCCTACAGAGGCACGCTGGACATTAAAAACGCTACTTGAGGAGTTGTCACGTGAGCAGACTCCAATGCCAGCAGGACATCTTTATTGGGCCTGAAGGTGCTAGTCACTTTTAGAAAGTGACAGGAATTGTGAGCAGGGAATAGTAACTGGAACTAATGGAAGTTGTGAGTTGCAGTGAGAAAGAAAGAACAGCATGTTTAGAGTGCTGAACATTTCATCAAAACAACATGCCCGTCCACGTGTCCCTCCACAGCAGTATTTAGTTTTCAGCCAACAAACTGAAGCCACTTTAGATTCCTAGGCTCCATACTTGGAAGTCCTAACTACCTCATAATTAATTTTATCCTTCAAATTTATTTATTTATTTCTTTATTAGATACTGCCAGCCATACTGCCTGTGGCATGCGGGGTCAGTACACAAATACAACTGACATATGTTCACTAAAAAAAATCTTATTCTGTGGGGTACTTCAAGGTGGCAATAGGCCTCCTAATTTCTAGGTAATTGTAAAACAGCTTATATCTTCAAAATTTGCAAGCCGTCCAGACAGACCTCATGTTACTAATATACCTCATGCTGTTTTTCTTAACAGGCAAGAATTAAAAATATCACATGTGGCAAATATCACAATTCTAATTCTTGAGCTAGATTACTTGGAGAGGTAGGCAATACTTGCATGAAAAATCAAAATGCATAATTGTCCAGGTAACAAAATTTCACTAATCAGGTTTTTAACTAATTACTTTACAGCACATGTTGCAGTTTACAAATTGTACCAGTTTAGCTGACAAGGCATATCTGTTGGAACGAATTCTGAGGATGTCACCAGTTGCGAGACATTAATATCCAAAGTATGCAACAAAATATGTTGGCATTTCAGTTATTTTTTCACTTAAATGCCTAAAATGTCATTTTGCTATAAAAGCAAGTGGAACAATGATGCATTTTTACTGCATGTTTGATCGTACATATCCCGAAACTGGCAAAATCCTCAAATGCTTTGCCTCCAATCCTCAAGTACGTCAATTCCAATATGTACTGTAAAGTAATTAGTTAAAAAATTAATTAGTTACCATTTGTTAATCGGTCATTCATGTATTTGATTTCCCATTCCAATAATGCCTGCCCATTCAAACAACCCAGTTCAAGGATTAGGATTGTGTTATATTCCACCAGCAGTTTTAAACACATTTTCGTGTTTCAACAAGTTTTGATCAGTATTCGAAAAAAGAACATCTGGTATAAAATAAACATTGCGAATGCTATAAGAGCCACCATAGGCTAAGACACTCTGTACTCATCTAAATTATGCACACTTGCACATGTTCACAAGTAGTTATTAATTGAACTGTTTTTGAAGTATCAAAAATTGTTTTGCCCTCTTTATACATATTATACATCCTTTAAAATCCACTCTACCTAATCAAAAAGTACATTACAAGAGAATGTAAGAGAAAAAGAAACACAACAGAAAATATGACATAAACGATTCAACAATAATTATGACAAGATAAAATAGTCCAGCTAGGTTCACAGTACGCTACAATTAATTTGTGTTCTATATGAATATTTTTGTAAACTGAATATTATGGGAGCAAAGAAATAGTATGTGACCATACCAGGCACCAAGTGACAAGCCACAAAGTGCCATAGGTGTCTATATAAAGTATGAAACAAAATAAGAACTGTATAACAGGGCTCTAAAGAATTTTGTTGTGTTTTAAAGGGTGTCAATGTGAATTTTCTACGAGTTAAGCAGTCCACCCCTTTGTTAGTTGCAGCTGCCTTGTTCAGGTTCCTGTCGATTCAGTGTGCTTCTGGCACTTAACCATAATGTCCATGGACCTTTTGTCCAAATCCTAGTTAAGGAATTATCATTAAAATAAAATGTCATGTCTTGCTAGAGTTGGATTAATTGAAGTCAACTGAACTGTTATGCGTTGTGATAACTGAAATCTAACCAGCCTGCTTGTGAAGCCCACTGCTTTGAGGGCTAGTGTTACAATAACTTGCTTTGATTATTCCAAACTTGACAAATTGTGACAGTTCTGTGTTTCTTGTACTCGGGTGCTAGGTAATTCACCGGTAGAGCTTGAGATTGGGTGCCATAAGCTTACAAGTACAGCCAACGACAGGCCAAGAATGCAAGGAAATCCTCACACAAAAACAAGCCATACCTACATTGTCTCTACAAAATTCCCAAAAACAGTTCCATTGGAAATTGCTAACACACAAAGAGTAAGCACCTAAGTGGTTCAACAACAACTAACATGCTGCAGGCACACAGCACAACCGAGATCAGTGAGTGTGAGAACAGGGACTGCTCGTAGTTCAAACACAGTGTAGCAAAATGGAGCATGAAAAGGGACTAGGAGAGAGAGTATCCAGGCCATGTGTACAAGGGACCTCCTCGCCATTCCCATGATAGCTCAAACAGCAAGGCACACACTTCAGTGAAGAATGTGCATCACGAAAGGATGTGTTAGACCCTCCACAGCTTGTAATGTAAGGGTGATAATATGTTGTTTGTGCCCCACAAGAAATGAGAGCAAAACTCTGACAGGGTTATTAGCTGCTGCATGTCCACATGTTCCCTTTGAGGTGTACTTACCACCACCTTCATGACCTCTCTCAAGAGCTTCATAGCTCTTTCTGGTTTGTCAGAAAAACACTTTGCTCTTAGCTGTATTGTGTAATTGCAGCTAAGACAAGTGATGTTCTAGCCTGTGCTGAGCATGCAGTGTGTTTATTTTAGGTGCACCGTACGAGCAGCAAAGCTTCCCAATATATGACGATCCTCCCGACATGGTGACGTCTCCAAGCAGATCAGGGAAGCAGAGCTGGAAAGTAGTCAGTTGAGAAGATGTCGCTTCCCAACCTTACTACTCAAAGAGCATGCCTATGGGCTTTTCCGACAATAAAAAGGCTAACAGCAACTCAGGCAGGACATAAGGTAAGTGGAGTGATCATCCTTAGTTTCATAATATCAGTATAATGATGCACAGTTACATATATCAAAGTAGTTGCTTATCAGACAGGTCGCATTGTGCAAAAGAAGTGTACTCTGCATGCATAGTATAAACAAACGTTGTGCCTCAGAACTGCCAAGTAAGCACCGATTGTTTCATAGGCTGGTATTCATGCAGGACTACCGATGTGAAGTGCCGCCAAACACTCAAAACCCGAAAATGAAGCCCTTGTAGAGCTTGAATGAACTGGGAGATCAACTATAAATATAGTAGACTAGTAAGCCAATGCGCAAAATCTTCTGCACTTGACATTGTATAAGTGCTCTACAGGTATGTCAGAGCATAGGATGGCCCAAGATAATCTGCAGCACTCTACTGTGGAGTCTCTCATAGTCACACTAGTGTACTGCTTCGAGACATTGAACGTCATCGGTGGTCTACGACACACTAGGCATTTCAATGCGGCAGAAAAAAATGAGGGTGTTAGAAGAACATTCATTTTCACAAATTGGTCATGGAAATTATGTTAGCCTGTGGTTGATTCATTCCTATAATTTCTTCATTTTCCAGTGGACGTTCCAATCATGGGTCAACATGAAAAGTGTCGATTTTCATGCAAAGGTTCTCCTTCGCCCTCAACATGACGATGACAGCTCAATGTCAGCCCTATGTCAGAATCGACTCTGTAGACCCTGCCACAAACGGATGCAAAGACGAAAGAGCCAGAGGAAAGAACTCCTGTTTCAACCTTGATGTGATTTGCTGACCAAGTTCCTTCTGTTGCTGAAAAAAAAAAGAATCCTAATTTACGTGACAAGTCCACCAAAGTATGCAAGAGGGTGATGTGATGTGTGCCAAACAAGGACATGCTATGCTGCAATAATGAGAAAATGATAGGATGTGCCAGAAGAAAAGACATTGTACAGTGTGTGTTCCCAAGATGCGTGAGTGTATGTGTGTATGCGTGTGTTGAGTGTAAAGAGGTATGAGAGTATCTGTATAAATGTACATGCACAAACACAAGCACAGCTGGTGCACAATGGCCGACATTGTTAGTGCCTGGCACAGTCTTACTCAGCATATCAATGGACGGAACTGTGCATTTTGTGATGCTTCGTGACTTGTAAGTCATAGTGAGTAAGTATCACATGACTCGAAGGCACAGTGTGGAAAAGACAGGCATGAGCAATTAAAATAGATGCAAGAAACTCATTGAGCAGTTCTGCATCGGCCACCGAGTCATAAATTCCAGGCCTTCCTTCTTCTATGCTGTACCTTGGAACCATCTTTTTTAATGATTGAAACAGTGCTCTAGGGCACTGTTCCAGTGTAGCACAGTTTCTGTCCAATTCCGTAGTGGCCGTTGGTTGGTGTACAGACAACAGCAGCATGTTTTCAAGCAGGCAATATGCCCTGCCACTTCTTAATTTATTGTTAGATATTTAATTTTAAGACAATGACAGTAGGAGCAGAAAAAAAGGATGTGCATGTACAAAGCGAAAAACAGTCACCAGAAATAAAAATCACTATTGTCCATCTTATGAAACTGAAACAAGTGTGCATGTCTCCAAACACTGCAAATACATGGCACCTACATGCTTAGAGCTTAGAGGCCTAATTCGGCAAGTATTTGCATAATATAGCGATATTTGTAGTGATAACGTAGCTACAGAGGGCTCAGCCCAATGTATGTGAGACATGAAAAGGTGTCTCAGAAAGAACATGCAAAAATCCATTTTCTATGCTAAAACTGACAAATCACAGCCATTACAATTTGCTGGAAGTGATGCAGAACCCAGACTCGGCCTGACCGAGACCAATGTGTCTGCCTGTTGCTTCACTCCCAGTGTGCGCTGCGTGCGGGTGCATTCCAAGATACTTTGCACTTAATAACAAAAAATGTCATTGAGCTAGCTCCCACCATGCCATGTGTGATATGGGCATTGGTGTCATATCTGAATTATTGTGCAGATGTGCAGCGACAACTACCGGTGCCTGTCATCTGCTACAGGGCATTATAAATGCTGTTAAGAATCTGTGTAGTTGCAAGCGTTATGGCTTTGTCACAATTACATTGGTGATATCTACTATGTTCGTAACAAGCTGAGCTTACACATATTTAGGTGATCCCTTGGTTAAGCTTTGTTAACGTGCCATGTTTTACCTGGGCTGCTATCTTGTACGCGTTTGAAAAGCCGACGTTTGGTTTCGCCTCACGCAATTTACAAAAATTTACAAAATTGACACCAGTGCCTCTACCACTGTTACTGCCACTGACTCTTCTTTTTTCTTTCGTATTATATTCAGACCACTATAGCTTTAATAAACTGAGAACATTCTGAAACAGCAGTCAAGTCCGACTGCAGGACTAGCAGCTATAAATAAATATTGAGGCAATAAATTTGCCCTCTATTTTTGTCCTCCCAAAACAGAAATCTAAAATGCTTCCAATAAACAAATTGAAACATGTAAATGCACCAATGTCAAGAAAGTCCGCAGAGAACCGTTAACAACTTAGAGGGTTCAATGAGCTTTTATTAAATGCACGAAATCATAAAATTTCATTCAACAATGCTAACAACATACATGGCCATTCACCTTTTACACAGCTTTATAGCATAGAGGAACATGTATACCCATAAAAAAAAAAAACAGTACAAAAAAGATGGAGAGCAAAGACAACATATGCGTCAACAACAGTGCCATGTGCTAGAGTATATTATGTAAAAAAGGGAACCTAGGCAACAGAATATTGCTTTCCAGAGTCACAAGTTGTCGCATACGCGGTACTCAAATATACACACACCATACTTGCGAAGGAGTTCACTGCAGATTATTAGCAGAAAAAAATGGGAAAATACTTTTATTGTTGTGCTTTTTACTGTCATGTATATACATGGAATTTTTCTTTAAAAGGAAAAGGTAAGTGTTCCAAGCCACATTTGCCTCTGTTGTATACAGCATCGAATAAGTGCTGGCCAGGACTGCAGAATGAACATTGTAAGACATAACGAGGCACTAGTCACACAATTTATTTACAAAATAAAATGTTATGCCACTTGGCCAAAGCAAGTGCTCCGAAAACAAGCTGCATTCTTGAATGGTCACTAGTAATATACAAATCCACTTAAAGTGCACAGACGAAGGCTTAGCAGATATACTACCAGAGAAAACTATTGTTCTTCAACTTAAGAGATAAAATGTTGCAGTTCAACAGGGTGAAAAACTTTACGACCCAGCAATCGCACGACGAGACACGGACAGAGCAGGCGAGATACACAAGCGCTTGTGTGTCTCGCCTCCTCTGTTCATGTCTCATTGCATTATTGCTCTGTCATGTGCCAACAAGCCCGAGCTGCTCTCATCAGCATAAAGCTTGTTCGAATAAGGCAAGGCTGGAAATGAAGGGCGCTCGTTTTAATGCAACTGCATCGGCATCTCAAAACTTAAAAATATGAGGTCTTTCACACTTGCAGTTGCACCCACAAAAGGTAATTTAGTTTTCATTGACGGCATTTTCATGTCCCAAATCTGCACAGTAGGCTAGGAGTAGAAGCCTCTAAATTGGTTTTTGACCACCTTGGGTTCTCTAAAGGGTTCCACACCAGGCTTGGACATTGCAAATGGACAAAGCACAGGAAGCAGATCACGCGGTGACAATGATATCTGCAAAACAGCACACTGATGTACCGCCACAACAACAGCTTAAATCCACTCAAAAGCCTTCACGACCATTTTCTAAAAGTAGCGTGGATTTTTGCCAGCAGAAAGTTACCAGATGCATGGCGCTTCTGCATCAGACATGTAGTGCCTGCAGCATACAAATAGCCAGCAGCAGCGCGAATGGCTCGGGAATTCTAGTGAAATGCAGAGCCGCACGTGGAGTGCGAAAAACTGCCTCTGGAAATGGCACCACACAAGAAAGAAATGTAGGAGAGGGCCATGATGTTAACGTCACGTGGGAGAGTAGCTTGCCTCTTCACACCATTGCCTTAAGTCTGATTCGCTTTAATATTTATGCTATTACTAAACTATTTCTTAGAAGTTGTGGAATAGTTGTGGCTGAATAGTCCTAGGACGGTATATCACAATTTCTAATGTAAAATCGAAATTTCCAAGGGGGCTTGGAGATGGGCCCTCTACATCGAGAAAATAAACAGGTAATTACAAGAGTTTCCCGGACACATTGATCTACATCTTGAGCTTTCTGTTCATCAGTGATAGTTCCAGTAGAATGACCACAAAGGATATTATAGCCTAGCACGACTGCCTTTCTTTTTGACAATATAGTGCAAGAACAAAAAAAGGGGAGGATCACACACATCACAATCTACGCAATTTTCTAAAGTTACAAAATATCACAGCGTTTTCACGGGATCAGTGAGGATGAAAATGAGATGCATTTCGTAAATGAAGGATGAAAAGCAGCGATGACATGCGCATAGAAGTGAACACCTTGAATTTGAATCACCTCTGGTCCCTCTAGGAGAGAGCTCATATGCTAGAAGTGTTGCTTGTGAAAGGTGTGCACTTAAAATGCAACGGCATCGAGAGGATTAACTGCCTTCGCCTCTTATGAAAAAAACTCCATATATGGGAGGAGAAAGGTCAGCTTGAGTGGACATTTTCACACAGATCAATACTTTTCAGCTAAATATAGCACAAGGAACAGCACACAAAACAGAAGACCTTTAGGAAAATAGTTCTTCAAACCTAAAGCCAGCGCAAGACATGGTCAATCAGGACAGCATTGCTCCCACTGGGTTCAAAATACCAAAATACACAAAGGTGACATGATGAAAATGTCTATGCATCAAATTCCTTATGAATGCTGACTGCAATTCATGCACTGTAAGCTAGTTTCATAAGGTCCATGCAGCTCCCTTCAATGCATTGGCGAGAAAGGCAGAGAATGACATGTGAAATTTGTGACCTTATCTATGCACAAGTTCAGCAGCACTTTAGAAGCACTGTGCGATAGTTGGAGGTACGAGATGTAGAGTGGCAGCTTTTGCCTTGACACACACCAAAGGTAAACTCTCAATCAGGCTAGGTTGGTACATCATCCCTTGAACTCATAAAGGTCATGATGAGAAAAAAAAAGGGGGGGGGGGTTTCAATGACTTTTACAAAATTCCAAGACCTCCTCAAAAAAAAAAAGAAAAAAAAAGAAAACAAGGAAAGAAATAAGAGACACTTAAGACTGCTTACATATGGGAATGCAAAAACATCATAGTTCCTTTGGTGAAGTGTTTTTTTCCACACATTCCTTCTCCGCACAAGCTCTCACCTGCATTTTAACTGCACCTCGGTAACGCCAAATCAAAATGCACCAAGTGTCTCAACACGCTCAGCGCCGTTCAACCGGACATTACCACTAATGCTTTTTATTTTATACAATCACTTTATACACTCATGACATGGTGCCATTCCTCCCCATTGGCTACACCCTCACACGCCCAATGATGCATGTACCAGGCCACACCTTTAGTCAGCCAGATGGCTGTGACGTGACATGTTCAGTGATGCATGCAGTAGGAACACCTTTATTGAACAAGAACCGTGGAGCCGCTGTGGTGTCGGGGAAGGGTGCAGTCTCGGAGCCCGGAGGCCTGGGTTTGATTCCCACCCAAAGCGAAATTTATCAAATTTTCTTTTCAAAGCTACTAATTTACTTTGTTTATAGGAACCTCCCTGAGAAATCTGATGTCACTTCGAACATCTTGTGACATGTTTTTACTCTTTGCGCTGTTGGCCATTTTTCGTGCCATCTTCCGCTCACGCTGACTACACCAACAGATTTTCACATAATGGGGCACATAATGCTTTTGCATTAAATGCAAGCATTCTCAAGGACTAAAGCAATATTTTCTGCCAGTTTAAAAACATATTTTCCTAAAAAATTTAAACACTTATATTAGCACATAAAAATGTTAAAATATAAAAGTACAGGAGGAAGACTTAGTGAGTGAGCCATTACCAGCCACAAAAGCTGACCACCTGGGGTGGCGATATTCTGGTCTGTTAAATTGTGCCATGATGGCATTTTGAGCCAATCAGAGAGGCTGTAGCAGTCCTGTCAGCCAATCAGGCCTAACCTGGTGACAAATTCAACAATATATAGCCAAATTTGACAGTGTCGTTAGTAGCTTGACTTTTGAATTGCATTAGCCATGTGATCAGACAAAAAAAAAAATCTGCAAAGCTCAGCAAAAACATAACTGAATAATTTTTGAGCCCTTTATAAAATTTAGGGCTTTTCACAGCCCTGAAAACAGCATTTTAAATATTAACCATTTAAAATACTGCAACAAATCTTATATTTTGCCCTTTTTTAATGTTTTGTTTAGCAGAAATTGACTCAGTGCAGGAGACTTGTAGCTAAATGTAAAATTGTTCTGCCTCCATTTCTTTAGGTTGGAAAACATGGAGGCAGTGAGGTCACTATTGCATGTCATAATCAATAGGTTCTCGGCAAGGCACCTCACATCAAGAATTGACGCTGAGGGCGGAGACAACACAGAAGAAAACAAAATGTGAGCAACAGAAACAAATCCCATGAAATGCACCACATTTCCAAAGTGAAAGCTCACTGGAATAGATTGGCATTGCTCCCAACACGAACAACATAGCTGTCATTCTCTGTGCTGCTATGGAAGGGCTGATACGGGAACCTGAGGGACATTGTCATTTCCTTCTCTCAACTATGTTTTTCTTTTGGCGTAATACCAACAGGTAGAGAGAGAGCATTATGAATTGAAGATTAAAAATCAAATCAGATGGCAGATTTAAGATCACAAAGCTAGACTACCCATGAAATGCCACGTTGGGGGAGTGGCAGGGTGGAGCTCGGAATTAACTTCCACCACCGGGAATTTTTTTAATGTGTGCCTTAATCCAAATACGCAATAGTTTTCACATATTGCCCCCCCTTCAGGATGGTGATGTAGTGGCAGGGGATCGAACCTGCAGCCTTGTGCTCTGCAGCAGAATGCCACTGCTAGCCACTGAACCACCATAGCAAATATGAGTTGCGCATTAAAACATGGGCAGATGTAACGTGTTGATTTAGGCTACGCGATATAGGTTCACAGTATTTAACAGCATGAGAGATACTTTCTTGTCCTGCATCTTGTGCTGCTAAATAATGCTACGAAAGGGGAGATGGCATTCTGGCATCAATAGGAATGAGAGGACTTAATTCGGTCATGTAATGCAATGTATAACTGGCGGTCTGATGGAAGTGCAGGCTATGTGGCAATGGAATTGAAATGCAATAGAGGGCACCAGGAAATTAGATTACGAGATTAGCAAATTTGTAGAGATGTGATGGGCTCGGTTGAGGCAGGACAAAGTCATTGGAGACTTTTGGCCATGAAGAAGAATTGAGATATAATAACGATGATGATGACGATGATGATGATGATGATGATGCTCTCGTGTAATCTTAAAGTTAAGCCTGACGCACTCCACTCTTTAACTTAATGACAACAAAGGGCCATCACTGCAGGCTATCAGTTTTTTTTTTTTGTTGTTGTTGTTAGCTGCTCCTTGACTTTCAAACTGGGCAAATGTTAGATATGCAGAATTCACACGCGTGAATAACAATGAGTGTTGTCAACTCTCTAGTCGAACATTATGTACACCTTGCAAACACAATCACACGTGTACACTACCTAGTGACCGAAAGATGTACATAATGAATATCAAGGACAAAAGTTGAGTCACAAGCTAGGCAGTACCGTACTAAGAATCAGGAGTTGCAGCTAAGTGCATCCCTGGTCGAAACGAACATGTCACACACGTACATGAACACACGCACTCACACACACAAAAAGACAGCTGCCCATTTTCTTGAGCACCAGTTTGCCCCCACTTGTGTTGTTTGACAACAGTTAATAATAAGCGAATAAGTATGCACACATACAAAAGCAATTTTCAATAGCAAGTGAGGTGGTTGATATGCTACAAATAAAAAAAAAGGTTCCAGTCTTGGCTGTGAACAACACAGGAAAGTGATAAAATGTAGAATGAAAAAATGACAGCTACACCAATGACTAGAATTAATGCACCTCACAAGAAAGGAAGCAATATGTGCACCGAAGACTAATTAAAAATGTGTGTATAAGATAACATAAATCAAAGCATAAAACAATGCTTGCACATTTAAAAATGGCATTTCTCTACAATCTTGAGGTGAGCTGGCAGCTTCCCTTCAGCCTTGCAGAAATTTATAGTGATTTTTAAAAAAAAGATAAACAGCTGCACGATTGGTGGGCGACACCAGGAATGAATTCTACGTCGAAACAAGTTCTTGCTCAAAGGCTTCTTCGCCTGGTGCAGAAACAGACACAATTGTCCAGCCGGCTTGAGCATTGGGGGCAACCACCACATCGGCGACCGAAACTACAGGCACATCAGTGTCACCTTCACCTGTAGCGCTGCAAGAAGATGACAAACAGGATGTTGCTGCAAACTGCCAACAATTAGCAAAACTTCACCTTTTGCCAGACCTAGTTACAATGAGGCAATAATGTATTCTCTTTGTAGCCTTTGGTAAAATCGAGCTTTTGTAAGGCAGAGTGTGTGCCTCCCCAGATCATGCAGATGCTGCTAGTTGCACCTCTGCTGTATGATTTTACTCAATATGGCGAGTTTGGACTGGTTCATGAAGCCCCTTGTGCATCATGTGAGCCTTTAAGGTTTGTAATGATACATTTTACTTACAATAGCAAATTATAAAAGGTAGACATGCATTCATTCAACTCTGGTTAATTCCATTTTTTGTTTCGTTTTATCCTGACGAGCGCCCATGCATTTCTATTGGCCCAAGCATGCCTTATTATGATCCTAAAAGTGGCCTTCAACAGACAATTAGAACTTGAACAGTCAGCAGTCACATGCCTGACCCCTATAGTGACCCCTTTAGTGGCAGCATACCTCGATGGAGCTTAGGGCACAGTGAACACGCTGAACACCCATCATTTCCCATCGAAAACACGTATTTTCGGCCTTCCATAGGAAGGTTTTCAAGCAGTAATGGTACCTAACCCCCCAATGTCTCATTACAATCTTTACCCGATTCTAACATGAATCTTTTCTTTTGGAGAAAACTGGGTCAAAAGTTGCCTGCACAGTGCAATCGAATACAAAACCAAACTGCGTTTACGACATTCGTTTGCTTTGCCACATAACACAGCTGTACTGCGACGAAGCCAACTTTAAGAAGTGTTGTGAAACACTTACATTAGACCCTTGCTCATTTTCCTTGCTAAAAATCGGATATGCGTTAGATTTTTACTTTATTTAGGGGCTTTAATGTAATTTCTATGTTAGTTTTCTACTTTGGAGGAATAGAAAGTACGTAATAGATTCGGGGACATGTTAAAACCGGATAAATACTGCCAAATGAATCAGTGTGTTTTGGCATTTTTTCTTCATCTTGTTTAATTCCACCTACCGGATAATTAGATCAATTTTATCAGTCCCATCAGGGTCACATTTACATAAGTCGACTGTACTGAGTGTTTAAGCTGGTACATGTCATGTTGTTTGATGCCTCTTCAGCATCAATGTGTAATCGCCTCCAAAAACAAATACGACAAGCCTCACCAAAATTGGCACAGTGGTTGCCAAGAAAAAAGATTTCTCCTTTCCCATGTATGTAGATAGGAGCCCCCAAGCTAAAGCTTCCTCTTAATGCGTGGAGCCCAACGCTGCAGCACTGCTCAGCATTTTGATTGACAACTGTACTGTCTTTTGAGCACAACCAATAAAAGCATAAGAGGCTTCACAAGAGTATAGCAACTACATTTCCAACAGCATATTGATTTATGGTAGTCGAAGAAGGGATGTTTTAGGCTAAAGCAAACATTTCAACGAGGGACTAGTCTTCACCAAGGCATCACAGCATTCTGGTTGAGACAGAAAGAAAGTAGATGCTAACAAAGACAGCAAACACATTTCTGTTACACTTTCAGTACTGCCATCAATATACACGGGCCTGTCATGGTTGCAGACTCTCACGGCATCTTTAATATATATGTAAGTTATGATGAAGCAGCAGATGAAAAACAGTTTGTGGAAAGATAGAGAAGGAACAGGCTCAAGACAAGATGTTAACGCACAAGCAGTTAGGGTTCCACATACCTGAGAGCAGCCTGTTGCTGATACTGGGCCAGTAACAGGTTGATCTGTGCCGGGTCGAGTGTTGAGGCGGCCACCTCAGTTGTCTCTACTGTCGCGTCGAGCGTTTCAGTGATGACCTGCTCCTGCTGGGTGTCGGCCATGCCTTCATCTTGGTCCTCGACCTCTTGCAAAGACCTGGTGGTCAGGAATGTAGTAGAACCACTGTTCTGGCGGAAGTCTGTCAGTCCTTGGGTAAGTTCAGACATTGCCCGGGTCAGCAAGTCAGCCTCCCGGCCTCTGTTGCTGCCATTCACTGCCTGTAAGGATTACAGCATTTATTGAAAATGATGTGGAGGCATAGGCTCTGTGGTAGTGCTGAGGCCACTATGACCCCCTTAGCATGTGGCTGATGATCACTTTTTATTGGAAAGTATTCTTTGCCTCTTCAATCAAGTTTGTGATGGTTGATGGGTATATGGATATCTGTCTTGCATGATGTGCCATGCCGGTAAGCAATAGGTCTGTACATCCGGATGGTTCGTAATGCCATCATTGTCATGCCACAATGCCTTCATGGACTCCATCGCCATAACACAATCATTACTGCTGTGACTGCTGTGGTCCTGCTATCATCATCGTCGACAGCAGGCCATCATTCTACCCGAAGCCGTCATGTGTTTGCCATTGTGCCGTTGTCTTGATGTTGTTGGCACGCACACAAACTGTGTGTACAGTTGTGTGCCCAGACCTGACCCAGAAAGGGGTCAAGTCCGCTCGAGCAAATTTGAATAACACCCCTATAATGCATGGGTTCTCAAAGCGGCTTCTGCAGACCCCTCCTCAGGGTTCCACGCTAGCGAAATGGCTAAGACGGCGAACCACGTGCATTTCCGCCATTTGTAAATAGGTGCCGCTAGCGTGTGTGCCGACATATACGTCAGAGGATTAAAAATTAAATGCATCAAGCAGCACAACCCACATGGTTCTAGTACGGCAGCTCGGCGAGCGCGGTGCACTGCAAATGCATGTCACAAAAAAGCAAAAACGGTGCTAGTCATCAGCAGAAATCTTATGCGATTCAAGAGTGACGCCAACGCCGGACCACTCTGTGCCTAATTGTGTCTTTATTCTTGCCTTTATCCCTGCGCATAAAACCGCGTTAGCGGCTGCCCCCCAGGCTTCCATAACTGCGTAGTAGTTGCCATCCATGATCACGTCAATAACCACTGCGGTTTTATCCGCAGCGATTGCGGCAAAAACAGCAGTTTCGTTTTTACTCAGTGCGAGTGTTGGCCGCATGCCTTCAAAACTGCGGAGTCGCCATCCATGACTGCGTCGATGGCGACCGCAGTTTCGTCTGCATTTGTTGCGAAAGAAACGGTAGTTTCCTTTTGACTTGGTGTGTGTGTCGGACGCACACCTTCATAACCACAAGGTTGCTGTCCGTGATTGCATCGATGGCGGCCGCGTTTTCATCTGCAGTGGCTGCGGTAAACAGTAGTTTTGCTTTGACTCAGTGCAGATGAGCAGCACTGGCTACATTGCTATGGACGGGCGATTCGTTACCTACCAGCTCATTGGCAAAAAAATAATCAATGTGTGCGTGCAGTACTGAAAAGCATGTGCCAGAAGAAGATGCGTGCCGCAGCCTCTTGCTTATTGTGCAAGCAATGCCTGCCTCTTTGAGCAATTCAGTTCAAGAGTTCAAGGATTAAAATTGTGTTATCTGCCACAGGCAATAAAAAAGGTACAGTGTGGTCTAAAACAAACACCTGGTATATTGGTATGTTACTCATTTATAACAAATTTAACCAATGTAAAGCTTCATTGTAGTTGGCATTTAACTCTTTTCCTACCATGCAGAAAATAGGTGTTTTTTGTAGATGATGCCAGATTTTTTCTTTCTTTAAGGAACTACTGCACTCAATACTTTATGTAATACATAAACAAAAAGCAGAATGAGTGCACTTTTCACGCATAAAGGTTTTATTAAAGAGATGTATGCCCTAAAAGAAGAGAAACTGCCAGAATCAAGATCCTGGGATAAAAACTGAACCAAGTTTGTAAAGGCACGCTTGTATCTACTAAGAAAAAAGTGTCACAAAAATTATGAGATATGTATATACAAAATGTATTGCCATCTAATAGGCACTATCTCCAAAAGAAATCAAAATTTTTTATGGAACAGGTACTTCAGTACAAAAATTTAAGTGCAAGCACTACAGTTGGGCGTGCCGGGCTGCGGCCACCGATGTTCTGGGCTGGTTTGTGTTGTCGTCGCTCTCAGAGTCAAAGACTGCCGAAAAGGCAGCATCCTCAGACTCGCTGCTGCTCCATCCATCAATAAAATCAGTTGCAGACGCAGCGGAATGGCGAGATCTGCGATTTTTCGAAGCATGCATGCTGCTCCCCCAGGCGGCCATTTTTGCTTTCTACTCTGACAATCGCAAAATTTGGAGCACGTTCGAAAATAAACACCTGGCAGCAAAAAAACAAACTGCTTATAAAACAAAAATATAGTTCTCCTCCATCACGTCCGATGGCGCAGAGTGTCCGTGAGCAGTGCAGAAAGTCTTGAAAGAGGCATTTCAAACCATCGATAGCGTAAGGGCCATTTTTGCTTTCTACTTCGACAATCACAAAACTCTGGAGTGCATTCAAAAATTAACGCCTGGCAACAAAAAAGTAAATTGCTTAGGAAACAAAAAAATAGTTCTTCACGTCTGATAGCTCAATGTGTCCATGAGCGGTGCAGAAGGCTTTGAAAGAGGCGTTTCAAGCCATCGACAGCGTGCTAATGGTGCCTAAAGAGCGCAATAGGGAAAGAGTTAAAACTAACACATTTATCTGGCAATAAAAGTTGGTCATTAACAGGGAAAATGAAGGCTGAACACCACTCTATTTTAATTTTGTGCCTAAACTGGGGTACCTCAATGTCAAGCAGGTGCAAGGAAAGTCTCCAATAGCAAGGCAAGTGATTGCCTGCATTCATAATACAGTGAAACCTCGTTAAACCGTAGTTGGCCAGAGCTTGGAAAATGTATGTACTAAACGGTAGTACTGCTTAACTGAAATAGCATGAGACTGCCCACTTACCTGTCAAAAATGGAACTCAGAGAGAGTACGATGAAAGGGCAAAAACATGAAATATTTATTCGCTTCGCACGACAAAAGTGTGTTATTTTCATTTGATGCAGCAGTGGCTTAGCAGTGACGACAGTGGCTTCAAACTTACTGAAGCTGCGAGCCAGCTTTTTGGCCATCCTCCTCTTCTTGGCGAACACTCGCATGGCACATTCCTCGTTAGCGCTGCATATTCTCCGTTGTCAGAATTGGGGGCTCAATCACGTCGCTCGTGATCCGTTGTCAAGATTGGAGTCCGGCATGAATTAAAAGGTAGCTGGCCCATGCCGTCGTCCAACTTATCCATGCTGAGGACGTTGTTGAAGGGAAGGACTGCTTCTCATCGAGAACGAGGAATATGGGTTTATTTACAATATTTATATCAGTCTAAAATGACTGTTTGAGAAAGTACATCAGTCTAACATGACTGCTTGAGAGAAGTGTCAGTCCAACATGACTGCTCAAGAGAAGTGTCAGTCCAACCTGACTGCTCAAGAGAAGTGTCAGTCCAACCTGACTGCTCGAGAGAAGTGTCAGTCCAACCTGACTGCTCGAGAGAAGTGTGTCGAGCATCCGCACAACAGCAGTTTTTAAACACTCGGTCCACCGGCGATACAAGGAGATGCGAACGTTCGTTTAGTCATCGCAAACTAGCCGCCTCTCCGCGGCACGGTTTACACACACACATGCAAACACACAGGTGCGAAGGTCTGGAGCCGACGTCAGAGGGGCCCCAGAGCACTCGGAGCCGTTCCGGGTAGCGCGTTGGAGAGTTTGGGAACAATAGTTGGCCCGCCGAGCTGATTCCGTCACAAAGTCGATTTAGTCACGCTGTGGCTAGAAGTTCGCGGCGTCGCTCCCGGAATGCGGTCGTCACAGTCGCAAGTGGGTGGCAATCTTGCATTGCAGCGCGCCGTTCTTAACAGCGCCGGGATGTTGCCGTCAAAGTCGGTAAGTGGGTGGCAATCCTGCATGGCAGCTGGCCATTCTTAACAGCGCCTCCATGGCCCGAAAAATCTCGACTGTCTAGCGCTGACAACCGCTGGGCAGGAAGAGAATGGCTGGTGGTCAGGGGGTGATTGATGCCTTGGCTTGCAGCGACCACTCGTGTATTGATGTCACCGCCCCAAAACATCCAACAAGGACAGGCAACTGCAAAATGAACCTCACAACACGGCTCTGCGCCGAGATGACGTACATTGGCTCTCACTTTAGACCCGCTAGGCTTCAAAAAAAGAAAACATAAGTGCAGAAACAGAAATAAATGCTGCATTTCACTATGCCAATTTCTGAAGTAATTTCGTGCTGACAAATTCAGCAATCATGGAGGGAATCCTGCTAAATGAGAGGAGATCTGCTTGGCTTAAAAAAAAAGTTAACACTCGTAACCCTAAAATTTAGGCGGGACCCTCAAACGCAGAATTCAAATTAGCCTGCTCAAACCATCCGCATTGCTATGCAACTTTTCCTTCTTATATCTAATGGAGAAGTTGTACTCTTGAAGAGTGAGGCTCCATCGGAGCAAGCGGCCATTTTTGGTGTGACATTTGATTGAGCCACGTCAGAGGACAGTGGTCGGTCTCGAAGATGAACTTCGCTCCGTACAAGTAACACGACAACTTCTGGGTGGCCCAAACTAAACAAGCGCATTCCTTCTCTGAAGCGCTGTAGGCTTCCTCCCTTACATTTAGTTTACGGCTGGCATAGAGGATAGGATGCTCCTCGTCATCGTCGCCGACCTGACTAAGTACCCCGCCCATACCTCTGTCGCTTGCGTCGCATTGAACTATGAATTCCTTTGCGTAGTCTGGCGCGCGAAGCACAGGACGAGAAACCAATAGCGTTTTCAAACTTAGGAAAGCGTTTTCTTTGTCCTTATCCCAGTGTACGTTACTCGGTGCTCCCTTTCGGAGGGCGTCCGTTAATGGACTTGCCATTTGCGAGTAATTCAGAATGTACCGTTGATAGTACCCCACAAGTCCCAAAAATGAACGAAGGTCTGTTTTCGTGCGCGGCTGAGAAAATTCTCCAATCGTAGCTATTTTCAGCTCGGCCGGCCGTCTCATGCCCTGACCGACAACATGGCCCAGATAAGTAACCTGCGAACAACCAAACCTACACTTTTCCGCTTTCATCGTTAAGCCGGCTTCCCTCAACCGTGAGAACACCTGTTTGAGGTGCGATAAGTGTTGTTCCCAGCTGTCCGAAAAAATTGCTACATCATCAAGATAGGGCAAGGCGAACTCCTGCAAGTCTTTTAGGACAATATCCATTAACTTAGAGAAGCTAAACGGCGCGTTCTTCAGCCCGAAGCCGAGTGCGAGAGGGCGAAAAGTGCCTACAGGTGAGATGAATGCGGCATAGCGGCTGGCACTTTCTGAAAGGGGAACTTGCCAGTACCCCCGCACGAGATCTATAGTTGAAATGTATTTAGCAGCGCTAACTCTTTCAATTCGTTCCTCAATGTTGGGTATCGGGTACAGCTGATCCCTAGTGATGGCATTTAACTTCCTGTAGTCAACACACGGACGAGGGTCCTTGTTAGGGGTTTCTACCAGTATTAGAGGTGACATGTAGTCACTCTCAGCGGGCTCAATAACTCCCAACTCTAGCATGCGCTGTATGTCTGCCTCCATAATCTCTCTCTGTCTGGGAGACACCCTGTAAGGCTTTGATCTTACTGGTTCGGTTGATGTCAGCTTAATTTCATGCGTTATTAGTTTGGTTCTACCCGGCCAATCGCTGAATCTGTCAAGATATTCCCCTAACACCTCTTTTAGCTCATCTAGCTGCTCGGGTCTTAGAGCGTGCGAGCTTACCGAGTGTTCTACTACTTCTTCTAGGCCGATTTCAGAGTTGGAGGTCGCCCTATACTCCTTAAACTTGGTAGGTACGACTAACGAATCTAAAATCCTACCCTTTCGATCTCTGTAGTTCCGATACAACAATCCTCCTCTCTCCTGTATCGTCACGTTGCGCCTAGCAATGCCTTCTTTAGCTGTGTCATGTAATTTAGCTAAGCTCTCATCATCCTTTTGCTCGGCTGCCAGTGACTCTCTATCCACACGTAAGAGCTGATCAAAGTTCTTTGAGGCCGGTGATAATAACGACCCTGTCTCGCTTGTGAGTGCGTCAGCTTGCTCTTCCTGCAGGCTAGAACTTTGACACTCTAGTGCTACGCTCTCATTGAGCTGGTCAGCTGGCAGGCTCTCCTCAACTGTTCTTTTGTCCCTCTGGCCTAGCTCGGATTCGGGTATTGAAGTTATCCCCTTTTCTGCTTCCGCTGGAGGAGCTTGTGCATCTTCAGCCAAAAGCGCCGCGATCTTACGAGCTTGACCTCGGGTCAATGCTTGTACTATGCCCTCTCCCAGTTTGAGCCCTTTGTCATGCAGTAACTGATTCGAACGATTCGAAAAGATGTAAGGATACTGCAGTGACAAAAATTTGGAAACTGCAGCCTCAGTCTCTAGCTCCCCGAATGGTCCACTGATTTTGACTTTGGCCCTGGGCAGACACACGCTGTGTTCTTCTACAACCTGTTTTATCCATGCTACTTCTCCGGTGAAGTCATCTACCGTCACGTAAGATGGATGGACAATGTCCATCGTGGCGGCACTGTCTCTTAGCACTCGGCATGGTTTTCCATTAACTTGCAGGTCGTGAAGACATGGACTTAAAAGTTCCATATTCTCATCTTTTTCCTCCACGTAGGAGAAAACTACGCTAGGCTTCCCGCAGTTTACAGCTATATGTCCCAGTTTGTGGCATTTGTAACAGCGAATTGGTCTAAAAGATTCGAATTTTCTTTTCTGTTCTTTTTGTGCGGTTTCTCCGTTAAGTTTCTCCTCGCTCTTTTCTGCGGGCTTTTCCGCCATGTCTACAGGCTCCGATCGTCTAGTCAGCGCACCCCTTTTGAACGGAAATGGTTTCCGCGATCCATTTCGACCGTCCAAGTTTCCGTCCTCGGCGTTCAACTTTCTACGGGTTGCGTACTCTTCGGCTAATTCGACCGCCCTTTCCACAGTGTTTACATTCCCTCTGTCTTGCACCCACAGTTTCACAGCTTGGGGGATGCTTTTGTATAACTGCTCTAGACACATGCATTCAATGATCATGTCTCTGCTGTCGTACGCTTCCGCGCTTTTAAGCCACTCGACTAGGTTGGCCTTTAAGCTATATGCAAACTCCAGATATCCCTCGCTATCTTTCTTGCCTGTGCTCCTAAACCTTTGCCGAAAAGCTTCGGCTGAAAGGCGGTATTTCTTCAGGAGACTAGCCTTAACTTTTGCATAATCATATGCATCCTGTGCACTCAATCTGGCGATTACTTCCGCCGCCTCGCACGGCAACATAGACAGCAACCGCTGTGGCCATGTACTCGGGCCGAAGTTCATCTTTTCGCAAGTCCTTTCAAAATTGCTTAGGAACAAGCCTATGTCGGTCCCGACCTCAAATGGCTTTAATAGCCTGTCCATGCGGTACGATTCTGCCTCACTTGATCGTCCCAGAGCGCCTTCACTTCCTTGAGACAACTCCAAACGTTTCCTTTCAAGTTCAAGTTGCATTTTTCTTAACTCGCGATCTTTATCGCGTTCCTCTCTCTCTCTGTTCCATTCTTCTCTTTCCTGTTCTTCTCTTTCTCTGTCCCGTTTCTCTCTTTTTTTCAGAAGTTCAAACCGCATTTCAATTTCTTCCTCACTGGCCTCTTCGGAAATTAGCTCCAATAATTCTGATTTTAGCATTTCCTTGCGCACATCTAGGCCAAGTTCCTCACCAACAATCAACAATTCGTCTCTCAGCAGAGTCCTTAGCTCCATGATTGCTGCTTTACTGCCTTGATCCTGCTCTCTAAATCTAGCTAGGAAAACACAACCTAGCTAACGCTCAACAATCTAGCTTCCCTACTGTTCTAAACAGAACAACCACAAAATGAAGCCTAGAGAGTCAAAGCAAGAACCAAGCACTCACCGCAGTCACAGCACCACGTCGCAAAGTCCATCTCACCGCTGTCAGCCAGTTGTCAGGATTGGGGGCTCAATCCCGTCGCTCGTGATCCGTTGTCAAGATTGGAGTCCGGCATGAATTAAAAGAGGTAGCTGGCCCATGCCGTCGTCCAACTTATCCATGCTGAGGACGTTGATGAAGGGAAGGACTGCTTCTCATCGAGAACGAGGAATATGGGTTTATTTACAATATTTATATCAGTCTAACATGACTGTTTGAGAAAGTACATCAGTCTAACATGACTGCTTGAGAGAAGTGTCAGTCCAACATGACTGCTCAAGAGAAGTGTCAGTCCAACCTGACTGCTCAAGAGAAGTGTCAGTCCAACCTGACTGCTCGAGAGAAGTGTCAGTCCAACCTGACTGCTCGAGAGAAGTGTGTCGAGCATCCGCACAACAGCAGTTTTTAAACACTCGGCCCTCCGGCGATACAAGGAGATGCGAACGTTCGTTTAGTCATCGCAAACTAGCCGCCTCTCCGCAGCACGGTTTACACACACACACGCAAACACACAGGTGCGAAGGTCTGGAGCTGACGTCAGCGGGGCCCCGTAGCAGTCGGAGCCATTCCGGGTAGCGCGTTGGGGAGTTTGGGAACAATAGTTGGCCCGCCAAGCTCATTCAGTCACAAAGTCGATTTAGTCAGGCTGTGGCTAGAAGTTCGCGGCATCGCTCCCGGAATGCGGTCGTCACAGTCGCAAGTGGGTGGCAATCTTGCATTGCAGCTCGCCGTTCTTAACAGCGCCGGGATGTTGCCATCAAGGTCGGTAAGTGGGTGGCAATCCTGCATGGCAGCTGGCCATTCTTAACACCGTGCACGGGGGCTGTAGCACTGCAGATGTCGCGGGGGCCTTTTCACAGTGGGGTGCTGTTCTCGTCACAACGATTATGTTCATGAGGCTGATGTAACGCACAGCTTCTGCCACTGTCGGGCCTGAATAGCCCGTGCTGTTGCTTTTCGTGTTGTCCTCATCACTGTCGTTAGGCATCACTTCGGTAACAACAGAAGCAGCAATGGTGAAAAGTCAGAACCTCATAGCCAACATCTTTTCACGGTCACAGCAGCGCTGCCGAGCAACTTATTCGCATTCCAAACGCCACACACCGTAACGGTAGTCAACAGTAGATCCCTGTCGCATGCCAGCGCCGACTTCTTCGTGCCATGTTCGATAGCACGAACTATGTCTAATTTTACTTCTATGCCGAGCACCCGCTGTTTTTTATCTGAGCTTCGGCATGACGCGAGTCCTAGCTTGCACAACGCCACAACGCTCTCTGGCACAATATCGAAATGATGTTGATGTTGATCTGGCTTCACGCGCAAACACACAGGGCACTTGGAGGCCATCATTCTGATCTCTCAGGCTTGTTGTTCTGGTGGGATGCCCAATGGGGACGATGCACAGCCGTGATTGCACGAAGAAAAGTGGAAACACTACGTGCTGACCGATACATAAGCAATAGGCTGGTACGGTTTGTGTGGATAAAAAACGCATTATGTTCAATGGCCACTGAGTTGGGGATTTCACTTTACTACTTTTAAACCAAAACTACTGTTTCAGCGGGTATGGTTTAACGAGGTTTTACTGTAGAGTAAAACCTCGTTGAACCATACCCGCAATGAAAAAGGCACCCAGCGACATCTGCAGTGCTACCGCGCCCGTGCACGGAGAATATGCAACACCAACGAGGAATCTGCCGTGCGAGTGTTTGCCGAGAAGAGGGAGCTGGCTGAAAATATGGCTTGCAACTTCAGTAAGTTTGAGGCTGCTGTCGTCGCTGCTAAGCCACTATGGCATCAAACGAAAATAATAGACTTTTGTCGCGCAAAGTTAATAAATACTACATGTTTTTGCCCTTTCATCACACTCTGTCTGAGTTCCATTTTTGACAGGTAAGTGGGCGGTCTCATGCTATTTCAGTTAAGCAGTACTATCGTTCAGTACATACTTTTTCCGAGCTCCGGCCAACTATGGTTTAATGAGGTTTCATTGCAATATGTAATCTTTATTTACTAGTACACAATTAAATAGCACCAACCATATGCTGCAACAATCTAGGACATAACAGGGAGCTGGTGCGAGAATTTGAAAGTGGACCAATCTTACGTTGTTTTTTTTTTTCATTTTGTTGAGGACTAACACAGCCTTTGTTCATGGTAAGACTGATCTTGATTCTGGAAGCATGAATCTATCAAGTTGGCTATCTTGCTATTACTCTTTAACGTCACTTTTGCTATGACAGTCGTAAAAATCTCTACACCTTGCCGAAAGAGATGCTAGAACATCCCTAGGAAACCAACAAAATGTCCCCCAATATCCGCGCACTTTATGGACACATTCCTAATACCACACATCATTATTTTGCTCTTTGGCAGTGTTCGTTTTTGCTGGATTACCACTGCTCTAGAACAGTATCACAGCATCTAATATTTCTTGAATGTTGCCATTGGTTCTATAGCAAAGGATGTGTGTCTGATCTCAGATGTACCGAAGTCCCAGAAGTTAACCTGGAATGTGCTGCAAGTAATGTATAAACAGCAGACAAACTCGGCCAGTGAGATTAGACTTGACGACCGATGACAGCGCTCACCGCTTTCGCTCTGATTCGAGTGTAGCTTGCCTTTCTGGGCACAAATTCTCCCGATAAGGAGTGAGGATCTTAAATCTTGCTTTAGGCAGCGTTTGGTACTAAACTGCCGCTATGACATGACACTGTATTTAAAAACCCTGATGACGCACAATGCCAGTGTATACTGTCCCCACCGACCTGGTTGTTGGTGGTGCCAAACAGGGCCACCATCTCCATGTGCTTCTTGCGCTGGTGTTGGAGCAGCTTGGCTTTGCTGGCATACTGTTTGTGGCACAGGCAACAGCTGTGGGGCTGCGTTGTCACACTGCCCACCATGTGCGAGAAGGTAGGGTTTGGTTGGCCAGGGATGCTGGGTACACCTCCCTGCACACAAGGATCAAAATACTCCTCTCACCATCCCAAACACACTCCAGAGAGGACACTGCATAAGCAAGACTTCACCATTTTAAACTTCACTTACACAATATGTTAACTCACCTTGCATTATTTTTATCCCATGATCTCATGTTTAGGTTAGTAGAGTACCTTGCAGGTGCCTAGATTTTAAACAGCTAAGCATTCAAATGCCTCTTTTGTCATGGTAAAAGTATGTACTTTGATGATGAGTTCGAGGCAGTAAGTTATCGGTCGTAATCAGCTTTATCTACATAATAGCCCATACACAGTTGAAATGCTTGAACCTACCAAAACATCACTGTTTTAGCAAGGTCTTTTATCCCTTTGTCTCTACGAGATTCCTATCATGTATACAGCACTCTACACCAATCCTTACCACAGTTAAGCCACTCACGTACCTTTTAAACAATTGCATTCATCAATAGTTGTGGCACTCATTTGTCAAAGATGCCTTTGTGCCATTAAAAACTGGAAAGAAAGACTTTTGGGGCAATAAATAAAAGATTGCTGCAAAACACGGGTCCACTACTAAACTGAGAACCTCACTGGTACTCAGTACAACAGCATATCACTAATTCATTATTTTCAGAGGAAAACAGCTAAATAAATAAAACACAAACATTCTATTCAACCGATATTGTCACGTGGTCATGACGTCAAAGAACACAGTAGCAATACTGTGAAAGGCAAAACTAGCTTGTATTGGGCGAACCTGTGCCCACAAAACAGGCTACACTTAAAGCACAACGTGAGCGGCGAACACAGTCGGCGATCGACGAAAATTTGATCAGCAGGTCAAGCGTGTCGGCTTTTATAGTTCAGTCGTCGAATGTTACAGAGTAACCGCTGGGACCCGCGTGTCTTCCACAAAGTTCTACACTATTCGCGTCGCGCATACATGCAATCAGATTACACAAGTTGCGGGGAAAGACAGCGGATGGAACCATCGATAACATTCCAGAAACTTCTTTTACATGCAGGCGTGTCAAGCGCTGTGCGATAACATTTGTTAGGCGGTGAGAAGTGGTCGCCCAATAAAGATAAATAAGTACACGTGTCAATATTCTATTGATAAAAGATTTTACGGACCTTCATATACTAGAATCAATTGTAATCAGTGCTGGCGTATGAATCTGGTGTTCCCTTTAATAACAGTAGAATGTGCTGTATCTCTTGATTTCTATGCACCTAAGTTACTGATAGCTTGCAACATTCTTGTTATGCAATTCTAGGAGAATCTCAAGCATGTGCAGCACCATATTTTCTTGCCCAAGACTTGTAAGCATAAAATTTTGTTAAAACTTTACTGATATTCAATATTCGATTCGATATACGACTCGAAAGCTACTATTCGGTATTTGCACACCCCTACTTGATACCAGAGTAAACATGAGGAGGTGGTTACTTCTCCCAAATACAAGGAGATGCAGCTTTTGGTATCTAACCGTGGTAAATTTTTAAAAAATGCCTTTCGCAGTCGTAACATACCAGCAGACAATAAAAACCACCTTCAAAAGCGATTACGTCCCATACCTGTACATCGGTCTCAGTAGGATAGAAGTACTAAGATTGGATATAGAGTAGTGAAGCATGAAAACTTGGCTCAAGTAAAGCAAAAGAATGGTACTGAAAATCGCAAAGCATTCGCAGTCTTGGGTATATTTCGGGCAGTGGCAAATCTGAGCCCTAGGGCATCTGAAAGGTGTGAGAACTTGCCTATACAGCTTCGATGTCTTGGTGTATCAGATGCTCTTGGCATATATCTGTAAAAATCTTTTTTCTGGAAGGCTTTCAAATAAAGTTTCACACAACAGCATAGAGAGCTGCACCAGTGGGTGCATGCTTAATTGAAAAAAAAAAAAAGGGAAGAACAGCCAAAAAACAAGGTAGGCAAGAAAAAGCTGTGTCCTGTCGTGTTCCCTTCCTCGAGCATCGTGTTTACTGCTGGTTTTTTTCCCGCTAAGTTTCAAGTGGTTCGCTACGTAGTGGTTCCAAATTCACTGGCCCACATTCGACGAGCACGCACCTTGACGCGATTGCTCATGGGCAGAGCAGCACCGGGGTGGTTCTTGAGGATGTGGGCCTTGCGCTTGGAAGACGACCGGTAAACCTTCTCGCAGTACTGGCAATAGTAGTCGCGCGTGGCCCGCAGAATGGGGAGGTTTAGCTCAGGAACCAACTCCAGCTGAACGTTGGGATGCCGCTTAGCCATGTGGTTCACCAGCATGCCACGACGCTTGAAGCCCAGCATACACGTGTGGCACTTGTAGATGAACCTCTGGTAGTCTGTAGGTGGCACCTGGGTACAAGTGCTGGTACCTTAGAGGGCAACACCTTTGCTCGAGACTGAAAAACGCACTGGAACATTCATTACATCAAGGTTTGACTGCACTGCCGAAAAAAAAAAAAATTAAGGAACCCAATATGAATGTATATATAATCACTGCAGGGTCATTTTATGCCAACTGTCCCAGACATGTTGCTCGACCTTCTCAGATTTTTTTCTCTAAGTATCACGCCTATTTAAAGTCCTTTGTGCAGTGTGTTTTCCCAAAATATTTTACGCGAAAAAAACAAATTTTTTTTTTTCACATCATGCAGCATCCTTTCAAGATTTGATGGCAACTCTAAACTCCTCATGGTAACTCCAAAAAGTGCCTTTTCTGACACACAGTGAAAGCAATAGCAGGGACAATATTTTGTAACGATTCGTCTCACTGCCCATTATTCCTTTCTTATCATCTCTTTCACTGAGTATCCGATCACTACCATAACAGAGGTATCAGTTTGTCCGAAGTAATGCCAAAGCACTAAAAGAATGCAAAGTGACCTGGGTCATCCGTAAATATGGACCTAGCACATGTACGATAGTGCTGAAATCAAACTTGAACGTGAGGAAAGAAACTACACTAGGTGTTATATCATTTCCATATTCCCCACTGTGTAAGGCTTTCGTGCAATTAATTCACAGACTTAGTCCTGGAGCTAGACCACATTCAGCTCATTATTGTACAGCTTCAATATATCACGGTTTCAGGTACCTAAGGACTCAGACTGAAAGCATTATGGTAAAATTTTATTTTAATTATTTTCCTATCTATATTGATTGTTAGAAAATAAAATGAAGGTCAAAATACCATTCTTTCTTTCTTTTTTAATTTGACGCTGAAACCCCAGTGCCAATATGTCAGCATGATGCCACAAATTTTGTTACAGTAGAACCTCGTTCATATGTACTGAAAAAAAGAAAGCACTAGGAAAAAACATGCCAACTGGGTAAACCCATGATCCGATGTCACTAAAAAATTTTGGCCGACTCAACTATAGTTCGCATCTACGTAGTGTGAAGCGATATGCAAATCATTGCACCACAAGACACCAACGCGCACCAAGCTAGTGGGGCCCAAGTCCCCCGAGACTCGCATCATTTTGCGGCTTCCAGGTCTCTGAATACCTCTTGTAAACACGCTGTGAATAGCATTGGAGAGATCGTATCTCCCTGTCTGACGCCTTCCTTTATTGGGATTTTGTTGCTTTCTTTATGGAGGACTACGGTGGCTGTGCAGCTGCTATATATATCTTTCAGTATTTTTACATACGGCTTGTCTACACCCTGATTCCGTAATGCCTCCATGACTGCTGAGGTTTCGACTGAATCAAATGCTTTCTCGTAATCAATGAAAGCTATATATAAGGGTTGGTTATATTCCGCACATTTCTCTATCACCTGATTGATAGTGTGAATATGGTCTATTGTTGAGTAGCCTTTATGGAATCCTGCCTGGTTCTTTGGTTGACAGAAGTCTAAGGTGTTCCTGATTCTATCTGCGATTACCTTAGTGAATACTTTGTAGGCAACGGACAGTAAACTGATCAGTCTATAATTTTTCAAGTCTTTCGCGTCCTCTTTCTTACGGATTAGGATTATGTTAGCGTTCTTCCAAGAGCAGCTGTTTAGGGTGGGGCATTTTGGCAGGAAGTTTTCACATGCTCGCTAGGAATGGTGGCATGTTTGGGCAAACGCATATTAAAAACATGTAGTACGCTCCCAACGACACTACGCATCATGCGCTGTAAAACAGACAGGCAAACTTGCTTATCGCAATAGGGTTGGCGGCAATATCTACAAATGCAGCGTGCGACAACCCAGGAGAAGATTCGCTGGCACCAGAATAACAATTTGAGCACGCACAGGTGTTTTCACGTGAGGCAGGGGGGCAAATATTGCAGGGAAGCTGCTTTGGCAGGCGGCTACTGTTTCCGATTGCGCGTCTCGCGTCATTTCTTGTTTACATGGGATTTAGTGGCTGGAAAACACATCACACAATCGCAGTTTGGCAACATACTGAACATTCGTGCCGAAATATCGCATTTTTCAGGAACGCATGAACTGGTAAAAGAGAAGCATAACTGTAGAGGTTTATTTTTCGCATTCTGGATCGCAAATGTTGGCGTAGGGAAATTGTACGTAACAGGAACATATCAACGAGGTTCCACTGCACAGTCGATAGCCACGATAATGAAATCCCGCAAGAACAAAATTCTCGCGACAATGAAATACAGTTAAGCCTCGATATAACGAAGTTGGCAAAAATTATAGAATTTGCTTCGTTACATCGAAATTTCGTCCCACTGAAATTTGGCCTTTTATGAATTAACCACAGTCATCGATCGATTTTTCTTACACGGAAAGGGGCCGCACAATTTTCCAAATTATGGGGCAACGAAAAAAGGCAAATTTGAATCGGAAAACAATCCATTTTGGTGATGGGAGTCGGCGACAAATGATACAGTTTCATGCCACGTCGATGAGATCTTCACATGAGCGGTATGAATTAAGCGAAGCCACCGCGGCTGATAACATCGCCCACACTGAGACGAATGCTATCATTAAAAGTGCCAGCAGAGGGGAGCGAATTTCATCTGCCTCTCACTCCAATGAGTAACCAAAACTCGAGATTACACAACCTCCAATGCTAAACACGGGGGAAGACAGCTTACGTGATGCCACAATGTCTCGGCACGTCCACTCTTTGCACACGCAGCAGATTACCTCTGAAGCAGGGTGCGTGGCTGCGTATGTGCTCAGCCGCGCTCACAGCCCCTAGCGTGGGAAGGCAGCACTAGCGAAGCCACCATCTTTCTTGTCTCACCCTCGCACACTTTTACTCGCAGCTAAAGCACTAAGTGTAGGGGGCGCGATAGGATCTTATCGCACTTGGACGCTATATGGAACATAATGCATCTCCACTTCGACAGTTGCTCTTGTCGTGCCGGGCGCGATTCGAGAGGTGCGTTTGCAAGCAGGCACATGTAATTCAATCATGTGACCATCTGCATCCATGGAAGTTTCCATTTATTGTCTCAGTGTTCTTTGGCAGTGGAAGTGAAATTTCGTTATATTGAAATCGCATACAGATGCACTTCGTTATCTTGAGGTTCTAGATATATGGTGTGCTATGAATAATAGTTTATGAAAAGTTAAATACTTTGTTATACCGAGAATTTCATTATACTGAAGTCCCTTATACCAAGGTTTAACTGTATTTTCGTATTCCTGGCAAATGCCCATAAGATTCAATGCACTTTGTACCTCTCAACAATGAAATATCGCCGTACTACAATCCCACATCAAAGAAATTAGCCGGAACGTAACCGCGCATATTACCTACTCGTGCAAGACTAGTAGGCTCCAAAATGTGTTCAAATGCAATTGCTTTGTACTAAAATTGAGTAAAACACCACCACATTAAACTTGTGTGGGCGTCACCATTTCTGTTTGCTAAAACAACCCAACGCTGGAAGTGATCGCATGCGCTGAAAACACGTCGTGGCCACCATCTTGTTTGTTGATCGGCCGTATGAAGCGGCACCTATGTTGCTACCGACACGTTACGCCAGTTTTCGCACATCTAGTGCAGTGTGTAATGTGCACCCCGGTGAGAAAAATGCGGCAAAAACAAGGAAATCCATGTCCTACGGATGTGGAATTGCTTATGGTGCTTGATATGGTGGTCACAGCACAAAGTGCCGCGCATCGGGCTGACTAAGCGATCATGCAGAAACATGCATCCCTTCCTTCAAGAACGCTGGTTGGTTTTGGCCCCACCTGACAGGCATTGCGTGCGGATTCGGCGTTGGATGTAGATTTGCGCGAAGGAGCTGTAATCTTGATCGAGTGCCTTCGGGTATATGAGATACAATCACTTTTGTGCTCGGCACAGGACGCATCGGTGCCTACGGGTGACAGCGTGCACTGGAACAATTGCGCTGCATGCGTGGAGCGCTTTTGTTCTGCGTCCGGTGCCAAGTGACACAAAATCTCGCAAAAGTGATTGTATCTCTGAAAGCAGTTGACCGAGAATACTGCCCCATGGCAGTGCTGCCACTGCTGAGCAACGCTTGCATCGCACTTTGTACTGTCGGCAATGTGGTTCTATATCCTCAAGCAGAGCTTGCCAAAGTGGGCTAACGAAATTTTGACAGCAAAGTTTCATTCTGCGACACATTACCTATCTGTGCTGTCTCATTTTGCAACAACGAAATTCTCATGAAAGCGAATTTTCTCGAGTTCATCACCGATTTCGTTATTGCGAGTTTCAACTGTATATACTTTTGTATTTGGGCAGTCGTGGCTCTGTAAATCTTCTAAAACCTTCACTGAACATGCAGAGGTCATTCTTTGGCACCTTTCAAATACAGTGCACCTATTCATAATCCATATTTACAGAAAGAAACATGAACGAGGCCTGACAAGACGCCGCTAAAGTCCATAAGTCATGGTGAGTTGGTTTAGGAACTTCAAGGTGGTGTCCCTACAAGCCCTTTGTTTCTGCCTCTTTTGTGGCTTATGAAGCCTTTTCTCACAGTAACAGCAGCTTTTTTGTACTGTAAAAAAAAAAAAAAAAAATTTACTGACACAGCTCAACTTCTTTTTCTCCTCAGTGTCACGTTAAGAGCACATGGCAGTCCTGAATTACCAACAATGAAAAAAGAAGCAACACTGTCAATTGTTCACTGGCTATGATGAGTTTCTGCTTAAAGGCCAACTGCAGTAAAATTTCACTCTGGCTAAATTTGTTACGAATGAGTACGTTCAGTGACCAATAATTCGGACTACACGGGGAACGTAAATAAGTCCGAACTATCGAATGTTCGAAAAAACGAATGTATCCAAAAAGGATTATTTTATTTACATTTTAAGGTCCCCAAGCAAGGAATAAGTGATCGATTCGTTGCTGCACGCACTTCCACTTGTGTGCAACGCAGCATGACTGCATTTCTGCCAGTTTTGTGCTGTTGCTGTACGCCGATGCAAGGACTGCAAAGGCTCGAGCCTGCATGTGAAGGCTCTGGAGCTCACGGCACATCATCATCACCATCCGAGTTGAAGTTGCTGTTTAACGGTGGGAGAACTTGCTCAATTACTTCGTCATCCTTCAGTTCGGCACCCGATACCAGCACGCTGTCGACGTCTGCAAAACCTTCCAATCTAACGGCGGCAGAAATCAGCACACTGCAGCCTAGAAGGTCATCAATGATGTATGCATTTGAGCACGTTGCGCTAGACAGCAGGTTAAAGCTTTTCAGTTGTGCAGCCTGCACACGACTGCGACTGCGACTCAGGACTGCACATGACTGCGACTCAAGACTCATTTAAAGTCGGACCGTGAGGGCACCGTTGGTGCCATTTGACGTGTCCTGTCGATAAGTTCACAAGAGAGACTTCTTGGGGCCAGCAGAGCACTGTCTGGAACACAAACTAAACAAACAAGCACAGAATAGTGAACGCTGCCCGAAAGGCAAACTCAACAGAATGGTGAGGGAGGCCATGTGCGGGGTTGCCGGAATGGGATGATGATCGCGATGTTGACGTGACCTGTAATTCAGGAAAGGCCTCCAAACTTGGCATTTGCAGCTAAATGTTCTAGGCGCAGTGCTGCAACCAAGGCAAGGCCTCAGGAATTACCATCTAACGCGTATTCTCCGAGGCCATACTTGATGTCTTGTCGAGGTTCGCAGAGGAGATAACGGCGGCAGAGTCTGCCTACGCTACAGCCATGGACGGAGTCCGGATTATCGAATGTAGAGATGGCGGCTGCCTGAAATATCGGTCGTCTTTACGCATTAAGTCTATGGGGCCATTGACGGTGCCACAAAGCTGTCCGAATTACCGAGCGTGTCTGGATTATCAGTGTCCAATTTATCAATTGGCGACTAATTTAAACCACTGAAGCAATTTTGGCAAACCCGCAGGGTTGCTAACTGCGTAATTTTCTGTTTAGCAGACTTTACCAGCACTTAAGCAAACAACGCATGCACCTAGTGGTTGTCACTCTGATGCAATTCTCAGCCCGCAGCCTCTGGGATTTCTCAGTACACTGCAGGCGGCCGTAGGTGCCATCTCACATCAGAAGTCATGCCAAGGAGACAGGCGTTCGAGGTCATGGGTCACTAGCGATGAGCAGTAACGGCAGCATTTCTTTTTATTTTTCTCAGTTCCAGCTATTTTCGCTACCGTTTCATGACACTTCTACTCGTGTTTGAAATGTTAAATTTTGCACAGATGCTAATCCATATCTACGCTATCTTAAAATAGACTTTCTCTGCGATCCAAAATTTTGTTACAGCTGGCCTTAAAATGTTGCGCAAACTATCCTCAAATTTCTGTTCCCTAATGCACTCATGTTTTTGTGAGGCTTTTAAGGGGGCATACCTTGGGCACAAACCTCTTCGATGAAAGCGGGCGCGCAGCCTTGGCCCGCGCTTGCTCACGGGCTTCGCGGTCTGGTGCGTGCAAGCGGCGCGTGTGTTCCTTGAGCTTGTCCTTGCGCTTGAACTGCCGACCACAGAGTGCGCAGAGGAATTCGCGGTGCTCCGAGTGGCAGAGCATGTGCAGTTTCAGCTTGTCCTGCCGGCAAAACACCTTGGGACACTGCTGGCACATGAAGCGCTGGTTCGTGTGGAAAGCTCGTATGTGTTTGCGTACTTGGTTGTACTCTGCAAATTTCTGCAAAGAGGCAGGGGAAAAGAAAAAAATAGGCTGCATGAAGTTTATTGTTGACTTACTGTTTACAGCATAATGACTAGAATGTCATGAATATATATATGCACACAGGGAGGTTTTAATGATTTCAGAGCCAAGACCTCTTGTCAGTAATAACAAATGAAAAAAGTAATGCAGCAGTGAATGAAGCAAGTGTAATATTTAAATTCTGGGGATTATATGCCAAAACCAAGATATGACTATGAGGAATGGTATAGTGGAGGACTCCAGATTGATTTTCATTACATAGGGTTCTTTAACGTGCAGCTAAATCTAATTACACGTGTTGTTACATTTCAGCCCCATGAAAATGCAGCTACTGTGGCCAGGATAAAAGCCTGCGACTTCAAGCTTAGCAGCTTGCCATGGCCCCTAAGCCACCATAGCAGCTGTGGATGGAGTAACATTGATTGATTGAGTGAGTGATTGATGACTCATTTATTAAAAGCAAGAAAGTAGGAAGTTAAGGGACATGTTAAGGGTCACGTCCTGTTAGTACTAACAAAATGGAGCCTGCGACTTCTAGCTTAGCAGCACGCCATGGACCCTAAGCCACCGCGGCAGCTGTGAATGGAGTAAGATTGATTGATTGAGTGACTGATTGATGGCTCATTTATTATAAGCAAGAAAGTAGGAAGTTAAGGACATGTTAAGGGTCACGTCCTGTTAGTACTAACATACAATATAAAAAGCTGAGCATGTACACATAGTCAAGCAGTAGAACATGACTATGCAGTCAAGTGACTGCAAAATGAAGTGCAAAATGATTAAAATGCAACATCTACAAAGATACTACGCAGGTACTCTTACTTTTCCACAGGTTGGGCAAGTGTACATGCCATCCTCCCGATGAACGAAGACGTGCTCTTTCAGGGCAGCCACAACATGGAACTTCTCTTTGCAGATCGGGCACTCGAAGTAACGCTCCTTTCTGTTTTTGTCCCAGAAAAAGAGAACAAGACAAGGATTGAGCCCCACTGTGTCGTCCTGCATGAGGTCAGTCGCATGTGATATTCCGCATTTTATGGATGACTCTCGACAACCATTGTGGACGGAACGGCAGCTCGCACCTGGACTAACCACTCTGCAAATTTGTTATGTGACGCAAGAGTTATTACCTAGCTAATCATAAAGTATTCAAAATTTAAACGTGTCTACTTTATTCAGTGAAAAAATTGTCCGACAGGATGCTCTCAGGGTGATGTGAATGCAATAAAATATAACCTGCATGCCTTCATGCTGCGATTCACCAGTAATTGGTAGTTAAATAGGAAAAATTCTAATTCATGCATACTTCCTGAAGATATACTAACGATTAAAACATAGTAGCGACAAATCCTCAGCCAAATCTCCATAGAGGCTAATGTATGGGCTGACTGCTTAAGGGGGAAGCAGGGATCAGATCACAAAAATAGCAAAAGAATTTATTCTGGGAAACCACTCATCTCATGATGTGCAATACCTAGTCCACATAGTATCAAAACTACTTAGCTAAAAACATACTTTAAATGCCAGAAAAAAGGAGAGAGAGAGAAATTATTTTGTCAGCGCAGACGATGAGAAAGAGCTCAAAGTTGTGCAAAACATCAAGGTTTGCATAGTCATCTCTCGTCTTTCCTGTGGCCAAGCTCCGCTTACTTGGTATCGTTCGAAAGCTGAAAGTTTGGCCTTTCCGTTCCAGCCCTCCTTGCCTACGACAACCATATAGAATAACCACAAACATCAAAATTCAGGGGCCACTGCAATGACGTTTGCGATGCGTGCGCCCCTCCTATTGGCTCAGTGTACTAGTACGCTGAGAGGCACCTTTAGATTGGCTATCACCAAGGCAACAGGTGCACCGGTGCTGATGAAGGAGTGCTGAACTGCTAGGCTTGCTTTGAAAACTGTATCGATGACACTGTTTTTTTGTTTGTAAGCGGTAAATTGGTGCTTGCTTTAAGAAAAAGAAAGTTTGAAAGTGGACAGTATATGGAAAGCAAAGCACAAGCTTCCTCCATCTCCTACAGCGAGGAAGAGTAAGCAGCAATTTTAAGAACTGATTACCGTATCACACCAGACCGAACAAGTGGTCAATGCAACGCGCAGTCCCGTACTGAGTCAGCAATAAAGCGATAGCGAAGCAAACTACTGCCCTGTGTCATCGAGCCATCAACTACGTACCAGACTGTGTCACGTGGGCGGCATTTTACTTGGAGACCCTACACGACATGCTGGTGCTTGTTGCCACACCTCTCCACACCGCCGCGGGTTCGAGCAGCCTAGATCCTGTTCCAAGACCAGAAGCGCCTAATAGCATCACCGTTAATGGAGTCAGTGCACTTGCAGCTTTTGAAATGTGATGGATGTGAAACAGCCTCCCCGGTTTAGAAAGAGACAGATGCTAATACGAATGTGCACAGCACATATACCGGCAAAAGGACCCCATGTACTTAGTAGGTGATGCGCTACACAGAATTTACAAAATTTGGAAGACGTTTAAGCTTCGCCTTTGAGAGTGGAACGCAATAGCATTCAATGATCCTTGACTGCTTCTTACACTTCCCAGCAACTGCAGCATATGTAGCCGTAATGTTTACTAGGAAATGCTGGCCGCGAATGAATATACACAAAGGTGGGCTTTCAGGTAGAAATGCGGCCTCTTGCGTGGGCCCCGATGTGGCATAGGCGAGCGCCATCTGGAGGTATTGCAACGAATCAGGCGCGCCGCTCCGTGACGCCCTCTCCCCCCTCGCTCCCTCACCCCCCCACGAGATACTGGAGCGCCGGCACGCATAAATGGTGGATGCCATGGCCGGTCTATGAATGGTAGAAATGCTGGAAAAGGGGTTTGTTTTGAGCTCTTGCATAACAGAATTATGTTTTCTCGTATAGTCAAATTACAATCCGACGCTATCATGTCTGTTGGTTGTGTGTAAGGCATACTTTACGATTTTTCTACGTATTTTAGCTTGAGAAATTCAATTAGTTCAGTAACTTCCTTGCCCCACATGGAAGGCCCGGGTATGGGTGGTTCGAAAATCTTTTTGCCGAAACGACATTCGCCACCGGGCACCGATGCCAAATTTTCTGCAACATGGAGCCCTTAACGCCATCGCGTTAATACGGGATGATCGGCATCACATAGCAGCATGTATTGTGTTTCAAAGAAACGCAGCAGGTTCTCATTCAGCAAATTGCTGTATGAACACGTACACATATACATCAGGGAAAGCTTGACAAGTCAATACGTTGCCCACTCTGCCGGTGTGCTCCTCTAATAAAGTTTTGAAATGCTGCTTGATATAGCCTGTCCTTATATAACAGTGCTTTCGGGGAAAATAATAATAAAAAAAATAAGGATAGCCTCTCAATGCATATATTAGGTGAAGACCATGGCATCGCATTTCTTTCTGTGTAAGCAGGAGTGAACGTAAGAGGATGCAAATTTATAGTTGACTGTTACTGCATACTATACTGTTTAGTGCGTAGTTATGACATGTTCCCACCACGTATATATTAACGAGGTTCCACTGTAATGAAATGACATGGTTATCATAACATGAACATAAAATCCCCAGGGCTGTATTTTGTATCTATACACTGTTTCCTATATAGCAGGCAATGTTGTGGAAACTAAGCAAGTAGTGCTGTCATAGAACCCTCACTCTGCACACTTTGCAGTGCGAGTTTCCACTGTAATAAACGAGTGTTGCCTCTAAAGGAGTAATCTAAACAAGATAGAAGTTCAAAGCAAGATGGAAACTTGAAGTGATGAGAAGTCGTGGAACAAAGAATGTCACTTCAAGCCAACGTTTGCTTCGACAAGGGGACTTGTGAAAACACTGGCTTAAAGCGACATTCCTTGTTCAAATACTCATCAGTGTCTCTAGAGGAGTAGCGGCACATATTTTATAACTTGTAGAAAGTCTACTACATTTTTCTTGCACACAAGAGTATGACGGTGAGTAAGAAGTTTAAAAAAAGAACACTCGTAAGATATCTTGATTTGATACTTAATTTGGAGCTCGAAATGCTGGACCTTGCGTGATTGGTATCAGTGTGAAATCTTGACGTAGAGAGCAAAATATGGTGACATTGTGCTGCAGTAAGGCTAGGTGTGATGATGTTGCTCATAAAGAAATTAACAAGAGTGCCGCACACGTTTCTTCAGACTTTTCTCACATGTTACAGCAGTGGCAATTGCATGGGATGAAGCAACCCAGTCTTTAACAACACACAAGATGCATCCCATCACATGACGCATCAGCCTCCTGGGTATCAAGACTTAAACTGGTTTGTAGAATACAGTTGACTTCCGTTAATTTGACCCTGACAAGACAAACAAAATTGGTCAAACTATCTGGCTGGACAAGGTAAACAAGATGCAGAAAGAACGCCAAAGCACACTGCTGATTCATTTGGCTGTATGTGTACGGATTATAACATTCCCCCAAATCAAAAGTGCACCCACTTTATACGTGTCCAAAGTAAAAAACTAAAGCTCCTAAACAAAGTAGAAACGTCACGTGCACACAAGTCTTTAGGGGGAAAAAAGGGCAAGAATGTTGCACAATGGTAAACATATTTTTAAAATTTTTTAAAAGTCAACTTTGCTGCAGTACAGCCGCGTTAAGTGGTAAAGCATACTTGCACCGCAAAGGCAGTTTAGGTTTCAACAAAACCGCCACTGCCAACAAGGGCGATGCTTTGCATCACCCTTGTCGCTCTTTCATTGGCCGGCGCACATTGTTGAGATGCACGCTTGCTGCCTAGCTTGTCTGTGGGATTTTTCCAGCAACTGCATTATAGTCGGCATTTCATCTCGCACGGTTCCACTATAAGAGGTATGCATACACATCGAGTACTACGGGAAGATAAATGGAAGCCACAGAAGACCGCATTATATCCGGTTCTACAATATAAGCAGTTGCACTATAAGTGGTCTGAGCTGTATTATAATAAACTATTTAGCACATTCTGATGCCTGTTAGTATGTTTTCCCAGGGTTTAGAGAGTTACAGCCTACATTTAACAAACAAAAATGACAAGTCGAAAACGTAATGCCATTCCTTTTAGCGGTGCACTGTAGTGTACTCGAAGCAGAAGTTGGCGGAAACTCACTTGTGCGTTTTGAGGTGTTCAGTCAGAGCCGAGGTGTTCAGGAAGCGCTTGTCGCACGTGTCACACTTCAGTGGCTTTGTCTCGTCGTTTCCGTGTACCTGGTAATGCTTGGACAGGCGGTCTTCCGTGGCAAAGCCCTTGTAGCAGAGGCTGCACTTATGGACTCGCTGTGGCACCGGAGCCCCCGCAGAGGCCGTCTCATTTTCTGCTTCACCCGCAGAAGCTGCCTCCGATGGCTGCTTGACACGTTTTGGGGGCCCTCGTTTACCATGCACTCCCACGTGCTTCATCAGCTCTGCTTGCGTTGAAAACTCCTGCAAACGTTGTCTTGCTGTAGGGACTGTGAAGTGATGAGCATAACAACAACAGTCTAGAGTAACGAGATCAAACTACCATGCATGAAAAACCAGGAGTGTACGAAAAACTCCCTCACATCACTGCCTGAAAATTTCTCAACAAAATGCTCCAGAATAAAAGAGAGAGAGAAAAAAAAAAGAAAACACTAGGAAACCAAGTCCTGGCTACACTGCTAAGCTCAGTCCATTCGCCTTGCAGTGTTCATGCTTCCAAGTAGAACACAAACTGTGCCACTTACTGAACCACACTCTGGGCACTGTTCGAGCTGAGATTCAGGCGTCGGCTCTGTTGGCGTCACGACAGCATGCAGAGGCAAATGCAGGTTTAACAGGTCAGAGCTGGGAAACACATAACGGCAGTGTGGACAGCCCCACGAGAAGGTTTCTGCTTGGGATGCGCTGCGTCGGGCTGACTTGCGAACGCCCTCACTAAGCAGGGACCCCAGGGGTTGCTGCTGCTGCTGTTGCTGAGCCTGCTGAGTCTGCTGCGCCTGCTGCTGCCGCCGCTGCTTAAGGCGCTCATCCTTCTGTTGGTGTCGAATCACGTGCCTGTTTGTGAAAAGCAAAACTGAATTGGTGAGTAAATGGAAGACTGAATTAATTATCAAATGAAAGAACAAATGACTGAATGAATTAATGAATGAGCCAATGAATGAATGAATGAATTAACGTGCAAGAGTGTTGGGCTGCCACAGCAGTGAAGTGACAGACATTTGTGTCCTGCAGGCACAACTGGACAAAGAAGGGTATTCTATAGTGAAAAGCTCTAGATTAATCATGACTCACGAGAAGACTGGTACATATTTTTACATTTTACACAAATCAAAATACAACTTTCACAGTTGAGGTAGTACTACAGACAAAACTTAATAAACAGCAGTTATTTTAACTTTAAAGTGAAGTAGATGTACGGCATCAGAGAAAGAAAAAGATCAACAGCAGAACAGGGCATCAACTGCAGCTTATTGCAGGCTTTAACCCTTTGAGGGTCACATCATTTTAGGGAAATGCATCCTGCCAGGGTCACATATTTTTATTGCATGTTTAAATTCTTTAGAGTGACTTATTTTAAGAAAAAGCAAGCAAATATTTTTTATGTGACAATAAAGACACACATTTTTTAATGTGTGCAGCTTTATACATGGTTTATCGTTGAATAACATATATAGTAGTGTATAGTAGGGTAATTAATATTTTATAAATGTAATGAAATTTATAAAGCTTATTTTTATGCTTTAAATGGGTTCCACACAACTAGGGCCTGAAGGGGATCACGGTCACTGACCAAGTCTGATGTATAATCCCACGTTTCGGAACCGCGTATGGGGTTCCTTGTTCACTGAGTTAGACAGGAAATTGTCATCACCTATGTAGCGAGCTCGTGACGTAACGAACATGCGTAAATGGCAGGCATAGTCCCTGGTGCGGCGTATAACTAGGGCCTGCATTATGAACCATTCCATTTCATTGTGCATTTTTATCATGTGTCGCGCTGAAGGAGCAATCCCAGCAAAGATGGTGGCGCAGCGGCCGGCAAGCCATGTTCCAGCCAATGACTGTCAAGAGGGTGGCGCATGATGCAAGAAAAATACAGCCAGAAATGCAGATGGACACATCCCATAACATTTACCTCCCTTGCACAGGGCTCGGCAAGTTCCATCATACAGCACAATCTCTGATGGAGACAGTACGGCACCGCACATTCGCAGGAACCTCCCCAGCCCAGCTCATATCTTTGGTCATCACTTACCCTCTCTTGCGTTGATGCGACTTATTCACATGGAATGCTTATAATGCTTCCTACGTCAACACGAAACTATCAGCTGTCCCTGTTGGGACACGTGTGTGCATGACGTAACCCCTCGAGACTGCATTGTTAACGCTCATACAATGCATTAGGCATCGCTATATGGACATCAGCAATACCTTAGTGTCACGTGCACTGGGCATTCAGCTATATCTGGGCGCTGTGGCCTTGGTCTTGACCACACTGTCACTGGCAAACTATCCTTTTGTTGCTTGGTGAATATATGACTTGAGTTGGCTTCAAATAATCCCACTGGGTTGCTATCAACTTCCATATTCATATTCATATGCCCTAAAGGCCCATTCGGGCATTACATAGGGGGAGGGGGGGGAGCCAGTTACATTTACAAACGTGTAAAAAAAAAGAACATTGGTAATATACAGTGACATAATTATATACAGAAAGAATAACATACGCAAGTAAGCACTCAACACAGAAATAATCACACATTCAGAAAAACGTTCAACTTGTTAACAAAAACATCATGGTTAATGACAGATACAATGTCCCTCGGTAGTTTATTCCAATGATATATTGCCAAAAGTAATGGTGAATGACGGTACAGATTAGTGCGAGCAAAAAGGGGTTGCACTTTAAATGGGTGATCAAAACGTTGAAAAATACTATGAGCTGCATTGATGTAAGATTCGCGGAATGGGGATCTACTATGATAAAGCGCGTGAAAATGTGAAAACAATGTTATTAGTCGGCGGTTTTGAAGAGAGGGCAACGAAAGTGATTCCTTGATGTCCCTAACACTGTAGTTTCGTGAGTATATTTTTGTGATATATCTTGCTGCTTTATTTTGTATTGCTTCGAGCTGTTCGATCAGATAGGTTTGATGCGAATTCCAAATAATGGATGCGTACTCTACCTTTGAACAAACAAGCGTAGTGTATGCTAATAACTTAGTAGCAGAGTTCACTAAGTATAAGTTGCGTTTAATGAAGCCGAGTGTTTTGGATGCCTTACTGGTTATGGTATTAATGTGCTCGTTCCAAGATAAATCAGAGAATAAATGAACTCCAAGATATTTAAATGTGGATACTTTCTCAACAGGGATTGCCTGAATCGTGTAGTAGCTCAATTCTGGATTATGTGTTCTCGTGAACGTCATGGCCTTAGTTTTAGAAACGTTAATTTCCATTTGCCACTGGCAACACCAAAATGCGAGTTTGTCGAGGTCTACCTGTAATGAATTCTTGTCTTCTGCGTTACTAATTTGTCTGTAGATGATACAATCGTCTGCAAATAACCTTATAGTAGAAGATAAAGTGTTTCCTATGTCGTTAATATAGATCAGAAATAATATTGGACCCAGAACCAAACCCTGTGGTACACCGGATTTTACATGCGAAAGTGAAGATGAGTACCCATTCACGTGGACTGATTGACTTTGGTTGGTTAAAAAATTAGCTATCCAATTTGTAATCGTACTGTTTATGTTAAGATTCCTTAGCTTCATTAATAAGCGGATGTGTGGAACTTTGTCAAATGCTTTTGCAATATCAATAAATATAGCATCTATTTTTAATCCACCATGAACGGCTTCGTGGAGGTCAGTCATCAATTCGAACAGTTGGGTTTCACAGGAACGACCACGAAGGAAACCATGCTGATTGCTAGCGAAGAAATTGTGATTGGGGTTCAATGACGTTGCTGGATATTGCATAGGCGTCATTGAATTCCAGACAGTTTTTGTTTGACTTTTTATTAGTTTGCCGGCTGAAACCACTCGCAATAAGATGAGGATGCATTTCATGCTTTAAAGTACCTGAGCAGCACTGGCAGGTGTGTTGTGAATGTTCTTCAGCCGACTTGCTAAGTCCTCTGGCTTTCCAAAAGACAGCACACAGACTGTCAGATGTTTGCTATTTAATCTTAATGTGGCACGAAGCGTCTAAATTCAGCACATCGTTTCGGAATGATCCACACCTTCCAGGGGGTCCCGAAGTAAAAACGCAAACGAATGAGCAAACTTTCAAAGAGGTTAAGTTACGTCAAACATCACTTGCAACTGACCTTTTTCTGTTGTAGGGATGAGAGAAACGAAGGTCACACAACGAACACTTATACTTCTTCTCTGACGAGTGCATCATGAGGTGACGCTTGAGGCCATACTTCCTTTGGAAAACCTTGTGGCATACATTGCACTGGTTTTCGTCTCCTGATGTGGGCTGGAATAAAGTGAACAGTTGTTTTGGAATGTTGCCAGAGACGGCCCGTCTCCATCAACGTTTTTCTCTCCCCCAAGATGAACTAGCCATTTGACGATTACAGTTCTTTCAGAAGACCGGCGTACATTCAAAATGAACAAGTATAGAAGAGTATAGAGAGAGATAAAGTGTTTAATTGCATGAAACACAACAAAGGTTCTACTTCAACATGACACAGATAACATATGCGAATATGTACACCCTGTGCATGCACAGTGCACTTCGTCCCTGCCCATATTTTTGTCTTTTGGTCAGGCATACTGGTATAAGTAGGTCATTGCGGTTATAAATGCTTGTCTCCCTCCAAGAATAAATTCAGTTGGTACCATGTATTTACTCACATAATGACTGCACTTTTCTGCCAAAAGAACTGACGCAAATTCAGGGTTGCGATCATTACGTGGAGGACATTTTCTGCGAAAAGAAAACAATTTTTTTTTTCATCCCGCATTTGCTGCGGGATGACAACAGGTCAGCAAATAGGCGGCTGCCACTATAACAGTGCGGGACACCAAAACGAAAATGGCGGCCAGTAGAGCAAGCCGAACACGATTTTTATTTTTCTTCTCGTGAGTACATTACGTGCATTGAAACAGTTTCTTCCGTATCAGTAATTATTAATATTGTTGATATCGGCAAGTTTGTGGCTATAACGTAGCCATGTTCACTTTGAGGGGACAGAAACAGAGATGGGCGCGCTTAGCTGCCAGTGACATAGAAACACATGGCAGGCATGCTGCGAAAACTGCACCATTTGTCTTCACTACTATCCTAATACGGCGTGTTTCCGCTATGGGTGGTCGAATATCTTAGCTGTGTTACAAGCATCGCCATACGAATAGGGTACAGTTCTAACGTATCAGTGTAAACGTGGCTACTATCGTTGCCGCTCGCGATTTGTTGCGTGCCCACGAGTGCAGACGAGAGGAATCGAAAGGCTCCTTTTTTGTTGTTGTTGTTGAACACAGCCATTACAAAACATACAAATAATAAAGCTAACACAAGTTTAGTGGTAGCTTTTTATTTTTTTTTTTCATGGAAGTGCAGAAAGCGATGAAAGGAATGAAACGGAGCATCTGCTTAAGAATGTTTGGTGCGTGCAGACCCCTTAATATGTCTTGAAGAATCGTTCGCATAGCATTTGACAGCATTCGACAGATGGTGAGCGTGACCACCATTACCTAGACTTGGCACATGACATATTGCTGTGGCAAGTTCGGGGTGCGATCATCAGATGGGAAAGAAGAAAAAAATCGAATTTTGATGACAAAATTCAGGGGTGAGATCATTACGAGAGTGCGATCATTGTGCAAGTAAATATGGTCTTTAGCATCCTGTCAATGTGTGTTCCTTTGTTCTCAATTTATTGTGCCATAATAGACAGTTCTAGAATAGCATTTGTCATCTTACGTAAGTTAAAAGCAAATATCTTTGAGGGACGTCAGGGAGCATGTCCGCTCAATACTTTTAGTTTAACATACGGGAGCACAAACGCATCGAAGATGTCAGAAGACAGGGCACTGCCTGGTGCATCATATCAAGCATACCCAAACCAAGACAATCCATCAGTAGCCATCCTGTCATTTCTATGCCAGCACGTCCATTAGGCCTACAGACACCGAAGGCGCCGGACAATCTCAGAAATTGGACACGCTATGCACTCATAAATAACATTTGAGGGGAGTTTAGAGGAAGTGAAGCTCATTTCAACAGTTACTGGCAATTAATGATAGCGAGAGTATAGCCATCACGAGAAATAACACTGAAGCAGAAGCCATGGGTGCTGCTATGTTTGGCAATGCTATTTCTTAGCATAAGTAAACATTACACATGTTTAACTTGCCAAATAATGTACTATGTTACAATGGTCGCATGTAAACCGTAGGAAACCAATAATGTGCAAAGCATGCACAGTAAGGATGCTGTTTCCTTACGTTTGTAATGAGTTTATATTTGGTTGCAAACAATATTCGAAAACCCTATAATACTTACACAAAGATGAAGTTTAGCTAGAATGACACATTACAGTCTTTCAGCCATTTATTCCGCGCTGAAAGAACTCTCGCTCAGAAGAGAAAAACTACTTAAACGTTTTCTTTCCACAAGTCCTTTCTCAAATGTTCCATGGTTGCTGTAACATTGCCATGTGTACTCTAACTTACCCCCCCTCCCCCTCTGGTACCATCATCACTTTTTTTGCTATGTTGTGACTTTCTGGTAAGCAGTCTTGCACACTTCTGCATGTTGTGAAACTTCCCATGCTGTTTACAATGCTGCTGGCTATTTGTGCACTCTGCACAGGAGCTATGGAATTGCGAATAAGAGCTGTAACATTGTCTCTGCTGCCGAGAAGACTGGCTGCTTCCGATAATAAGGGCACATGGGTTTTTGCACGATTTTCAGCCATTTTAGCACAATAGTACATCGGTTAATACATAGCAGACATAACTGTTACAGCATGAACTATGTACTGCGGTTGTAAGTTTACATTGCCAAAACTTGGTGGGAGACCCTTTGTTTGGAAAGTTTGCAAATGAATGATAGTCAAATTAACCATGTTTTACCCTAGTGATCCCAGTTCATTTTCATTCTTGTCAGCATTACTGAAATGTTTCACCATGATAGTATAAAGAAGCAGTAAATAAATGCTTGTGCATTTCATTAATGAATTTTATAGTTTAAGCTGTGTACTAGTGTTTCGACAAACTTGATAGTACTTAAACCTTTGCAGTCAAGTGCATTTGCTTGACTTCTCTATGGCGACAGTGCACTCCATCAGATGGGAACCGGAGGCGAACAGTTGGTTGTGGAGAGATGTAAAATGTGTGAGGACCTACAGTCTAATCTCGCCAAAATAACATTGACGGTATGTGCAAAAAATTTCATTGCCACTGAATTTTGTTGTCCCAAAATTTAACGATGCAATATGAAAGAATTTGGTTTCGCAGAAAAAACTTGTTTTTTATTCTGAGTTGTTCTGGATTGCTTGTTTAATAAAGAATCTTCTCACAAAGTTTGGTAGTTACCTGAGCAGTAGAAAGGAAGAAAATGAATTTTTTTCACAAGTTGGTGGCGCGCATTTCCCGTCGAACGCAACTCTGAACGCTGTTTTTCCAAATGCAGCCGCATAGTGGGCAAGAAACGAAACACAAAATGAATGCCCACGTTAGGAGTTTGTTTTTCGCACTTTTTAGAAAAATTGAGAAACTAAAGAAAACGAAGAAAGGTCTAGGAGGCAAGGGGAAGCTGACACAAAGTGTTGTAAAAAAACTCACTGCTTACTATGCATCTGCCCTGAAAGACAATGCTCCAGATGTAAAAAAAGACTGCAATGAGGAGTATTTGCGACGCTTTTCACTCCTACTCAACAGTTGAAGTCCCACAAAATGACGCTTGCCCAGTTGGTGAAGACTCTTGGTGTCACTACAATCGCCACAGAGCCCTAGTTGCAGCGGAAAAGCCATCAGTGCCAAGATCCCATCGTCCAGCTTTCAGCAGAGACGTTGCCAAAGAGCTGGTGCATCTCTACAACAGGCTTAGTAAGCCATAGCTTCTTGCGCGATGTTCAAGGATGCAGACACAGAATGCAAACAAGTCCTTCAATGCTCTTGTATGGAAAAGATGCCCAAAGACAGAATTTGCATCAATGAGAACAGTGGAGACTGCAGCAGCTCTGGCTGTGCTATAATTCAATGAAGGAGCACGTGGCATCAAGAGAATTCTCGACAAGCTGGAACTTGAACATGGAGTACAGACGAATAAGCATGTTCAGGAAGCAACGAAGCAAGCCATTTCATGAACACAGGCAAGAGCGACGGATAGCTCTAAAGCTAAAAAAAAAGAGACGACGCCTTGAAGGGATCGCCGCAGAGCAGCGTCATGTTGAAGAGGAGAGCCTGACATATACAGCAGGGCACTTTGATTAATTTTTTCTGATCATGAGAATAAATGCCATATTCTGAAATCGTTGAACTGATTTTTCTCAGTTTGCACTTCTTTGCAAAAAAAGAGCTTTAGTAAATGTATCATTTCCAAACTGCTACACCGAATGCTGCTTCCAACGTTTTTTCTAGACTGAAGTTTTGTGAGGAACAAGATAAAGTACTTTTCAGATGCCTAAATTTTTTCTAACATATAATATTTAGCAGATCTTTGACATGTAATGACAGTGAAAAAAATAAACTTCATTTTCAGAGTGATGGCATTTTTACAAAAATAACTTTAAATATGTGCAACTGATCTTATCCTGCACTATAAACCATCTAGAAGGTGTCTAATCACAAATAATTTGTATATTTTCATTATTTTGTAAACGATAGTTTTCCTAAGTTGACACACAAGATTGCTAAATTTCACAGTTATAACTTTTTTTTCTTGTTGCGCTAAGGTGCTGATATTTGGCAGATATTCTAATGAAAACAAGGTCAACTACCCCTGAAAATTTCATAAAAATTGGTTGAGTGCTTCAAAAGTTGACCCTTCAGCCTAGCATCCCCCCTTAAACGAGACATAGCTGTCCGGATATCAAAACGCTGATGAAAATAACCACTTTATGACCAGAAGCATTTTTATCGCTAGTGCTGTCGAACGCTGCTCCAACAACCAGGAAGTAAGGCCTGCTGTCTCTCAATGATGGTGGCTGCCATGGGAGCCAGCAGGCCATGGGCACTGAGCCATTTATGGGAGTGTGCCAGCACAATGCAAACGAACAAGAATGCATTCAATGGCAGCAGCAAAAAATCAACAAAGCGGGAGAAAGCACTATTCTGTGAACCCACATAGATGAACATGACTGCGGCTCGGAAGAAATAGCGGCCACTCATTTCAGACAGGCAGTGTGACAAGATCTAATCGTTGGCAGCAGTTTATAGTAGGGCTAACCCAAGGTTTCAACTTTATAGATGTCTACGTTAAAAAATGTATAGGGTTCTCGACTTCGTGTTTCCAGCATGGTAAGATTTCTAAAGCACGACTGTACATAAATATCTTGTTGAAGTGAAACAGCGCACAGAAAAATGTTTGTTGTCGTGAGAACTTTTATGCATTAGCTCCTACAGACCTCTCATGGTGAACTGAAGATACTTTGTTGTAGCAGAAATTTCACTGAAGCAGATTTTGTTGTAGCAGGGTTTGAATACACGAAGAAGGGAAGCGCCAACAACTGTCTCTCTCTTGGTTTACCTTTCGCCTTTCGCACAGGAAGGGAGCGTACACAATGTCAGACAGACATCATCACATAAAGAAAGGCAGAAAGCATGTATTGACTACAGCGGTAAAACAATAACTCATGCCTGCGGTAACCCATGAACTTCACGAGCAAGCTACTTCCTCTAGTGCATACGTGCGCAGTCTTTCTATCACACCTTCCCTCTTCCCTGCCTTTTCTTTATATTTCCGAGCGTGAATAAACCCGGCGCTCATCGGCTACTACGGGGGGGGGGGGGCATTGCCTTTGCCCGTCAACCATCGTAACAATGCCTTAATAAATTTGTGCGCTCTTTTGGCTGCACAGCATGCTGGTGCATACCTGCCAACTTGCGAGATCTAAAATTTTAAAAATCAAGCTGATACAATGCAAGGCAAGTGGGGTGTGGGTGGAAGTGGGTAGGAAAGGGGGCACAGCATGCATTTTTAACAGGTTTGCCCTGAGCATTGTTCCTTAAGGATGATTAACCTTTAGATGCAGCACACAAACAGCAACAAACTTGGAAGTGCACAAACTGACAAGCAACACACTGCTTTTAGATCACAGTAACTTTTTCAGTGACTCTGCTGTCACCGATTTTCCCTGCTTCAGGAACTGTTTGCTCAAAGCATTGGCACCTTTCATGTCCTTTCCCAATAAAAAAGAACTTTTCAATGGTATGTTCTGAGACCAACAACCAAGCTTTTCTTGTGAAGAAAACTTATTTTTAAGAACAATTGATGAAACATTAGCAAAACCAGATAATGAGCCTGAATGCGTAAAGCTTTAAGAAATTTTCAGGAGTTGGCAGGTATGCTGATGCTTTGTCAAAAGCCCTGTAATATGCACACCTCCCCACTGAGTGCATTTACTGAGATGCTCAAAACATGTTTAAGGATTGTTTAGTGAAGGAAAAAAAAAGCTAGAAACAAAAGGTTTTAGTGAAAACCTACAGCTGAAGTGCAATGAACCAACTCACCTTGGCAACTTCCTCCACAGGATTTGCGGTGTCTGTAGTTCCACAGCTCTGATTAGTGTGGACACTTTCATTGCCTAAACTGTGCATTTCCTAAAAAATAAAAAAGAAAGAAAGATCAATCAGTTTAGAAAAGCATGGAATATATACTATCTTTGGTTGCGTACACTAGACTGAGCACTTCTGAAATACAATCTTGCAATGTTTTTTAGAATGAAGAAAGAAGAAACCCTAACCTAAGTCCCATGAGTAAGTACAGTACAGTGCAGTCATAGCAGTAGCGGCTGCACCTTATCAGACTCTTGTGTACCCTGATAGGTATTAACGTGATAGCGTCAAGGGCCCTGTGTCGCAGAAAATCCGGTGTCGGCATCTGGCATCAGCACTGGTGTCCCATAAGCAAAAATTTCCCTATATATTCTATACGGCACAAGAGTTCTTCGACCAGTAAACTTGGTCATACCTTGTTTTATGTTCTTTACAAAGTTATTCCTCGGAATTTTGAGAATGACAGACTACGAACAAATGTCATCAAACAAAAGGCCGACAGCGCATGCCTTTTATGTTAAATCTTCTCAGACTGAAATATTAAATGTGCAAAACAATAACAGAAGATCAGCCTATGCAAGCGGCCTCATTTTTACCGAAAAGCTTGCCTTCGTGCATAGTGTTCGCTACCAGCATTTCCGGGTAAACGTTACAGTTACATAAGCTGCAGTTGCCGGGAAGCAACTGCAGCACGGATCTTTTAATGCTATTGCATTCCACCCTTAAGGGCGAAGCTTATGTGTCCTCCAAATTTTTGTAGCAAGCTTGCGATGACATTATAACGACATTGTTAAAGCTTTGTTGTCCAAAGGTGTGCACAATGCACTTGTGCACCAGAAGCAGGCTTAGTTCAGTTACATTAGACATACACTATGTCATTATTGAGCCTGCATGCACAAACCCATGTGGATGATTTCAATTGCGACCATTGCGACACGCCCATACAATGCTGAGCCAGGCAAGCAGCCATAGCAACTTTTGCTGCAAAAATGAAGGAGCGAGTGGTTCCACCCAAAGTGTAGAGCACTGACAGCGACGCATAATGCAACTCCAAAAAACCTCCATTTGCCATTTTCTTTCTTTTTTTTTTGGTAACTGTTGAAATGATGCCCCCCGCCAGTACTCTGTTCTCTTTGTCCTTCTTAGACTTTCCTCACTCCAATAGTCTTTTGTTGCCTAGAAATAATCTTTCCACATAGCCCGATGAAAATAGTGAGCTAATTTTCTTTATTTTGTCTCGAATAAGTACAGTAGACTTCCGTTAATTTGACTCCGATTAATTCAATACCGATAAGGGGTCAGTGCCGGTTCGTATGCTTTACCGCATAACGCTAATGTATGGCAGCGAAGCTGACTTTAAGAAACCGGCCGCCATTGTGCAACACTATTTTTCTTGCTAAAAATCGGGGTGCAAGTTAGATTTCTTTGTTTAGTAGATTTAATGCAACTACTACGTTAGTTTTCTACTTCGGACACATAAAAAGAGGGCGCGCGTTTGATTTGGGGGCGTGTAAGGCTCTGGCAAATACTGCCAAATGAATTGGCAGTGCATTTTGGCATTTTTATGCATCTTCTTGTTTAATTTGAGCAGCCAGATAAATTGATCAATTTCATTGGTCCTGTCAGGATAAAATTAACAGAAGTCGACAGTGCTTGATTATTTAATGAAGCAATGCAGTCAGTTAAATTACACGGCATAATATAGATAGCGGCGAGAGCTAACTCAGTGACATGATCTAGTTTACTATGCATCGTGTCTGTAAATGTGACTGCCACTAGTCTGCTTTTTTTATGCTGTTGGTTGTATATATTGTTTATTTACTGCAATAAGTGCCCTGAAGGAAAGAAATAATGACACTGTCTAATGCAGGTGTTCTGAAACTGGTTTTCGTGAATGGTATTTTAAGATTCTGCGAGCGGCAGAAACAAACCAAACCCCACTTTCACTATGGCATAACTTTTTATGAATGGTTCAGATTTAGCAAAAGTGCCACACACTACATTCGCACTTCTGTGGTCTTTGCAAAAAGGCCATTATGGCAATGGTACACAAGGCTCAATGTCAAGCCATTTGTGATCCCACAGTGCTTATGAATGTGTTTTATTCATGGTCACAATGTGGGCTCTAACACATGAGTGGGAATGGAATTAGACATTAGAAATCAGGGGCCCTTAAAGGGCCCCTGACCAGGCCACATAACAAATTTCGGTTACATGCTGGAAGTCGTTACGTGCCCTCTAGGGAGTGTTCTGCTGCAAGAATTTTTCAAATTGGTTCATTAATAGCCGAGATAGAAATATTTCAGTGCCACGAACCCATGATTTCAGGAGGCGAGGACCACTGCCAAGTGAGACACTCTTTCCACTTGCCCCGTCTAGCCTCCGCAAGTGAAATTCTTTCCCTGCTCTCCCATACCGGAGCTTGAGGATCGCTTGACACACATGTCCCAGGCCCGCCTTCATTTTTTTTTCCTAGCTTTTGTGCTGTGCGGTGCACTTCTGCTGACGGCATTGGGCACAACCTGTTACGTTTGTCTCGTTTCGTGCAGCACATGATTTTGCACGCTGTGCAAGAACACTTGACTAGCAGTATATGCCAGTTCTACACGAATACTAAGGAAAACACAAGTGGATCATAGAGCATGATCGCACGCTTGAACATTGTAGAAAATAACATACTTTAGTTGTCTGCACGTGCAAATGCACGATATGGGAACATGCAGATGAAACGGAAGTACATCTCTCTTGCAGCGGTGCGAAGTAAAACAAGAACTTACAGACAATTGGTTTGTGGGTTTTATTATTTCTCTGAACTTTAATTCGTCAACTGAGGCAACAGATTACATAAATAACGAATGTTGGCTTAAATAATTCTCGAAGTCACGCATCATTACGAGCGATGTAACAGCAGTGCGATGTACATAGGCGTACTTGTGTGATTACGTTTGTTCTCCGACTGGGAGCATGGCGCCCACGAGGAGAAGGGCAGACGGCATTTGGTTTGAAATTTCAGCTCTTTCCGTGGCGTGTAGCAATGTAATACTTTGCAGACACGATCGTTAGCGCGCATAGTACGCACGGTGCTTGTCAGCTCAAAATGGCCAGACTTGGTGAGAAGCCCTTTAAGGGCTCAAATCGCCGCAGGCACATCCGAAAAAGCTTGGAAGGCCTCCGAGTACACTAATTAGGCATGTCGATGCTCGTACTGTGACAGGAGTTGGCAGGTGCATGCATGTATAATTAAGAAATACATACTATGTAACGCAAACCCCTGCAGAACTGATTTCCCATAATACATAATAGTAGGCACTCACTTCTAGAGGTGCTCTTGCCGCATGTTGCTTCTTAGGAGGCCGTCCTCGTGCCCTAAATGCTAATGAATCAGCATCCACGTTGACAGGGTCCGCCAGTGTCACCGATGCAGGCGATGGCTGCGGCTGTGCAGTGGCTGAAGCGTTGTCTCCATTGGTGCCAGGGACCTTTTCGTGCTGGTTCAGATGCAGCTGCAGCTGCTCTGACGAGCCGAACGCACTACTGCACTCAAAGCACGCCCACTGCTTGCAAAGCTCGTGCTTGGAACCTGCAGCATGAGAGAAGCCAGTGAGCTCACCAGTGTGCAAGCCCTTGTGTTCATAGACCGATACAACCACAGTGAAGCATGAAATACACTTCACTGAGGTGGTCTTACCTGCCAACCTGTGAACGCTAAATTCGTAAATTCCTCCAGGCACGACATGTAGGGGAGAGGAGGGCAAGTAATTTCCTTTTTCTGAGCACACACATACTCAATGATTTATCTTTACATGTGGCACACAAGCAGGAGTAAACTTGTAAACTTGGAACAGCAGGGACTGACAGACAACACGTTGTTCTTACATCACAGCGATTTCTTCAGTTACTTGCGATTGCCAATCTGGCCTACTTGAGGAACTTGCCTGAACAAATTTGCTCGAAGCAAGTACCCCTCTCTATATGTGGCGTCATGCTGCCACAAGAGGGGCATGCAGTTACCATTCCAATTTACTTTTTGTACATATTTTTCTACAATCTTAAGCTGCCCAATCTATCCAACACCTTTTTCTGAAACAGTTTATTTTTCAGAAAACTTTGCACAATGTTTGCAAAATCATAGGCCAAGCCCAAATTTGTTAACATTATGAAAAATTTTGATGTGTTGACAGGTCTGTGTGAGGCAGATCAGCGAGGCCGCATATTATGAACAATGCAAAAGGATAAAGCCTTCGAAAAACAGCTGTGCATACTTAAAGAGTACTGACACATAATTTTGAAAATGTGAAGGCTCCACCGAATGATTCTTGCACATGAAAGGATGGCACTCAGCAAGTATGAAGGTTATAAAAACAGTTGCGTAAGATACTTTAATCTGGCACCACAGCTGGTGTTGAAATGCCATACATGGTGTCACTGACATTATTGTGAAATCATGACACAGAGTGAAATTTTCTGGCATTGAGTAGCAATTAGACAGTATACATAGGTTGACATTGCTCATAAAAAAATAACATTAATGAAGAAGACTGCTTTGCTTGTTTCTTTTAGATGCGTTTGCAAGTGGCAGCCGCAGCAATTTCAGGAAAAGAGAGAGCCGTTGTATCATGACATCGGGACACATACACCTTCTGCATACTGAAACTTAAACTGGTTCGTAGAAAAAAGTATTATTAAAGTTAACTACGTATTTCATGACGGATTAGCACTTGCAGCAGCGAAGGCCTCGCGACTTCCTTTACAGTGCAACCATGGCGCGCAGCCGACGCACACACAGAGTTCAAACAAAACTACCATTTGCTGCACCTGCTGAGGAAACCGCGGTCGCTATAGATTAGATCATGGATGGCGACTACACAGTTATGAAACCACGCGGTCGACGGACGTACGAAGTCAAAACGAAACTACTGTTTGCCATAACTGCCACTGATAAAACCATGGCCGCTATCGACGTGCCCTTGTATGGCAACTACACAGTCATAAGGCATGCGGCCAATACAGTGCTATGCGCGGCGGTAAACACAAGAATAAAGGCTTTAAAGGCATAAATAGGCATGAAGTGTTCTGGGGTTGCTGTCATTGACGTACGATTTCCACTGCTGACTATGGTGATGCTGACTCCGCCGTTTCTTTTCTGTGTACACCAACGCCAGTTCTGCTCTTCTGCATCACACATTTGCGGCACTCTGGCGCTCACTGAGCTCCAAGAGCTGCCCGAATTGAGTGAAGTGGGGCCAAATATGTCCGAATTAACGAGAGTTCCGTTGCATCAACTGGTGCATACGCCTGCCAGGACCAAAAGACGAGACTGAATTATCCCATCTTTTTACTAATTATCTCGGGTTTCACTGTACCACCTTTTATCAACAAAAATGTCACCTACCAACGATCCTGGCAGACTCTTGTTGTGAATGCTGCTGCTGGTGTTGCTGTAGTGGCTGAGGGTGTTGCTGTAGCGGCTGAGGGTGCTGCTGTAGCGGCTGAGGGTGTTGCTGCAGTGGCTGAGGGTGTTGCTGCTGTGGCTGAGGGTGTTGCTGCTGTGGCTGAGAATGTTGCTGCTGTGGATGTTGCAAGTGCACTTCCTGGTACGGCTGCTGATGTTGCTGCAGTTGTTGCTGGATAGGCTGGTGAAGCTGTTGTTGCTGAAGCTGATCCACCTGTTGTTGTTGTTGCTGCTGGTGCTGCTGCTGCCGCTGCTGATGCTCTAACGCCTCTTGCTGGCTACAATGAGACTGACGGCTACGGTGCTCCAGCTGTAGTGGCTCTTGCTGCTGCTGCTGCTGCTGTTGATGAAGCAGGGGCAGACCCCAGCGCTGTGCGTAAGCAGTCGAATACCACACGCGCAACTCTGTGCGTGATGATAGGGCCCGCGTTGTGTTGAAGTACAGGCTTGTGCCCTGCTGGATGACTATTATGTTCTGCTCGAGAGGAGTTTGCGCTGGACGCACAAAGCGCATCCAGTTGCTCTGTGTCTCATCTGACGTGTCCAGGCAGAACACAGAACCATTCTCATCTTCTCTAACCTGTAAAAAAAAAAAGGAGAGAGAGAAAAAGAAATTTGCAATCAAACAGAGTCAAAGCAAGGTATAATGAAGCTGCATCTCAAAAAAAAAAATTGCTTCATTATATCCAATATTCATTGTAAGCAGATATTCGTTATACTTCAATATCAGTGAGAAAATTTTAGATCTGCTTCTTTATATAATTTATATCCAACAATTCATTACATCCATGTTTATTATATTGAGGCTCAACTGTATTCCCTTTGAATCAATCCCCTATTAAATTAAGACTATGTGTAAAAACTGTACATTACTTCAAGTTTTGAAAAACGAACAGCCTGTAGGGATATAAAAAAATGCACAACTTGCAAACCATAAAACAAAGTACTTTAAAATAATTACGTCTTAATATGAAATTCTTCAACTACTTCATCAAGGTTTGGAAAGAACAGAGTAACAGCATTGCTGAAGAGAACTGCGCAGAATAAAACAAACTCAGGATTATTATCATGCAAAAGCAATACACAGACTGTGAAAGACATTCCAGTGGGTTGTTATGGAATAATTTTGACCCCGTGCAATTCTCTATGATGCAACCAACTTAAGGTCCTGAAGCATTTTTCCTTTTTGCCTCCATCAGAATGCAGTCACGATAGCCGGGAATTAAACCCACAACCTCACGCTGAGCAGCAAAATGCCATAGCGACTAAGAAATCGTGGCCCAGGTGACTACAGTAGGCTTCCGTTAATTTGACTCTGGTTAATACAGTTTTTCTGTTAATTTGAGCAACATGAAATGTCCCGGCTGGCGCCCATGCATTTTTTTTTGGCCCGAACATTCATTCTTTCCATCCTAAAATTGGCCTTCACTGGTTAATTCGAACTTGACCAGTCAGCACGCACGCACCTAAACCCAATGGTGACTCCAATAGCAACCCTTTTAGTGGTAGCATATGTCTCGGCAGAGCTTAGGGAGAGCAAATGCATTGAACACGTAATCTCCTGTCGAAAATGCCTCTTTTCGGCCTGCCCTAGGAAGATTTTCAAACAATAACTGTTGCTCACAATGTTTGATTACAGTATTTACCCAATTCTAATGTGCACCTTCTTGTTCCAAGAAAATTTGGCAAGAAATTGCCGGCACGGTGCGATCAGATACGAAACCGAAACTGCCCTCATGGCGCTCATATGCTTTATTGCATAACAAGAGTGCATTGCGATGAAGCTGACGTTAATATACGTGCAGCGAAGCTGACTTGAGGAAACCAGCCACCATTGTGCAACACATTAAACCCTTGCATATTTTTCTTGCTAAAAAAAAGGGTGTGTGTAAGATATCTATTTTGTTTAAGAGTTCTAATGTCTTTCCTACATTAATTTTGCTTCTTTGGACACATTTGGGGGGCATGTTATGACTCTGGCAAAAACCGCCAAATGAATCAGCGGTGTTTTTGTGTTCTTTCTACCTTTTATGTAATTTGACCCACCAGATAATTCGAACAAGTTCATCAGCCCCATCAGGGTCGAATTAACAGAAGTCGGCTGCACACAGAATTGACAATAGAACCCAGTCACTCAGCAAATGTTTCAGCATTAAGAATGAAACAGTGCCAAGAAGAAAGAGAGATGTTCTTGGTTCATTTCCAATGCTTGCAAGTAAAAAATATAAATCAGGCTGCTAACGAAGACAAACTCACAAAAAGTGGGAACTGCTGAGGTCTGTCCGTTCTCCTTTGCAGGACACCTTCCATTGGTCCAAACTGTGTCCTTTTGGGAATGTTTTTCTTAGCAAAAACTCCATAAACTGCAATGGAACCAAGCCAAAGCAGTTAATGAACAAACCTTTATTGTTTGAACATAATAATCGGTAAGTGATTTAAATACCTTGACTGCATTCCAGTAATGGTTAAGCAATATGCATGAATCAGCAAGGCAAGAAATACCATAAGCATGTGCAGTGGAACTCCGTTGATATGTTCCTCGCTGTAGTATTTTCCCGACTGCTATGTCACGTTTTCGTGGTCCTGATTTAGATCGGGACTCCTATATATTATGTTCCCATTTGATACAGTCCCATTCTGTAATGTTCCCACATCTTATGTTGCATTTGAAAGTGGCCGCCACGTAAATATAACGGTTGTGGGGATCGCACGCGCATCCCGATATCTCCGGAGCGGCCACGCGGCTATCACGCGATAATCACGTGCTCGCTCGCGGAGGGTGGCGGGGAGAGGGCACCTTCGCCGCTCCCGCTGCTGTTCGCGCCTGGCTGCGACGCCGCAGCCCAAGGCACCCCGTTCCCTCCTTTCCCTTTCTTGGAACCGGGGAGACTCCCTCTCCGCCGCTCGGGGAGAAGCGCTATTCCCCCGATGCACCGTGGTCTTTCGGCTGAAGAGCTTGCGACAGGCCGCATCTCAACTCAGCCGCTGAGACCGCCGCACGCCGTCCCCGTGTTGCGCCCGGCCTTTGTGTGCGACTGACCGCCCCAGGGCCCGAGCGCGGATCCACTCTGGGTGAGCTGAACTCTTATCAGCCTCTTTTGTGGTTCCCACATTGTGCGGTTTGTTTCACCCCAGACGTGCGGAATGCTCCGCCGCTGTGGTTGTTTTGTGTTGTATTTGTATGTGTTGTTGCTGTTGTTGTCAGTTGGTATCCTTGTACTCTAAGGTGAATAAACACCTTAGGTCGAGACTCACCCTGTCCCCCCTGGCCTGAACCCGCCGTGGTCGCAACTCACTGCGAACCGCGGGTTAGGGGTCACAGCTCTGACTGCTAGGGCTGCTGCGAAAGTGCTAGCGAGCGATTGCCGCTCCATCGGCGCTGTGCGATCCAGAGAAGGGTCAGGTGCGCACGCGCGAGCCTGAGTAATACCCCTATATTTGGCGCCCAACGTGGGGCCAGAGGTGTGACGGGTTGAGTCTGTTTGTGTGAGTGATTGCCACCACACGAACGAACCATGGCAGCATACGGGGCTGACTTACAGCCGTTGTATACGCTGTCGCAGGTTGCTACCAACAGGCAACAATTCGAAGCGGCGGTAACTGCTACCGCTCAGTCATGCCCTGCGGCGAACGTTAGCCCTGGGAATTTGATAAGCTTCGAAGAGGGTAGCGCTACACATGAGGCGCTCTCTCCGGCAGGATGTACCCTTGAAGGCGTGAGGCACATTACGCCGAACCCTTCGCCAGAGTTTGCGGAGAGCATGGAGCCACAGCGGCACACTTGCTCAACGCGTCCCGCTCCTGTGCCAGGCATTACTGGCCAGAGCGAGCCTCAGCACGCACTGTTGCACGATGCGATGCGCTTGATTGAGAGGTTGACAGGTGCCGTGCAGAACACTCTGCTGACATCTGCCGCCGCTGCTAGACCGAGAGTGAGGGTGGACTTACCCACCTACAGCGGGTATCATGATTCAGTTAGCGTCAACGAATACCTCGATCGCGTGCTGACTTACCAGCGCGCAACGGGGCTGTCCGATGGCGAGATACTGGAACGCGTCGTACCAGTGTCGTTAACTGATCACGCTGCCCGCTGGTTCCGGCTTACTGGCCACCGGTCTAGCACGCTGGCCGAGTTCCGAGCGACCTTACGCGAGGAATTCCTGCCCGCAGATTACGAGCGTCGTCTGCGGCGCGAGTTGGAGCTACGTACTCAGCATCCGGACGAATCCTTGCTCGAGTACGTCAGGGCGATGGACGAACTTTATCGTACCGCCGACCCTTCTGCTCCGAACTGCGATAAGGTGGAGAGAGTCACGCGACAAGCTCATCCCACCTTCGCAGCGTACCTAAGAGGCAGCAAGTTCAGGGATTTGGATGAGCTGGCCTCGGAGGCAAAGCGCATACAGGCGGACATACTCGCCTCGCGCTCATACCGACCTCCACCCCCAGCGTCGAGGGCACTTGAGCCGCGATGCGCGTGGAACGGGGACACTTTTCGCACTCGTTCCGGTGGAGAGGGTGCGGTTGCCTTCAGTGACGGGCAACTGAGAAACGGTTGGGACTTATCTGACCGGGCTCTCGACCCGTACACTTATGCCATGCGTGCAGCATGCGCTGCCGATGGCCGAGGTATGCAGAATCGTGGTCGACATGCCGGCTCGATGATGCCAGAGCAGAGCGTGCCTGCAAGGGAGCAGTCGATAGAGAGGAACAACGGTCAAACGGCGCGAGGCACTGGACGCCAAGCCCGAAAACGGCCGGCTCTCCTCTGTTATCGGTGCAACCAGCCAGGGCACTTCGCCCGGGATTGCAGACAGCCTGCGAACCGAGAGCACGCGCTTTCGGGAAACGAGCGGGGCCGCCGGTGAGCAACGCTGCATGGCCGGCGGCGGTTACAGCGGTGCGAAGTGAGACACATGAACTCCTTGCCCCGCTGGCTTGTCGTTTTGGATTACCCAGCGACACGCCAGCGCCGCTCATAGAGGTTACAGTCGCCCGGCGCAGGTTTTTTGCGCTGTTAGACACAGGAGCAAGCGCTTCACTATTTGGCGACGAGGTGTGTGAACATCTCCGTCGGAACGCTATCCGACTGAGGGAGAGTAATGTGACCTTCCGACTCGCCAGCGGCACGGCACACGCGAGCTGTGCTGCTAGGCTTGTGGTGCGGTGGGAGAAACGGGTGAGGCGACAGCGCCTCGCTCACCTTCCCGGCCTGTCGGTTCCTATAATTCTTGGTAGAGACTTCCTCGCCAAGACGGGCATTGTTATTGACGTCTGCAACGGAGGATATAGGGAGCGAGCATGTGGCACCCTGAAACCTTTCGTTTCATTTCAAAAAGCGTCAGAGACAACTTCGTTCGATGATGCTTCGCGCGCAGACCGACCAAACGATTGCCCGAAAAGGTCCCTCAGAACGGTTGCGGCCGGGTCGAAATGCCGTCCGGCCAACCGCACTGAGAAAAGAGGCGCGGAGGGGAACTGCTCCCCTCCCGCACAGCCCATAACCCACGCTGCGGTGGCAGACTGTGCCGCAGTGAGGGGCGAACGATACCACCCGCTGCTGGACGACTCAAGCAGTTTGTCGGGGGAAGAAAAGGCTCGCCTCTCATCGCTTCTGACTGAATATGACGCCGTTTTCACAGAGCGGCCTGGTTGCACTACGCTATACAGGCACAAAATTGAGACAGGCGACGCCTCTCCGTGGAAGTGTAATCCTCGGCCGGTGAGTTTGGCTAAAAGGAAAGCACTAGACAGCGCTCTGGACGAACTGCTCGATACAGGCGTTGTTGAAAGGTCGGACAGCCCATGGGGTTTTCCTGTGGTGTTGGTTCCGAAAAAGGATGGGACGCCCCGCCTTTGTGTTGACTATCGCCGCCTGAACGAGGTGACACGCAAGGACGCATATCCGCTGCCTAGCATTCCCTCGATCGTATCCAACGTTGGCGGAGCGAAGTACTTCACTACGCTCGATGCAAGCAGAGGATACTTTCAGGTGGAGGTAGATCCCTGTGACCGAGAGAAGACTGCCTTCACTTGTCACAGGGGACTTTTCCAGTTTACCCGTATGCCATTCGGACTTGTCGGTGCGCCTGCGACTTACCAGCGCCTGATGGACCGTGTCTTGGGTGACGCAAGGTGGCACCACGCTCTTGCTTACCTGGACGATGTTGTGGTATACTCGCGTACCTTTGATGGGCACTTACGCCATCTCAGGGACGTGTTGGAGCGTCTGAGGTCTGCGGGGATAACGCTAAACCCGACCAAGACCCAGATCGCAGCAACCCGAGTAACGCTACTGGGGTTTAAACTTGATAACGGACGCCTTCTGCCGTGTGATGACAAGGTTCAGGCATTATTGAACTTCCCGTCACCGGCAGACATAGGCGGACTGAGACGCTTTTTGGGGCTGGCGAACTTCTATCGACAGTTCATCCCAAACTGCGCTGCACTGCAAGCCCCCTTGACAATGCTGTTGAGGAAAGGTGAGCAGTGGAGGTGGGGTCCCGAGCAAGAGGAGGCACTGCGCAACCTCGTAAAAGCGCTCGTGGAAACCACCGAGTTAAGGCTACCAGACTTGAACAAAGAATTTGTCATTCATACGGACGCCAGCGACCTTGGCCTAGGAGCGGTTTTGCTCCAACAGCACAAAGGTAGTTTGCGCCCGGTAGCTTTTGCCAGCCGCTCTTTGACTCCCGCAGAGAAAAATTACTCCGTGACCGAAAAGGAATGTCTGGCGATCATTTTCGCTCTCAAAAAGTTCGACTACTATATTGATGGAGTCCCATTCATAATTGAGACCGATCATATGGCACTAACTTGGCTTAGGCGCTTAGGAGAGCCGAGCGGCCGGCTCGCGCGATGGGCACTTCTCCTGCAGCGATACGATTTTACCGTTCGCTACAGGAGAGGAAAGAACAACGTTGTGGCGGACGCACTTTCGCGCGCGCCCGTTGACTGTGAGAAGAGTAACATTACTACTCAACTCACCCCGCCCGAAACTGAGCTTGAGAGCGGACTAACCGCTGCGACGATTGAGGGTGTCAGGAGGGGTAACATTAATACCCATCGTGACTCCTCAGTGACTCAGCCGAAGAGCAGAGTAACTGCTACAATGCTCGACGGCGCTGGTCCCGAAGGAAGGGCAGACGAACCCCCTTCGCAGGACGAAAGCGTGAACCACTTGGACTGCGTCAGTTCAGTGGGGAGCGTGTTCGGCAGAAAGGAGCTGTTAGAGGCACAGCGGGAGGATCCGTTTTGTAAGAAAGTGTTTGAGGGGCTCCGGGAGCCCGGCGGCGCGGCCGCGGCGCACATGGACGCAGCTGGTATTGCTGTGGGTGCGCGGCGCTCCGAAACAGCTGGTAATGCTGTGAGCGCGTTGGATTCCTACCTGCTAGACTCTGACGGCGTCCTGCTGAGATATATCCCCGCGGAGAAGGATACACATGAGTCCTTCAAAGCGGTGATTCCACGCACGCTGAGAGGAGCACTTTTACGCTACTTTCACGATACGTGCCTGGCTGGGCATGCAAGTGGCCCTAAGACTTATCTGAAGTTGTGCCGCTTTGCTACCTGGCCGGGAATGAAGCGGGATGTGATGCGCTACGCCCGCTCTTGCAACGTGTGCCAACGCGTGAAGCCGCGTGGTGGACGCCCACCCGGGCTCATGCAGCCGATCAATAGCCGAACACCGTGGCAAATTGCGGCATGTGACGTCATGGGGCCTTACCCCAGGACGCCGAGCGGGAACCGATTCCTTCTCGTAGTGACAGACCATTTCAGCAAGTGGGTGGAACTGTTCCCCCTACGGAAGCTGACGGCACGCGTGATCATGGGAAAGCTGATCGAGGTGTTTACACGATTCGGCTATCCTGAGCAGTTGATAACGGACAATGCGTCCTACTTCACTGCCAAACTCTTCGTGGACTCTTGTGCAGCTCTCGGCATTAAGCACAGGAGAACAACCACGTACCATGCCCAGGCGAATCCCACTGAGCGTGTGAACCGCAACATCAAGCACATGCTAGTTGCATTTGCGGGGACGCACAATGAGTGGGACGCTTGTCTTCCTGAAATTGGATTTGCTATCAGGTCGACAGTGAACCGATCGACTGGGTATACACCCGCCACCCTCAACCTTGGGAGGGAGCTGTTGAATCCGGTAGAACTTACTCTACAGGAACGAAGCAGCACGGAACTGGTTGTTTCGTCGGCACGCGCCGATTATGCGACTGGGCTGCGCGCGAAGGTAACGGAGGCTTTACGAAAAGCGCGACGGAACCTGAGCACTGCACGTGCCGAGCAGAAAGCGCAGTACGACCGCTCTCATCGGGAAGTTCACTACAAAGTGGGCGACCTGGTGTTGAGACGGAATCACGTCCTGAGCGACGCCAGTAAGAAATTCTCAGCTTCTCTGGCGCCGAAATGGACAGGACCGTACCGGGTGCGAGAGACTGTCTCTTCGGTCGTGTACAGGCTGGCGGACTTGAAGCTAAGACCGATCAGCCGACCGGTGCATGTCTGCGATCTCAAACCCTACTATGACCGAGGGAACGAGTGGCCCGAGGAGAACACTCTCCCGCGCCCGCAGGCAGCGGCATCGGGTGGCACAGCTCGACGTTCGAGCCAAGTGCGGCGTTATAACTTGCGATCTCGGCAGAACTAACTCTGTCCGGTTCGCTGAGGCTATTTTATTGTGCGCGATATCGGACGGAATGCTCCTCCGATATCTAGCATGCAGGCTTCCAGAGAGAGCACGCGCTTTCTCTTTGGAAGAAGCGAGAGGGGCTAACAGAATTGTCGCAGCGGCAGACCGCCCGTCGGGAGCCGTGCAACAACCATCAAGCAAAAAGGAAAGACCGTCTCCGCTGCCGGTGCGAACGAGCAGGCCGTAAGCAGTCAGCAGCGCAGTGCAGGCAACAGGCGGCGAGAAAAGATCCTCCGGCGGCTAACAGCGAGGTGAGAGGTGCAGCGGGCGACTTCCGGTCCGGAATGGTCGCAGCGGCGCAGAATTCGCCGAACCGCGCCGCAGAACTCCGCGACCGAGTTGCGAGCCCCGCAACCAAGCACCCAGCCTCAAGGCCGAGTGAAAGACTTCGCCCGCAAGGACAGAGTGGACCCCTGCTGCGCAGCGAGGTGCAAGCCATCGTCAGGGGTGAGTCGGCACGTCTTTGCCGATATTGCGTGCCGACACCCGCGAGGGGGCGCAACAACAGAGAGAGCTGTGGCGGAACGAACAGAAAGAAACGCGTTCGCCAATACCAGAGGACAACGAACCCCGGGAACACCAAAAGACAGCTGTCCTGCGCCATATCGAGGCTGGTTCGGGGATCGCGTCAGCATAATCGAAACAGCCAAGAGAAATCCAGGGACCCTTTCGCCACCACGGACCCGGCACGTCCGACTAGGCAGGTGACGCCACCGAGACGCAAGGTGACCCGGACCCAGCGGCCTTCTTGCCTCCTGCTGCATCCCGTTGCTATCAAGCTGCTCCGTGGCATCGTTCAACGTTCCGGCCTGGCTCGCGAGTACCTACACGGCGACAACGACGGTCTGCAGCTAGAGCTGCTCCCTCACCAACATGGACTCAAACCGTGTTGCTGTCGGAGTAGCACGTCCCTCTCGGAAAAGCCTCAGGTGACGGCGGCCTCTTAGCGGCTAAAGGGTTATTTTAAGGAGGGGGGGATGTGGGGATCGCACGCGCATCCCGATATCTCCGGAGCGGCCACGCGGCTATCACGCGATAATCACGTGCTCGCTCGCGGAGGGTGGCGGGGAGAGGGCACCTTCGCCGCTCCCGCTGCTGTTCGCGCCTGGCTGCGACGCCGCAGCCCAAGGCACCCCGTTCCCTCCTTTCCCTTTCTTGGAACCGGGGAGACTCCCTCTCCGCCGCTCGGGGAGAAGCGCTATTCCCCCGATGCACCGTGGTCTTTCGGCTGAAGAGCTTGCGACAGGCCGCATCTCAACTCAGCCGCTGAGACCGCCGCACGCCGTCCCCGTGTTGCGCCCGGCCTTTGTGTGCGACTGACCGCCCCAGGGCCCGAGCGCGGATCCACTCTGGGTGAGCTGAACTCTTATCAGCCTCTTTTGTGGTTCCCACATTGTGCGGTTTGTTTCACCCCAGACGTGCGGAATGCTCCGCCGCTGTGGTTGTTTTGTGTTGTATTTGTATGTGTTGTTGCTGTTGTTGTCAGTTGGTATCCTTGTACTCTAAGGTGAATAAACACCTTAGGTCGAGACTCACCCTGTCCCCCCTGGCCTGAACCCGCCGTGGTCGCAACTCACTGCGAACCGCGGGTTAGGGGTCACAGCTCTGACTGCTAGGGCTGCTGCGAAAGTGCTAGCGAGCGATTGCCGCTCCATCGGCGCTGTGCGATCCAGAGAAGGGTCAGGTGCGCACGCGCGAGCCTGAGTAATACCCCTATACGGTGCAGGGAGAAATTGGCTCTTGCATGTTGCAACAAGCAACTGATTCACTGCAACAAGCAACCAATTCATCCCAACAAGCAACTAATTTGTTGCAACAAGCTACCAATTCATTGCAACAAGCTACAAATTCAATGCAAAAAGCTACCAATCCATTGCAACAAGCAACCACTTCTTTGCAACAAGCGACCAAAGTTGGAAATGAACAAACAAAGTTGCACAAGCCAGACACTGCATAAACATTGGGAGAAACCATGCACAAAGTAGTTAGCAAAGCATTTGAAAAAGTGCGTACCGATTAAGACCTACCGGGAACAACACACACTGGGCCAATACTACCATGTACAGGGCTACATTTACTTTGGAACCTGCAAGGGTCTTATTTGCATTTCACAATTGTCGAATCTCTTTGGTCAGCTTCGGCGCAGGAGAACCGTGTTATGAGATGAAGCGTACACAAAATATTCCAGTAGGGGCCACTGTCATGGAACACCGTACGTGTCCCTTAATTATACATGCGTGCATGTGCCGTTCCTGGTCAAAGTACGAGCACCGAGACGTTTAATAGCTACACAGGCAGCCACTCTGGCAGTTTCTGACACTGTGCTCTGGCAATTTACGCCCTTCCTCATGGTTACATTTTCCTGGCTGGTATGTTTGTTTTTTTTTCACTATCCCTCGGGGTTCTACTGTATACACCAGCTGTTTCAGCGAAGACTTTAGGCAATGCTTAAAAACAAAGCAGTAGGAAGAAAGGTGCTCTTTTTTTTTTCTTTTTCAGCAACTAGAATCAGTTTAGAGACATCAGTCTGCAAAATTGTGATCAGTTGCATTGGCGTTCCACTTGTCGTTTTTCCACATAGCTGGCTTTCCACTTTCCAGCATAGCACACATGCGACGGCAGGTAATTTGTCATACAGCACCACAATTAAGCAGCTACGACAAGAGGTGACGTGAGCGCTCCTATGCTATAATACAGGTTTTAACGAGGAGAAAGAATATAAAGTTGAGTTAGGCAAAATGTGACATATTTATTCCGTAACTACAGCATGTGCCCCAAAGTGACTAAAAAGTTAGTAAATTTTAGTTATATATAATAGTAGGGGTGTGCGAGTATTCGAATATTATCGAATATTATATTTTTAATATTCGTATTAGATTTGAAAACTATGTATTCAAAAACATTCGAATATTCAACTGGATGTGAATATTCGAAACAAATCGAATATATTGCTGGCTGTGCGGGAGCAAACATGGTTCTTAGCGCCTATTTCTACTTAATCTAAGAAAGCCGGGTCCGATTTTGTGCTGAATTTTGCGATAATTTCATGCAGCTGGCAAAATTTTGCCTGTGAAACACGCTTAGCCACTGGACGCCTAAGCCGTGCAGAAAAGCCAGCCTCTCAGTAGCAAGGGCGCACGGGTTTGCAAACTGCGAACGAGGGTGCACTCTTTTATGCAGGTTCTGCCGCCAATCCTAAGCTTGTTGCTTGACAGCAAATGCGATGAGTGACGGCTGGCAAAGGGTCAAACGCTTTCGAATTTACAGGAAATTTATGCAGTATAATAAGGCACAGGTTGGTGAGAACAGACAACTAGTGAAAATTGCTCAATTTTACAAAGCTAATATGAGTCAAATACACAATCCTTCAGTAATAACAGCTTACTAGATTATTTTTTGCCAATGACAATGTAATTGCAATGTTCCAACATGTTAAAATAAACCAACTTGCTAATAAATCCATGTGCATATCATTATTCGATTCATATTTGAAAGTTTTGATATTTGCACAACCTTGATATATAGTTCATATTTATCGAACATTTTCTGAGATCTACTGACATGAAAAATATCTCACATAACAAAGGAGCCATAGTCACGAAAACCATAGTCATCCCCCTCCCCTCCCTCCGCATGAGTGGACAATATCATGAACACAAGCAACATCACCTAGGGCAGCAAAGACAGCCATTCAGAACTAGAGAAATAAAAATGGGTGCCCACTTGGTTCTCCATCGGAGTCCTCAGCCACTTTGTGCACGTAAAGGTAGCTGGCTGGGAGACTTGCCCATGCCCTTGTCAAAACAGGCTTGTCCACAATTAGCTGCACCTTGTGGCGTGGACACTCATGTTCGTAAAACTGATTGCAGTCGTCGCACCCTGAAAAAAAACGGAGACAATGCACACATCATCAACAAGAAACATCAGCAATGGGTATACGTACACGTCTGGAAAGACCTTAATGTGGTTCTAGGGCAGCTTTTAAGATGTCAGCTTGACAGACACTTCACAAGTGCAAAGTAGAACGCTATGTGTGCTTTTATGAATTATGAGGCATTATTGTATAGCACTCGCTCAGTATGTCAGCTTTAGACTATAGCCATACAACATAATAAGTTACCCCATGGCTATAATAAAGTATCCAGATAACATCTTCTGTGCATCAAATGGATAACAGCTTTTATAATGCGGCTGGTGTACTATGAATGCTTTAATTTTGAGATTCCAAGACTGCAGTATCTCCTACACAGCACGGGCTACTCGCAAGTACATTCAATGTTGGTTAATTCAAGATGCTGAAGCCTATGGTCTGTATCTTAATGAAGTCCGCTACTTGAGTTCAAATGGATTTCATGTGGCATGGAACACTGATGCGAATGAAACTCTAGGTATCATTAGCAGCAGCACAGGCTCACAGTATCGAGATGTGCAGTCCCTGTCTGCATCAGCTCGGCTGTTCGCAGATCCTGCCGAAGGACCAGGCGAGTGCGAGGGACCCGGGCTGTCCAGGGCGCCTGCGTTAACCGGAGATGGTGCCATGTCCACGATGGGGCTGTTAGTCGAGTCTGGGTGCAGGCCACCGGTCACAGTCGACGCATTCTGCAGTTCTTCCAGCTCCTCCTGGGAGACGCCGGCACTGCACACTGCAAACCAAAGGCCAGGTGCACTGAGACACAATGGATGGATAGGTGTTACAAAAACACCTTTACAAATAAGGGGATGCTCAAAAACGTTCACTGTCTCTGTCATTTTCTCAGAATGAGGACGTACGAAAAACTGGCAATCTTGAATGTCATTACAGATCTCTCATTCACACCTGCGAAGTGAGAAGAGTGAAAGCACTAATGGGGCCAGAACTACTTCTTCATGCGTGTTCAAGATGTTCGCATTTGCTTCGCATCCACCATTGAAGCTTTCACCAAATCTACCTACTGTGAGCACACTTGCCCACGTGGTGGTGCATGTCACCATGCCATTTCAAGCAATATGTACATATTTTAGTCACTTTCGATCACATTTTAATCCACTTAACTAGTTGTTTTCTGGGGGTGTGCAAGGTACAGTTGAAGAAGTTGGACTTCCCGAAAGTGATGGTGATTGATTCGTCCAGTTCTACAAAAGCTTGAGAAGTTGGCAGACAGCACCGCTTTGCTGCTGCGCCTTCTGCTGGTCACCAGCTCTTCAGAAATCTTTATCCAAATCACACTCTTGTGGAACGTGTCCTTGTAGAGGCAGTGAGTTCTATCGCACAGCTACAGGCTAATTTTATATCATGTCGATTAGTAACGTCTCAGACACTGACTGCCATGTTCAACATTTGCAAACCAGTGCAGATTCCGGCAAAGTGGAACAGATGTTTGTTTTTGCTGAGGCAAAAAAAAAAAGATCAGTTCAAGACCGATCAAGCTTGCCGCCTGGTTTTCTGCCCGCTTAGGCAGAAAAGTGGACAGATTTCTTAGCATATCTTCCACCTTTGCCCACTTTGAAAACAAGTGTAAATGAAGCCCAACACATTAAATGCCTTGCAGCTTTAAGAAATACAATAAAAAGCAACACTAAATCAATTCACGATCTTATGATATTCTTCCAAAACATTGTCCTCAATTATTTGGCAAAAATAAAAGGTCTGCGAGTGAAAATAAAATGAAAGCTAAATTTCCTTTACTCTTGAATTACGCACAATGGCCACAGTGCCGGTACATGGGTGTGTTCCACCACGGATTTCAATAATTTTTGCTTGTTTGGGCTGTATTCGTCATGAGAAATTTCTGAAAAACATAAGAAATATGTTTAGTTGATTTAGAATGTAAAGCAAACCTTTTTTTTTTTTTTATCAACTGCAGTCAAAGCCACATATAACAATATCGGTTTTAACAATATATTCAATACAACAACAAGCAGCCAATGCACTGTCAACCCTTGTTTTAGTTCTATGGCAAAATAAACTGCTCATTACAATAGTCTCATGCAGCATTATCATTTATAGCAATTAAATCTGGCTACTGGGTATTGTGTGCCAAAGGGAAAAAAAAGATTGGGAGGAAAGAAAAAAGAAAGTGAACCGCTGTCCACTTTTCGCCGGAGACGTCCACTTTTCGCCTGAGACATACACTTTTCGCCTGGATCTCTGGTACTCTTGTGGTCCCCGACTCGTCACTTTCGCCTGTCAGAAAAACTCCCGTCTCGGTATACAGACCCATATCGAGTGCTGGGTGCCATGACTCGCAGTTGCGTACGAAATCGCCCCAGTCGGTACCAGTGCCTCACCTGCCCTGAATTCCACTGACATGCATGTCGCACGCCTCAAACCGTACTACTCTCCTGTTATCACCGTTATTTAGATGCACCGGGACGGTGCTTCTGCCGCCAGGGATAATGATACATGCATATTGCGTGTTTCTTGTGGACGATGCACGCGGGCGCTCCGACGAAGATGACGAGCGCTCACTGGCTCTCAAGCTGTCAGTTGAACTGGCCAGCGCTGCAGTTATCCTCTGTAAATATACTTTGTGAATAGTCTCCAGTTCGTAATCCTTCGTTCACACAACAATATTCCCGACTCCACTGCCTTACATTCTAAGCGGTCTAGGCTGTATTACCACTAACCAAGCTGTCTGATGCCTAAATCAACATTTGACAGTTTGACGCATCAGACCACACCTCCAAAGCCAAGCAGTTGACAAATTACAGAAACCCTGCGGTTACCAACTGAAGTATAAAAAAATAAAGGACAATTTGCTGAAATGAAATTTGTTCACATGTCATTTCGTGAGATAGGCAGTCCTACATGACACTCTTTTTGAAAGACCAAAGATGCGAAGCAAGCAAGCACCTTCTGCTCTTGCCAGGTTGCGTGATGAAGACGGTGAGCCCGCAAGGTCGGGGAGTCTTCGACCAAGAATTCCCTGCATCCGTAGCACCGAGTGCTGGACACTCCTTGAGCTTGTGGAGGCTTCGACCGTTGAACTAAGGTCAAGCTGCTGCCCGTAGTCTGCACCTATGTAAATGCCCAAATAAAAGGAAGGATGGGTTGGTTGGTGGGGGTTAACACAGAGTTTTGTTTTTGGATTAGCCCCTTAGCTAACACTGCACAGTCAAACCTCACTGTAACTAAGTCGCATCCAGCATGAAATTACCTTTATTAAATACAAAATTCGTTATAAACATGTATATTCGTTAGATGATGACAGCATTCACAGCATTTGCAACAGCCTACTGTCAGAACGAGCCTAGCCAGCATCATTGCCATTGCCATCACAAGATGGCGACCATGGATAACGACACGAGTTCTCACATAGCATGACAAGGTGCTTTACATTAGATTTCAACTTTTAATGCATAAAATTTGGGCATGCATTTGATTCGGTGATGTATTAGAATTGAGGCAAACACAGCCAAATGAATCAACAGTGTGTTTTGGTGTTTCTTTCTTCTGCCCCTTGTTTAATTCGTCTCGCCAGTATTTCAACCAATTATGCCAGTACTGGCAAGGTTCAATTAAAGGAAGCCGACTGTAGGTCTGTTGAATTTGCGTGCACCACCTGAAGCAGTTTACGAGGTGCTGCACCCTGCCATTCTTGTTAGTGGTGCAGTAATGGTGCCCTGTGAACCCCGTCATTTGTTTCAAAATGTGCAAGAAAGGAGCAGGGTTGGTTCACAATTTTTCTGCACCCTCTCTACCGACAGTGCCAACTGGGTGCAGACGTACAGGTGCGAAGCAGCAGTGCAGCAGACGACACAGCATGTGTGTGTAAGCACCATTCAAACCCAGCTTACACACGTCTGCTGTGTCTATGCAATGCAGGCTGTGTTGTTTATGCCTCAGAAGCCGACCACACCTGCAGTTAGGGACCTTTAAAACTTAAGCAGATGGTGCACATTAGTTGGACATTAGTGCAGGTGTTATGTCTTGTCCACGTAACACCTACACCGCATCTGCACCTCAGCATTCGTTTTGAGTGTCACATTGTGACTGCATTGCTCAAGACAAGCTGCACAATTTCTAGGGGTGTGCAAATATTAGCAAAATTAGAATAATGAATCGAATAGTGTCCTACTCTATTCAGTCTCCGAATCAAATAGTCACTATTCGTAAATGTGAATACAGTAGAACCTCATTGGTACGTTCCCGATTACATACATTTGCCCAGGGCCAACATTCGAAATCGACAACACAAAAGTGACCCAATAGAGTTACGCTCATTTTTACCGGTTCTTATATTCCAGGATAACACAATTTTTTTACCCCAACCTTCAGTACGTTGCCAAACTACAATCACATGATACGTTTTCCATCCGCTAGATCCCACATAAACAAGAAAATGCGCGAGGGGCGCACAATGAAGAACAGTATACAGCTGCCCACAGCGGTAGCTTCACTGCAATACTTGCCCGCCTGTTTTACATGAAAACGCTGGCGCGCACTCAATTTCTCATTTCGGTACCAGCAAATCTTTTCCTACTGCAGACGAGTTACAACAAATGATTGAGGACTTTAACAGAGAGAGTGCCAAGAGTGAAGTTGAAGATTAATATGCACAAGACACAGATAATGATGAATAGCCAGGCAAGAAAACAAGAGTTCAGGATCGCCAGTCAGCCTCTAGAGTCTGTGAAGGAGTATGTTTACCTAGGTCAATTAATCACAGGGAGCCCTCATGATGAGAAGGAAATTCATAGAAGAATAAAGATAGATTGGATTGCATATAACAGACATTGTCAGCTACTGACTGGCAGCTTACCAGGTTTACCAGCGTACCAGGAAAAGGAAGGTGTACAATCGGTGCATTTTACCGGTGCTGACATATGGGGCAGAGACTTGGAGACTGACAAAGAAGCTCTGCAACAAATTAAAGGGAAGCTGAAGAGTCTGTCGAATTCAATAATACACTCATATAGGAATGCAGGAACCTTATAAACCATCAAGTTAAAATTTTGGGGGGGGATTTTTCACTTTGTAGCGAAGCAATCGTCGGTTAAAATTGCGCTGTAGCTCCGCCGCCCGTCGAGCGCAGCGCTGCTGCTGACGCTGACGATGCGAGCGAAGACCGGAAACGGTGGCGTAGTGACGTCAACACTGGTGTTCCGCTCCTTCGGAGCCTCCGAGACCGTGCCTGACCGGGCTTATTTCTGCGTGCGTGCCGTCCTAATCTGCTTCGCTCGACCCTACATTCCTTTATTTGTGTGTATATAGGAGTGGTAGCTGACGTGCGCAGCATCAATTGAGCTTGTAGGCCGATCATGCCGGCGTTCTGTGCAGCCTACGCTTGCACGAACACCAGCGGACGTGACGATGTTCCGATGTTCCATTAGTTCCTGCAAGACAAGATGCTTTCAGCTAAGTGGGAGGCTGCTGTGAAGCGAAACAACTTCAAGCGCTCAAGAACAAGCGTTGTGCTCTAACCACTTCCGTGACGATTACTACCGGAGTTTATCAATAATGCGTGCTTTGGATTCTCCTAAAAAAAAAATTGTTAGCACGCTGAACGGAAGGCGCATGTTTATCGCCCACCCTTGACGCAGGTTTCATCGCCAAGCACCGCGACATTTCTATTCACACGTGTGTTGTGAAACAGCCTGCATGCAGCTGCCATAACGCAGTGCAAGCGTAAAGTTTGCATGTGTTGGAAAGCCTGCTCACACCAAGACCCCCTTCTCTCGCACACATAAGAAACCGACCATCTCACGTAGCCGACGGAATTCGCCGGTGACGAGTAGCGTGCGGATGGCGCGCTGATGAAGGTTCTATACTACACGTGCTACAACAGCCGGTAAACTTTTCCCACGTTTAAACCATCTGTGTAGATTGCCGACAGCTTTGGGGCAGCGCACAAATGCTGAAGATCGCATCACCGCTTACGTTCTACGAGGAGGCATGCAGGAACATAACACTACAGTTGTTTGCCCGGAAACGTACTCACTGGAACGCTGAATGCAGCTTAGCAAAAAACATACTCGCCAAAGAACATTTCCAACACAAGGAGATGCTAACACTTTGCCTGCGTTCGCGTGGAAAGCAGCGCTTGCACCAGCATTTTTTGCTTCTTGGAGAGGCCGGCTCTTCGCAATTGGCTCGTACATATAGTATGTACAAGTATGTACGTATGTGTAGTATGTACAAGTATAAACCCCTTACAAGTGATCTTGCACGCGACAGCGACAGCGCTACAAGCGAGGTGATGGCTGTCGCATTCACTCGTCATCTGCAAGCCGAACTCCACGCGAGCGACAGCTTTGAGCGACGACTTCCCGGAATGAGGGCAGAAATATACGCGCCGAACTAGCGTGACGCATGCTTTATCAATTTAAGTTGATGTATTTTACTGAAGAAGGAGTATAAAATATTTCTGAAGGTCTTGCACTAGGTTCTTATTCTTGCACGTGTAAAATTCAATAGTTTGCTCGTTCCGTGCGACAAACAGCAGTATTGGAGTTATGTACATCCAGTTTCGCCTTCGCACAATTGGTTAGTCGCTCATAGATTTCCGGGCGACGAGCGACGAGTTCTAGATTTCTAGAAACGAGCGATAGAGCGACAACACCGAGCAATTTGTTCAAGCGACGGCCCGTTTTGTCGCTCGAAGCCGTCGCCCGTCACCGTTGCGCGCAAAATCGCTCTCGTAGAGTTTTGACTTAACGCCGAACTCCTCAGGGAAACGCAAGCTCTCAAAACTTTCCATGACCGTCCCAGCAAAACACCACCAAACTACTTTGCACCGTGCTTCGTGTGTAGCGGCAGCAGTCGGTCCGGACGAACGCCATTGTTGACGTCACGAGGCGCCCGACCAATCACAGGCGGAAATGAGGCGCGCGAGCTGGGCGTGTCTGCTGCTGCACTTTTCGTCGAAATAAAATATGTTTGCGCTTTCTTTCACTCAATTTCGATGCGATATTCGAATTCAGAGGGTTGAAAACCACGGCGTACTGCTCTTCACTCATTTTTTCTGGAAAAACTTTCAGCTTTCCTTTAAGGACCGCGCAAAGAGCGATGGAACGAAGAATGCCAGGCACAACGTTAAGAGGCAGAAAGAGAGCAGGGTTTGGATCAGAGAGCGAACAGGTATAGCTGATATTCTAATTGACATTAAGAGAAAAAAATGGAGCTGGGCAGGTCATGTAATGCGCAGGTTAGATGATAACCGTTGGACCATTAGGGTTACGAAATGGGTACCAAGAGAAGGGAAGCGCAGTCGAGGATGGCAGAAGACTAGGTAGGGCGATGAAATTAGGAAATTTGCGAGTGCTAGTTGGAATCGGTTGGCACAGGACAGGGGTAATTGGAGATCACAGGGAGAGAGAGGTCTTCGTACTGCAGTGGACATAAAATAGGCTGAGGATGATGATGATGAAATATTCTCCGGGGTCATCGCACGCAGCATTCACAGCAATCATCACAAATCCTATTGTGATAAGCATCTTCGCCTATCTGTTTCACAGTGCGTGGTGCCGTCGAAGCGTAGTGCACGCTTTTATTAGGCGATAACCGAAACTTGCCACCCTTTCCTGCTGCAGACTGCAATCATATACGTTTTCCAGCTGCTAGAACCCATGTGAACAAAAAAAGTCACGAGGGGCGCATGATCGAGAACAGTATACAGGCGCCCGTCTCATGTGAAAATGAAGCCATGCAGCTTCCTATTCCGGTACCAGCAAATCTCCACCCGGGTCGTCACACACCACATTCATAGCTATCGCTGCCAAACCTATCAGGATAAGCATCTTCACCTATCTGTTTTACAGTGCATGATGTGTGTAGTGCCATTGGTAGTGTACTGCGCGCTTTTAGTAGGCAATAATCCAAACGCGCTGCCATTCCCTGCTGCAGGCAGTGCGATGTGGGCATCACGTTTCACTTCCACGGCAGGCATACAGCGTCGCCCACCAGCTCGATTTCGTTTCGGTTTCCTGTCGCCTCTTAAAACACCACACAATGGGAAAACAACAAAACATGTTTCGGAATGCCGAAGCACTGCCGGCTGGACCTGCATCAGCATCTCGTGCTGCAACGAACCACATGACGCTTTGCATTACGTAGATGTCAACAGTATTGAGTCTGTGAAATTCCTTCAGTTAGTTCGAATTGTACGCTTTCCCAGTTAGTATGCTTTCTTTTTTCGTGTTTTTTTTTTTTCTCGTATGGACGAGGTTCTGCTGCATTCTTCTAAAACATTTCAAATATTTCAAAATATCAACTGCACCCAATCAAACATAAAATTAGAGCAATAATATCGTAAACTCTCACCCCCGCACACACAGTATAGACATAAAACATGAGAATAGACATAAAACATGAGAACTTGTGCTGTGGAGCAAGCTACGTCGCTTAGGTAGCCATATTTTACAGGATATACAGCGATTATTCACACTCTCTGCACAGTCCTGTGCATGCCAAGAAGCTATTTGTTTACTAAAAATGCTCCATTTGTGCTTTCAATAAACTACTGTTATAATGTACTATGTAATGGCAGAAAATTGCTCACTTGAAGAATAATAGGATGTGAACATTGTTTTACATTAATTATGACAACGGCTGTTCATTATAAGAAAACTATTCAATATTTGATTCCAATCACTTCTGGAACTAAATTCGTATTCGATTCAGTCTCAAAAATTCCTATTCACACACCTCTAATAATTTCCTAATTTTGCATGCTCACCTTGAACTTGTTCACAGTGGTGCAGGCAAATCGAATGGGCCTTGTACTAACCTAGTGCCTGAAACCTGTTTTCACTGCTTTGCATAAAGCCTTGGACAATTGATATCGAAACAATTACTCCAAAGGAATAGTTACCCAGGAGGAAACATTAAAAAGATGGCTATTTATTTAAAGCATTTGTAAGTATTTAAGGCTAAAATTAATTCATTCAAGTCCCTCTGACGGTAAACGAATGCAGTGACACAGAATGACAAAAAAGTTTAACTGAAACATGACAATACAATAAATGTCACAACTGTCAACCAAGTACAGAGAAAGATCGAGAAATTCAAGCACTATGTAACATTCTTGGTATAGGTGCAACACCTAACTAGCCTCCATCAGAATTTGTGCAGGACTTTACAGCTTTTAGATGCGCTGTTAAAATCAAGGCACTTGAAGTGCGCCACAAAAACGTTTAGTACAATAGCCTGTCAAAGTATTGCACAACAGATGTGGCAGCACGGCAGTTTGGACGCCAAATTTTCTTACCATGACTGTCTTCTTGTAAATGATGATGATGATGATGATGGTGGTGTTGACTTGATGTGTCCACATAGGCTTCCGAAGTGATGACATGCTTTGAGATAAAGTAAAACAGTTCTGAGCATCCAGCAAACAAGCAACACTTCATATTCGAGTGTTCATGATTATACTAACAGGGGACATACTGTGTAGCAACAATGGCACTACCTAGTCTAATTTTGCTCGCCTTTAAAGGGACAGACAACCGAATTTTAAGGACCCAGTTTTTTATGGCACAACAAGAAGCTCACTCTCGGTAGTGTTTACACCTGCAGCGGTTACTCCCAAAAGTGTGTGAATGTTTTGCAAGCAGAAATTTTCAATCTGAGTGGCCTCCAAAAAAAAGAAATAGTCCCTCCTTCAGCCATGCTGCGAAGTGAGAGTGATGCTGATAGCCCGCCTTGCAAATTGTGAAAGTCATCCATCATTCTGCTTTCACAGGAGTGAGTGCAGCTGTGGTTAACCACCAATATTTTGACCTTTTCAGCTACTTTTGAAAATAAAAAGCTTGTACAACAAGTCTGCATCGTTGTACAGACCTTTCTTATATTTGCGCCGCATTTTCCACGCAAGTACATGCCTACATCATGGCTGGGTGGCCCCCGGCGTCGTTATTCTGTCGATAGATGAGCCAAGTCAACGCATCGAAAACGTCAAGTGAAGGCAGCGCCACTTTTTTACTCACTACAAGGAAAGGCTTATCTGCACATTGTAAGTTAGAAAAAACTTATAGAAAAGAAGTGTACTGCATTTCAATATTAATAAAAAAACCAGAAACAGCATACACTTGTAGAAGGTCACATGACAGGTTATTTATGCATCTTCATGCTTTTGCCATGTGAGGCACCAAAGGTCCTTTTTAGCGACTTAGTGAAGAATTAAAAATATAAATCAATGTTTAATGAGAAAAACAAGGCTCGTTTTAGCCAATGCAACAGACAATCTTTCCATCAGCTGGGTTATCGCGATTAATATTCGGAGAGGTTGTCTGTCCCTTTAATAAAGACATGAGAGGAGAAAAATAAAAGAACTGCAGCAATAGCAATCACTAGAACATCCATTGTACTGCAGCACACTTTTTCAACATACTCTGCTTATACTGACTGATTTTGCAGCACACGACTAATTAGAAGTCTCTTAAATCTCTTTGTACCGAGCCCATTGGGCTTCGTTAGCCTGCTAACAATAGTTTGAAACGCCGCTTTCGAGACTTTCCATGCCGGTCACGGACACACAGAGCTACCGAACGTGAAGCAGAAATATATTTTTGTTTTCTAAGCAGTTCACTTTTTTCCACGAGGCAGTGATTTTTGGACACAGACCGAAAGTATTGCGATCATCAAAGTAGAAAGCAAAAAATGGCTGCTCGCTATTGATGGTTTGAAATGGCACTTTCGAGACCTTCCGCGTTGCTCACAGACACTCTGCACCATAGGACGAGAAGGAGGAGAACTGCATTTTTGTTTTCTAAGCAGCTCGCTTTCTCCCCGCCAGGAGAGTTAATTTTTGAACACACTCCGAAGTTTCATGATCGTCAAAGTAGAAAGCAAAAATAGCCCCCTCCCGGAGCAGTGCGCGCGTTTCGAAAGATAGCATATCTTGCAATTCTGCTTTGTCTGATTGTATCAATGGATCGAGCAGCAGCGAGCCTGAGGATGCTGCCCTTTCCTCGGACTTTCACTCTGAGAGCAACGACGACGCAAACCAGCCCAGAACATCGGTGGGCGCAGCCCAGCATGCCAAACTGCAGTACTTGCACCTAAATTTTTGTAGTGAAATACCTGTTCAATAAAAATTTTTTATTTATTTTTTTGGAGATAGTGCCTATTAGACTGCAATACATTTTGTATATGCCTCATAATTTCTGTTACACTTTTTTCTTAGTAGATACAAGTGTGTCTTTACAAACTTTGTTCTGTTTTTATCCCACTATCTTGATTCTGGCAGTTTGTCTTTTTTATGACATTCATCGCTTTAATAAAACTTTTATGCATGAAAAGTGCACTCATTCTGCTTTTTGTTTATGTGTTACATAAAGTATTGAGTGCAGTAGTTCCTTCAAAAAAAAAAAAATCTGGCATAAGCTACAAGAAACACCAATTTTCTGCGTGGTAGGAAAAGAGTTAAACACCAACTGCAATGAAGTTTTACATTGGTTAAATTTGTTATAAATGAGTAATATACCAGGTGTTTGTTTTAGACTACACAGCATTTTTTTTTATTGCCTGTGGCAGATAACACAATTTTAATCCTTGAACTCTTGAAGTGAATTGCTCAAAGAGGCAGGCATTGCTTGCACAATAAGCAAAATGCATAACTGACTAATTAACAAGTTTTCAGTAAATAAATGTATAACTAAATAACTCATGGCATATGATGCAATTTATGAATTGTAGCTGGTGAGCATGCAAGGCATATCCGCTTGGAATTAATTCTGAGGACAGCATCAGTTTGACAATATGCATTGTCAAACTTGTAAAGATGCGCTGTTTCACATTTTTAACAAAAGGCTGTTTGATGAATTATAGTAGGGGTTCTCAAGCATGTTGGTCCTAAGAAACCCTGCTAAGCTCCCTACATGCAAAGATTTCTAAAGTGGCACAACAGGTTAATTAAAAGCCAAGTGCAATAAATTTTTTTTTACTGCTTAGCAAGTCAAGTTTCAGACTGCATAAGTATAGAGCAGATTCCATGGAAAATCGTGCATTTGAGATGTGAGTGGATGCATTACAAAAAATTTAACTACAATAGACACTTTCGATACCAAAACTAATGCAATATGTCTAACATCGAAAACCAGTGCAGCTCCTCGTCATGACCTTAGAGACTGGGTGACACGTGCAGCACGCTGAATGTCTCGGAGGTCATGGTCTGAGACTTATGCCACATCCACTAACAACCGAATACATGCATTGTTTGCTTAAGTGCTATTAAAGCCTGTTGATAAAAACATAACACAATTACCAGCCCTGCCGCTATACCTTCAATAGTCTGTACTACAGTCAACATCCGATTTTTTTTTATTCCCTAGGGACCGAAAAAATGAATGCATGCCTTTTACTGCCCCCAAGGGCTCCAATCACCACAAGACACGTTCAAAATAGCTCTGAAGGCCTGCCAGTACACTTATTAGGTGTATTGGCGCTCGTACTGTGATGGGAGAAAGCGGGCGCATGCATGTGTAATTAAGGAATAAGTACTGTGCCCCATGACAATTGCCCCTTCCCACTTTTGGCATGCTTCACCGCAACACTTCGTGTATGCTTCACCGCGTAACATTAGAGAACTTCAGCTTGTCCCATATTCGGGTAAATGCAGGCGGACTGGTTGTTGGGGTGAAGATGTAAACGTGAGTGGACTGCATGGTGCTGCCACCTGATGGCACAGAGCTCAAACAAACAAAGATAGCTAATATTGCAGTAACCAAGTGTACTATTCCACTTCGCTGGTGGTGTAAATTTTCGGCATTTCCATAATCGTGTTGCGGCCGCAATTTTACACCGGTAACGAAGTAAGAACCTGATGGCGACGGCAAAAATTCACTTGGTGCGCCCATATAATTGCTATCACAATAATATAGAAGCACTAAGTTTAAAAATCCGTAACTTCGTAACAAAAATAGATATTGCAGTTCTGTAAAACTGCATGTGCTAGAGAATCTACAGTGGAAAAATTTTATATATCAATTTATAGCTTACATGGGCCGTTCAACAGACCTACTCACTTAATAATGGTATTTTTCAGAGCAGTGTATAAAAAATAAATTTTGTCTGCTTTAGATATATTATTAGGTGCAGTTTACAAAAATGTGATATTGCATTTCATTGCAGAGTTATGGAGTTGCAAACTAGATAGTGTCAATTTTCACTAATATTTATTAACCCTTTACCTCCCGTTGACGAGTATAGTCCTAAAATTTTGTACCAATACAACCAATGATGACAACAGTCGTCATAAGCAAAAATTTGCCACACAGTGAGCATGTGACGGCTATACTAGCCCTATTACATCTAGTTGTGATTCCTGACACTAGATGGCCACACTTGTCCATGTTGGGCCATTTGTATCTCTCCTTTCATTATATTGCCGCCTATGACACCCTCACATAAAGTATGGCTGCCTCGCTGAAGCGAGGCAATGAAAGCGCACATAAAAGAAAGCATTTTGACAACTCCTCATTAGACCAGAGAGCTCTGTAGAGTTTGGCTCGGAAATGGAAAGTGATGTGTTCTCATCTGAGGAGTCTGATGATGACTATTCTATGGATGGCACGGAGGACCTTGCGGCTGCCTGTGAACCTACCATAAGAAGACGACCTACTAACTGCTTTAGGAGCTGCATAAAAGTAACGACTATTCGTGTGCACATTGTTGCAACATTTAGGTTATTTTGTGTTCATATTCCTTTTTTTTTTTTTTTTCAAAGTGTATCGAGCCCTGCAAAATGCCTTTTTGCAAGACACCAGCACCATGCAGTGAAGCCTTCTTCAACCTATCTTGTTATGCAGTTTGTGATATAAGAGAAGCCCATTGAATTGAAATAATGGTGCCGTTTTATTAAGAAGAAAAGCTTTAGAAACTGAGTGAAAGAAATTTCCGATAAATTTGGTACAACTTTTTTGCAAAAATTATTAGCTTAAACATTAATATGTTTCTTGCATTCTCTAGACTTTAAGTTTTCCTTTTAAATGCAACAAACGTCATTAAAATCAGAAGAGTGGTTGTCGAGAAAAACTACTTTTCCATTCCCACGTATTTAGATAGGAGCCACCGAACTAAAGCTTCCTCTTAAAGGGCCCCTCACCAGGTCTGGCCATTTTGAGATGATAAGTGTAGAGCACACAATGCACATTAACGATTGTGTTTGCAAAGTATTATATTGCTACGTGCCACGGAAAGGTCTCAAATTTCAATCCAAACAGCGTTTTTTCTTTCCCTCGCGGCGTCCGCGCGCGCTCCAAGCCGGACGGTGATGTACTCGTGTCCTTGTGCCTACATACTCGTGTCCGCAGTGTGATGTCAATCATTGAGACATGTGACTTTGAGAATTATTCAAGGCGACATCTGTCATTTGCGTGATCTGTTGCTTGAATTGACGAATTGAAGTTTAGAGAAGTATTAAAACACACAAACCGATATCTGCGTGTTTTTTGTTTTACTTCGCACAGAAGCAAGAGAGATGTACAGTAAAGGCTCATTAATTCGAATTCCGCGGGGATGCTATGAAAATTCGAATTATACAAAATTCGAACTAATGAAAGTCAGAGAAAAAAAAACGCTCGGTTAAGGCGCGTATATAGTCTCACGTGTCGTGAGCACGCGCGCACACGCTACGTCACGTTGGCGTGAACGTCTATACTTCGAAGCACTGGCGCAGTCAACGTAACCGGACGCGGCCAGCGCGGTCTGGCGCGCCCGACTTCGAGAGGGCTCTTGCTCCATCCGCGCGTAAGTCGCGCTTACTGGGGCGTAGAAAAAAAAAAAAGAAATGTCGCAGTCTCACGCGAAAAGTGAAGCATCCATTGCAATAGAAAATTAGTAGATAGCTATACGAAGTAATGATAATAGTTTTATCGGTCGTATAAACTTGTAAGCATTCGCTTACTAAATAAATTAACAAGCATGGTGTCACGCGTGCACAGGTAAACATGAACGCATCTCGCTCGATGACCGCGAAAACTCGCTGAAAAACTCTGGAGTGAGGACACGCAGCAGTAGCAGCGAGCGAATTGACGTTCGTACAGCTCTCGCTTCAACGCGAACGAAACATAGAAAGCACATCGCATATGAAGGTACCGGCACTACGCGCACTCTGCAAACATCCCAGATCGCTTTGAAGATGAGGCCCACGCGGGCGCGCACTTTGGCCATGTCGCAGATCGCTTTCAAGATGTGGCGCCCGCATGGTAAGCAGCAGCCGCCGAAGATCGTCCCCCCGTCCCTCCATCGCCTCACCCCCTGCCTCGCGTGCGACAAGAGAGGGCGCGCTCCGCCCCTACCTTCCCCTCTCGCGCACGCGAGATCAAGCCGCGTTCGCCAGCTCACCCTCGCACACTCGTACGTACACAAAGAACACGGCGCACGGCGACGGTGTTATCGTCCTTGCCGCTGATCGCAAAAGCAAAGCTGCGCGACCCACGCGGCGACGCCAACGTGCTCCCGCGCACTAGCACCCTCCCCATCCACGATGATGCGGAGTTCGAATTATCGGTGGCGGCGCGGATTTCAGTGTGAATAAGCGGGATGTGTTACATATTGCTTTCAATACATTGTTGGACGGACCACGGCGACTACTTTGAATTATCCTAAATTTCGAATTAACGAGCTTTTACTGTACTTCCGCTTTGTCTGCTTCTTCCCACGGCCGTGCAGTCACGTGTGCAGGTACTGAAATTTCGCCATTTTCTACCATTTTCCAGCACGTGATCATGCTCTGCGATCTGCTTGTGTCCGCTTCAGTATTTGTGTAGCACTGAATTATAGTGCTAGTCACATATCCTTGTGCACAATGGGCAAAATCGTGCACTGCAGCTCACGTGCGAAGCCATCAGTGGAAGTGCCAGCGCCAAAAAAAAAAGGGGGGGAGGAGAAAAAGAGATGAAGGCCGGGCCCATGACATATGCGTCATGTGATCCTCGAGGTCTGGTATGGGAGAACACAGGGAAGGAATTTCACTTGCAGAGGCTAGATGGGACAAGCGGAGAGAGCACCTATGTTGGCAGTGAAGCCCACCTTTGGAAATCATGGGTACACGACACTGAAATGTTTCTAGCTCGGCTATTCATGAGCCAATTTGAAAATTGTTGCGGCAGAATGCTCCCTAGAGAACACATAACAACTTCCAGTGTATAACAAAAATTTGCTATGGGCCCTGGTGAGGGGCCCTTTAAGAATAGACATCTTTATGGGTACGCAGATAAATGAGTAGACTTCTTTTTAACAGCCAGATATGTAAAAATTAATGCAGTGTTACTGCAATTAAGGCACTTTCTAAATGCAAGAAACAGTACCTAAAACAGTTAACACAGATACTTAGCAAAGCACACTATAATTCATTGGTATCTTTAACACTAGCCAGAACAGCTCACCTCCGAACTGTCCGTGGAGTCGACGGTGGAATGAATCCCAGGCTCCACCCCATTGGAAGTGGCCACAAGGTCAGCACTAGATGACACATAGTTCTGAATGGCACTATTCTGGTGGCACACTTGGTTAGCTGCATGGTACTGTTGAACATCCTGCAAAGATTGTTGAGAAACACCATTCAGACTTGCATCCTGAACACAAAGGTGTATGGAGACAGCCATGTCACCTCGTGGCAATATTTTTGCCATAAGTATGAAATCCCTGTATAAAGGCAACAGTGCTTCCTGGAACTTGTCAAGGAACATATGTACCTGTTGCCAGTAATTAACGATAATGATTCAACATTCACTCAAGTAGTATCAACAATATCTCGTACATCTCGGCATCTGCATAATCATCTCAGTTTCCAGCATATCCTTGGCTGAACAAATGCTTTCAATTCTTCTGCATTACCACGTGCCATTCAGCATTGGAATAACCTACCAAACGACATAGTTGACATTCTTGACCCAGTATCCTTCAAAGCACGCTTATGCATATTATTTCCATAATTCATCACAACTAAACCATAGTGCATACTTAAGTAAGTACTTGTAGCAAAGTTGTATAGCTTTTTTTTCTTTTTGTTTTATTTGAAGGTTTGTTTTGTATTGCTTTAACATTGTTAGAGTCTTATTCTTTCTTCACCTGCTACCATTTGTATAATTTCTTGGTACTCCTTTTTTGTTACTTCGCACAGTCGTTTTGTTTCATTTATCGCATTATTTATATTGTTAGATATTTGTTCTTTCATGTTTACTGCCTAACAATGTATAATTTCTTTTTACTCCTTTCTTTTTTGCGAATTCCCTGTATCCTCCCCTCACGCAATACTCCTTCGGGAGCCTGTGAGGTAAATGAATAAATAAATAAATAAATAAATAAATAAAAGTGATCTTAAAGGGAGGCCGTAGGAGTTGTTGGGGTTGGGCATGTCAAAAGGGGTAGCTGGCCCATGCCGTTGTCCGACTCATCCACAAGGAGGACGTTGTTGAAGGGAGGAACAGGTTGTCATCAAAAACAAAGAGTGCTGGGTTCATTTACAATGATCTGCATGAGGAGTGGAGAACATTATGTCTCAACAGTCTAGCCTGACTGCATTGAAGTGCATTCTGAGGAGTTGAAAAAGACCACTTAAATTCCCTATATCCTCCCTAGATCCCTAGGCCAAGGAAGTCTGCCATCACACCTCTGTCGAATCAGAAAGTACAACATCGTCGAAGGATCTGCATTGAGGGCGAGGGTGCGCACAATCCCTCCAGCCCCTTTGTTCATTAAACACACAGAAAGGAGAGGAGCCTCATAGACAGGGATTGTCACACTTGACTAAAACTGGCGGGTCTTGTTTCCTGGGATGACCCAGCCGAATGACCGTGATGGTTACTGGAGTCCACGAGGAAACGCCTAGAATGCCGTTTTCCAGGAGTTTCTTGTTCCCATCGTCGGGGATACCGACAGTGTACCATCCATCAACACTCTAATCACCAAACATGCCTCGCCTTGGTGTCGCAGCTGGTCTGTTTGAGGGGATGCATTATTAGCTTCCCGAAGCGATTCGTCGCAGGAGGGATGGAGAGGCTGGAAGGTCACTTCCCCCACTGGCCGATCAGAACAAGGGCCAATGAACGACCCCAAAGTAGCAGGACCCAAAAGCGATTTTAACATAAGCAAATGTATGCTACCAGTATTGCAAACAATACCGTATTTGATAGCGAACTTGAAGAGCACACTAACAACACTTGGGGGTTCAATACTTTTGGTGTTTATTCAGCATAGTTTAGGTAGTCATATTATTTACACTATGTTTCATGTAATAGGCAATGCTGCAGAAGCTATGCAAGCACTGCAATTACATAAATGTCTCGCTCTGCACATTTTGCAGTGGAGTTGTATCGAACTGGATGCTCTCTACAGAACAACTACTTCACTTAGAATTACAACTACAACTTGTGGACTTAAGGTTGTGTCAAATCACACATTGATTGCGAAGGGGCACAATGTAACACCACAACACATCCACAAGGAAAGAAACTAACGCACGTCACACGTGCCTGTGACATGTAGCTAAATTACTTTTTGGTTGTGTCGTGCGCTGCATTGTGTGCCTTAGCAAGCACCAACTAGCCCAGCAACATGTCCACCTGACTGTATGGTTTGTGCTGCCGACATGCCATTATTTAATGACAGTAAAGAATGAACCACACAGCACCAAAACTATGAGTCATGAATTTAGCTCTTCAGTGGGTAAACCTATACACACACACACAAAAAAAAGTCACACTCAAGCACAATGATACTGGTAAGCACAGTTGTCATCGGCGGTGCATCTTGCGCCGAGGGGTAACTTGGTAACAGTCATTAGCCAGTGAAAAATGGTCAATGAAGGGGCAGTATGAGAACTCCGCCATCATCATCATCGGGGCCACCAGTATCATCGAAACTCCGGCACCAGAGCCAGCAGTCGAAGAAGTAGAGGACGTAGTGACTTGTGAGCGAGCGATGGTTCGAGGCTCGGCTGTGTGCTTTTGGGCATGACCGGCCAGGACTGAGGAACTGTGCTGTTCCCACAATATATAGCTACATATATACGTACAGAGACTACCAGTGGCTGCAGAAACATGTCACCTTGCCAGTTAGATGGTAAATAGGTTCATATCTTTAACACCTTCCATGTCACATTTTGCAAAATAAAAGTATGAAACTTAATGTTACACTGAATTGCACAGAAGATCCCAGTGTCTTCTAATAAGTAAAGCATAATTTTTTGGTGACGAATGTGATGACTGAGAGCAACCTCTCAAGCCTTCACAGCATTGCCTGCTATATATTAAATGGAATATAGATGACTTAGCCCCAAATTTAGGGGGGAAGGAAAATTTGTAGCTTCATGCCTACTGCTTTTTTTTTTCTTTTTTTTTTTTTTTTTTTTTTTACTGTGAATATCTAGTTCACGAACTGACACCGAGATGTGTTTCATGACTCCACATACTTCTCTTCAACACTATAGAGTGGAATCTTGATAAACAGACATCACTTAAATGGAACTGCCGCTTAAACGAAACACCATCCTCATGGTTGGTTGGCTTTGTATTCATGCAAGTGTACTCAGCTTTGTCTCTCAGTAAATGAAACTCCTGATAAATGGAACCAATTTCCCTGGTCCCTTGAGGCTCTGTTTAAAGGGAGTGCACTGTGGTACCCAAAACACACATTAACAAAGTTTTCGAGAAACAGTTTATAGGAAGGGCACAATGTCATACAGCAATATGACTATGCAAGAATTAAGAGATTGCATTGGATATTTGAGCACAAATAGAACAAGACTTCATTTGTAACATAACAAAAATACTGAGATCCATCGACTACTGTATACAGAAAAGAAGAAATCAAGATGTAGGCACAACCTTGCATTACAATCACTAAACTTGCCGAGTTCATCTGCTGCAGTGGCTGCAGCACAAAGACTGCAATGACTTCGGCCTGTGTTTTCCTGCCCACTGTGCCTCTTGTATTTATTGCAGTGACAGGCAAAATGAAAACAAAGTAAAGATTCCTTGGGTGGCAGGCTGAAGCGTGACCTTGGTCTCACAAGGCTCCTTGCATTGAGCATGTGTAGTCTCTCAGTTGTGTGGCAATTGCGGTCTAGGGTTGACGATAAATTTGTTTTGACTCGGTGGTTCTGGTTTTGGTTAAAGGGACAGTAAAGCAAAACACTGAATCAGTTTATACGGATAAAGCATTCTTTGAAAACTCTGTTGTCATTAATTTTGAAATAATAGGTGGATTATTAGAAAAGAACATGAAGGTCAAAGTTTCAGTTCTGGAATTTCACAGCAAATCCTCAACGCCGGGACGCCACTGTGACGTCACAGATTTCAAGGTATCTTTTCATAATTAGGACGCATTGGCTCAGCAAAAGTTCCTGAAACTTGCCATGTTCAATTTATGTCTCCTTTAGAACACAATGTAGTCTGCCTTTACCGCTAAAGAATTAACTGCGCCCTAGAAAATGTTGTGATGTCATCCCAGTAGAATATACGAGGTCACAGCAAGCTGGTGCAGGGACTTTAAGGAGGTGTCACCACCGGTCTTTTGTTATTGCACATTTTCTGGCTTACCAAGCATCTTATCATAGTAAGAGTGGTGTTTCTGATATTGTAGAAGGTAATTTACTGATACAGAAATAATCGTTTTTATCTTTAGTGTCCTTTAAAACTGAACTTCAGCAAAAATATTCGGTGCACCTTTTTTTTTTTGTTCTTCATATTACACTAAAAATGCTGAATCTCAGCTACACCTCATAAATGCACTGTAGAAACACCAATTTGAATGAAAAGAGTAGGCAAAGGGCTAACGAAACAGAATCTCTGGGCCACTGTTAACTGTTAATCGCGGAAGCTGTTTTTTTGCCTGTTTTCAAGCTATGCAAAGGTTTCCATGGCTTTAGACGCACAGCTTTCTTGTCCTAACCTGCCTCTTGTTGCACCTTCAAGCAGCACGTCTAGCCATGATGTCTCGTCAACTAGCCCCTGTCGTAGCATTACTAGTTTTCATGGCAACAAAGCAATTTAGTGACAAGTCATAACAATGACCCAGAAAAACAAGTTGCTGCAAAAGCTGCACGGAGGAACTGCTCTTAAAAGTGGCACCACGCTTTTTCCGCTTCGTTGCCCCCTTGCAATGTTTATATAGCCTCCACATACACAGATTCGGGCCAGTCCACTGACCTCCAGAAGGTCCTCAGAGTCCTGCCCCGTGCTGCTGACAAGAGCCACCTCCCCTCTCTCCGTAACAAAGACGTTCCCGTAGAGTGGCACCGCCCCAGCCGGATGCACCTCAAGCAGTGCGCCGGGCCCAGCGGAAGAGGACGAATCGAGCACCCCTTCCTCGTCGCCGGTGTCCAAGGGCTCGGCCTCCAAGTGCTCGGGGCTCGCATCCATGGCAGCCACTGAGCCGCTCGCAACCGAAGAGGGGCCAGCATGTTGCAGAGCACTGCTTCCGGCACCAAACTTATGCTGCTGCGACTGCTGCTGGGTGGCCAAGAGGGCCTTCGCAGCAGCCAGTGAGAAGTTTAGACCGTGAACTGATGACGAAGACGAGGAAGAGCCAGCGGAGGGTACTACCGTCGATGTGGAGGGCCCAGAGGAACAAGGGCTTTGAAGGATCGACGGAAGAAGCTCCCTGGAAGAAACAAAGGTCATTCATTTATTCTTGTGGGTTTAGAAGACCGCCCAAGCCAAGGTGAGCCTAGGTAACCTCTCTAAGGCTGCATTAAAGCTGCATTACAGTTTTCCAAGGTCTCTTTTCCAGGCTTTCTAAGCATGCATTAAAGTGTAGTGCACTGAAGGACCTTAGTCTGCAAGTCTATGCAGAACTCGCACACCTTGATGCCCGTTGCTGGGAAACAAACTAAAATAAAGCATGTAACAAGATTTCTTGTTAGCATATCAGTGTGCATTATTATTTGAACCTTTACAAGAAAAAAGAAAGATAGAAGGCAGTTTTATGCATGTGCCTGCTAGATGTGCATCCATGCATTAAGACAATGACCGTGCAGGCACAGTATGGCTTATCTGTAACTGAGCTCCAGAGGCACTTGCTGCTGCTTACCACACAGATTTGGTGGTAGCATGACAAGCTCAACCACCTGCTGTCGTGATGGCAGCACGATGTGCACGCCTAGCAGAGGCATGACATACATATAGTCAGCCAAAGACACCTTAGCTAAGTATTCACGCCAATCTTTTCTGTATGTGAGCTGTTATCTCTTTGGCAGACAAAACAATGTCTGCTGTAGGGCTGACATACAGTCACATACATAGAGCCCCGAGTCTATGTATGTTCCTATCTGCTGCTTGCTGTAGAGGATACAGGGACAGGAAGAGCCCCTCTCATCTATTGGTATTTGCAGGGGCCAGCAATAGAGACAGTGAACAAATGATAGCGGGCTTTGAGGTTGGATGAGCTATGTACAGCTGCAACAGCAGAAAGAAAGAAATCAAGAAGGAAGGAAAAAAAAAGAAAGGCTGAAGGCGAAAGAAAGAATTTTTTAAAAATGAAGGAAGGAGAAACGAACAATAAACAAAGAAAGAGAAAGAATGAAAAGAAGATGTAGAGAAAGAAATAAAGCATGCTTGCAGAGCAAGTAAATGCTTGATAGCATTATCAATGCAGACTAACTTGGACGCCAAGTCGGCCACCAGGTACTGTGCCTGCTCAAGGAGGTACCGCTGCGAGAGGTGGGTGGCCAGACCTATGGCACCTCGGCTGCCTGATGAAGTTGAAGGCCCGAGGGAAGAAAGCGCAGAGGAGGAGGCACTGCTTGAGCACAATGCAAGGCTGGCCTTGTCCAACAGCATGGGCAGGCCTAAGGTGGCTGCACTTTCGGGGCCAACCTACAAAGCAGGTGCATGTGACCTTAGTGGCAATGCCCAAGGATCAAGAGCTCCCCAATCATCAGTGCAACCACCGACATCAAATGAAAATTTCTATTAATTTTTTTTCTTCCTCGTCTCCTGATAGACACAGTTGAGCTTATTGCCTTCTATATGCAGTACAACTCTGCTTGAATTAACTTAAACGAACCTTAAGAAACTTTTTACGTAAGTAGAAGTCCATTCAAGTGAATTTTGCTATTGGCAGCAATTGTGCAAGTGTTCATTGACCTAAACAGCTCCTCCAAATGAAGCTTAATAAAATCGTATTCCACCCTGCTGAAACTCTCACATCTGACCAATGCAGCCTTGAAGAAAAAATCAAGGTATGTTAACTGTATCATGCAAATTCACACACTTACATTTAAGCTTCAAAGCCTAAAGTATCAACCACTCACTGTCAGCTGAGATTCCAGCCTTAGGGCTCCCACGGACTCTTCAGCTGAGCCTGGCAGTACTAGGAGGGCGGGGCTCTGGGGGGGAGGCGGAGATGAGGAAGATGACGAAGGCCGCGTCAGGTGGTGGGCATGGTGCGAGTGCAGCGATGCAGGGATGTCCACCACCGTATCACGAGAGGTGCTTGGGGCCACTGATCGGTGCTGCAAGAACAAAGGTGTAGCAATGTGAACAATGAAATGGTTCCTACCAATTTGCAGCTCCCCTCAGGAATGCGTCATGGCAACTGGCCCAGTGTCACATGGGCAAGGTTAACGAAAGCAACGGCTAAAAAGCCACAAATTCCTTAGGCCAACTGCAACAAAACTGCACTTTGGCCAAGTTGGTGACAAATCAGTGGTGCTTACTGGTATTGAAACAATTTTTGCAAAGCTTCAAAGCTGGCAAGTGTCCAATTTTCTTACTAGCAGCATCTAAGACAACATATGCCCTTGGTGGTTAGCAGATATCACATAAGTTCCCCAGCACGTCACCTCTGAGCTTTTCAGCATGCTGCAGGCACTCCCTAATCTCGGAGGTTATGCCCAAGAGCATTCGGAGTTTGGTGGCTTTACAGCTAGCTAAGCCTATGATTGTGAGTCAGCAGTTATCCCATCTTTTCTGCAATGTTGCACAGATGACGCTGCGGACGAGAACAGCTCATCAACGGAGGGTAAACGGTTAAGACAAATCCTATCAAGGCCTGCGATGTCTTCATATTCACCTTCAAGGGGGCATGAAATTGTGAAGCAAGCATTTACCAGGTCCAAGACTTGAGACATGGCCACCATTTCATCCGCTGCCCTCTGCTCAATCTCTTGTTCGTAGTGCTGAGCCTGTTGCTGCGCGTCTGACACAGGAATGGGCGACTCTCTGAATGTTGCCACTGCAAGCCGATGCAGACCTCCAAATGGAACCTAGCATGGAGTGTGCAAAAAAACACAAAGCATACATGAAAAAAAAAAAAAAGATGCAGCTCCATTTCATAAACCACACTTCACCCAATGAGTGTCTTATATGCCTATCACTTGCATACTTTACACAGTGGTCACTCTTACAGTGGGAAGACAATTGGCAAGCCAGAAAAGGTACAAAACGGAATGACGGGTAGCAATGCCGCCTTGAAGTTTCCGTACCAGCTCGCCATGGTGTCATAAATTTTAAAGAATGCACTACATTGTGTTCTAAAGAAAGGAAACATTCATCGTGGCAATTTTTGAGAGCTGTTACTGGGCCAATGCAACCCAAATATGAAAAAATATATATATATTTTTTTAATTTGTGATGTCACACTGAAGCACCGATGTTGAATTATCAGCACGAAATTTAAAAAAAAAAAAGACTTGCACTTTCATGTTCATTTTCTCTTCTAAAAGAAAATAGAATTTTCAAAGAATCATTTACCAGTCAAAACTGATCTATTGTTTTGTTTTAGTGTCCCTTTAAATATTCATGCAATAATAGCCAAAGTTTCCCAATAGGTTAGTTTGGACAAACTGTCAAATTCTAAAAAAGTTCAAGTAAAAGACTTTGTACGTCCTTGCCTTTTACTTTCACTGTATTTTGTTGCCATAATTTCTGTAGCCATTTTGGTTCTGCAGAGTGTTTGGCAGAGCACTGTGGGTAGGTCTGATGGGGGAAAATTAGCCAATGGTTATACTAGAGCTTTTAAATATCAATTTTGCCTTAAATTGGCCAAAAAGAAATGAAAAATTGTAAGTTATTGGTGCAATTATAACACTTGCAAAATTTGGCAAGTAGGCAACCACAAAACCATTCCTACACAGGTTAGCTGAGTATACATTAAAAAGAAAACGTCCAAATTTTACATTTTCCTAGCAATAATTTCAACCAGCAAAACAAAGTATTTGGGGCACATGACACTCGTGAACACGCTCACCGAAATGGCTATGCACCTGCAGCAAAGTGGTCACACGAGCAAAGTTTACAAACAGGTCCGTACGAAGTTCAAAGAGCGACATTTAGCACATGGAAATTTTGTTCCAGAATTTCGGGAGCTGAGAAGAGTTACCTGTATGAAGGTTTCCATGCCACTTGAAGGCTGCTGCTGACTGTAGGGCTCTTCATGGTAAACAACCAGTGCTGACTCCCTGTCGGCGGCTACAAATTCCTGTCGCTCATAATGATGCTGTGGCTGGTGTAAAGACACAGGAACTCCGTTCGCATAGTCAACCTGCACACCAAATGAGAGCAATCTGAGCAACATAAAACAATATCTTACAGCCATCACAGAAGGCTTACGTTAAATCAGATGTTTCAATAAGGACTTATTGGGTAACTTTCCAGTGAAAACACTTTATCCGTGGGACATCTAAGTCATGCCCCAATATCCCTGCCCCATTTTGGAGACAACTCGGACATCCGCAAGACAACCAACATTGGATATTCTACCAAAGATATTCCAGGGATATCATATCTGGACATGCATCGGTCACCACACAAATAATTACCTTCCCAGAAGTTTCACATTTCACTTTCCTCGTGACGGAACCATGCTTTCCAATATGTTCAAATTAGAAGCTGAGGCAGTGTGATGTGTGAAGTGTAGGATACAGTGCAGTGGTAGGAGAAGAAAAGAAGAAAATTACAAAAAGTGCACATGCGGAGGCGAATCTCTGCTGAATGGAAGACGACGACGTCGAGGAGCATCAAGCACGAGAATGCGTGGCGCAAAAAGATAAAACAAAAGGAAAGTGACCCAATCGGGAAAGTCCACAGAGTTCCCAGGGGCCATTCAGGCAAAGACAAATTGGCCAGAAGGGCAGAAAAGCAAGCCACGCTAAAAGAAGAGAGGGAGAGTTCCAGGAAGTGACGCATAGGTGAAGAGCGGCCACCGGACCGGGAGTTGAAGACGGGCTGTGGGGTTCCACACCCAAGCCTCCAAGGCTACACCCAACCAGGGCCTCCTGCCAACCCATTTCCTGGCATTGCTACTTTGCCTGAGCATGGACTGCTACCCAAGGCCGGCAAACTTCTGCGCCCGCAGGCAGAGTGCAAACAGTTGCGCTATGGGCCCAAGTTTGCACCCAGCTGCCTGGCCAGAATGCCGCTTCCATCTATCCATGCTGCCAAGCTGCCTGCGTTCCATGTCGAAGCTGGAGCTGCCACGCTCTGGTCACTCCCTCATCGCTCAAGTACATTGACACAGTGGTGAGACCAGCGCCACTTCTCTTGTCGCCTCGTCTTCACCCCTCCATGTCGAACTGTTGCGAGTGTCGAGTGCTTTTGGTGCTGTTATAGCTCTGACAGTATTTTGTTTCTTGTTATGAATTTTCATTGAGTGTTTATTTTATGTGTTTATATTTACATTAATTGTATTAAAAGCTTTGTGTATGTTTTGCAACAAATGGAGTTGTCCTCAATTGAGTTCTTAGAGGCTCTGCCTCAGGGAATCATCTGCAACAATTAAAAAAAAGAACCTGCATCACAGGCAGTCATATGAGCAAAAAGCTGCTACGAGCAGCTTTTTCCCCCACTTTACCCACGCAAAGCTGTATTTAGTTTTTGTGGAAATAAAGCATGCATGCATGCATACATACATACATACATACATACATCGTACTTTGCATATTTTCTGGAGAAATTTAAAACTGTGTGGGCTTCTGCTTGTTGCACCCGTACCACAGCATCTGCAGAATGTAACACGTATCATTGTATGAACTATGCAAAAGGCCCTGACACGTCCACGCAATGTACCCAGCATGTTTCCATGATGTCCCTCATGCACATGCAAGGAATGTCTGCAAGACGCAGAAATCGCAGCCAAATGACCATAAAAGGGACGTCTGCTGGTCAAATTCAGCACATCCCAGGGATGTCCATATCCTGACAAGGAATGTCTAAAGGATATCCACTGGTTGTCACTGCAGTCATTGGGTTACTCCTTCACCGCGTACCAACATGCCCAAGTTGATCTTGGCAGCTGAATGCTAAAGGCACCGAGCCACCACAAAAGGTTTAGGAAGAAAGAAGAAAATCGAAAGCAAGAAAGAGAAGTTTGGCAAGGAAGAAAGTGGCAATGGTTAGTGGAACAACCAGCAATATTACATCAGTGACACTGTTGATTGACCATCCCTACAAGTGAAGACAACATGCACTAGAGTTGACATTGAAGGAAATTTCCTTCTTCTCAAAAGCAGATTGCTCACACACGTGACATACTTATAGAAACCATTACCAAGTGAAACAGTGCAAGGCTTACTGTGTATTATACTGCACAAGCTGTTGCGTCACTGCTTCATTATATGTGCGAAACTGCAACTTTTCTTCCTTTTAAAGCTAATTATTTGTTCATCGACAGGAGAAGGCTCTGTGTGGAGAATTGGCTCACAGTGTTGTAAGAAATTGTCTTCTGCTGCAGCATTGGTAGAAGTGCAATATTATGCTCAATAAGTCATACACAGTTTCGTGTACTGTCGATTGGTATATAAAGATTCACAGTTGTGCAAGGAGCACTGTCATGTGGTGAAAAAGGAAACCTAAATTATTGTGGTGGGAATGGTGTTCCCTGATGGCTAAGTGAAGAGACACGTTTTATCTTTTTCTCCTCTGCCCTATCCTATTTACAATTTAGTGCTGGGTTCATTTAGGTTCTTCCACTTCAGTGCTGTTTCATAAGTAAGCTGCAGTGCATGGCATCATCCAGTCATAGAATCTCCCAGCTTGACTGCTATCTCTAGGCAGAGTATTCTCTGCTGTTGCTTTAGTAGAGTGGTTGAAAAGCGAAACTTCTGACTGCCATTCTTCGGAATTGGAGTTTGAATCCACTCTGGGCAGTGCAAGTTCTTTTTGTTTATAAACTTCTTGCAAAGCACTTACGGATCCTTGCAACAGACACCGACGGACATTAAAAAAATATAGGTGAGTGAGCTCACAACAGCTATGGCTGTAAAGAAAAAATGACCACAGCCTTGCATTTTTTCTGGGAAAAAATATAAAAAACTCACGGCCATGTTAACATCGGCATAAGCATGGGGTGGCCAGACCACCTCTGCAGGAGGAGGTCCCCTTGAACTGGATGCAGCACTGTCCGAGACCAGGTCGGGCGCCTTGGCACCCAGGGACGCCTCGCCCATCTCTCGCTACAGTACCTCCTGCAACAAGATCACCACCATCTTCAGTCACTTTAAACACAACGTAGGACAAGGCCTCTCCCAGCCTCTGGAACCCATTCTGTTACTAGAGTCAAAAACAGATATATCGAATCTGAAGGGGATCACAAAAAATTCGATATATAGGTAATTCGATATATAAAATAAAAATTTTATACAAAAAGTTTCAAGGGGATTTTACAACTGTTCGATGTATACAATAATTCGTTATATATGGGTTCAATACATCCGGGTTCGACTGTACACCTAGGCGTTGCTATCCTCTCACTTTATATGAAATGTCTGCATTAACTATACAGAAAACAAGGCACTAGACTTGGGGCACCTAGGCACTCAAGTAAGTCAACATGTGAACTAAAACTTCTTGCTTTTCTAAAACATTTATTAGGCCTCTACTGGTAAATGCTGCTGTTGTATGGGATCCTTACAAAAAAAAAACACCTCAACTTCAAAAACACCTCAACTTCAATATGTACAAAGGAAATCAGGTTCATATATAACAGCTATAATGGGTTGACATCGCCCTCATCTTTCTTAAACGTAGCAAATTGCTAGAGAGATGAATATGCAAAGACAGACTCAATATTTTTCATTTACTTTGACAAAATGGCAGTAAATAAATTTACTTATATTATTGCTGCTAGCCTATGCACAACATGACCTCCCTATATTGAGAAAGTCACAGAATTTCCAGCTCATGCAACACTTACAGTAACATTTGCGATGTCTTGTCCAGTGTGCCCCAAGGCAGTCTCCCTGTCCCACTATTCTCTTTAGCTACATAAACAATTTACCCACTAACATATCTTTAGACTGTTCACTGATGACTGCATTACTTACAGCACTATTAAATGTTTTCCTAATTATTCTACTCTCCAAACTGACCTTGAACTAGCCTACTGTTACTGAAAAACTTGACAGATGTCTTTTAAGCCCTCGAAAAGCCAGGTAATTCCTCTTGCTGCAAAAAACAATAAATGTGAATTTTCCCATTAAGTTAAAAAGGCTGGCAGATCTTACGACCTGTGGGAATCAATGTTATGCGAAGCAGTGTGCGGGGATCATACCAAGTTAACTAAACAACCATGGGAGCACCAGGATGTAGGTGGCTATTTCATGACCAGCATGACACACATGTCATAATATTCATGTCATGGCCTACCATTTATGTTCATCATATACTCTTGCTATATCATACCAATTTTGGTACATACCAAGTTAACAAAATGGTCATGAGAGTGCCAAAGTGTAGGCGGCTGTTTCATGACCTACATGACACATGCCATAAATGAGAAGAAAGGGGCTTAACAGAAGGCCCGATTTTTATTAGTCATATCATAAGAAGCCAACAAATACGACACCGAGGACAACATAGAGGAAATTACTTGTGCTTAATAAATGATATTGAAATGCCATGACATATGTCATGGCATTCATGTCATGATCTATCATTTACGTTCGTCATACACTCTTGTCATATTATACGAATTTCAGTACATACCAAGACGTAGGCAGATGTTTCATAACCTACATGACACGCATTTTATGACATTCATGTCACAACCTATCACTTATGTTTTTCATACACTCTTTTCATACTATGCCAATTTTGGTAGATACAAAGTTAATGAGATGATCAAGAGAGCACTAAGATGTAGGTGGCTAGATAGACAGACAGATATTGTCAGAGTGGCAAATGTTCACCAAGAAATGCTTCGCATTTAGTAATACCAGTTTCTAACATTCTATCATACAGATACCTTGACATCCATCTAATACCTGATCTTTCCTGGGCTATGCCCTTGTGGAAGCCATATTTTCCAAAGCCTCCAAGTTTCACACAATGTGGAAACTTGCATAACACACCTTCTAATATAAGAAAATTGCTCTACCTAACCACTGTTCATCTGCAGCTAGAATGCTTAATCCACACAGTCACCACATCAAGTACGACCATATTTCCAGTATTCACTGAATAAAGCAAGACACTTCACTCCGGGCTATGGCTCTTTTGTGTCTTTATCACTGGATGTATACATAAATAGGTCACACCCTCTGCTGCTTCACCTACCGGAGTGCATGTCACAACGCCTTCCCAATACGCTCAGTTTCAAGCAAATACAGACAAATGCAAGCATTTCACTGATCTGCATAGCCTTGTGCTATTGCACATTATAACAATGTTCAGGACCTCGCAGCATCCATATCAAACCACAAAAATTTTGCAATAATCTGGTATGCCATACCCTTAATATTGTACAATAATGTCTCAATACATCATATAACCATGTTTCTAAACTACGTACATACTTTCGTTGACTTTGCATCTGATGTCAATTTTTTTCTGCTCTGTATAAATTCTTCCCCCCTTCCTCTCCCTCATTCAATGATCTTCAATGGGCCTGTAAGGTATAGTGAATAGAAAAAAAATTAATAAAATAAACTTTTTCTTTCTCCTCTAGCTGCAACTAATTGAAATAACTTGCCCACCAATGTTGTTGAAAGCCCTCTACAGTCTTCGTTCATGCATGCTCTCAATGACATAAGACATGGAGTTATTGACTCTATCCTGTATTTGTAGTATCTATTACACAGAGGACAATGTTTCATACAGAGAAGTATTTTTGTTTTTCTTGGGTATGTTATTTTTTTACATTAGTTGCATATTTGTTGTTTTCATTTTTGTGCTATAGCCCACTCCTGCCGAATGGCTAAAACATTGACAGCATTGAAACAAATAAAGTAAACAAATTATATATCACAGGTAAGCAGCTCTATGCATTACGCGTGCTCTCAACTAGAACATTGGATACCTGCAATTGCTCTTTAATCCGGGCTGCTATATATTCCTGTCACTTGACATTGCACCTACCCCGACCCATGCAGTGATTAATCTTCTTTCAAGTTTCTTTTGTTATCCTCCAGCTTTAGGCACGATTAGTTAGAACTTGCAGAGTGCAATAATATTATGCTTTTATATACAACATGCTGTGTGATGCTGATTGTTCATTTCTGCATAGCATCACAGAGTGTGCCAGCAAAATTACATCTTGTGTGGTTTCCATCGTCTGCCAATCGGTATCAATGGCTCTCGAAAGGTTTATTGGCCAGTGGACCTTTGCACATGTGTATTGCCAGAAATGAAGAGACTGATTGACTGGCTTTCACTTGTGCTCACAAAGACTGAGACTACCCTAAATTCCCATGCAAGCTCGATCACACTTGTATGCTGATTTGCTGCCACATCCCCTGGCAGGACCCCGACTAACGTGTTGCAAATGGATCATTTTCTACCAGTGGTCAAGGTCTACAACATCACACTAATGCATTACTACTCAAGATAGGGGTTGACTGCATCCTGATGTGCAAACGTTTACACCAACGACATGCAAGCAGTTTGTTGTGTGCTTCTTGTGGTTCCTGCGAGACACTCTAGCACCAGACATTGGAGTGTCCTGGTTTCCTTGCACACTGCATACTTCTGCTCTCCGTGTATGCCTGCACCCCAGTTCTTGTGTGTCTCAGCATGACCAGGCTCACTGCATCCTACTTAGTTTCCTACAACAAATTGACTTGGATTCATGTTGGTAGTGCATTTTTTATTTGCAAGTTGATTAGACTTTTTTTTTTCTTTTCTTTTTTGTAATTAGTGCACTGCATGGATTTTTTTTCTGTTCCTACTGTTGTACTCTGTTAATTGCTGCTGCTTCATTTCAGTCAAGATCTGTCAGCTTGTTCTTTCTTTCCTTTCCTCAATTTCTGTTTCTAAGCCCTCCTTTCTACTAAGTAAGGTGTTATGGCCCTTCTGAGCGGTAGTTACCAGCTTGCTTCATCCCTTATTTCAATCTCTGTTCATTGTATATATGCTTTTAAAGTGAGTAAATAATAACAACAATAACAGAATAGAAATTCTCTCAAAACTATGAGCATTTTCTTTTTTGAAAACTTGTGTCCATAAATTAGATAAACAACAACTTAGCAAGCTTGCAACAAGGTCCAATGCAGTACAAGTCCACCAATCAGCACATGGAGGTCTTAAGAGATCCTGCACAATATCAAGACATTTGTTTTCTTTTAAATGTGAAGGATTCTCTGCTGTTTTCCTCTCAATCAGTGCTGTTTTCTTTCCACTCATCACAAGAAAAGCACATCAAGAATTTTTTTTAGTTCCGTGCATTAAAACTGATGTTGTAGTTTGGTTCCTCATGCTATAGCAGTAGTAGGTTAAAGGGCACACCAAAGAGGGAAATGGCTTGTAGGTGCCACAGATATTCCGTATTTTCCCCAGTTCCTGAAACAAACATTCAACTGAATATGCAATGGGCAACTTTAGAAACAGTTTGTGAAAGACACATATGAATCAGAGGCGTCTATATGCAGTCATCCAGCTGTGATTACCTCAAATGGCAGAGCAAGTGTCAGCAAGTCTCCCAGAAATTATGGAGAGGGGCCTAACACATCAGTGGCTGCTCAGCTGAACATAACGCCTCTTCAGTAAGCAAGAATAAAGGCATAAATAAATATTTACCATTTTTAATTACATTTAGCAATTTATATATTTAAGTATTTTGTGCACAAAAATGATGTTGAGCCCTGAAACTTTGTTATGGCTAAATGGTGGGCTAGTTTTTTTTCTGGACCATGGCGAACATTTAACAGGACAGACAGACAAAAGTATGCAACACAAACAAGCACAGCAGAGTGACGCATGTGTGAGTGACGCATACGTCTAAACTTAATGACGCATGCGTGAGCATGGTGTCCCTGATGCTGACAGAAAAGAGAAGCAATTTATAAGCGTTTGAGTTTAGGGGAAAAAAAAAGAAGAAAAAAAAGAATTCCAGTTAAGTGGCGACTTACATGTGATTGTTCAATCTCTTTCTTTGTTTATTTTTGGGCATCCAATTCATGGCATATATGTCGTGCATTTCCGAAAATAAAAAAAGGCAAAAGCAGCGACAATTTTATGTCATGCACTTGTCCTTCATATGTTCACGCTAAACATTCACCAGGACTCTGAAAAACACCTTTTCTTGCAACTGAGCAACACGCTAGGTGCGATGCCTAGTAGGCTCTCTGCTGCACGCAGGGGAATATTTGGCTTGCGTGCTCATGTCAGTACAGTCTACCGGGAAAGCCACTCAAGGCACTCTGGGGAAGGAAGCGACTTTGACACAAGCTTTTGTTTGAGATTTCAACTGTTTGTGTACCGTGCAGCCATTTGACGCTTTGCAAACATGACTGCCATCGCGTTACACGATTGCCACCGCATTATCTATGTGTGTTCCTGTGCTTGTCTGTTTGCAATGCCTAAACCTGGTGAGGGGCTTTTTAGAAGAAGCCAACACTTAGGGTGGAGTGAAATCTGAGGTCATGGGGAACATGATGCCATTACGACACACCCAAGCAGATCATTAAAAAAAAAACTTCTGGAGTTGAAATGATGTCCCAAAACTATAGCCAGACCAGCGCCATTTTACGAAGGCCACAAAAAAACGTAGCTAGTATAGTGGAGAAAAGGAAGCACTTTCTTCTCACTCCTTACAAGTTTTTTCCAATTGGCTAATTTTGTTGTGCAGATTCTGCTTCATTTGTATTTTTGTGTTACTGGTTTCACAATGAAGCTTGACCATCTTAGCAAATTTTATGGGAGATCATATTAAGGCCAGTATAATATAACGATTCCATTGCTATTCTTTTCCTTTTCTTTGTTCATCAGTGGCCTGAGCCTACGTTACCATCTGGATCAACTGGTCACGAGCAGTAGATGATACGGCACAGAATCAAGCGAAAGGAATCGCTACACTATACCAACCTAGTACTCAGCCAAAGGCAATACATTTGTCAGAAACAATAGGCTTTCATGTTCCGAGTAGCCTGGCATTTACATTAACAAAGCAAAAGCACTTAAGCTGTGAACAGACTCTAGCTGGCACAGCTCTATTTCAGAGGTGAAGTGTGGGCAAGTGCTGGCTTCACCTCTGCTGGTAAGAAACTGTGGGGGCTGCCAAGACAGAATGATTTCAAACCTCCTTTGGCACACCACATTTAATTTCTTTTTGCAATTTCTTGTTCTTCCTTTCTCTCAATTTTGTTTAACCTACCTGCGGTGTCAAGAAGCAACCAAAGCGCTGCCACAACTACGTAAAACTAAATCTTGCCACCTTTAATTTGACTGGACAAATGGAGAACTAAGTGATTTACGAGTTACATTAACCACATATTGCTAGACTGAATCGATGGAGGCAATACTTGTAGAAATCAATCAAGAGTTCACTAAATTTTTTAAAGCTGGTTTGTCTGTTATAGGTAGGGCTAAACATACAAACACACGAGAAGAGCAAGATGTCCTTCCATACAACAGCAGAAACACAAATTTTTCAAAAGCCAATATGAAGCATATCAGCAGTGAGAAACGTCTTTCCACAGAGCAGCGGAAACGTTCCTGCATTTGGAAGAAATAAAGTGCTATGTTAACCATAACTGGAGTGTTAGCTACTATTGGGATCGTATTCATAGACAATCATTTTAGGCGACAGTATCACTTTCACATGTTGCGATGCTCAACCAGCCAATAAGTGTGCACTGAAAGTGATGAAGTAAACGCTCAGTTGTACGAATGTTGATTTAATAAATATTTCAGAAAAACAACCTTTTAGAAAATCCCTCGCGGCAGTTAAAACGATTAAACAAATTTTTGAATAGTGAATATTTCCTTTGAACAAACTTGGTCAGTGGACCCAGGGTCATTTCTGAAATCAGTTCAACGAAGTTTTGCACTTTGCAGTGCTCACCGCCCCCAAATCGCCCCTCCAGCGGCGTAACAGTACCATCGGCTATAATTAGAAACTGCTGGCATAAATCCTGCCTTTCTCCCCAGTGTGGTGAAAGTGAGCAAGAGGAACAGCGCAATGAGGTGATTGACCCCGGGACGCGGACAGAGGTCTGTCGCCAGCTGGATGTTGACAACACTTCGTTTGAAGACTGTGTGCAGTGGGACAGTGAGCTTCTTAGCTAGCTGTGCTGAACTACCAAGATCTGGAAATTGTATCTGGTGTTCGTCCCAAAGAAGAAGAGTCCAACAAGAAAGATGTAATGGTAGAGGCAGATTCAAATCCCATAACGCTAGCCAAGGCTGTAGGAAGCCTTGGAAAGCTGCGAGACTTTGTGTCTCAGCAACAAGCTGTGTCAGACGAAGTGCAAAAAAACACAGACTCTCTGGACAGCTTTGTTACTTCTTGCGCTTTAAGAGCAGCAGTGCAAATGAGAATTAGATTTTTTTTATACAAAACAAGATAGGCACCAATGTAACTGTAGTGTCGACACTTTTGACTCTTGTCTACTGTGCCCTACACAGTTCCATATTCTAGTGAACATTCATGTTTGTGAACTTCCAGTTAAGTGAATTATTTCTTTGGGAAAATTAACTTGGAGCCTCCAGCTACGTGTGTCATAACTGTTCTGTAGCAATATCATGGATCTGGCATGTAAATCCACAAAAAAGTTAGATTAAAAATTGGCCCTTTTTAAATAGTTTCATCTCATGCTGCCCAAACTACATCTTATTTCACAACTTTTTACCAAGCAAGACATCACAATATGTCTACAACAAACAAACATTATCAGGTGTATGTAAATGTATGGCTTCGTTCTCATTTATTTATTTATTTTTTTATTTATTTGATACCTGCTTCGCCTTTGCAGGCATTACAGCAGGGGGGTACATAAAAATAAGCATCATATTTGACAACAATAAAGCAACTAATTACACAAAGCGGGGTAAAAAGCATCATTCAACACATTGGATACAATCATAGGCGGAAGATCATTCCACTCTCTTATACATCTAACAAAAAATGAATAGCGGAGAAAGACCGCTCCAAAACTGTAATATAAAATGTTCAAAAAATATTTTTGAGCCTCGCAATAAGAACACAATTGTCTAATTCAGAAAAAAAAATGAATGATATCGTTTATTGTGGACTTCCCAAAATCAAAGACTAAACAGTAAAAGACATGTCTGTCTTGAGCAAAGTACTCAAATTGCCAGCAGTATTGTGCAATGCTTTTGTTCCTGCACTTGTTATCAGAGAAACCAGCGACAATAAGGTTTTTAATTCTGCAGACAAATACATACATTTATATAACGAAAGTAAGCTTCCATGGACATGCACTAACTTCCATGCACCTTATATCATGGCAGCAAATTCATTGCTTTCCAAGCAGCGCATATTAATGATACAAACTAGTTGAAAGTGATTTGGGAGTGCTGCATCAAGCTATCTAGACTAATTGAGTTTCTCGTACTCGTAGCATGAGTGTAAACACGTAGCTTCGTTGTTAAAGTAGTTCTAGTGTGCAGTTCATTACTACTAGCTGTAAGGTGCATAATGCTGTATCAATTTCACATTAAACTAAAAAATCTCCAGACTTCAGATATTTTTGTGTATGTGCAGTTTCCTCATCGAAGGTATTAGTAATACAAGCACTTGCGTCCTTGGAAAAAATTCATTACTAAAGTTGGCAGTTTCATAACACACCACGGCTGCGTTATGCTGCAGCATTATATTGCCCGTTTCAATAGTGTTGCTTCTCTGTACGTTTCTTCGGGCACATCGCCTAGCTGGATTTCGCGATTACGTCGTTCGGCAAGGCGTTTGAACGCGAGCGACATCACATGTTGCATATCGATTTTTAACTTGTACAATATTTAAGTGCAGGTACCAGCGGTGTAGTAGCCTAGAAATATTAGTCATTCATTTACCAACGGGCGACCTCGATACTAACGCATCGTACTCACGCGCTCACTACACTCAGATTGTGGATCTGCAAGTCATCAAGGAGGTTATTTTACCGTTACGAAAGTGCAGTGCGCAGTCATCAACAAAAACGAGCTCCGCAATGTGTCAGAACGTCAACTCGACGCCTCAATCGGGCATGCACAACAGGCAATCCTCCAAGCTAAAGCAGCCTCCTACGGATCTTCGGGAAAAGCACATCAATTTTTTTTCAAGCGAAAAGTACGGGGTTTTCAGAACGTGAAGGAGAGCATAAGTCACAATTCCGCCACTTCCTTCAACATCGAAGCAGCACACACACGCACACACACACACAGACCGGCCGCACACGGACGAAACCCGTCACCAACGCGGGCAATGGCGTCGGACATTATTGTGCAAGATACAGCGTCGCAATGCCTTTTCCTATCACGTCGTCGACGCTCGATGAAAACGCGCAGCTACTGCTACCGCACTGCTCCCACTGCAGCGCCAAAACGACGTGGCCACCCCTACAACGGAATGGGTAAGCGACGCGCGGTCCGCAGGAAATAAGCAGGGAAACATAAAGGACCGTACCAAAGGGACGGAAGGTAACGCAGGGTGGAGCAACACTACAAAATGGAACGGTCCAACCGGCACCGAGGCACCGGACAGATTTCTCCGCGAACGGGCGACAGAGCTGACTAAAATAGCGAGAGAAAGTCTTACCGGCGGAGTTTTCGATTGGGTATTTGGCCTTTTCCTATATGCAAACGGTGCAAAGCATCACAATTTACAATGGAGTTCGCCCTCCTCGCGTTGCGAACTTCCAAGTCTCGCGCGATCTCGCGAGAACTGTGAAGCAGGTGGGTGTGTCAGTTTCGTTTTCTCCGCGCCGCCGCGGAAAATGCGCCGAGGGCCGGCGATGACTAACTTTATGATCAGCGATCTTTCTTCTTTTTTTTTTTAATTCCTTAAACCCTCACAAGGTGCTGATAAATTGGGTACAAGCGTCACTTAAAACTTACGTTGTGAAGTCCCAGAAGTCTTTCCCTGATTTCGACCATGGAGGAGGCAGAAAATATGACCCATAGACACATACCTTTTACCTTGAACTGCACGTGACATATTCAAGTTTTTGTGTGTACGTGCATACTCACTGTTACTTTGTTACAGGGCCCAGTGACGTAACAACAGCGGAATCGGACACCATTTGCAAAAATGAACTCAAACCAGAAGAAAGCCCAATGTGTCCTCTGGTATCACAATACACAGTGACCAAGAAAGTCCAAAGATAATTCCAGACAGCATACCATAGACACCTACCAGACATTAAAAGCATCAAGATGTGGTATGCGAAGTCTAAGGCAACAGAAAGCATCTGTCATCTCCCTAGAACAGGCAGGCCTGGACCTAGTGCGCAGGTAATTCAGACAGTGAGAGACGTCTTCGTGAAAAGTCCCAAGAAGTCAGTCCGCAGAGCTTCATGCGAGTTGCAGATTCCGAAGACATTAGTGCACCGCATCCTATGTTGACCAACACATGGGTGGAGTTGAAATATCGCCTGGATATCCTTCGGGCAACAAAAGGACCACACGTCAAAATTTATTATGTGTGTGTACATAATAACGTGATTATGTTACCCGGACTTCAATATAAAAGATATGCATCTATGTGTCATAGTTGCTGCCTTCCGCATGTTTGTAATCAGGGAAAGACTTCTGGGACACGCTGTATTTTTTCAGCTGGTATGCAGATTACTCTTCAGATGCTCACCATGTCTCTTTGCAGTTATTAAAAAGCCATTGTTAAAGTATTTCTATTTCATCTTTTTTACACGTTTTGATTCCAGGGAGATGTGTTGGTGTATTAAGACACTAAACAAAGATAGGACATGCCACTGTCTTGCAGGCTTTAGGAAATTTATTACACTCTACTGCAGATCCAATGACAAAGGCACTGCTGTCACATTGGTCACAAGAAACAATCTTTCCATTCCAGCAGAAATGCGTGAGCGTCAAATTCTAGCCATTCTGACAGATGCGATGCAATACTATTCAGGAACAAGTAATACACGCTAACACCTCAGGAAATACTTGAAACTGAAAAAAATTCTCAACCTTCTCATATCCTGCATCAACACAACATACCACCTTGCACACACACTTAAACTGAATTGAATGCAGCAATCTTAACACAAACTAAGCTTAGAGATAACGTAGCACTGAAGTGCAACGCAAACATTGAGATGGAACATATCAGTTAACTGCTGGCAAGTTAGATACACAAAGCGCTGTACAATATTAGAGCAAAAATTCTTTTCAGGCATTCAATAGGCAACCAAAACCCTCACATATTTACAACCTGAGTACACCCAGGAGGAATAACAGGAAAATAAGTGCTCACTGGAAAAGGAAAAGAGAAGAAGCTTCAGCATCCAAAGTTACCAGCTAAAAGAACCAAAGGCATATCATCACTAGCAACCATGACTTAAAATTTACCTATAACGAGCAGTGAAACCATGAGGACCATCAGTTGTCCCATTTTTGCACAGTTTGTTTGCTATACCAGACAACACTAAACAGCAGTCAAAGCCACCTGAAGCACACAAGCACAAGTGTAACAATAAATAAACTACATACAGCTAGCAATTATGCCTCACTTTTCCGATGGAGAATAATAAAAAACATGGGAGATGCAGATTAATGCACAGACCCTAAATAGGTTAGCATTCTCACATTACTGCAGCTTAGGTTCCTTAAGTGATCCTGACAGAAGAAACAACACAACCAAATCACGGTCAACTTGCAGCATCATGAAAACAGGTGGAAAACATGCTGTAAAGGGACAAGTGGTCATTATAGGTTTGTAAGAAGCCATCAGGAAATTGCAATTACAATTAACAGAAAAAAGAACAGCACATTTAATTAGAAGTGCCCATCATTCCCCACACACTACACTGCTTGCACACTGCAGACAAGCTTCCCACCATGAGCACCATCAGAGCAGCTACAGGGGAAAGAAAACATTCCAACAAATTGAATGACGTATCATCAGACCTCTGAAACCTAAATTTAAAAAAAAATTTCCTCTTTGCCATTCACTGGTAAAGTTGAGGCCTTGTTCTACACCTTCGTGAAGTGACAAAACATGTAAGATTTCTTTCCCTCTGACCACTGCCACAAATTTTTAAAAATTTTAAAACTAAATAAAATTAGTTCCCAAAATCCAGAAGCAACACCTATTCTCACGAGCTTAAAACTTAATGCGCACTGCCTCCAGGCAATCACAGACAACAGCAGTTTCGTGCATCAGGTGTGCTTGACAGCTATGCTGTTTCAACTATGCAACACGTGCAGCCAGTCGGCCAATGCGTGATCATGCAACTTCAGTGCTGCTCACAAGTTTGCACCAAACAATGTTCCCATGCCAGCATGTGCAGAAATGGCACGAAGCCAACAATGCATTGCACATCGAAACAGGGACAAGAAATTACAATAACTATTTCCCAGCTGCTAGTAACAGTGCACTGAGGCAGCACAGGCAAGCACCTCAAGATGTCAGTATATGTTACTTGTGTTCACACTGTGCATAAGGGTAGGTGATAAGGGTGATCGCCATAGCTTTGGCCAATCCTCTTAGCAGCCGTGACACAGGACCACTGCTGTACAAATTGATCCAATTATGACTTAAAGGGACACTAAATACGAATATCATGTTAAGCCAGACTGGTGTATTACGCTTACACAATATCAAATAGGCTGATCAAGCAAGAATGGACATAAAATTCAATGATGGTTGGCTTTGCAACTTGACATTCCTGTATTAGCTGCCCATGACACCATGGATCGCAATTTTCTAGGCACCAGTTAAGCAAATTAAGGATTGAATTGCATTCGAAAGCAAGCAGCTATTAAACCAAACAACTTCTGGGAACTCTCCAGGCACAAATGTGGCCGAAAAATGCACTAAAACCTTCAAATCTGTGTAATGTCACATTGACATTATGGGACCACATTTAGGTGCAAATACAGAAAAGATCAACATTGGTATTTATTTTGTCTGCTAATAATTAACTTTTTTTACATCAAATGAATGCAAATTTCTATGAGCAGCCTATCAGCATAATGCTTATTTATGTTTCTTTTTTAACGTCCCTTCAAAAGTGGTAGTGCATTGCAAAAGTGGGGGGAAAGGAGAAAAGAAAAACACAATGTTTCTCAGCCACAGAAAGCAATGCACAGTGGTAGTGGAAAGAATGCCGGTGAATTATTTCCCCCTCACACTGCACCTAAGAGGCAGCGACGGGAGTATCCCCGGCGCCCGCGGCCTCTCTCAGGAGCTGAGCGACCAAGTCGGCCAGTGGCTCAAAGGTGGACACAAAGCCCTGCCTGCTAAGGTGCAGGAAGTCGAACATGTCGTGGTAGCCTATGGTACCATCAGGACGCACCAGCCCTGGGTCCAAGTCCACCAGCTGAACCTGCGGTTGGCCCTTCAGAGCCTTGGCCAGGAGCTCGTTGATCTGGCGTCGCCGGTCGCGCTGCGAGTTTGGGTGCTGGCCGCAAGGTAGCAGCTTCTGCACACACACCCATTAAAAGTAAAAAAATCAAATTGTCGGTTTTAATGTCCCAAAGCAATGCACAGGCTACGAGAGACACTACAGTGGGGAGCTTGCGGATCACTTCAACTCCCTAGAACTCCCTAGAATGTGTGCCTAAATCTAAGCACATGAGCATTTCTCTAATACAATCCGGATTCTTAGTATACTTCAGCCCCTTTATCATCAGCATGTCCGTGTCTGTCTAAGCATCTCCCCCGACCTTCAATTAAAAATAACATTTTATCTCTGGTGCTGGGCAGAACAGAACCCATTTTCGAACCTATGTTCCTCAAGCACAGTTTCAGCACGCTGCACCACGAATGCCCACGGGAAGAGAGGGTTTGATGGTACCTTCCTTTCTAACCTCGACTGACTTTCTGCGAGCACACTCCACAGGCGCATGTCCGGCTCATAAAAGTAAGAACGCCCGCTTTTCTAGCTGACAATGGCTACCAAGTCTCACACCTGAAATAACCACCTATGCAATTGTGTCGCAGTTCATTCAGGGTGAGATATATTGAATGCTAATTCTACAGTGCCAGTGGGACAAAAGTGCCTGTTGGATAAAAGGCCACTTTTGGTGAAACTTTATTTTTAGCACCCAAAGGTGTGGAAGCTGTGGTCTGTGGGGAGCCGGTGGGACAAAACAGGCTGTGTTTAGTGAAGTTTTCTTTGTGGTGTACAAACATGTACACACTGTGGTCTGTTACACTGTGCACTGTTACACATGCATGTTTTAGTACAACTAACATTTTTAGTGTACTTCCCCCACTACAAATTGTAAATAAAGGTATCTTCAGCAATACAGTCTGTCGCTATATTGCTTGAATGTAAATGGATTAACATTGAGTCATCTGAGATTGGCTCTGCTGATTTTTTTTCTTTCTGCTACCACCGAAACGCAGCAACCACGGCCGAAAATCAGACGTGCAACTTTCCACATAATGCTATAGGCACTGAGCCACCACAAAGAGTAGACCTACTGAAACCTCTTAATTCATATTAAATAGATCTTCAAGCACGCTAGCATACACACAAAAGGTAACAGAAAAGCAGACAGGACAACGCTTCATTCAACTCAACATTTTCGCTGACTGCAAGGACTACATAAGCAGTTACAGAATTTCTTTGCGCATACGCAGCAGAATACAGATAGCACTTAAATAACAGACCCACTTGTGACAGAATGTGACTTGCAATACAAAAAGACAGGCAACTGCTAATTTTTAATATAGGCAAACTCCTTATTGTGCAAAATGATTATGGCTTCAATGACGCACACTACCCATCTTGTCTTGATATAGTATGATTCTACAAGCTCACCAATAAGTTGATCTTGATGTCTGAGAACAATCTCTGTTTCTTTGAAAACAAGACAGCAACAACATTTTTTGCAATTGTCAGCAAGATGTGAAGATCATGATGCTGTTAATGTGCGATGTTCTCTGATGCGATCGTTGATGCATCTTCCTAACCGTCCCACATACACATTACCACAAGAAATAATGACTAAGACACACAAGCATGAATTATCGTTCAGGGCTATAGTATGAGGGAGGGACACTTGGGAAAATGTAGTGTCAAAGTACCGCCAGAAAAACCTGGAAATACTTCAAATGGTAGATCCTGTTTGTGTCCAAAATTTGGGGAGGTAAAAAAAATTCTAATGGAGTGTAATGCTGGCCATAGTTTTGTGTTCAGAATTGGCACTGAGGATTTATATTATTCTATTCCACACGAAAGACAGATGGCCTGTGTAAAATAATGCATAACTGAGGATAATGATGAACTGCAATTTTGTGAGTCTACTGCTGTACTTTTATTTGTGGTCCACTTTTTGTCTCAGGGGAAGGAAACTTATACGTGCAGTGTTTGGGAATGCATGTTGGTTCATCAGTCGTACTTGTTCTTAGTGAAACTTTTCTTTGCAAATCGGGCAGGGAAATTGAATGTCACCCTAAATGCATTGCTAATCACATGTTTAAGTATGTAGAAGACTTTCTAACCTTCACACCGAATACAAATCACTCTCAAGAAGTAGTAAACGTCATAAAAGTGTTTAAAGAATGTAGTATGGGTCTAAACTTCATAACAGAGCCCCCAGAGAATATTCAATTGCAATTTCTAGATTTAGAAATAGTCCTTCTGAAATGTAGCGTGTGCTGGTGCTATAAACCCACCACCAGCATTGAACTTCAGGTCTGGTTCTTCTAAGCTGGTTAAAAGGGGAACAGTAAAAGTCTAGTTTTATGTCCACATTACAAAAGTATTGCTTTCACCTCTTGAATGTGAGCTTTAAGGGTCACATGCAAAAATTTCAAGATGCAGATTACCCTGAAGAAGTACCCACTCCCGTATACAAAGACATAGCAAAGGAAATAAAAGGTAAAAAAGAAAGAGAGAACAACCTCCAAAAAAAGCAAGTCAAGCAAGTGTAAAAAATTGGTACTCATTCGATATGTGCACAAAATGGCACATAAGTTGAAACAGGTTAGCATCATGTATAATATCTATGTGTTGTTTATTGCAAAGAATAAACTTTCCCGTGTGTGCTCATGTGTTAATAGAACCAAGGAATTGTCACTTTGTACTGCTAAAAATCCCCCCCCCCCCGCCCCCCCAATGCTTGGGCTGCGAAGTTGGGGGTATGGCCCTTACACAAGGCTCCGGTATCAGAGCCAGCAGTCGAAGAAGTGGGGGACGAAGTGACTCGCGAGCGCTAGCGCTGGTGTGAGGTTAGGCTGGGCGCTCTTGGGCGTGGCCGGCCAGGACTGGGGCTTGCTGGTATGGACTGAGCGACTGCGCCGTTCCCATATTGGCGCCCGTAACGGGGGGCCCCGGCTGCATTCCGGGATGAACCATGACCGTGGGAAAAGCGGGCGGTGCCCATTCCATGGCTAGTAGCGACGCCTGCCTGGCTTGGTGCATGACCATCTCTGCGGTGCGAGCTGAAGCTCTGGTGTACACTGAGAAGTGTTTCTGGTGGCTCCTCTTCTGTCACTGTCATCGGGGCTGGCATGGGATTTGGGGGCTTCGTGGTCTGCCATGCACTGCTGCAGCTCTCGGCGCCGTCATTGGAAAAGGACGCTACTGACGTGAGTGACATCAATGCGATGGTGTCTACATCAGCTCCATGAGTCGCTGCATCCCTCGGTGATGTAGTGTGAGGACTTCCACACAGTAGGCTCGAGAGGACGTGGTGAGTGGTGTCCGGTGTTCCAGTGAAATCGCGGGCGCTCGAGGCCAGTTGTCAACTGTAGTGGAAGCGGCACTCTTTGAGCAACGATCATGATAGCCTGCGATCTTCCCATCCTGTTACCTGCACACCTGTGGTGGCTGGCGCTCGTCTCTGTGCGGTGACAACAGTAACCATGCAGCTGCACCTTCGGGCTAACTGTTGCGTGCACTCCCCAGAACAAGGTCAGGGAAGAAGACCGGGCCAGGTGTGCCTCCAGGAATGGTTAAGGGCCTTCTGGCTCCTGCAAGACCTCGACAACACGGAGGTTCCACCACCTGGTCTACCGCTTCTTCGCGAAGCTTACGTCCGGGAAGCCAGCCAGGTTTAGGGCCTTCGGGTTTCCGGAAGACCTTGGCGACTTGAACACTGCCTGCTCCGCCGATCCTCATTCAGTGCAGCAGTTTTCAAGGTTTGCCCAGCGCCGGGAATGCAGTGCTGTCGCAGCAAGCCGCCGTGGGCCAGTGCCATGATCACCTTCGCAGAGGGAGGGGCAGCATGGGAATTGCAGTAAAACATGTTGTGGGGCTAGTTGGTGCAAAGTTGCAAGTAGCGCCTTGTCCTGTCTTTGTTCCTTCTTAGTGTGCTACCACTGTTGGCTCTTCATCTTTTGAAAACAGTATGAAACTCCGCCATCATCATCATCGGAGCCACCGGCATCGGAGCCAGCAGTCGAAGAAGTAGAGGACAAAGTGACTTGTGAGCGCGAGCGATGGATTGGGGCTCCGCTGGGTGCTCTTGGGTGCAGCTGGGCAGGACTGGGTCCTGCTGGTGTAGACTGGGGGACCGCGTCGTTCCCACAATATATAGTTACATACATAGAGACTACTTATATAGTATTAGCGTTCAATAAAAACTTTCCCTTGTTAGTGAAATGCTGTCCTGTCTGCTTTTCTGTTACTTTTTGTGTGTGTGCTGGTTCACTTCAAGACCTGTTCAATGGGCACTTTAACCAACCAGCCCAACCCGCCATATTGTCTCTATACTAAGGTAATTCATTTGCTCTGTGCCTTCATCAAATTAGCAGCTCAGGACTATGCCAATACAAATGGGGAAGAAATCAACAGAGCTAAATTTATTGATTCTCTCAGGGAATAGTTTTTTATAGCTGTTAGGAACTGATAATAAGCAAATACTGCCACATTTCCCACCTCTTATTGTTATGGCTGATGACGACAGAGAATTAAGTTGTGTGAGGACATAGAGCACGCTCAAGATAGGGGTAACTGAAGATCACTGGAAGCGGCCTTCATCCTCTCATCATCACCATCAGCCTATTTTATGTCCACTGCAGGACGAAGGCCTCTCCCTGCGATATCCAATTACCCCTGTTCTGCGCCAGCCAATTCAAACTAGAGTGCACGAATTTCCTAATTTCATCGCTCCACCTAGCCTTCTGCCGTCCTCGACTGCGTTTCCCTCCTCTTGGTACCCATTCTGTAACCCTAATGGTCCAACAGTTATCAAACCTGCGCATTACATGACCTGCCCAGCTCCATTTTTTTTCTCTTAATGTAAATTACAATATCGGCTATACCCGTTTGCTCTCTGATCCAAACCTCTCTCTCTTTGTTTCTTAACGTTGTGCCAAGCATTCTTCGTTTCATCGCTCTTTGCGCGGTCCTTAACTTGTTCTCAAGCTTCTTTGTCAGTCTCCCAAGTCTCTGCCCCATATGTCAGCACTGGTAAAATGCACTGATTGCACACCTTCCTTTTCAATGATAATGATAAGCTTCCAGTGAGGAGCTGACAATGTCTGCCATATGCGATCCAACCCATTTTTATTCTTCTGTTAATTTCCTTCTCATGATCAGGGCTCCCTGTGATTAGTTGATCTAGGTAAACGTACTCCTTCACAGACTCTAGAGGCTGACTGGCGGTCTTGAACTCTTGTTCCCTTGCCCGGCTATTCATCATTATCTTTGTCTTCTGCATATTAATCTTCAACCCCACTCTCACACTCTCTCTGTTAAGGTCCTCAATCATTTGTTGTAATTCGTCTGTAGTATTGCTGAATAGAACAATGTCATCAGCAAACCGGTTTGCCGAGATATTCGCCGTCGATCTTCACTCCTAAACCTTCCCAGTTTAATAGCTTCAATACTTCTTCCAAGCATGCAGTGAATAGCAGTGGAGAGGTTGTGTCTCCCTGTCTGACCTTTTTCTTCATAGGTATCTTCCTACTTTTCTTGTGTAGAATTAAGGTAGCTGTGGAACCTCTCTAGATATTTTCCAAGGTATTTACGTAAGCGGTCTGTGCTCATTGATTATGTAATGCCTCTACGACTGCTGGTATCTCTACTGAATCAAATGCCTTTTAGTAATCTATGAAAACCATATAGAGAGGCTTATTGTGCTCTGCAGATTTCTCTATTACCTGATTAATGACATGGATGTGATCCATTGTAGAGTACTTCTTCCTGAAGCCAGCCTGTTCCCTTGATTGACTCAAGTCCAGTGTTGCCCTTATTCTATTAGAGATTATTTTGGTGAATATTTTATATAATACTAGGAGTAAGCTAATGGGCCTATAATTTTTCAATTCTTTAACGTTTCCCTTTTTATGGATTAGTATAATGTTTGCATTATTCCCAGTTCTCTGGGACCGTGTGTATCGACTGCAAGGGTCCCAGTTCTCTGGGACCCTTGCAGTCGATACACACTTCGTATATAGAGCCGCCAGCTTTTCAAGCACTATGTCTCTTCCATCTTTGATTAAATCGACTGTTACTCCATTTTCTCCTGTCGCTCTTCCTCGTCTCATGTCTTGCAAGGCTCTTCTGACCTCACCGCTAGTTATAGGAGTTTCTGTATACTGTTCATTACTGTTTCTAATGGAGGCATCCCGACTCCTCTGGGTACTGTACCAGTCAGTATAGAATTCTCCTGCTGCTTTTACTATACCTTCGAGATTGCCGATGATGTTACCCTGCTTATCTTTCAATGCATACATCTTGGTTTGTCCTATGCCAAGTTTCCTTCACGCTGATTTCAGGCTGTGTCCATTTTTTACGGCTTCTTCGGTCTTTCTCATGTTATAGTTTCAAATATCACTTATTTCTGCCTTGTTGATCAGTCTTGACAGTTCTGCGAACTCTATCTTATCTCTTGAGTTGGATACTTTCATTCTTTGTTGTTTATTAGGGCCTTTGTTACTTGGGAGAGCTTGCCTACAGGTTGCCTTGGTGCCTTGCCTCCCACTTCATTTGCTGCCTCTGAAGCCAGCCTAGTTACGGTTTCATTTATTACCTTTATGTCATCTTCATCTCTCTGTTCTAAGGCTGCACATTTTTTTGCAAGTACCAGCATGAATTCCTCTGCTTTTACCCTTACTGCCTTTAGGCTGACCTGTTCCTTCTTCATCAATTTTACTCTTTCTCTCTTCAAACTGAGGTGAATCCTAGCCCTCACTAGCCTATGATCACTGCACTATGCTGGGATCGGCAGAAAGTATGAAATCAATTTCATTTATTGTTTCACCATTAGGGCTTTTCCAGGTTCGCTTTCTGTTGCTACACTTCCTGAAAAAGGTGTTCATTATTCGAAGCTTATTCCTTTCTGTAAGAGTGTAAGAGTGGGGTTGAAGATTAATATGCAGAAAGCAAAGATAATTATCAGTAGCCTGGCGAGGGAACAATATCGCCAGTCAGCCTCTAGAGTCTGTGAAGGAATATGTTTACCCAGGTCAATTACTCAAAGCGGACCCTGATCACGAGAAGAAAATTTACAGAAGAATAAAAATGGGTTGGCGTGCATATGGCAGACATTATCAGATCCTGAATGGAAGCTTACCATTACCACTAAAAAGAAAGTGCACAATCAGTGCATTCAAGCGGTGCTAACATATGGGGCGGAAACTTGGAGACTGACAAAGAAGCTCGAGAACAAGTTAAGGACCGCACAGGGCGACGGAACGAAGAATGTTAGGCATAGCATTGAGACACGAAGTGAGCAGTGTGGATCACAGAGCAAACGGGGATAGCCGATACAGTGTAGACCGTTTATAACGTAAGTCGAGGGAGTTGTAAAAAATCCAGGCTATAAGCAGTACCGCGTTATAACCAAAGCATGCTTTTTTTCGGTTTTTACCTATGCCAAACTGACCACCCACCTTTCAAACCCAATTTATAACATATTTCACTCACACACACATGCAACACAATTGCAACACAGCACAGAAACCAAGTTCTCCTGACAAGTGCGGCATCAGCGGAAGAACACTTATTTTCGTCTGGAGATTTTTTTTTTAGCAGCACTTTGAACAATTTCGTCCTCTACAAGGCTTAAGCACTGAAGCGCTTTCTCACTCAAACTGTTCTGTGCGCAGTAAATCTTCACTTTGCTGAGGTATTCCAAAGAGTCTTTGCACGGGACATCTGGCTCTGGCGTCGGGTCGGCATCGTCGTCCGACTCATCTTCGGTTGCAAGATCCACGCTACCGCGCACCGCTACAACGATCACATCATCCGTGCTTGCTTCCCCGCAGACAGGAAGCATCGACATATTCTTGGAAGGTGTCTGTGGCGGAAACAAACTTGCTTTTAACGAGGCTGGACCACACGTCGTCGCTGTTGAGTCTCATCGGCAACGTTGTCGCTCAGCTCATCGGCGTCAAGAGCCTCTGCATTGTGCACAAAGCCTGCTTTGTTGAAGCACTTGCTTATTGTAGTGGCTTTTACCTGCCACCACGAAGCGGCAACCATATCAATCGCACCCCTTAAATTCACTTTAAGAGGCTGCTGCTGCTGCATGCTCAGCAAAACTCTTTCACAGACGCGTCTTTTGTAAAGTGTTTTTTACGGTTGTGATGACACTTTGGTCGAGCTGCTGACATTTTGCAGTCGTATTGGCAGGCAGAAATTTAACTTTACTGCAGTCAACTTTGGCTTGATGTTGTGGGCTGTGCAATTGCCGACAACGAACATGACCCATCGCTTCTCTGACCCTATGTATTCATCAAACTTGCAAAGACAGCTTGTGAACATGTCTTGCATCATTCCCGCTTTTTTGTTGGATTTGTATGTCACTGGCAGGCACTCTCGTTTTTTTAAAGCAAGGTTGCCTCACTGGTTTTCCCATGACAAACAGGCGACGCTTGTCGCTTCCATTCATGTTAGCGCAGAACAACACAGTTATGCACTCTTTTGAGGCCTCGCGGCCAGAGCAGGCTTCGCCTCTCAGCGCAAGAGTGCGGTTGGCCAGAAGGTTATAAAATACGCCAGCTTCGTCGGCATTGTATACGTCTCTGTCTGTATATGTGGACAGCATGGTTTCCAAATTTAACCGAAGCCAGACTTCGATGGACTTGTCATTGACATCACCGCTTTCACCACACACCACTTTGCAGCTGATGCCATGGCGATCCTTGAATTGCTGGATCTCTCCATTAGGTGGGTTGAAGTTGTCATGGCCTAAAACAGCACCAAGGGACTTGGCTTTTTGTTGGAGCATGGGGCCACTCACTGGTATGCTCTGAGCCCTAACTTCACGGAACCATCTGAAGAGTGCTGCGTCCATGTCTTCGTACTTCAAAGTACGTATTCTCTTCCGTGACAGGGAAGACAAATCTTGCTGCAGTTGCTGCCGCAATTTGTCCTTGTTCTTGTATATGGTCGACACAGTTGTGTCGGAAACGCCGTATTTGGCCGCCACTGATGCCTTCTTCAGCCCACTTTGTATGTCCCTTATAACGCATTCCTTCATCTCCAGCGATAAGGCAAGCCTCTTTCTCACACCGCTTGAAGACGCTGCCGACGCCATGGTGACAAAAGCCCAACAACACACGTGCACAGAGGACAACTACGACACGACGAGCTCACGACGAGCACACACCAAATGCAACAAAGAGACTAAAAAAAGGGAGTGTGTTGTCGCCGCTATGGCTTCTACCTCGCACTCCGCGCAGTGCGCACCCTAATTGGACGCTGCTATAGTGACGAGAACACTCACCCGCCTTCCTCTAAAGTCTCCTGCCGTTCTCCTCTTCTTTGTTTTGCTTTTCGCCGCTGGTCTCCACGTGCGCGCCCACACACCCCTTTCTCCGCGTTTGCGTGCCTGGCAACCGTGCGGCCGTGTGGGCCGTGCTCAACGCCTCAGAGGAAAGGCCTTGCTCTCTGCGCTGATTTCATGGTCGCGCGCTTAAAGGAACCACTCTATAACCAGTATTCTGCTTTGTGCGCCTACACAATAAACGGTCCGCCTACACATTGAGTTCTATGGGAGATATATCGGTGGTCAAAAAACCCACGCTATAACTGGTCCCGTGCTAAAAGCGGTTACGTTATAAGTGGTCTGCACTGTATTCTAATTCACATTAAGAGAAAGAAATGGAGCTGGGCAGGTGATGTAATGCATAGATTAGAAACCAGTGGAAAAGGTTACAGAATGTGTGCCAAGAGAAGGGAAACACAGTCAAGGACGGCAGAAGACTAGGTGGTGAGGTGATGAAAATAAGAATTCGCAGGGGCAAGTTGGAATCGTTTGGCACAGGACAGGGGTAATTTGAGATCGCAGGGCGAGGCCTTTGTCCTGCAATGGACATAAAATTGGCTGATGATGATGAATATAAAGAAATGCCTTCGAGTTCGTAAATGAATGTCAATGTGTTGCAAGGAAGCTTATTGTACAAGGGCAGTACTTTTAGAACGTCTGCAGCGAAGAGCACTATTCTATGTGCCTATCTCATGCCCCGCATCGGTCATGATGCCTGCACCTGGGATGTCCTCTTGTTCCATTTTTACTGTAATTGCAACTTCTATAGCCTTTTCGGGCAATAAAATGAGGCAGAACCCATCTCATGATCACTGTTGATGGTAATGCATTAGGAACAAATTAATATACCTACACAATGTATTGTCAATGTCAAAACGAGTTAGTATGCATGAGGCATGTACTGCAGCAGGACTCCTCGTTTGCGCTTCCGTAAGAACACTCAACGCCATCAGGTGCCGGTGCCCTGCAGCCTGCACGTGGCCTCCACGATGCATGGCGCGCTGGTGCATGAGAGCATTGAGAAATGTGTTGTGTGGCCACCAGGCTCCTCTCACTCTGCTTTCTCGACATGCTGCACCATCTAATAGCACTGCCTAGAAGTCCACACCTGGCCTCCAAGACAAGAAGCACGGCCTAAGAATGCTAACGCACTAAAAAGGGTTTGAATTTGTGAAATGACTACAAAGCTCATCATAATATGGTACTGTGACTGCCATGATTAAAATTTTAGATAATAGAGAGTTTCTTTGTACAAGTCACTTTCATTGGATGTGGCTACTCTACAATGTTTGTGGAAAACAATGCTGTGTGTGCAGTGACCTTCTGTCTCTGCCTGTCTTTGTAACGACCCCCCCCCCCCCCACTACCGGCAGTGAGGATTGTGGGCAGTCCCAGCAGATCTGCAACGATTCGACATGGTTTGCTAGACTCCCACTCTTTTGTTGGCCATAAAACATCTCCTCAATTTTCCAGGTCTTTTCAACTCGCCGCCTTCCTTCTTGCTAGCTTCAACAAAACACAGATGGCATTTCTCTGCTTCTTGACATCCTTTTCTTTTTGCAATAATACTAGTCTACTTTCTGTCCCCGAGCAATGAATACGCGCGTTTTCTTTCTCCATCAAAACCAACCTTCAGCAATGAGCACATCTGTAAAGAGCTGACAGGCTAGTTGCCTGCCTTTCACATACAAGGGGGCAATGGAGGCACAACTGGCTCTGAAAATCAAGGTAGCAGCAGCTGGTACAGGTAAATGCCAGAAAGATGTAGAACAAGCGACAATGTCATGTCCCCCATGGGGGGTCTGCATAACCAAACTTGTTCTGCAGAAATTTTTAACGCAGAAGAAGTATCATGAAAGGGAAAATTGGCAAGCACTTCAAACTATGACCTGCAAAACCAAACTATCAGAGGAACCCAAAAGGGCTTATTTGATAGCTTTGTGCCGTTTTCGGGTAAATGCCAACTACTATCTAGTTTGTGAAGCTTCCTCAGACTTGAGAATTTCCACGGAAACCATTTGGCACTTATTGTACTTCTGAGTTGCTCAAAATTATAACTGGCCCTATCAAATGCTAGCCTTTCATACAGCTCAAATGGTGAGGTGACTGCCCCAAAATGGCAGAGATGCTGGATTTGACAAAAGTGTCAGGACAAGTGTTTCTTCACTTGTGAAGCTTTCTTTCTAAGGAACCTATACAGGTTTCCTTTGTAGCTTTGTGCCACTTTCAGCTGGATGTCAACTTCTCCTTTTGTGGCAATTTGTCTTCCTCTGGTGCGAGTGTCCTTCTACATGTAAAGTTACCAGCAAATCTATCACGCAGGGAGATTTGAGCAGTCCCTCTTTGCACAATAATAAAAAAAGTGAGACTTTTAACACTAATATGCTTATTTTGCTACCAAATGCGTAAACATCCATAATGTAATAAAAGAGCCTAGGGCAGCCATCAAATACATATGCCAGCTAGATACGGCAGGCCGCATGTCAATTCTTTGATGTCATGCTGTGATGGCAGTCCACATGCTTTAGAGACTAACATACCACAGCAAGTTATCACTCACCAAGACGACTACTTGCGCTTCAGGAAGGCGAGACTTGATAGCAGTTGTGCAAGTCACTATTCCTGCCGAAACATCTTCAGGAGAACTTGCGTTATCATTGGAGCCCACAGAGAGCACAACAACCTGAAGAAAACAATGAATTGGTAACCTCAGTGAATATAACATTAGGAATGCGAACTGAGCAAGTTGATATGTATTCATCTTGTGATTTGTGCAGCACTCACAAAAAAATTTGATGACAATTACAGCCTACTTTCATTCCCTAGCTGTTGTGTACAGTGTTCAATGACTGAAACATGATGCTCAGACCACACGGTGGCCAGCACTTTTTGCTCCACTAAAGTGCACTGGTTGGTCACTGGGGGACCAAATGCAGTCGCAATGTGTCACAAAGGACCTTGCATTCATCGTATACCACAAATAATCAGTTTGGTGGCCCCAGCATTCAGTGGTGGTGCAAAAGGCGTTGGCAGTTACGTGCTTCGAGTATCTCATTTCAATCACTGAGCTCTGTACAAGCCTGCTTCTTGCTTTGTGTTTCGTTTTTATGCTTTGATACTGAATTTTTTATATCTTTTCCTTGTGCTTTTCTTACGTCAATAATTGTTGTTGCAATAGTATTCAGCATTGATTTAGACACAGTGAAGGTCTTGGATGGCAAGGATAAAGGCAGTACATTGTCTGCCTGACTAAGGCAGACAAGGCAGGATACAGCCGCAATTTTCGCACGTCGACGCCTGAAGGACCACTGTCCAGATCATTTTGCAAGCATGCAGCTACACGCCAACTTTCAAGCCAACATACGTACCCGTCATGCGGGGTTGGTGCACAGTGTCAAGCTTGACAGACTTTCGGAATCTACCAGACCATACCAGCCGTACAACAGACAAACTACGGTGTACAACCTTTCTTCGCACAGTGTCGACCCAGCCGAGGCCTCGGTCCTGGAGCTAGGTCTGAATTTCAATGTTGCACCTGCACCTGACGTCCGAAAGGTTGTGTGTGCAGTGGAATGCGCGGTTAACCAAGTTGACCCGTCCCGCCGTGACGAGGCTCGCACCCGCGCTATTGGTGTCCTTTCTGGTCTGCACTGGAGGAAGTTTGCTTCCCCTCTTTCTGCTGAGGAACGAAAAGCTGTCAAGCAACTTCAGCCGAACACTGGAATCGTGATTCTTCCTGCTGACAAGAGGAATGCAACAGTGCTAATTGACACGGCTGTCTACAAAAACAAGATGTTGGCTCTGCTTAATGACCAGGACACCTACGTCCGGCTCACTCGGGACTCGACCTTGAAGGTTCAGAGGGACTTCCAGACTCTCCTGGCTGACACGTTCTGCTTCGTAGCTCCCGAGCACAAGTCTTTGTATTTCAAGCTTCTCTGTCATAACGGTGCTGCACCTGCACTTTATGGCTTGCCGAAGGTTCAAAAGCCTAACATCCCCCACATCCAATTGTCGACTACATGCGCTCCCCTCTCTACAAATTGTCCGCATATCTGCACCAGCTTCTGGCTCCACTCATTGGGAAAAGCTCCACGCACGTGAGCAACTCCTGTGACTTTATTGAAAAAGTTCGTGATGTGTCTCTAGACGACGACGAGGTGATGGTTTCGTTCGACGTGGTGTCTCTGTTTACCTCAATTCCGAATGACATGGCTGTGGAAGCATGCACTTCTGCTCTGGAATCTGACAGGACTTTGCCAAACAGGTCACCCATTGACGTTCCCAACCTTAAGAGGCTCCTCTGTTTTTGCCTTGGAAACACGTACTTCTGTTTCGACAAGGTCTTCCACAGGCAAGTCCACGGTACGGCAATGGGTGCATTCGTCTCTGTTACTGCTGCCCATCTTACGATGGAACGTTTCGAAAGGCGTGCTCTCGCGTCCTTCAGTCCTAGGCCAAAAGTTTTTCTGCACTATGTGGACAGCTGTTTTTGTCTGATTCAGCACAGTGCTTTGGATTCGTTCAATGCGCATCTAAACAGTCAGGAAAAGGCCATCCAATTCACAGTTGAGACAGAGGTTGACAGCAGACTCCCTTCTTTAGACGTACTTGTCACCAGACGCGATGGACGGCTCTCATTCAGCGTATACCGTAAGGACACACACACTGGCCACTACCTGAACTTTCAATCCGTTCATCCTGACGCTCACAAAAGGTCAGTTGCTGCCTCACTGGTCAACCGTACGAACCGCATTTGCACCACAGCGAAAGTCGTTCCACTTATTTGGACCACGTGGGAGGTGATATCTCGGCAAGCAGCTATCCCACATCCTTTTTGATTGCTGTGGAACGTCGTCTGTCCATCCAGCTCATCCGGCTAATCCCCGACCAAGATAGTGTGCTGCCATACCTTATGTTCCAGGGATAAGCGAAACCTTGTCTCGCATTTTACGCAGTTATGATGTTGAGGTGGCACACGTGCCCGTGTGTAAGCTGAGGCAAGCACTCATTGGCGGTAAGGACAGGCTTCCGAGAGAATCGTTTCCTGGCGTGGTCTATAAGATACCCTGCACAGATTGCGACTACGCATACATCGCTGAATCGGGCAACTTCAAACAGAGACTGAGGCAGCATCAGAAAGATGTCGAAAGAAAACATACAGTTTCGAATGCCCTTGCCGAGCACACGGATGCAATGGGCCGCAAGACTGACTGGGATCGCTCGAGAGTTATCAGCCAAGAAAGAAACCTGAAATCACGGCTGTATCTGGAATCGCTGGAGATACAAAAAACACATCACACGCTCAATCGAAATGAGGGAACCCTCCCCCCGTCATACACGTGCTGCTTACGTCACGTTCTGAAGTTCCATGAACCTTCCATCATCCCATTGTGAACAAGGTTTCCGTAGCGAAGCCGAAACGTCTTTTAGATTTATTAATTTTTTAGCACTTCTGTTGGTCGGTGTCCATCGTTTTGTTACTTCATGCTTCATCCCGACCAGATGGGCTTCCGTCGAACCCTCAATTTCTACAACAATCACTGTACAACTTTCTAAGTAGAAACAGTTTAGGATCAACAGAGTAATATGAACACGAAAAAAGCTTTATATATACACAAGCACAATATGAAACGGACTTAAAATAATTTTACATAAAACACACAAGAAACTAATTAGCACAATGTCAATCAGAAAGGGAAAGCAAATACTTTTTCATAGCACTTTTAAAGCAGTTTAATGATCTGAAGTTTTGCACAATAGTGATCGTGTTAGGATGTGCATTTACGAAGGATGGGACTAAGTATGCTAATTGTTTTCTACCGTAGTTGGTCCTGTAAAACGGAACTCTAATATGGTCATGCCTGAAATTTTATTGGGTGTAACTTGAGAGGTGGTTTTGATAAAAAAATTAGTGAATTTTTCTCGAGTTCGCTTCGTATGTATATAGCGAGCTTAAGTTCGTACAGTTGATTAATTTTTAAAATTGCATGTTTTATGAAAAAAGGTGCCGTGTGATCGTGGGGTCCAAGGTTCTCAACACAGCGAACTGCTTGTTTTTGGAGACATATCAATTGATCCAAGTTTGATATGTAGTCCCCGATACCAGCAGGCAATAACTAAGATGGGACTGAATTAAAGCATAATACAGACGGAGTTTCAACCAAGTAGGAACAAGGTATCTAATCTTAAACAATATCCCTATTGACCTACAAATGCTAGAATGAATCTTCGTTACATGAGGTGTAAAACTCGGGTTCTCATCAAAAAGTACACCTAAAAATTTAAAAGCTGAAGTCCACTCGATTACACAACTATCGAACTTTACACAAAAAGCACAGTCATCAGGCCTATTTATAGGCTTAAAAACCACATATTTAGTTTTATTGACGTTTAACTGTAGGTGGTTCGCTGATGACCAAACTAAAAGTTGATCTAACCAATTATTAGCTGTAACTTCTAGCACTCGTAGACTGTCACCTGAGAAAAACAAACTTGTGTCGTCAGCACACAAGACTATATCTGGAGTAAGCGGTATGTTTACAATATTGTTTACGTATAGAATAAAGAACAATGGACCCAAAATTGACCCTTGAGGAACACCGAGTGCAATTTCTTTCTTTTGCGAACAAAACCCATTATAACATGTGTATTGCTGTCTGGTAGTGAAGTAACCTTGAATCAGTTTTAGGGCCACTCCGTGAACTCCGTAGTATGACAGTTTATTAAATAGGATGGTGTTTTCAATGGAGTCGAAAGCTTTTCTAATATCCAGGAAAAGACCAACTGTATACGGTTTGTTCTCGATGTTACTGAGGAGCTTTTCTTTGATCTTAACAAATGCCATTTCAGTAGATCTGTGTTCACGGAAGCCAAACTGTTGGTCCACAAGGGCGTGGTTTTTATCTAGAAATTTAGTTAGTCTGCACTTTACGAGTCGTTCCAACACTTTTGAGAAAAGAGGTAGCATGGATATCGGTCTATAATTATTTAAATCAGCGGTAGAGCCTCCCTTATGCAATACAATCACTTTGGCAATTTTCATTGAATCGGGAAAAATTCCATTTGCAAAAGCACTGTTACAGATATGGCATAATGGAACCGAGACAAGATCAGCAACAGATATGATTGGTGCTGCTTTTATGTCATCAGTCCCTGTTGCAGTATCTTTTTTTAAAGCCTTAAGAACGGAACACACTTCCATTTCAGTGCAAGGTGATAGGAAGATAGAATTGGAAGTTTCGCAGTTTAGAAATTTTTCAGATGCCAGCAATGAACCACTAGAGTGGGATGACCCACCACCAAGTAAAAAATGATTGTTGAATTTATTGGCCAAGGAAGTTTCACTGTATTCAGTGTCACCAAACGTTAGAGTATTCGGGTTTGTTTTAAACTGGGTTCCTTTTAACCTGCGAACTGCATTCCATAATTTCTTTGGATTGTTTGATACCGTAGAAAACATGTTCATAATACCTGTTCCTTGACTATGTCTATTTTTGCAGTGCTTTAGGCGCTACTGTTTTTACACTCATGCCATTTCATAATCCTTTTCTCATTGTGTCACATATTGTAAGCGCTTTATCTCTCACCCCCTTATGCAATACCCTACAAGGGCCTTTAATAGAAAACAAATGATGGTGAATTCATGGTACACCACAGCTAACAAAAAGAAGAAACAAAAGATGGAGGAGACAACTTCGGCCTTATAAAGCGATTCAGAACCTCAATATGGAAAGCACACAACGATTAGTTCTCTCGCTCTCTCTATCCCCAACAAACACTGACACTTCAGGCTTGATATCAACCACAGATTGCACAGGCCACAACATAAAGCGGCGCTTTCCGAGAACCAAGAGCACCAGAAATTCATTTTAGTGAGACTACGCTCGTTGGCCGAAAAGAGTAAGTACATAAAAAAAAATTACTCCGTACCTTTGCTTTCACGTTGTCGAGCTCTCCGTTTTCAATTCTCCAGAGTACATTCTCAATTCGGTCTTCGGGAATGCCAAAGTTTAAGCAGTGCAAGGGCGCGAAGTAGTTTTCCCACACCTTTAAATACAAGCAGAATAGGCATTTCAATTCTCTGAATAAAATATGAACTTCTCAACGGCATACACAAGCAAATATGCGTCGATTCAGAAAGCTTGCCTCAGACTGCTGAAGGAATGCTACCGTGTAGTCGCCAAGCACGACGACGTCCGGTTCTTTTTCTGTCCCTTCTGCTAAGAATAATTTGTGCTGTGAAGAAAGGAAAAACAAGGTTAAAGCGATCGATGACACACTCATAATGAAAACGTCGTTTACTCTGAAACCAAGCACGTCAGCACGTTGGCTGAAATCGTGACGACGCCCCAGCATTCAGCTTGGCAAAAGACGGCACAAAAAATGAGCGATGACTAGCACGCGGGTTCCGTCAAGCTGTCTTAATGATCAATTAAGACAACCACGCCTGTTCAACAAACTTACCAAGCACAACCACCGGTCATCACCGTCAACATTCACGCCGGGAGCAGGCACCACACAACTCATGTTCGATTAGGTTCTTTGGCAAAAGACTAAGCACTTTGCGATTCACAGCCGTGTGTGCATATTCACTTTAACCTGCAGCACAAGTTATAAGCAGTATGGCCACTTCTACACCGTCAGCGATATTTTTTGGATGCTACAAAAGTTGTGTTTACATGCACAGCTTTTTCAATGTTGCTGCATGGGACCGCCCATGATATGAAGGATCTGATGAACTAGCTTTTCCTACTCCTTGCTTGGGCGCTAGCGAGCTGTCATTTTATTACTAAATAACAGTACTACACAAAGTGAAATTATAAAAAAATTCCTCAAATTAGATTTATAAATCTTTCTAAGCTCATTATTTTGCCTTATTGCTGCGTTGTTTTTTAGTAAATTGAGTGACAGGGCTATGGGACCGTGGGCCATGTGAGCGAGATAACCCCAATGGTAACACAACAGCTGAGAACCAGCTGAGCGGTTGAGCTAGCTCTCTTTTCATCTGTTTGTGGAAAAGTTTGCTTTGACAGCTCAATAGTAGAACAGGGACACTCTGCTAACAACACTAAGCGCACTATTCGCACCCCAACTGGGCAATTGGGATTTTGTGCGACGCCGCGACAACAGGATTATCGCAATTGTGTAGTGCACCGTGATTTCCGGTACTTCACACCTCGAAAATATCTGCTCGCACTGACGATCCGTGTGTAGGATACCTGCTGGCAGTGTTAGACTTGAATGTGCGTGATGATCAGTGTCGCGTAAACTAAAAGTTCTGCGATGACGTCTGGGTTGTGCCAACTCAGTGCTTTATGATCGCAACGGCGTTTAACATCGGTGCTTGTAGATCGTTGATACGTTCATCATCGCAGGTAGCATTCACCCTATTTTCAACGATGTCGACATTCGAGACGTTGAAGTTTGATAACTTGGCCCTGAGAACGCTGCCCATAGACAAGGAAACGCGTAACTACGTTCGTACTGTCAGTGGCGCAGTGTTCTCGCGGGTGTCGCCCACTCCTCTCGATTCGCCAGAGCTGGTTGTCGTCTCCGAAGACGCAATGATGCTGCTAGACCTCCCGCCACCCGAGTTCGAAAGGAAAGATGCGGCAGAATATTTCTCTGGCAACAAGCTCCTCCCAGGCTCGGAAGCGGCGGCGCACTGCTACTGTGGACATCAGTTCGGCTACTTTGCAGGGCAGCTCGGCGATGGTGCGGCAATGTGCGTTTTGCTCAGCTGCTGCTTCTCAACTCTGCGTTTGTATATGCTGAAAATTTCAGTAATCCTATAGTGTCCAATCTATATCCATGACGGATAATACATATTCTACCTTAATTCTGTGGACTTGGTGAAACGTTTACTACGTCTCGCACGTAGGCGCCACATATACGTTTAAACGAGGTGGATTCTATCGTGAACTGCGATTAAGCGTCACACACACGCACATATGTTAAGTCAGATCATAATGTACAATGCCGGAGGTGCAACACAACCTGTGTGTGCTATGTGGAAACTACATGACTGATGGAATAAGTGATAAGTTCAATCTTAGTGGCGACCGCGGATACCATGATTGTTAGACTTGATGCCTGTAAAGGTTAGATAGCGGATATACTGCATTAAGATGATAAATTGTCGTTAGGTCACCAGCTATGCAGAAAACTCACATGGTGACTTCATTTGCATAAAGATGCTCGACTATTTTTGACAATGACGCAGTATTTAGCAGGGAGAATGTGCATGTGTGTGTAAACACACACACACACTTCACTGAGAACGTATGTGTGTGTTTATATATATATATATATATATATATATATAGAGAGAGAGAGAGAGTTTCTCACTATAACACCTAGATAGAAATCTGGTGCCACCGTCTATGGGAGGTTCCTAAGGGGTGCTGTGCCATCATGAGAATGATGGTATATGTGCCTGCGAGGCTTGTGTTGGCTGGTGTTGTAAGAGGCTTCGTCGTCTAAGACGTGGGTATGGCTACACAAATAACGTGTTCTTGAAGTAAAATCTTCATAAAATGTTTCCATTCATGTATATTACATCTTTACTCACCTACAATGCATGACCAAGCGAAGAAAAGCGAGAACAGATGACAAACTGCTTCAAAGCGAGCACGAATCTTGTCGTCTGTCCTACAACTTTAGCGGCCCGCTGATACTTTTTACATATCATATAATTGTATATGCAATAACAAGTTCTCATAGTTAAACAAAACATATTTTTGTGTAATAATAAAGCTAAAACAGCTTTTTACGAGCTGTTTTAGTAGAAAATTAATCATTGTGACAGACGGACCGGTGCTTGCCAGGCGTGTCTTCAAGGTGTCCTGGCTCTCCGAGAACGTTGCCAATCCGAAGTCACAATATAACAGCATTCCCATGCATACCACAGCGTAGCAGCACTAGATTTCCCTCTGGGTCATATAGTGAGAAACTTTGCGCGCGCGTGCGTGCGTGCGTGTGTGTGTGTGTGTAATACATGCATACACATACACACGCACACACATTCTCACTGAACACTGCGTCATTGTCAAAAATAGTTGATCATCTTTATGCAAATGAAGTCACCATGTGAGTTTTCTGCATAGCTGGTGACATAACGACAATTTATCATCCTAATGCGGTATATCTGCTTCTTAACCTTTACAAGCCTCAAGTCCGACAATCATGGTAACCGGTCGCCACTAAGATTGAACTTATTACATCAGTCACATAGTTTCCACATCGCACACATAGCCTCTGTGTTGTGCCGCCAACATTGTACATTATGATCTGTGACTGAGTAGCATAATGTGAATCATCTGAAAATACAGGCTTCAAATATCAAATTAAGCGTTAAATTTATCTTAAGTTTCCTAAATGTATGATAAAACATCGAAAACGGTAGGAAAAAGTTGGACCTATGTCCTTCAAGTACTCAATTCTGTATCCAATTAGACCCTTTGTAAATGGGCGAAAACATTAAAAGGTACGCATAGTTTGTGCAGTCATGACAATGACAACAATGAAAAAAGGGGAACGTTATGCTACTGCACACATGTTAGGAGCAGGCTGGCTACATTCTACTTGAAGATAAAAAGTGACTGTAGTACTATATCGCACATCATTAGTGGCTAGTGATGTACTGCTGCTGAGCTTGTGAGGTTGTTAGCTTGAACCCTAGCCACTAAGGCAACATTTTAATGGCCACATTTCAATAGGTCAATGTGCTCATTTACTGAGCTATTTAAGAATACCAGGTAGCCAAAATTAATCCAGAACACTTCACTGCAATGTCTCTCAAAACACCTCAGTTGCTTTCAGTGGGATGAATAAGGGAAGAATTGTTTGCCTTATTGCGGTGGCTGTTTTTCGCCATCTAACCACTATTAGCATGATGTAAATAGTGCCATATAATTTCAAGCAAACAAGCACCAGTGATTACGCTGTAATGTACAATGAGTCGTGCATAAATAGCCAGCACACTTGATCCATAGTCAGAGTTTGATGACCGACGACTGTGCTCGTCACTATCATTGGGCTTTGAGTGTCATTTGTTTCTTGTGGGTACAATTTCAGCAAATTAACGAGCTACATTTGTGATTCACAATTTTGGCACTCGATATCTCTGATTCTTCACCATCAGGACAATGTGACAATAACTACGACCTGTCACTGATATACCGTGGTGATCTTGACCTTGTGACCAAAACTTTGTGCCACGCGAAGTAATAAATTTGAAATAAGATAGAAAATTTTACATTTCTTTCGTTAAGCCTCTGTGACATTTTTTTTTGTCTCACGCATGTGTGTTCAGTAGGCACTTCGTTTGAGTGGGAGTAATACTTGATAGTGCTGACAGCTTTTCAATCAGAAGAGGGATCACTGGAATAGTAATTTGCTGCCAGCAACGACTTGAAGCTGCGTTACTGCACCTATGCTTTGAAACCATGTGCGCCTGAGAATATTGTACGGCTTTGATTCATGGGGTTTAACGTCCCAAATTAACACTTGGGCTATGACAATGAAGGGCTCTGGATTAATTTTGATCACCCATGGTTCTTTAACATGCACCTAAGCCTAAGCACACAAGAGTTTTTGCGTTTCACTTCCATTAAAATGCGGCCACCACAGCCGTGATTCAAACAACCTATGACCTCACACTCATCAGCAGAACAACATAGCCACCGCACAAGGTGACTGCATCCGTGACTGGAAACCAGATACATTTGTGATTACTACATGGCATTGTATGCAGGCGATTGGTTGTATACCATAACGAATCCTGAAACTCCAAAAACACCTGTATGATTGCAGCACATTTGGCTTGACTAGAAAAGCAGAAGGTGTCAGTCAGGATGGTTCTTTATGTCGCAGTGCAATGCCAAGCATGTTTTGCCATAGGAATTGTTCTGTATAGGGCCCACTCCTGTGTTGAAATGCTTGCCATCATTGCGAAGCAGTATTTAAACAAAATTAGGGTTCATTTCACAGCAGTTTTTTAACCTGCTGTTTCATTTGAATAATAGATCTCTTCAACCTATTTTGCATGTCTCGGTGAGGATGAATGAAGTTTTCAAAGAAATCAAATTCTTACATATGTTGATTTGAAATGTGAGTCCACTAGTCTTACTTGAACTCTTCAATGTTAACCTATGTTTGTTCGTGTGTCAAGGTTCAAGTTGCAATACTCTATCAACTATATAAAAGTGTACAGCTCAAGTGTGTTATGATAAAGGAGCTTGTTTTCATGTTTAGGTCTCAAAATTAGCTACTTTCTTTCTGTGGAATGAGCATATGGTGTTTTCTATTCCATGATGAAGGTACCTAGGTGAGGTCATCAACCGCAAGGGTGAACGCTGGGAAATTCAGCTGAAAGGGGCTGGTTTGACACCCTACTCCAGGTCCGCAGATGGGAGGAAAGTACTGCGCTCATCGCTTCGAGAATTTTTATGTAGCGAGGCAAGTTTACCTGACCAGCACATATTTTTATCACTTTGTGTACCTGCCAATTCTTTGCACATTTTCAGATAGTGCATCCTTTCCCAGACTCGCTGCTGCAGAGCACATGGTCGCAGGTTTGATTCCTCGATTCCCGGCCGCGGTTGCCGCATTCTGATATCGGTGGATTGCAGAAACACTCACATACTGAGGTTTAGCTACACATTTAAGGGACCAAAGCAGTCTAAAGTAATCTAGGGCTCATCACTCATCCTCTCTCATGGGCTGCATGTTGGTTGAGGACACTGAATCTGATTATTTTATTTTTTATTCCTTTGCAGTTCCTAAGTGAATGGTGTTTCCCATAGGCCTCTCCATGTTGTAATGAAGGCATGGAATGCTGGTCTCCAGTGGATAATTTAAACTTTTTTCGTTGAGTAGCACTGATGTTTGCCCTAGCTTCATATCAAATCGGGATTTTGAAGCAGTGCAAACTAAGAAAAACCGACTAAATTTGTTCACCCATGTGCGAAAATATTCTAAAACATGCACTATGGGCAAAGTGTGAGGATGAACATCATGAGAGCTCGCAGCAGCAACCATGCTGCAAAAACACATGATCTTCATTTACATTCATGTGTGCTGATGTCCCCGCGAAGCACCTGCCTGCATTCTCCCGTTAAAAGGAAGCTTTAAATCTGACCCTCCATGTTTCATGCACATGAAAAGAAAAAGGTGCTGTCATTTGGCAGCCACTGGGCTTATTTGATTAATTGCATATAAAAAATAAAAATTCCATTTGGCACTATTGAGAGCAGATTTTTTTATTATTATTTATACCCAAGGCCCTTCAGCATACCCTCCTTCTTCTCTTCTTTTGAGGATAAGAACCACTTTTACAGAGCACCTCAGTCGTTTTCAAACGCAGATACAGATTAACTTGTGAAAAATTGAGGCCTTCTGCATTAAAAAAATAGCCCTACATGTGTCAGCCACCCATCAATAACCCTACTAAACAGTGAAATGAGTCATCGAAAAGATTATTCTGTAATATCAATTTGATACTGTCTATGGTCCTTTGTTGCAGGTGCATAAGGTGCGGCATGTTTCTACTGTGGTATTATGGGTTTTTCATTTTGTTTTCTGAGGGCATTGCAATGTGATAGATAACGTTTAGATGTTTGGCATTCTCTAGGCACATGCACCATGATTTGCTTTGCAGTTTTCTGTCGGTGGTCCATAAAGGTGCTTTTTGTTGGAAATAAACTTCAGTTCAACATTAGCGCGGGTCCAGTCCTTCTTTCTTCTGTTGTAATCTATTTAAGGTAATCATTCAAACGTACAAACTCACCCAAATTTCAGTTATAAATGAAGAAGTTTGTATTATTGTAGTGATAACAAAGTGGCTTCTGGCAGGTAAATCTTGGGATGTGTGTGCAAATGAACAAGGAGTACCGAGACTTGTTTTCGAAGTTGCACAAAAACTACCACATGCTTTTTACGCATAAAAGTTTGATGCTCAGCAAGTATAAACATTGTGAAACACATACCGAAATGTTTTAATTTGATAATACAGCTAGCCTCAAAATGCCGGACCTGGTGTTATCGACATTATCGTGATGTCACAACCAAGGTGTTGAACCGAACAGGAACCTGAACTGAAAACCTTACCTGAACCACAATATTGCATGTTACTGAACCCGAACCTGAACTGATATTTTTGGAATGTGCCTGAACTCGAAATGAACCTGAACTGAAAGAAATTATAACGGTTGCTGGTTTGGCACGAAATGGTTCAAGCATGTAAGGCAACAATTGGTGATTGTTTGAAGAACTATTTCTTCAATCGGCACACTCTAGTAGCAGATTGTTACAACTTACAAGTTGCATTGTGTGTGAGAATGGAGATAGACTATGGGCATGTGCTAGTAACTATGGCCACCTCAGCAGGGATGCTTGCAATTCTGAAGTTGGCCATGCCGATTGTGTTCTGCAGCCAAAGGTTGTTTCAGGGGCTCCGCAGAATCAATATTTCTGCTGACACTCCACATTTAGTCAATAGGTCAACTTATCACTAAAACAATATAAACATGACAAGCGGAGAAGACGATGTCCTCAAGGAGGGTTCTCAACGAGTTCAGCTGCACAACTTATTTTCGCCATAACACTGCAGTCACTAGTGAATGCCGTCACCTTCTCAGTGAGTGGTAACTGCAGCTGTAAACAACACACAAAATCTGCCTTTGTTGCATGCCAAGGTTCAACGCACGTTTGGTGCTTAGCCACGAAGAGCATAATGTTCTTTGAGTTTTTGAAATTATTTGTGGGGCTTCTTTGTCTGCCCTTAGCCAGCTCAAAGACTACACATGCAGATGTGCAAGAAAGGTTGATGTATGGTTCAGCACCAACCGTTCTTGTTCACCGTTCAGAAGCATCAGTGTCTTCACTTGCTTCTGAAACAGCAGCCAACTGAACGATTTGTCAAATGCCGACTTGTTTCTTTTCAACAGACTACAACTTTGAAGTTGCAGTTTGTGTAATACAATTGAACTTACACTGTCTTCGACACCCATAGACCACACGCCACAGTTTGCTCACCACCAGTCCTGTGTTAAAAACCTGAATAACAGGAATAACTGACTGTACTGCTGTCATAGTTATGAGTGTGGAAGCTATGCAAACCTTACAGTGAGGCAGGAATTCTCACTAATTACGTGTCTTTAATATGTGCTATCGCATTGAATCTAAGTTTCAACATGGGCATACACCCATCAGTTCTTTCAATAATAAAAATTGACAAGTGCCATTTTTCTTGTAAACAGGGTGCTAGCGGTAATCAGAACAGTGTTCAGCTATTTTTTTGTGCAAGCACTGCTATACTGCCATACAGGCAGTATGTGCAGTACATGTATGACAGCGCAAACACACACACACACACAAAAGAAAGAAACGGATTCTCGTGTTGCAACTCATATCGAGCACAATAGTACATGAAGATTCCCCCGTATCTGTGTAATTCATTCGTAAATTTCTGCCTCCTCATGATAAAAGTTATGCGTGTACAATGCGAACAAATCAATAGTATCGCCATGGAGCTGGGTAAAATGGACTGCTCCAAAGCGATTTGCGAACCGGTTCACAAACTGTTATAAAATTTTCTTTCTTCGATCCAGAACTGAACTGGAATGAAATTGGAGTGTGTTGAACCCAAACTCGTCCGGAACCGTTGTTTATTTCGGTTCGACACTCTTGTCACAATGCAGATTAAAATTCATCGACATTGCATAAGAATATGGCTAGCTATAACGATGTTGCTCACAAAAAAATTAAGAAATAATAATAATAAAATAAACCAAAATGCTGGCTCTTTTTTTTTTTTTTTCCCTGGCTGCTTTCATGTATGGCTGCTGCAGTGATTGCAGAGACAGGGTGCGAGTTCAGCGCTAGTTAATTCTGCCCGGGTACTTCATCTTTTGTGCATACTGCAGTTCAACAATAAAGGAACAGAGGGCGGCAGTTCGCAGTGATGCCATGATGCATCCACTACCTATGTACCGATAACAAAACTGGTTCATTGAAACGCATATTATAATATATCTTCTAGTAATCTCTGATGCTTACCACTATTTTTTCTAGGGTGTAGAAGGTTTGGACCATGATTATAATGCAAAAAAAACAACAACGAGGAATACAAGTAAAAAAGATGTGTTTATTCAGGCTGTTCTGCTGCCACAAGTTGATTAAGACTTGTCAGTGCTAAATTGGAAGTTATGGCAACGTTAGTGGCAGCAATTCTTTCTTTTCTTTTCATTTCCTAGGCCATGCACTACCTTGGCGTTCCCACTACAAGGGCAGGGACATGCGTCACATCCTCTACAACTGTGTCACGTGACATGTTCTATGATGGACATCCCAAAGATGAGAAATGCTCAGTCATTCTGCGAATTGCCCCAACGTTTCTAAGGTTTGGCTTTCTTATCAATGTGCTTTTAATGCATGTAGTACATGTTGCACGTTTCTGGCCCAACAATGATACACGTTGTTGGCCCAGCTATTAAAATTTGTTTTACTAAAGAATCTGCCAGCCTAGGCAGTGTCCATAATACATTCCCAAAAATCTAGCATTGTGCGGATCCTTAATTCATTACACAATTAATTAAATTTTTGAAACTTAAGTGTCGAAACTAAAAGAAATGAAGTTTCAAGCTTTGAAATAATTAAAGTTGCAAGACGTTAAGGTTGACATTTAGATAGGTGTTTTTCTGTAGGCTTCTTTCGATCCAATAAGACTCCCATAATAAGATTCAGTAAGGATTCCAATGACGAATCCAGCAGGACTAACCTTATTGCTCTTTTTGAGGCAAGCAGCCTGAAAAGAGTTGATACGAAGACACAGAAGACGGACGTCAATGCTGCGTCTATCTTCCTTGCTTTTGTATTAAGTGTTTTGACGCTGCTTGCCTCAAGAATAGAATACCAACTTGCCCAGCAAACCATCCCACTGAACTTGTTGTCTCGCCTGTAACAATAGTTGTCAGACAAATATGGCGCTCAAAAGAGTGTTTTTCAGGAAGCCTTCTTTGAAGTCTTGCAACTCTTGTTATAGGGTGTACAGAGAAATAAGGTTAGTCTTATGAGATTCCTTGGATGATGCAGAAGCCATTGATACATTTTATAGCAAAATCTGAGGAATCCATTTTTTTGCACTGAAGAAATTAAATAAAGGAAACTTGTGTAAAACTAGAATGAAATAAGATAGTATATGAAATTAAACCTACATTTGAAATAAATGCATAAAATTACATATATCTACACGTTTTCGGCACTATAACTTTGAAGAATAAGTATTTTAGAAAATATTTTATCCAACGTTGGGCTCTCCCCTTTAACTCAACAGTTTTAAAAACCATAACCAATTTGTAAAAATCTCTGTTAATATTCACTTGTGGACTCCACATTGTGATACGCTATGAGTTATGCATCTGCGCTACTCTGATACACAAGATGTAATCAAAATTTTGTTTTTTCTAGTCCTCTAACTGTATCAGTCACAACCTATATAAGCCTACGCACAGTTTTGACCAAAGCAAACACTTTACATTGCATCTATGGCACACCATTCCACATTTTTCAGCACACCTAAGAACATTCTGTAAGTGAGCTTGGAACAGTGGTGTGCTAGCCACAAGGATTGCAGGCGTTTCTTTACTTTTCCAGGTTTGGGTCTTTTGAAATATTCAAGACCTTGGACAGCTTCACTGGAAGGATTGGGCCTAGCGTAGGCCGCAAGGACATCTTGCTTCAGCTCCTCAATTATGCCATTGAAATATTCTTTCCAGAGGCAAGTGGCATTTCTCTGTATGTGTTTTTACTAGATAACCACATATAGAAAAATTTTGCAGGCTTGTAATGCTGCTATATCGGCAACTCTTTGAGTGTCAGCAGCCTCATTTTTTTTTTTTCCTTCACCTGCTTCTTGTTTCTTCATGCAGATTTACCATAGTTGTGGTGATGACAGGGAGCAAATGTACATAGAATTTTTCAAGGATGTTGTCAAGAAGACAGCACGACTCGTCGCAAAGTGGCAGTGTGTAGGGTTTTGCCACGGGTATGACTTGTTCTTCAAGAACTGTTCCTAGCTCTTCCCTGTCTTTAACTAAGATTGCACCAAGACAGAGCTGCACCTCTTCTCTTTACAGGGTGCTGAACACCGACAACATGAGCATACTTGGACTTACTATTGACTACGGTCCGTTCGGGTTTATGGAGCGGTTTGACCCCGACCACATCTGTAACAGTTCAGGTGCTGTTCAGCTTATCTCAGCTTTGTCCGGTGCCTATTGGTGGGTACAGTTATAGTTGTACATCAATTTAATGCTAAAAAAACGGACCCCTGCCACAACCCTTGAAAGGGTTCTGGGCTCTTGCCAGTGTAAAAATATCGTGTCTTTATATGTATCAAAAACAATAAAAGTTGATTGATTGATTGATTGATTGATTGATTGATTGATTGATTGATTGATTGATTGATTGATTGATTGATTGATCGATCGATTGATTGATTGATATGCTGAAAGGCATACATAGGCCAGCCAATCCACACCTGCTCTAGCATTGCACTGAGGAAGACGCACTACTTGGTCATTGGTGCTTGCCATAGTAAGTAGCTAAGCCTAACTAATCATTAGTTTCATGCCTAATGCCGTGGCTGCAGGATTGCCACTGTCTTCATGCACTCATTGTGTTGTGTCATTTGAGCTGGAACACTGCGTCAGCGCACGTGGCAGCTTTCTTGTGCGAAAAACGCTCAGTGTGGTGTGTTGTTACCATGGCTTGCTTCACCTAAAGCAACAACCTCGGTTACGAAGATATCCTGCCACACCATAACCACCAGAGGTCGCATGCTTGTACCACCGTTGTAATTAAACCACTGTTATAAATGAAAAAAGAAAGTGCTGATGCAACAATGCATTCAGGATGTCTTCTACTTGTTTGCATTCAAATTTATGCTGGTCGCACAAATTCTTTACTGCAGATGATGGAGGTCGATATACGTACATCAAACAGCCCGAAATCTGCCTGTGGAACTTGAGGAAGTTTGCAGAAGCCATACAGTCGGCTGTTCCACTCTCAAAGACATTACCGGGCCTAGAACTGTATGCTTCCGAATACGAGGCATGCTTCCTAAGTGGAATGAGAAAGAAGCTTGGCTTGCTCAAGAAGGAACTCCTCGAGGACAAGTGAGTATTAGTGCATGCAACTTCTGAGTATGCTCGTCTTTGATGCTGTAGTATCTACTAGTGCTTCTGCTGCTGCCTATGCATAGCCAAACAAATGAGAAATATAGAGTCTTGGAATTGTTAGCAGCAGCATTGCATGGAAGCTTTCAGTGAATTCTCTGTGCTTTCTGACTGATGTGGAAGCATTTACAGGGGCCTTGTCACATCTTTTTACGACACCATGGAGAGGACAGGTGCCGATTTCACAAGGTCCTTCAGATGTCTGAGCGTGCTTGCAGTTCCCGGGCACCCAGAACATGAGCCCAGTAAGGAGAGCCTTCTGTCAAAGCTTCTGTCGTGCTGCAGTAGCCACGCTGAACTCACTTCTCACCTAAAGACTCAGACAAGCTCTCGGTGAGTAGCTTACAATTCTCACTCCACCAAAATGAGCTGGGCTCGTTTTCCAATCATTTGTCAGCTGCGCAGCAACTATTTCACCAGACTTCTTGCTTAGTCTAGCATATTTTCGCCTCAAATAGCTGAAAAAATTGCCGTTTAGTGCCTTGCAACTTTTATAGCAGCTTTATAATAATTTTTTTTTATATTGCGTTTATACCGTATTTGCAAAAAGATATTTAGCAAATTCCAGTAAGTCATGAAATGTAATTCTTTAATCTTATATTGGAGCATTTACATGGGTGGTAGTACTACCTTAGCCTGTGCAGTTATTACTTCTTCGCTTTGTGATTCTTATATTTTTTCTTAATTGCAAACGTCAGTTTTTGCATATCTCTAGTTGGGAATGTCAATAGCAACCAAAAATCTGGCACCTTTTATTGCTTAGTGCAGGATGATGTCATAGTGTATAATAATAATAATAATAATCAGCTTCTGATAATTTTTTGTAAGTTTTTTACACACAAAATCATGTTCGAAGTGCATGGGTACTTTAGCTACTTATCTAGAGTACTACACCAAAAGTCTGCTGGAGGCAGCATTCATGAAAAATCTCAAATGCCACTCATTTTGGGCCGATAGCAAAATGTGATCTTTAAGGAGCTGACATGAACAACTGCAGACTACAATCCAGGTTCTGGACAATCTGCCCAGGCTCCTGATTAGTATGAAATATGTAAACTCAGCTCGTTGAAAGCAATACTGTGTTGGCCAAGCGTAGCTGCTGTGTGGATGAAATAAAGCATGTGCAAAAGCCTTTTGGTCTAATGACTTTTATCTAATGATTTCTAAACACTTTTTCGTAATGCTCTGAACACTATGTGTTTTCAGATTTTAAAAAAGAAAGAAAAAGATTTCATGGTCACTTGGAATGGCAAAAAGGAAACAACAGAAAAGGAAAAAAAGTTGAATGGATTGAACCAGATGTTTCTAAGCTAAGCTATTTCATGTTAGCTTCCTCTCTCGGTATAAATTAGCATTTTTTCTGGACACAATGCATGGCTTATTTACGCTTATTGTGGTACAGCCATTCACTCATCAGCTTGTCTTCGTCTGGCCACCCTGGTGCCTTCTGATACCATACCACTAACATATTCATTCACGTTGCCTTTTATAGAGACTTCCAGCTGTTCCTCATACTCTCCCAGAGCAATCCAGAATTGCTAGAGCAACTTGGCAAGGGTGCCCTTGCAAAAGAAAGAATTGTCGCACAGATGGAAAAGGCCAAAGAACTCGAGGTAAACAAAATGTGTACTAGGTGAAACAAAGTGTGTGCGCAATAAAGGGGGGGAAGAAAAAACCTGAAGGAAGTGACAGATGTCAGGCAAATTTAATTAATAAAATGCACTGTGTTTGCAGCATAATACAGTCGGACTTAGATATAGCCAACACTGATATAACAAATTATCATATATAAATAAAGTAAATACAAAATCCACTATATATTTTTTTTTGCCAATATCAGTGCATATACTTATAACAAATAATAATGAGGTTATTTTTAGTGGATGTAACTTGGTTATAACGATACTTGACTGCAGTGCCATTTATGTAGACTTTGTAAGCATTCAAACTTTTCTCTGGAAACAGCAGCACTATCTTTTTCAGCACATCTGTTTTGTTTACCAATGCTCTTCCGTTAATTTTGTATGCATATGTCTGCTTGCAAGTGTGTAATTTGGCTTTTATTTTTACGCGAGGCGCTATCATCTGCTCATGCAGGAAATGAGTGCAGAAGACTTTAAAGCCCGAAACAAGAAGCTGTGGACAGACTGGATAGAGGAATACTGCAAGAGGCTGACGACAGATGTGGAAGGAGTGGAAGACTTGCAAGCCCTGCAGGACGAGAGAGTGTGCGTCATGAACAGCAGTAACCCAAGGTAGCTTTGCAAAACAACAAAGCTGTTCAGATGCATTCATATGTGGAAAAGTTTGTGCATAAAAAGCGATAGCGACTTGGAACCTGCTATGGGGAACATCCTTGAGTGCTTTTCCCGTGTCTGCCTTCCTTTGCCCCAGCTAAAGTGTGCGCTTGTTAATGCTGCAAGTACAAACGCCAGCCTAACAACACATTCTATTAAAATGCCAACAAGGCTGCTTGGTGTGAAGATGGATACTATGGGCTTTTTGGCACTGATCTGTCGTAATGTGAAGCGGTACCACCAGATATAGCCAAAAATGTCCTACAGTTGTATTAGCAGCCGAGAGATGAGTCATAGACATACTAACACTTTGGGATGTTGAACTCCAACAATGAATAAAGGCACTGCACTTAATGTTCACTTTAGTTTTTTGTAACAGGTGTGCGAACTTAACATCAGGACAGCAAGGCATGTGAAACTACTTTTGAATGTTCTCAGCATGGAGCCACAAACTTCATGTAATAAGAGAATAAGACAACCTTGTTTTGTTTCTTTTCATACTAAAATAGCTTTCTTGCTCTGTAAAAAGTTCCTTCATTTCATAATAGCAACAAGCTTTTGCATTGTATTGAGCCCAAGTGAAATACAAATAGAAAAATGCGAAGGTAGAACGCCTTTTACGTGCGATTGCATTGAAGTGCAGTGTGTAAACACGGTACAGCCTGCTTTTAAAACTCAGCAGCTTGAGGACTCTGCCCGATGATAAGCCAAGCCAATTTCAGCCTTATTTGAGAACATGTAATTATAAATAAGAGCCTGTATTCTAGTTGTTTTACCAGATTAGCGTGCAGCCTGATGTTATCAGCTATGAAGTCTTGCATCAGCTTGAGGTACTGAGGTAATGAGTGCGAAATCTATGTTGTTCTCCTGCCCCAAATGTCTTCCAGGTTTATTCTCAGGAATTACATTGCGCAACACGCTATTGAAGCAGCGGAGAAGGGAGACTACAGTGAAGCACGAAAAGTGCTGAAGATTTTGCAACACCCTTTCTCCGATGATCCTTTGGAGCTGAAAGGTACCCCTTACATTGATAGGCATAGTAGGGCTGTCACTTTATAAAAAACTTCGTCTCTTGCATAACAGTAGAGATCGATAAATGTTGTCTTTCACGTGTTGAAAGTATATTGCATGAACCAAGATGCAGAATGTGATTTAGCATTTGCTTAAGTGTTCATGTAGTGTGGTAGTTTTCGTCCGTGTAGGTGCAAGCAATATGGTGTTGCTATACAGTATTATTTAAATGAAAAACGGTGCTGTGGAAAGGATGAAGACACCACAAAAAAAGAGATGGCACCATAGCATGCCACTTTTAACTGATTTTCTCGAAGAATATGTGCTTTGTGCATTAGAGCAAATTGCACCTCTCTAGATGCATGCTTTCACATTAGCTCGCATGGAGGTAGTTTCTTTAAGAGACATGTCAATTGAGCTGATGCAGACAACTGCTCATTTCGCACTTCTGGTAAGATTTGCAATACATTTCCCATAATTTCTCACACCGCCTTCACTTGCCCCAATGACTAGTCAGTGTGGGAAACCATCAGAGCTGATTGTATCAGGAGTAGCAGAATTATTATATATCAGTGTTGCCTCGGTCCACTTGTCACCTAAAGAAATTGCCTTCCTGCAATGCTAGGGCAAGAGCATGGATCCACTTGTCAAAAAGTCAAATTTTTCGCCTGAAAGGCGATGCATCGATTTTGATGGCAATTTAGCAGACAGCTATACGAAGTAAGGATAGCAGTTTTATCGACTGAATAAACTTGTAAACATTCGCTTACTAACTAAATTAACAAGAATGGTGTCACGCACGCACAGGTAAACATAAAAACATCTCACTTGATGAGCGTGGACACTCGCCGTAAAAACGCTGGCATGAGGAAGGACGGCAGCAGCAGCGAGCGAATTGACCTTCGTGCTGCCGCTCGCTTCAACGTGAAGTAAGCGGTGAGAACACAGGACTCACGAAGCTTTGAGCCCCCAGCGCACCTAGACTCTGTACCCATAGCAGATTGCTTTCAAGATAGGGCCTGTGTGGCCGTGCCATGTTGAGTGGCCACGGAGACGAGTTGCTGATGATTCCTAATTGTAGGTGTCAATCCTAAAGTTCAGTGACCTCAGATGACATTGCACTTATTTGCATCTGCAAAGACATCTGCTAGTGAAAGTGGAAGGAATGCTAATGAGGTGAAATTATGTTCGTCGCCAGGAAAGCAAGCTTGCCCAGCTGTGTTTGATGAAGGATTCTACGAAGGAAGATACGCATTGAGCACAGCTGCACTGAGAGTCTCCTGCTCATCTTAACAGATGGTAATTGTTCAACTCACATCAATGAAATGTGTCCTTTCTCACTGACCAGATACAGCTGCAAATTAATGGAAGGACACAAAGAGCAGCATCTTGTTGCGCAGTGCAAGTGGCCAACTTTCTCACCACTACAGAAAACTTTGTTGCTTACATTACAAACCTGGTTCACGTAAACCATGGTGAACTGCTTCTCCATGGATTCCTCCTTACTGTCTAGCCATTTGGGTTTAAGTGTACTCAAACTTTTAAAGGAAAGTTAGTGCAGAGACTGCAAAATAGCACAATTTTTCCTATGCTGGACTGTGATAGTTTATGTGTGGTCGAGACAATTTGTCACGAAGGCAAAGCCAGTCACAACAGGTATTAGCAGAAACATTTCGATTCTTTCAAGAGGTCATAGTTCTGAATGTTACAAAAGGTCATTCTGAACGTTACATTGTGCATAATGTTATGCAAATATCTTACGTAGATGAGCACATGCCTGCATTGGTTTAGGTTAACAGCAATTCGGGCAAATGGTACAGGGTTTAACTTTTTTTCATTGCAGTCATGTCTCTGACCCTTGTTGATTAGCAACGACCTTTGCAAACATGTCACTTTTTCATGGCTTTTTCGACGGCAGCTCTTCTGCTCATAAAATTTGTTTTCACGAGTGTAGGCACAAGAAATTATTTATGCATGGGCCGACATGGGCGTTGGAAGACAAGTTTTTCCAGCTGTTATCTTCCTTCCTTCTTAATTTTGCTAAACTGCAGGTACTGGAGCATGCACCATGTTTCACAATGTATAAAGAAATGACTTTGTGTGGAAGAACTAGTGCAACAACTTCAAAAATGGAGTCCTCATACCAAAGCGATCATACCGAAGCGGGTTGACAGCTACCCATTTAATGCTGGATTTTCTTTAAAGGGCTCGTCACCAGGTCTGGCCATTTTGAGCTGACAAGTGCAGTGCATACAATGCACACCAACGATTGTGTCTGCAAAGTATTACACCACTACGAGCCACGAAAACAGCTGAAATTTCAAATAAAATGTTGCACCCTTCTTCTCACGGGCGCTGTGCTCCCAGTCGGAGAGTCGACATCATTCAAACAAGTGCGCCAACATAATTCGCAGTGCCTGCGACGTCACTCACAGTGACGTGCGACTTTGAGAGTTATTCAAGGCAATGGCAGTTAGTATTTGCTTGCTTCAATAGACACATTAACGTTTAAAAAAAAATAATGACACATACAAACCAAATGAATGAGTGTCCTTGTTTTACTTTGTACTGTAGCAAGAGAGATGTACTCTGCTTCGTTTATTTCTGCCTCTGCTAATAACAAACCAATTTTAAAAATTATTGCAGTAAAACGCTCCTTAGAGGGCACATAACAATTTCCAGCATATAACCAAAATTTCCTATAAATTCCTGGCAGTATGTTGTAGAAAGTATAAAAGTGTGGAAGTGGGAGTTGAAGAAAACAGTGGAGGGAAGCCTAGTTCCAGTGGGAACAGCCAGCAAGGCGAAAGTGATTCTTATAGCACATGAAATCATTTTTGTTGCATGCAGGCTGCAAAGGTTGAGTATAGTTTCAGGCTTGGCAGGCAGCACCCCAACAACTCCACAATTTTGCTGTCAAAGCTTTATGCCTCTTTGAAGTTCTGCACAAATCGCGCCAATATTAACAGTTCCTGCGCCAAGAAAATCATGAGTCTGTAGACGTGCTCCTAACTTTGTTGTCTACATAAGCAAAGTGTTGCCACCTGGAAAACAAACATGTTACCACCATCCATTACTTTTTTGATCGCTTAAGGTGAATATTTCCCTGCCTAGTAACATGGTTCTTGCATGTCGCTACTACAGCCCTTTTGGTACTATTGGGCTGTGCTGATATATTCTCACTTTTTCTTGCAGTATTTTCCTTGGCAAGAGCTCATTACTAAATTTTTTAGAAGAGGGAGAGAGAAAAAGCTGTGATGCTTTCACTCTCACTTGCAAAGGAGGCCTTATGCAACAGCATCAATACCAATTCCTGCTGACAAGCTGCAAAGTGTGACATTGCAAAGATGCAGCAGCGCTGACAATGCATTCCATACGGTTCGAAAAAATTTTGACCGACTTAATGAAGTGGATTTTCTCTGAAGGCAACCTTAATACATGTAGTGGAATTTTCAGACATTGCTTAAGGAAGATTACAGTTCAAAGCGACGAACAGCAGAGAGCAGTGTCAACATAGTCATCTGCCTTCTTTTGTGTGTTTGTTTACAAATATTCAATCTGTCTAGAGTTATAGAAGCTGCATTTGTGGACAAGCACTGGTCATCTGCCAGCGGCTGTGTATAATATGTACTGTGCTGAAATGTGGCGCTGAAGTCCTACTGTAATGCGTGGAAATGCTACACTTTACACGGCAACCTTTGATACACAAATCAAGAAATACATTGGCTTGCACTATGTTCTGTTAAGCTTTAGGTGGATTTGAACATAATGAACAAAAGAAGTAGTGTATAAAGTGTATGTTTTTACCACTTTTACCGACTGTTGCATCACTGAGTGTTGTACGGTGTCTGCAAATTCAAAATAAAGATGTCTCACTCCTTTACCATTAAATGTGAAATCACCGACACTTCTGTCACGTTCATATCCTCCACACATGCAACAGGTTGGGCCACTGCAATGTGGCATTTGAATAAAGCTACCAGTGCATAGATATAGTGGACTGTTAGCTTCTCGTTCCTATTGTTAGGTACGGAATAACGAAACTGACAAGCAATTTTCACTGCTAAGCAAGTTTCAATGCCTGCTAGCCATACTTGGGCTTGATGCCTTCCGCTCAGCAATCGAAGTGATTGGTGTGTACTTTAGCATCTGCTAGTATCCCTTCTACCCACTAAAGCAACGTGAATAGTAATACGCATTCATGGCATCTACTTCAGCCTCAGGTGACAATTAATGCAGGATGTGTTACAGCACCTCAGGTAAGTGAAACAAAATAGTACCTTAACATGATCGTTTGTGGCAGCGACAAGGGAGGTAGCAACGCTCAAGTAAGAGCTGCATCCCTAGCTTGGCAACCCAAAATTCAAAATGAAATAAAACCTAAAGCTTGCCTGCTTTTGGATTCCGAGTGTTTGTGAACGTTTTTGTGAAAAGCTTTGTCACAGCCATAGGCAACGCCATGAGTTAAATAAAAAACAACTGTGTCCATGAGTGTGCTGCTGAACGGAGCCCGAGCAGCAGCAACAGTGACAGTCATGGCATGTGTGCATGAAGAAATAATGCATTATGAATACAGTTACACTTACTCTCCTTTTGGTACGAAAAGATCTCTGGGATTACGTATGGCCAAAAATTGAACCTAAATGGCCTGCCACTGTGCTGTACTTAGTCAAAACTGTGAAAAAGTGAGGGCCCTTGCACGAGTATATATGCTATTCGCACATGACAAGGTTACTTAGCAATGGTGCCATATATCCAAGGCCAACTGCAAAATTTTGCTGTGGCTAATTTGGTTACAGATGAGTAGTACGTATACTACTGAAACAATCTTGGCATAGCTGGGGGGCTGGTAATTGTCCAATTTTCCTCTTGGCCGTCTGCAAGTAGCGCCCAAGCAGACTACGTGTGCGACTGGTGGCTGGCAGCTGTGACGTAGGTCCCAACAGGTTGCCTCTGAGCAATAGCCAATCCCTGGAGATCATACTAAGGAGCTGCTGCGCTTTCTTATTCATGCATCACTTCGTGCGAGTGCTAATGACAACAGTATTTTTTTTTTTTTCAGTTTCAGTATCAAAAACCTCTAACTTTTGCAAGCCTCTTGTGACACAAGCCCTCATTGTTTCAAACGCAACGTTTTGCATGGAGGCTGCTCTGTATCTGAAACTGAGCCCTGCATGCGGCCCGAAATTTCTGTTGCAGAAAATTTTTCACAAATTTTGCACTGCTTTTCTTGCTTTATTATATAGCTGCCGACTTTGGAACAATGACATGGTACCAGAATTCTCTGAGCCCTGAACCCGCAAAAAATCATTAATTACGTCCTATTTTAATGCAACTATAGTTTAGAATGTGTGCCAGAAGCAAGGCAGCTTCCTGCTGTAGGGCATGTTGGCGAGCACTTCTTTGACATCTTGAAAATCAGAGGCAGCGGCGGTCATGTGGTATCACATACCACTGACGCATAGGCCAAACGGTTGCAAGTCGCACAATGGCGGTGTCGTAGAAATTGGGACATGCCACGTCGACTGTTCGTTCCTCTCTCATTCTGCACTTCTCCACATTCGACACGGGCGTTCTGGTGTTGCTTCTATTGGAAGATGCAGGGCCATTCTTGCCTATTCTCCCCTATTATCCAGTTTTCTTAAGCTTTCAACAAGGCAATTGCAGCGCACCTTTGACGACTGCACCAACCCATTCATCACCATCATGTGACCCCACACTCCCAATTTCCGTGCCGTGTCATGTGTTCCGACAGCATCGCTCTATTTGGTGTGCATTTTGAATGCATCACATTGAAAGATAGTACAATTCACTATTTGTTACCAGTTCATGAAATGGTTAGGGTGAAAACATTCGTTGCAGGAAAATGTTCACTGACTGGTGCCCTGCAACTGCAGCTATACAACATTTGGCTGTACAGTTAAACCTTGACACAAAAACTTCAATATAACCAAATTCTTCATATAACGATGTATTTAACTTTCTATAACTTCTTGTCCATAGAACACCACGTATTTAGTACCTCAATATAATGAAGTGTGTTTATACACAAATTTAATATAACGAGATTTCACTGCCACCGTGAAGGAATACCAAGACAATGAATGGAAACTTCTGTGGACGCAGATCATCAAATATAGTCGACTTTCATAACAACAGACCCTGATAATCCTGACAAAATATGCCCATTTTATCCAAAGTCTGTAATATCCGAAACACCTCATTTCCAAAACTTTGGTCGTGATGTGTAACAATGTTAATACAAAGAGCGAGTGATGAACGTCCAAAGTAAAAAAAAAAAAAGTCGCAGTTTCACCCGAAAGGCAATGCATCGATGGCGATAACAAATTGGTAAACAGCTATGCGAAGTAAGGACAGTAGTATTATCGGCCATATAAAGTTGTAAACATTCGCTTACAAACTAAATTAACAAGCACTGTGTCACGCGCGCACAGGTAAACATGAACACATCTCGCTCGATGACTGCGGAAAGTCGCTGTCAAAACGTTGGAGTGAGGAAGCCAGGCAGCAGCAGTGAGCGAATTGACCATCTCGTTGTCTTTCGCTTCAATGCGAACATCGAAAGCACAGCGCATATGAAGCTACCGGGACTCGGCGCATGCACTTAGGAGACATTGCAGATCGCTTTGAATATGAGGCCTGCGCAGGCACGCACTTTGTCCACATCGCAGACTGCTTTCAAGGTAAGGCGCCCGTGCGAACGCGCACTTTTGTCCACATCGCAGATCACTTTCAAGGTAATGGCGCCCGTGCAAGTACACACTTTGTCCACATCGCAGATCGGCTTCAAGACACGGCGGCTGCGCTGTAAGCAGCACCCGCCGGTGTAGAACCCTACCCCCCACGCCCCCTCACCCCCGTGCCTCCCATGCGAAAGACAGCGCGCCTGCACCCTACCTTCCTCCCTCGCGTGCTCTATATTCAGCTGCAATCGTTGCCTTACCCTTGCAAGTCAGTTGTCAGCCTCTGTCGGCATGGCAAAAATCCGTCTTATATGCCCGATTTTGACAAAAATTGCCACTATTTTCGTCCACTGTAGCCAATAGTCTGTTGTAGCGTGGTCCTTCAACAGCAAACTTCGTTGCATTAATAAAATAGGGAGAGCAAACTAAGGTTGAAATATGGTCCGTTATATCTGAAAGTGTTGTACGCAGATCCGTTGTAACGAGGGTAGACTGTAGTTGAATTACAATCGGTTGTTTGTGAACGCACTTCTGAATCACGTCCAGTACGACTTGGTGCGACGCCGAAGCCGGCCAACATCATGTTCAGTGGTCCAAGTGCGATAAGATCCTATTGCGGCCCGCACGCTTTGGGTGTGAGTGAAAGCGAGCGAGGGTAAGCCCAGAAGGATGGCGGCCTGATATACTCCGTCTTCCCACGAGCGCAAGGGGAAAGGGGGTTCCTAGCCCGGCCATGGTGCACATGGCTGTCAGCGCAGCTGTAGCCCGCACACCGTTTTAGAGGTACAGTAAAACCTCGTTAAACCGTACCCGCTTAAACAGTAGTTTCGCTTTAAATGAAGTAAAGTCAAATCCCCGACTCAGCGGCCATTGAACATAATGTGTTTTGTATTCGCATAAACCATACCAGCTTATTGCGTACGTATCGGTTAGTGTGTTTTGTATTCGCATAAACCATACCAGCTTATTGCGTACGTATCGGTTAGCACATAGTGTTTCCACTTTTCGTCGCGTAAACACAGCAGTGCGTCGTCTCCATTGGGCGGCCCGGCAGAACAACTAGCCTCAGAGATCGGAACAATGGCCCCCAAGCGCCGTGTGCGTTTGCACATGAAGCCACATCAACGTCATTTCGGCGGCGTGCCAGAGAGCGTTGTGGCGTCGCACAAGCGAGGACTCACATCATGCCGAAGCTCGGATAAAAAAGACGCCGGATGCTCAGCATAGAAGGAAAATTAGACATTGTTCGTGCTATCGAACGTGACACGAAGAAGTCGGCGCTGGCACGCGACAGGGATCTGCTGTTGACTGCAGTGTGTGGCATGTGGCATGCAAGTATTTGCTGAGAAGAGGGGGCTGGCTGAAAAGCTGCATCGCAGTTTCAGTAAGTTTGCGGCCGCTGTCGCTGCTAGGCCACCGCGGCATCAAACGAAAATAACACTTGTCGCGCGAAGTGAATAAATACTGCATGTTTTTTTCCCCTTTCATCACACCCTCTCTGAGTTCCGTTTTTGACAGGTAAGTGGTTGATCTCATGCTATTTCGGTTAAACAGTACTATTGTTTAGCACGTGCTTTTTCCGAGCTCTGGCCAACTATGGTTTAACGAAGCTTCACTGTAATCTAACGAGAGTTGAAAAAGCGGGCGTGCCGAGATGCCGTGGCATCATGTGCACTGTCTTCCCGCACGTTTAGTACTTGAGGTTGTGTAATCTAGAGTTTTGGAGAGGCGTTGCATATAGCATAGCTTCGAAATGTTAGCACACAAGCAGTTAACGGAAGCACGAGGCAGATAAAGCATTAGCTCCCCTCTGCTGGCGCTCTTCATGATAGCGTCGCCCCACCGTGGGCAACACTATCGGCTGTGGGGGCAGAGCGGATGCGGAAGTGTGGCTGGATTCGTTTCGTATTGTCGATACAAACATATTGTTGACACAGGGTGATATCGTATCTTCCATTGCCAACAATCAAATTGAACAAAATTAATTTTTTTTTCTCATTCAAGTTTGTTTTTCCCCGATTGCCTTTGCGTTGCCTGGCTGCTACAAGCCATACAAATTGGTATTCCTCTAGAAAGAGCACACCTTATAGCTGCACATGCTCTGGACATTGGCAGATTACAGAGCTTTTGTGATTACAGACTTGTGTCAAAATGATGATCTTAAATTTCAGCATTTTAAGTGCCAAAACTTCGATATGATTATGAGGCACAACATAGCGGGGGGGACACCGGGTTAATTTTGAGCACCTGGGTTTCTTTGGAGTGCCTCTAAATCTAAGTACATGGGTGTTTTTGCATTTTGCACCATTGAAATACTGCCGTGTGTGTGTGTGTGTGATGTGCAGCACAAGCACATATATGTGGTTGGCTGGTGAAGCAGGAAGCATTGGTTGAAGGAACACATCAGTGACGACATGACGGCTGTCATGATAGCCATGACGCTTTGCCTTGTCTACAAGGAAAAGTGCTTACAGAGGAAATTCTAGAGGTCGTCCGTGGTGATATACATTCTCCAGCTGAGTGACTTTATGCTCAACAGAAATATTGTAGTCACTGAGCCCCTACAGCTAGTGCGCGTACAACAGTGCATCACATTTTTCATTATGTGCCGCTTATCACAAGAAAGTAAAGTCAGTGGGCTGCTGCTGACAATGGCCACCTGGCCTTAACATTTTTGCAATGGAATATACCATCTAGGACAAATGAAATGCGAACAAGGAACTTCAAAACAAAACGCCTTTCAAACACACACCCACACACGCACACACACACACGAAACAGAAAAAAGAAAGAAAATCGAGAGCATGACCTCACAATGGCCACTTATATGGTCACCACAGATGGTACTATAGCCACAGTCATATTGACATTACACAAACTGGTGAAATCGGAAATAAACGAAGGCATGCTAGTTCGCTCCAACTTGTTCGCATTTCAATTGTACATAACAGTACCCGAAACTTTCAAAGGAACAGAAACGAAAACGTTGTTCTGAGGCGGTTAGATCTTTAATCCCATGAGGGCTACCATGCTTATTTACAAATGATATATGAAGACTTTTTTTTTTTGCCCCTCACGATTTCATCCTTCAACGTAAATACAAAATATATACAGAGTCGAAGAGTTCAACAAAACCCTCTTCAAAGTCACAGCTCCACAGTGGAAGAAAAAAAAAACTATTTACATGAATACACTCATGCCAAAAAACAATCAACGCCACACTTTCAACTGACACAGTGTTGTACTTCAAAATGCCTTAGCTCTCATGCTGCTTCTGGCATCGCGCATGAATGTACATTCATACCGAGCTACCAATTTACATAAATCAGGGTACCTGCATATTGCCTTGTGCAGGTTTTTTTTTTTTTTTTTACTTGTGATTTCGTGAACACACTTCTCCTACTGTCCTAGCGGGCTTAAAGCGAATGCGCGAGTGACACGCCACGACACAAATGGTACTGCCATTGAGCCAATACATACACATGGAACGGCTGTCAAATTCCAGGGCAGCTGGCAGACACCAAGTTTATGACGACATTGCCCAGAGATGGAGAGAGAGAGAGATAGACCCCTGAGATTGCTAATTTACAAGCTGTCACGCAAAGACTTCCACGGAGAAAACAAGCCTCTCGCAATGATTTCAATCACGACTCAAATGCAGTTGTTGCGTGCTAAGAACTCTGACCTCGTGCTGGACGCTTTAGACACCGAGGTTTAAGTCACTATTCTGTGCAACTCTGCAAAGGGTAGGGCTTGCATCACATTTTGCAACACGGTTTTCCCACACAGCTGTGTCGAAAGATTACAGGAGCACACTAAATCATTTTCAAAGTACACACAGGGCATCTAGCGTGCCCCAGTTGTGGTTTGAATGCACAGCAACTTCGGTGGTCTGACATAAAAGTCACGTTTGACCACCTCCGTACCTTTGCCGTGAAACTAAAAAAAAAAAAAAAAAAAAAAGTGCACCAAATAGCACGGTGCCCTTAGTTTCAAACATTGTAAACTTGCTGTTTTAAATCAAACCTCTTGTTTGCTTGTTTATTTGTTTGTCTCTTTTTTCTTTTCATTTCATTTAGAAAATGTGCCATGCAAGCTAACACACACATGCATTCATCAAACGTACGCACGCACACATACTCGCACACACATCAGCACATTAGCGCCGCCACTCACACTTGACAAATGAATCCAACTAGCACTGCCGTTAGTTACACAATGGGTGTATACACACACACGCACACACATTGTCAAGAGCACATTGTACAACGAGATGAGAGAGCTCACAAGCTCATTCACGTGTCTCCTCTCTGCTCTTTCCCCTTCCCCAAGCCCTCGAAATAAAATGCTGGGGGGGAAAAAAAAAGAAAGGAACCCTTCCCATACAGAAGTCCCTGTTTATGAGGTATTATCACAGCTACAGAACCAAGCCATGGATGTGGCCGTTGCCATTGCGCACCATAAAAGGGGCAGGAAAAGAAATATCAAACACGAGTGCACAACAGTCCTTGAAAACGATTAAAAAAAAAAAATTGCTGCTGTTCTCGTCTTCTTCCTTCTCCTTCCAAAGCAAGACCTCCCCTTTCTATATTTTGCCCTGAAACATAATTATACTGCATTTGCACAGCTTTCCTTTTTTTTTTTTTTTTACAATTGTACACTCTTGAACAACACCTTTGCTTGATACAGCATCTGCACCAGTGACATCAACACAGCCAGAAACAGTATTTTCAGTATTTTGCACAGAGCCCTTTACCTCTTCCAACTGTCGTTTGTCCCGGGGTAATTTATTTGGGAGGGCACAAAAAGAAAGGGGGGGGGACTGCACATCTGAAATTAACTTTGATCAACTTATCGCTGTAACAATGCTTCCAGCGCTGACACACTGTAAAGGGCTGTATGCTTTCCTCATAAGAGCAATTTACTTTTCCCACTGGCAGCAAAAGAGACAGATGTAATTCTCAGCTGCAATTTACACTATGACGAAGCATGTTTAGAAGCACACACGGCAAGTAACCACGAAGGTCACCTGTGACAGCCATGCACAGAACTGTGTAAGCAGTCGCTCTAGTGTCTTACACAAAAGAGGTTAAAGAAAAAAAAAAAATGTTTTTTTTCTTTAGGTTCAACGTGCAGGTCAAGCTGGCGAACTGCTAAATCACACTCCGAGACCTAGTAACAACAAAATAACTACCAGTGGGAAAAAGCAAGCTGGAACAGGAGAGGGAAAGCCGACAGAGAGGCAGCAGTAGCAGCAGCGCCTCCGCCGGCGCGCGCCGACACTCTGCTCTTCCTCTTTCTCGGTGCCGACAACCAACGACAAACGGGTAACAAACAGGAGGTCACAGCTGTCACAACGTGCGTCAGTTGAGCAGAACGTGAAGGTTTTTTTCCGGCAACCAGCCAAACGGAGGTGGCGACGAGGGTGTGATCCCACCCAGATTGGGTGAGCAGTGGGCCTGGTCTGAGCACCTCTCCTCCCAGAAGCAGCGCGCTGCCGCTCCGAACGGCTGAGCAGGGGAGATGCGGCTGGCGCCAGCAGTGGCTGCGCGCCTTCGGCGGCAACGGCAGCCATCGATGCCACAGGATGGCAACGGGAAACTCGGCGGGACTCCAGAAAGTGGTGGGGCGGCTGTCAGGTCACATCCATGGGCAAACCACCATCTGGCTCCAACTTGACCCGAGCCAGGTTGCTGCTGCTCAGCTCGTGGCGTGCCCTGCGACAATTTCGTAGGCTTGAGCACTTCAGGCCAGCGTGCGACAGAATGCGATGTGCCAAGTTTAAATTCTGGCCATGAACGGAGGCTGAGCTCTGTAACCTTAAACGCCATAAAGGCCATTCCGCATAAAAAAATGTTAACTTGGTCACCTTTATTCCTGGCCACTGAGACGACGTACAAAACAAAAGCTTTCTGGGTAAATTTAATTAGTATAGTAAATAACTTGTAAGTTGTTTGTTATATATATATACAATTGAGAAATTTGTGTACTTGCCCACAAATCGCCACACCTTGCCCACGACAAACTAAGCAAATGGTATGCAACAGTGATTTAACCCTTCGAAGGTTGATGACGTAAACATACGGCTAACTTATTCTTTTCCGATACTATGTGCTGTCACTATGTGGGAATATAGGGAATCTTTTCTCGCGCCTCCCTCTCTCGGTTTTCGTTGCGTGGTTTGTTTTAGAGCTAGTTTGCTCCGAGGTGTCTATATACCACCGCTTGCGCGTTGGTATGCGCACGGGCGGGCGGCGGTTTGGGTTTTGTTCCACGGGCGGTTTCAGCTTCTTGCGCTCGCAAAACTGATGGCTATCTCGTTACTAATCGCTCAAAGGGCAACCCCCTGTTTCTCGCTTGTTTAATGTTCACAGGGGTGCGCATAGGGATGATGCCACTCTGCATGCGTTGCGTTTTCTGTTCTTTTTTTTCTTTTCTGGAGACACGCGAAAACGAATTGCCTCTGGTTGCCGATAAGATGAAGATTAGCAGAAGTTTGTCACATGTTTCCCTTTTAAAAGGGCGCACAACCACACAGTTTTCTTGACTGCGCTCACCTACGCAGTTCGGTTATGCTATGGACGTAAATATTAGTGTAAGAGCAGGAACATTTGAGAGTTGTGAAATACAGTAAAACCTCGTTAAACCGTACCCGCTTAAACAGTAGTTTCGTTTTAAAATTAGTAAAGGCAAATCCTCGACTCAGCGGCCATTGAACATAATGTGTCTTGTATCCGCATAAACCGTACCAGCTTATTGCGTACGTATTGGTTAACACATAGTGTTTCCCCTTTTCGTTGCACAAACATGGCGGTGCGTCGTCTCCATTTAGAACCCCAGCAGAACAACAAGCCTCAAAGATTGTAGCAACGGCCTCCAAGTGCCGTGTGCATTCGTGCACGAAGCCAAATCAACATCATTTCGGCGGCATGCCAGAGAGTGTTGTGTCGTCGCACAAGCGAGGACTTGCGTCATGCCGAAGCTCGGCTAAATAAGACGTCAGAGGCTCAGCATAGAAGAAAAATTAGACATTGTTTGTGCTATCAAATGTGACCCAAAGAAGTCGGCACTGGCACGCGACAGGGATCTACTGTTGAGTACGGTGCGTGGCATTTGGAATGCAAAGAAGTTGCTCAGAAGCGCTGCTGCGACTGCAAAGAGATGTCAGCTACGAGGTTCGACTTTTCCCCATCGTTGCCTCTGTTATTACCGAAGTGTCGGCTAGCAACAGTGATGAGGACGACACGGAAAGCGACAGCAAGGGCGATAAAGGCCCGACAGTGGCACAAGCTGCACGTTACGTCAGCCTCATGAATGCAATCGTCGCGATGAGAACAGCATCCCGCAATGAAAAAAGTGCCCCATGACTTCTGCAGCGCTACCGTGCACGTGCACGGGGAATACGTAACGCCAACGAGGGATCTGCCATGTGAATGTTTGCCGAGAAGAGGGGGGCTGGCTGAAAAGCTCAGCTTGAGTAAGTTTGAAGCCGCTGTCGTCGCTGCTAGGCTGCCGCGCTATCAAACAAAAATAAAATTTTTGTAGCGCGACGTGACTAAATGCTGCATATTTTTTTCCCCTTTCATCGCACTCTCTCCGAGTTCCGTTTTTGACATGTAAGTGGTCGATCTTATGCTATTTCAGTTAAATTGTACTACCGTTTAGTATGTATGTTTTCCAAGCTCTGGCCAACTACGGTCTAACGAGGTTTCACTGTATTCTCGTGTGCGCATTTCCTTAGCCTTGAACTATGTGTATAACAATGCATCAAATTTTTTATTCTTACAAGTTTATTTCCTTTTTTTATTGTTGTTATTCATGATAAACAGTACATATATACCAACACAAAACAATTTTTTCTCACTTTACGGTGACCCACTTGAAAAATTATAGCAATTTTTTTTTCGAGATAAGTCCCTCAGAAGAATTGCAATCTGCAATAAAAAAGAAATCGACCCTGGGCGGTCGCATATGGTGAAAAAAGTTGATCCTCAAAGGGTTAACTGTGGCCACCTTCACTTCAGGAAGGCTAGCAGACTATGCAACGTCAAAGAAAACAAAACTTGTGGCTAACTCGCCTGGTCTACATGGTACAGCGATATGTGTGCCCAAGCTGTTCATTTGTAGCCATGCCCTCCATTGCCGCAAATATATGTTGACGAGAATATTGACTGTGTACAATCTAAAAAATAAAAAGGAAGAAGAAAAGAAGCCTTGTGTTATGTAAGAAAAGTGCAAAGGCAGCCTACTTGTTCCCTTCGTTTCCGTTCTGTTCCAGGATGGAATACCGGAGGTCTGTGAGTGATGCTGGCAGCTTGTTGCCGAGCTCCACGGGTGGCAGAGCGGCCATTAGGTGCGAGTCGGCTTCCGCACCAGCATCCGGAGCCACTTGGCCTCCGGGCTGCTGCTTGGGCGCTGTCCGCAGCACGTCCCCTTCATTGGCTGTTCGAGCTGTGACCAAGAGGGCAAAAACCAGGCAGTCTCAGAAACAAGCTTGTCTGTCCCGATGTTCCCTTTAAGCCTAGCCATAGGAGCTCCCGAATTTCGCTGCCCCAATAGGCCGTACTCTCCTTCGGAAAGTGAGGAAGGAACCCCACGTTCTTGACCGTCCTTTAACACATGCATGAAACACTTAACAGCAGAAATTATTTGTCATTGATGTTATACAATTGGGAAATAAAATCTAGCACACATTTTGCACTAGGCTGATATAAAAGTTGAACAATGAATGGTTTCCTTTTTTTCTTCATGAAGTTATGCAAAAGTAAAGCTCTGGCTCTTAGAATAATCTTAGAACATGGTGAACGCAGTTTAAATCATAGACCCGAGACCTCAAAGAGGTGCGACATAACACTCACACATTTCTCTCGCATTTGCCACTAAATAGCCACTAATTTTTTTTCTTTTACTTTTCATGCCTGCTACAATTTGCTTTACAAAACATAATCTATTCAAGTTTAAAAAATGAGCCTACAAAACTCTCACGCATGGATGGATGGATAACGAGACAAATTGTGGCCACGGCTATTTCTCAATATGGCTAAGCTAGATATGACCCAACTCTCTTCACAGGAACATGTCTTTTTAGCCTTTCTAATGTTAAGCTTAGATGCGCAGTCTATATATGCACAATACTGATAAACATATTTTCTGCACAATTTTATTTAAAAGTTCTGGGTGCAGTTATTGCAAGAGTATGATTATACAACTGTGTACAGCAGCGTGAGAGTAAAAACAGATGGGCAATTAACAGCTCTACAGCAGTGAAGGAATGATGGGAAGGAGGACATTACAAACAATGATTCAAGTGCTCACAGAATCAGAAAGAAGCCATCTGCAGAATATGGGAACCTTACTTTGTAAGGATTTTACTTCGATGATTTTCTTACTAATTGTCCTGGCGAGTGGATACCAGTGATAGTGAGAGCACATATTCATATAAGTCGATACGAAAGGCAACCAAAATTGTTACAGAATGCATCGCCAGTTTGGGAATCCCTACTCCAAGCCACTCATTTGCTGATCCTTTTATCTTATCGCTGTCATGTTCTTCACATTACAGCAGAGCTCAACAGCACTAATTCAAGGCAAAATGTATGCAAATAAGCAGTATGCACAATAAGCAAAAAAAGAGAAGAGACAAGAAGAAGAGAGAAAACCTTAGACCCATCAGTGTACGCCATACTCCTGTGTACTATACACGGCAGGCAACACTACGAATGCTGGACAGGCTTCTCACTGTTTTCATTCCCAACCAAAGGAACAGTGCACAACGCATCATATATGAAATAAAGACACAGGTATGCGTCATGTAATTTGATACAACATTAAGTCTCATACCTTTATGTCCAGAAAGATCGCATAATTATTATGTGGCATGACAGAGGTGAATCTATTTACCATCAAATGGGCCGAGTGACATACTTCTGCGACTAGTGGCTACAGTGCACCGCATGCGCTCACGACCCAAGACACTCACCTGGAAACTAGATGCACAAATTTGCATGAACAATATGTGACTTCGCGTAACCTTCCGTCCACAAGTTGTAGTTGTGACCAGGTATAGCATAACTACTTACAGCACAAAACCAGCTATAACACACTCTTTTCTCACTCCCGTTAAGCCTCTCATAAAACTCCACGTATACACATACCACTTACAGTACAGCCATGTGAAGCGAAATACCGGTTAAAATGTCATCATCGTCATCATCAGCCTGGCTACGCCCACTGCAGGGCAATGGCCTCTCCCATACTTCTCCAACTACTCTGGCCATGTGCTAATTATGGCCATGTTGTCCCTGCAAACTTCTTAATCTCATCCACCCATCTAACTTTCTGCTACGCTTCCCTTCTCTTGGAATCCAGTTCGTTACCCTTAATGACCATCGGTGATCTTCCCTCCTCATTACATGCCCTGCCCATGCCCATTTCTTTTTCTTGATTTCAACTAAGATGTCACTAACTTGCATTTGTTCCCTCACCCAATCTGATCTCTTCTTATACCTTAACATTGCACCCATCATTATTCTTTCCATAGCTCGTTGCGTCGTCCTCAATTTAAGTAGAACCCTCTTCATAAGCCTCCAGGTTTCTGCCCTGTAGGTGAGTACCGGTAAGACACAGCTGTTATACACTTTCCTCTTGAGGGATAGTGGCAACTTGCAGTTCATGATCTGAGAATGCCTGCCAAACGCATTCCAGCCCATTCTTATTCTTCTGATTATTTCAGTCTCATGATCCAAATCTGCGGTCACTACCTGCCCTAAGTAGATGTATTCCCTTACCCCTCCCAGTGCCTCGCTACCTATCGTAAACTGCTGTTCTCTTCCGAGACTGTTCAACATTACTTTAGTTTTCTGCAGATTAGTTTTTAGACCCACCCTTCTGCTTTGCCTGTCCAGGTCAGTGAGCATGCATTGCAATTGGTCCCCTGAGTTACTAAGCAAGGAAATATCATCAGCGAATCGAGAGTTACTAAGGTATTCCCCATTAACTTTTATCCCTAATTCTTCCCAATGCAGGCCTGTGAATGCCTCCTGTAAACACGCTATGAATAGCATTGGAGAGATTGTATCTCTCTGCCTGACGCCGTTCTTTATTGGGATTTTGTTGCTTTATTTATAGAGGACTACGGTGGTTGTGGAGCCGCTATGGATATCTTTCAGTATTCTACATACGGCTCGTCTACACCCCGATTCCGTAATGCCTGCATGACTGCTGAGGTTTCGACTGAATCAAACACTTTCTCGTAATCAATGAAAGCTAAATATAAGGGTTGGTTATATTCCGCACATTTCTCTATCACCTGATTGATAGTGTGAATACATTAAAACCTCGTTAAACCGTACCCGCTTAAACAGTAGTTTCGTTTTAAAAGTAGTAAAGTCAAATCCCCGACTCAGCGTCCATTGAACATAATGTGTTTTGTATCCACATAAACCGTACCAGCTTACTGCATAAGCATCGGTTAAAACATAGCGTTCCCACTTTTCATCGCGCAAACATGGCAGTGCGTCGTCTCCATCGGGAGGGGGGGGGGGGGGCGCCAGAATAACAAGCCTCAGAGATCGGAACGACGGCCTCCAATGCCCTGTGCGTTTGCGTCTGAATCCACATCAACATCAACATCCTTCCGACGTCGTGCCAGATTATGTGCCCGAGAGTGTTGTGGCGTCGTGCAAGCGAGGGCTCGCATCATGCCTAAGCTCGGATACAGGAGACGCCGGGTACTCAGCATAGAAGAAAAATTAGACATCGTCTGTGCTATAGAACGTGACACGAAGAAGTCGGCGCTGGCACGCGACAGGAATCTGCTGTTGACTACGGTGTGACTACGGTGTGTGGCATTTGGAATGCGAAGAAGTTGCTCGGCAGCGCTTCTGTAACCGCGAAGAGATGTCGGCTACGAGGTTCGACTTTTCATCATTGTTGCCTCTGTTGTTGCCGAAGTGTCGCATAGCGACAGTGATGAAAACGACACGGAAAGCGACAGCACGAGCGATTCAGGCCCTACAGTGGCAGAAGCTGCATGTTATGTCAGCCTCGTGAATGCAATTGTCGAGACGTGAACAGGGGCGCGATAACGTAACTCTATTCCAAACGAAAAGTATTCCAAACTCCAGCACCCGGCAATGAAAAAGGCGCCCCGGGACTTCTGCAGCACTACTGCGCGCGTGCACATAGAATACGTAACGCCAACGAGGAATCTGTCATGCGAGTGTTCACTGAGAAGAGGGGGCTGGCTGAAAAGCTGGCTCGCAGCTTCAGTAAGTTTCGGTCATCGCTGCTAGGCCACCGCGGCATCAAACGAAAATAACACTTTTGTCGTGCGAAGTGAATAAATACTGCATGTTTTTTTTCCTTTCATCGCACTCTCTCTGAGTTCCGTTTTTGACAGGTAAGTGGGCGATCTCGTGGTATTTCGGTTAAGCAGTACTACCGTTTAGCACATACTTTTTCCGAGCTCCGACCAACTACGGTTTAACAAAGTTCCACTGTACCATTCTTAATTATGCACCACGTGCGGTTCTGATAGCAGCGGCAGTTTAGCAAACTTCCGCTATCAACCATAAACATTGAAAAAGCTTACCATTAATCCAAGAATGTGACATCCTTTTTCGGCAAACTCTGCGGTACCATGTGGGTTTGATGAACATCGAAATCAAGCGCCAGCAAGACGGTACAGTGGTACATTGTACATCTGTCAGAGAACAATGCACAAATGACGAACCGGACGACTCCGACGTGAAACTCTATGGACGGGCCTCTGCTTCCTTCTATGATAATGATGATAGCACGCTGTTGGTTTTGATTTCAGTTATGCTAGCTGTGAAGTACTGGGAAGCATGGATGAAAGGAGGGTTTCGCAATCTTATACGTGCTTTGGTGCAGGCTCGGTGCGATTTCCCGCTAAAATGCCGTTTTGGAGCAGGATGACGCAAAGGACCGCTCTCGGTGCTGTTTGACGCAATTGGCGCAGCTGTTCCACCACTGACACATACAACCTTTTGCTATACGTGTTTATGATAGTTGCTGGCTCATCGCCAGCGAACCCTGCTTCATGCGTGCTGCTTTCAGTGCAGCCTGTGCATGTGATCTAGACCCAGATCAATGTGCATTCATCTACCGTATAATGTGGAATGTAGGTTGACCCCCTTACATTGAAGCAAAGAAGTCAACATAAAAATTATAAGGCACAAAAGTTCGTTTTATTTAGTGGTGGCGCCAGACTCATCACCTGCTCATTCGTTCGAGCTGTCTGAACTCTCGTCCGAAGACGACTGCTTTTCACTGGCTGCGTCCCACAACATGTCATCCTCGGTGCCGTCCAAGGAATTGCTAATGCAACACTTTTTGAATGCCCGCACCACCATATCGTCCGTCAGGCAGCGAGCGCCAAGCCTGCAGCACCCATGTGGCCATAGCGGCGAGAGGCAGCCTGTGCAGCCGGCCGGTTGGGGTCGTCGCCGGCCATCCACTGATTATACTGTTCACGGACACGGTCTTTAAAAGGGCTTGTTGAGCACGACATCCAGTGTTGACATCATTGACAACATCCCGCGGGAAAGCCTCTTTCGGCAGCGTCTTCCTCTTAAGATTATGTATGGGGGCAGCTTTCTGCCGTCTGCAGTACACGCGAGCATCACCGTGACGCGCGAATGCTCGTTCCCCGTAGAAAGAAGCTTGACTTCTTTTACGCCGCGTTCGCACATTGTGGTGGGCGACAGCCTGTCAAAACACACCGGCGTTTCATCAGTGTTGCCGATCTGTCCCAACATGTATCCATGCTGTGGCCGGAGACGGATAACATAGTGCTGGAATTCGACCAGTTTGTCCTCATACGCATCT